>NC_051853.1:24797859-25422859 GCF_905115235.1 Hermetia illucens
AATTTCACCAACCACGCGAACAAGGGTACTTCCTCTGATTGGTATCTTCTATCTTAAAAGTTAAGATAATCCTCATTACTTCCTGATACTAAAGGATCCAGTTGGTGACAGGGTGCACTAATTTCAGAGAAAGCACCTCCCACATTTTCGGTACTTGGACCTCTCAGTGCCAAGATGCCAGATTTTGTAAAAAACACATGGACTACGGTTTTGTTTTAATCAAAATCAACTTATCATACCCTGCCTGCCATTTTCTAAATAAATTTTTGGGCCTTCATATTATCATCATGTAGAGCTGTCAGACTTCGGGAGTCTGGATGCTGAGCAATGAACCCCTATGGCCACAGAAACATCTTAGACAAAGTACCCCGGGAACTCTGGGTATTCATAAAAGAATACGTGATACCCAAAACGAGCTTCAGGGGTAATTTTACGCTGGGATTTACAACCAGGACAGGATGGAAGGCAGGCGGTGCATTGCGGGGTTATAACAGAATATTCTTCATCGACGGATCAAAGACTCATATTGCCATATTGGAAAGAGGAAGAGACCCTTAGGCACTTCCTTTGTGATTTCCCAGCTCTAACTAGAGCAAGACTGCGGACACTGTGAACAATTATTTGAGGACCTAAAAGAGACCTTTGGCTGTAGTAAAGTGGAGGAGATGAACACTATCGACAGCGTCGGAAGATATAAGCCTACCTGCCCCACCCTTGCCTTAGCTTCCAGCTGTCATACTTGGAGCGGCATAACTCCAATTTTAGTGGGAGAAGTTCCGGTCTCTAAGATTTTTATAGCTCGTTTGGTGGTCCTACAGTCGACATCATTGTGGCTCCCTCGATTTTGAAATTTAGGGCCCATTTTGCATCATTTCAAGAAGAGACCAATCAATTCCAGGCGGTCTTTTTAGCCTTGGACTTGGAGCTTTGTTTTCAACCTAATTTAGTCCCTCTGTTGATGGGAGCTTGGGTAAGGGTACATTTAAATTTTAATTTCAGGATTACGTGACAAATATTTTAATTCATTTAATTTAATTTTAAAGAGTCATCAATGACAATCTTTAATTATAAATAATAATCAATCTTTTCATTACTAATCCAGTCATTTTTATGTAGAATAAAAAAAAACTTATAACCATGACATCAGTTGTCGTGCCATCAATTCAATAATCACTAAATAAATTTACTCAGAAATCATGACACCGAGTTCATGAACACCTGGTGACATCTTGCATACGAAACGCTTCCCCCATCTTTCCGATATGGGAATCTGAATAATTGTCGTGCTAATTGATTCGCTTACATCATCATAAAAATACATTTAAATTGCTTTAGGGGACTAAATTGAGGAGAGGTAATTTCCTTCCTTATTTTGGTCGATGAGTAAGTGGTGTCAGAAGTAAAGTTGCCGCAATCATCAAAAATTCTGACGTTCTAAAACTGGATAACATAAGATTGGTGAGCATTTAAGAAAGGGGTTGCGATGAATATTGAACGTTTTCTGACGTCTTCTACTTACTGCCGAATTCTGGAGAAATCAGTGACTTCCCAAGACTATGAAGTCACAGAATAAATGAATGACATTCAAAATGAGGAACGAGTTCATACTGAATCTTGTAGCGCATTTGTTTGAAATCCCACAATGCCGGTTTTTGTTATTTCCATTATGCAAGTCGATTATAAAGGGATTGAGAAGTGAAGTGGCAAAATATTGGATTATCCTCCCCTCCAAAAATAAGGTCATGACTTGAGTTTATCGATGTATATAAGTCTACGCTCAGATTTCCTATCCTTTCTATTGGGAACCAACTGCGCTCATGTTATTGGAACCGTATCCTTACTCCTAAGCCAAAGCTGAATTCTTCTTCCAGCATAGCTGATAAGAGACAAATAGGTTCTGCTGAGGCGAAAGGCTTACTCGCAAGTGAGCATCCGTGACTTGGTAAGACAAACCTTTCGAGAGAGCGCCCTAGAGAAAACCGCCTCTGTCGCATAATTCGCATCAGAGCTAAGGAAAACAGGCCTTTCAAACCATCTGGTCCGGAGTAAACCGAAGGAACAACAATCTTTTAACGATTCCAACTCGTCAATCAATTGGCAACAAAGAAACCTCGGCTGGCAACAAATGCCGCCAAAGTTGTTGAAACTGCTGTGTGGAGATACCAATTCATCAAGACTAACAAGACCAGTAATTTGCCTCGTGAAGCACATACATAGCGATCTCTTAAGTGATCGCTTCATTGCAGGGTATACCACTATCAGAAAGGCAAATCTATAGATACAGCAATCCCCGATTTGACTACCAATATAGAGAAACCGATATCTGAAAAGCCTGGCCCGCTTATAATATAGCCCGATCACGGGAATTCCTGTGTCAGACGCGTGCAGATGTATTCAAAATTACGGCGGTTTGCACGAGGCACTGGCCCATAGGGGACCATGCCCCGTATATCTTAAAATTCACATTGCCGTAACTGCGGAGAAGGCGGGAGGGGTCCTCAGACACAACACCATTAACTCAGAGCGCTTCGTGAATATCGATGGACATCGCTGCTGATGAGTTGGAATGAAACGTGACAAGAGGGATGGAAAGTTAGAATTTAACTGCGCCCGGAGTTCTCTCAGAACAGAAAAAGATAGGAGGATCCCGCACGATTTTCACCTCGGAGTCAGTTTTCTACATAATTTCCAACAAGGATTCTCCGGCCCTGTGAGTGGCTTGTTATGTCTTCGGAAAGAGGGAGAGGCTTTGCGCAATCATTAACGGGACACCATAGTTTATGTAATGTTCAGTAAGTTTGAAGACATAAATGATTGTTCTGGAATTGTAGACCTGCGATAGGAAAAAACGGGGAGTTTTCACCCCAAGACTTTCTTGAATGTGCACATCCAAAATAAATTCTACTTCGATTTGTACATGTATCGTCCGGCGCCCGAGATTAAGTAGAATTTAACCTCGGGGACCGGACATGAAACCAAGGGCTCAGTTACCCAACCTCAGCACCAAAAACTATCCTGAATATATTTATCTTCGAAAGGCTGTACCCTGTAGTAGTCATCGAAAACGAAGAATGGCCGACGAAGAGCCAAGACCACGTTTGGGATTACGAACATAATAATCTTAACTGGCGGGTTAGTCACGGAAAAGGAAATTGGCCTCAGAGTTACTCTGGGATCTGGTCCTGTCTCTTAGAAAAACGGTGACCATAGTTCTGCAGAAAAGGAAGTGACAAAATTGGAATCTAAGCAGTCAAAAAGAGAAGAAGTTTACAGCAAGGCTATTGGAATGCCAAGATCTCGATAGTGTGGCTTTAGAAAACTTATCAGTCATTTAACTGTGGTCAACGAAAACGGAGCCGCAATGCCGAGACTGCGAGCCTTCATCAATAGACTGCCAATATTGGTGGAATAATGGAATCGAGGAATTATGTGCTACAGCAAGAACCCTTTGCTAAAGAGTCAGAGGAAGTTCGGACTTTGGCGAGAATTTAAGGAGCGGTCCAAGACTTTTGGAACGATAAACCAACTTTTTAAAAAAATTTTGCTAACGGTTTCGTTCATCAGGGAAGAGGAAAGCTCATCAATTGTTGTCTCACTTTTGCCCTACTACAAAGCATTATCGGATTAATGTTAAGGACACTTTACGGAATTCTACGACCAGCGCAATAGACGTAGTATTGTCAAAAATACGTTCAATTCAGTCAGGTGGTGGATAAAGAAGTCATTGACTAAAATGGGTCTGCGTGGTTTCTTGACTAAGCTAATAGAAAGTTACCTCTCCGGCAGCACATCTTGATACGATACGGATATGTGACAAAGAAGTACACCGTCGCTGGAGTGCCATGGGGCACAGTATCGGGTCCTCTCCTGTGGAAATTGATATATAATAGGCTTCTCGTCCTTGCTATACTGGAAGAGGCAACAATAATCGGTTTTGAGGATCATTCGCCTGTGAATGTAGTGACGAAAGTCACGAAACATGTACACTAATAAAACCAACAGTGCCGCAAAAGGGTAGTTCTGGATGGTCGACCTAGGCTTAGCGGAAAAAACGGGAGACGGTTTTGATCACCAATCGGAGAAAAAACTAACTTTGGAGGCCACACCGTCACTTCAAAGCTGGCTATCAAGTAACTAGGGATAATGATTGACGCTAAAATCAATTTAAAGGGATATCTGGAGTATGCCTGCGAATAAGTGGAAAATACTAGCGATGCGCAGAAGACTTGAGATACAAGATTGGTCGGAATGACTCATTTGACTCTTCCATACGAGTATGTGACAACCGTTTACGCGGAAGCACCAGCGAGTGAAAGCAATTGGAGGAGGGTAAACAAACAAAAGAAGAATAAACATAGCCTATCGCTTAGTGACGGTAAAGGTGTGCAGTGTTTTCAGGATAACATGAGGAGAGTTAGTAATTGTTAATGTATGAATGGTTCCCATGGATCGGGTATGATCAGGAGAAGAACCTACGTGAAAAAGATGCAGAATACCATTGATTTCCCATATTCAAGAATGGATTCAGAAATCGAAAAAAATCAGCGAGCAGTGAACTCCGAGATGGGAAGGATTCAGGTGAAGCTTGGCGGATCAGAGCGTGTAAGTGCAATAGACGAAAAGCATGGTCGCTTTCCCCGGAAAACAAAAAAAAAGAGGATGGGGTGAGGTAAGTAGGTACAGTGGTTGCTCCGAAGAGCCCAATTAGCCCTTGTGGTGCGCCGTTTTGATGCCACAAACTCCCTAAGATCGTGACTGCTGTTATGTGAACATTGAGGCAGAGTCCAGCCGACTAAAACTTTCAGAGCCAGCCCGTAGCATTCACGAAGGAAAGCAGCTCTCCCACCCTGCAGCTAGAAATATCTCTGAGGTCCCCAAAAAATGGTTTACGCAGTAGCCGTAGCCTGACTCTAGCTAGAGCTGGGCAATCGCATAGGAAGTGCTCACGGTTTACCCCTCTTCTCCGCAGCTTCCGCAATGCGAATTGTAAGATATGCCGAACCTGGCGGCATGGACCAGTGCCCGTACAGATTTCCCTAATCTTGTATGCATTTGCACGCGTCTGGCACAGGAGCTCTCATCATCGGGTTTTATTATCTTTCTTGCACTGATGGTGAGCATTCGCCATCTGAGGCTCGCGGCTGTTATGTAGTGCGTGTAGATTCCGCCCTTGACAGTCGCCAGCGTGACACCGACTGTATCCACCGAAGTACAGCCAAGAGCAGAACCCCTCCTGGCCAACCCGTCAGCCCGCTCATTCCCCTCTATATTCCTATGACCGAGAACCCAGAGGAGGGTGACCTTGAGTGTGTCGCCCAGACTATTCAGGCCTACAAACCCTTAATAGCCGCTTGGCTGTCGATCAGAATGGCTTTGTCACACTTGGGCTCGGATCATATCCCAGCCATCGACAGGCTTCCAGTATCGCCAGTACTCCCGCTTGGAATACACTGGCGAAACCTGGGAGCCCATGCGACTCGGATATACTCTGTGTATTCGAGAACTTACCCCACAGACCATCTTTGACCCGTCGGTGAAGAATACTATGTCATAGCCTTGCAACACGCCACCGCTCTTCTACTCTGCCCTGGTTGGAAAGTCCACAGCAAAGTTTTTCATGAAGTTCAACTTGCGTATGGCATAGTCCGTAGGAAATGCTCAGATTTCCCGAGGTACTTCGTCTAGGATGTTACTATAGCTTTGCCGTCCAGCATCCGGACTCACGCAGTCTGACGGCACTGCATACTACAACGTATTTACGGGTTGGGGGTGGGGGGGGCATAGTTTTACCAAGTGAGAATTCTACACACTGCTGCAACTAAAGTGTACTCTACATTGATAGACGAACCTTATTCTGCCATCCATAGACATAGGATCATTTCAAATTTTTTAAAGCTTCATCTAACCATCAACACCAAAATTACTTTATTTCATACTATAACATTCTTGTCCTACATCCTCCTCCCCAACTTTCCGCAGTTGAAGTGTCTTAAACCAAAATTTCCTTTGACGCAATTACGTTATTTCAGTTTCAAATTTCATGTCCTTCAACGATCCTGAACAAAAGACAAGCAAATGAACATTCAATTAGCGGCAGACATTATCCCATACCATTTCCTCGTTGTATCCAAAATCCATCCTCCGTTCATTTATACCGTAAATTTCCAATCCTCGCGAACCTCCTTATCCGCAACAAATCACTTCTTCAAGAACTTTCGGGACACCGACAAATCGCTTCAATTTACTTAACTCAGAAGCGGATAATTACTCAAGATTCAACTTTCAAATCACGTCTCCTTGCCTCTACCTTAGACCAATCAATTAAATTCCGTCAGGGAGTTCTCTCTCTCGTGCTCTCCCTGTCCACTTCCCATCATGTATCTCTAATCACTTTCCAATTGATTTTATGAACTTTTTGGCATGCCTTCATCGTTATCCTTATCAGAGCTAAGCTATCTCGATTTCAATATGTTTCACTCTTCACTCTTTAGAATCAGTTTAAGCCATGCATCCTTTTTCGGGAAGACATATCCTTGATAACGTTATTATCGGAGATGACAATAACAACAATGAGGACAACAAGGACAAGGAAGACTGACAACGACAAAGGAACGAAGTTTCTTGCTAGAGAATCGATTCCATATATGGGCTGAGAACTGAAAGCAACGGAAGAGTGAAAATCGAAGTGGAGTCCTGTTGAGACAATCTTCGCGAGATCATAAATACCAGGAAGTTCTTATAGACGAAGCTCGCTTTCCTTGAAAATGAGGAAAATTCCTAGGATAAGACGAACCAAAATGGATATTGAGAAGAGTTTAATCTTTCATATTCTCGATAGGATTCAAATTATATTTTCCAAGGAATCAATACTTGAAAGTTGGTAAGGACTTAAGTGGGATAAGGATGAGACTTTTCGGATTATACTGGTTGTGTTGAGAGTATTTTCCGGAAATTAAATGAAAATTGAGAGAAGTAGATTGACAAAATGAAATGATACGAAGAAATGCCTAAAACGTTATTTCTAGCTTTGGCTCGTGGATAAAAATTGCCAGGAAGGGACGACCTCAACTCAAATTAGAACAATGCGGAGGATGAAAAAATCACGACGTAGTGGCTCAGGGACAGAGTTTTTACTGTTCAAATCCTAAAAGATGATGGTATCCCCCATAAGGATGTTGACCTCTTGGGAAAGGTGAAGTTAATTACGCAATTGCTACATTGTAGAGAAGGATTAGACATGGCACGTGGATGGCAATTCAAAGCTTAGAAGATATTATCGAAGGAAGGATTTTCTAAGGAAACGTAATAAGCCATGAGTAAGCACTATCACAACGTGTCCATGTTTCTGGGGGAAAATCATCGTCTATGGATAATAATCTCTTATAGAGCGAAAGTGTGGAGATAAAATACTATAAATAGTTATTTGTCAGATACTACTTAGAGCTACAATTAGCAGGGAAAGGACTTATTGGGAATTCTGTGTCGATAGAACATTTTCTCAGCCATATTTACCTACGACCAAGGGATTAATACTATGGACTTGATGTTCCATAAAAATTTAAAGGCTTTATGTGAGGATTTGGATCGTAGACATAATCTCGTGGATATGTTCGGACACAGAGAGAATTTGAGAGCCCAAAACAATATTGAATGCAGACCCAGTTGATGTAGAAACTTTCTGAGTCTGCAAACGAAGATTTGATCCCTAAGTTGATGTTCACCATTCGATATTAAATGTCAAAGGAATATTTGCGGAGCATAACCTTTCGAAAATTTCCCAGAAACCCCAGTTAGAGTACAGCTATCGAAGCATGCCTAATATTTTTAGGAAATGGCATGAATGTCCAAGTAATCTAGCTCGTAATCGTGATTCAGATAGTAAATCGGACGCATCCTTTTATTCAAAGTAAGGTAAGATATTGATAGGGATAATGATAGTGCCCTATACACTGCTTCCCGCATTAACGCAACCCGGATGAAGTGGCGTTACACAACTGGTGCTCTTTGTGATCGACGTAATAATGAACGTCATAAATTTAAAATTTACCGCAATGTCGTCCGTCCTGTCGCTTTCTATGGTTCTGAGTGTTGGCTGACTTTAAAAGACAATGAACGGTGTCTTGCGGTAACGGAGACGAAGATGTTGCGTTGGACTAGTGGCATGGCACGTGTTGATCACATCCGAAATGAGGATAGCCGCGGTCGATATGGGGTTGCACGGATCGTGGAAAAATTGCGAGAGAGGCGTCTTCAATGGTATGGTCACGTAATTCAAAATAACGAGAATACACTTGCCAAGATTGACTTCGTGTTTCAGAGCAGACTTAACAATTGGTAGATTCACGCTAAGAAAGTGATTTTGGACCCACCAAGTCAGACTGCTAACGGACCAATCATCATTATCAAGCATGCCCAAGCGGCTTGATACCCACATCAGAAAAATTTCATTGTCCGACGTTTCCTTGGAATGGCATGACTGTCCCGACCAGGGCTAAATCTACCTTGTCATTTTGAACCTAAAAGTAAATCTGGTACATCCTTGCTCTGGTAGATTAGGGCATAGCTCATAGCTCGAAAATTTATTAGAATATTGCAATTTGCCACCAGCGAGGAAAACTGCCAGTCAGAGCCTTGATTGGAGTGGAGAGCCACCTCCGCCGTACGAGACTATCAAGGCGGTAAATACCGCGGATAAGATCGGCTACGCTGGCACAATGCCAGTCATGCCACAGAAGCAGCAAGAAAGGGTTGTGCCGTGGCTTGGAGATTTATCGGAACAGTATCTCTTTAAGATACGTACCACAGTCTTGGAGACACGCATCCGTGGTTTTCATACCAAAAGCGGGCAGCCGCGGACATGAGTCCGCGAAGCACTTTCGACCAAAGAGCCTCCCCTCTTTCGTGTTGAAGACCTTAGATCGCATCCTGGACATCCTGGATATAGAAGAAGCATTCAACAACGATACTACCAACGCCATCAAGGAAGACTTGATCAGTATTGTATTGGAGATACCCCTTACGCATTGGATTATATCCATGTTAAGTATCAGGATAATCCAATCGGATTTGGGAGGCAATCACTTGACCAGACCTGTGAACAGAGGCACGCCCCTGGTTGGCGTCATCTCTGCAATGCTCTGGTTAATAGTGATGGACGAAATTTTATGAATATTGGACAGCAGCGTGGTAAAGGTAGTGGCGTATGCCGACGAATTGGTGATATTAGCGTCAAGGATGTTTCCGTCATAGAAGGAGCGTTACGAAAGGTGTGCCTGTGGGCCACAAGATGTGGACTCGGCATAAACCCGATCAAAACGGAACTGATGCTAATTACCACCAAGACAAGGGTATCTGAAATCCACCTACCACGGCTGAATAAACAAAGATTGGTTTTTTCCTCAAATATATGGTAAGGTATCCGGGTAGAATTCTAGATCCAAAACTAAATTGGAGATTGAACATAGAACTGAGGATTAACAAGGCCTGTATAGCATTCTATGCCTGCAAGAGAATCTTTGCAAAGAAATGGGGTCTCCGGCCGAGGATGGTTCTCTGGATGTTTACCGCCGTAGTGCATCCCATCCTAATCTACGCTCTATTGCATGGTGGCAGGCTTTAAGGAAAATATACAATAGAACGAATATTAATACGATTCAAAGAACCGCGTATACACGTGCTATTGGGGCTCTGCAGTCCTGCAGCCAAATGCTCCTAATGTACTCCTGCATCTCCTCCCCATAAACCTCCACGTTAAATACGTTGTAGGGTGCAGTGCCGTAAGATTACGTGAGTCGGGAAAGTCAGCGAAGCCCTACGGCCACAATAACATCCTAAACGAAATACCTCGTGAAATCTGCGCATTCCCCACGGACTATAACAAAGCCCGATCACGAGAGCTCCTGTGCCAGACGTGAGCAAATGTATTCAAGATTATGGCGGTCGGCATGGGGCACTGGCCCATAGGGTACCATGCCACCGGGCTAGACATACCTTGCAATTCGCATTGCCGAAGCTGCGGAAAGGGGGGAGGGGGAGAAACCCTCAGGCACTTCCTCTGCGATTGCCCAGCTCTAGCTAGAATCACACTACGGACACTGGGTAAACCATTCTTTGGGGACACCTCAGAGAGATTTCTAGCTGCAGGGGAGAGCTGCTTTCCTTCGTGAATGCTATGGGCTGGGTCTGAAAATCAGAGTCGGCTGGACTCTGCCTCCCTCCTCTCATAACAGTAGTCACGGTCTTAGGAGTTTGTGGCATCATAGCGGCGCGTCACAGCGTTATTTGGGCTCCTCGGAGCAACCACTGATACCTACCTACCCTGCCAGCAAACGGGTTATAAACGTGTCATGGAGTCAATGTATCTACCCTGTTCGATTCCGTTCTAAATCCGTCACACCTTAATAGAAGTGAACGATAAATTCGTTCAGTGGGTTCGGCCAAACCATAGGAGCCCTAGGTCTTTTGTCCCTGGTGGTTGACGGCATAACACCCAATTACTTCCCACGAATAATGGGGAAGCAATCAGCCTTGTACTAGACCCCCAATATTGTAATGCCCCTTCAAAGATATGGCAGCTATTTGGAGGGAAGTCAATGTAATATAGTGTAACGTCACTGCGATTCATCGGGATTACGCATTTTTTTAGGGTTTTGTGTGTAACCCCATACATACGAAAGAAGGGTACACATTTTTTTCACACTATGTGACGATGTGGGGTATCAAATGAAAGGGCTCAATTAGTACTTTTCGAAACCGGTTCCATATTTGATCGGGTGAAACGTAGGGGAGTGCGGACTCAAAATATGACCCTCAAAAAGTGTAAATGATCTCGTTCTCAGAACGACCTCTTTATCCATCTTGCATTTCTTGCAACAATCAGCTTTTGGGCCGCGTTAGTTATTCGCTGACGTAATTCATGGATATTATTTATTGGTTTTGCATAAATCTTTTCTTTTATGCAACCTCAGTAAAAAAATCTAGGAGGTTCTAGACTGGAGACCTCTCTGATGGTATCTTTGGTCTAAATAATCGACTTCATGAACATAGTAACCATTATTTTGAAACCACATGCTTGAGAGTGTGGCCAAAGAAACATCTTCTAGAAGATCTGGAAGATTATTTTGTTAAAAATGTAAGTAAGCTTTCCAATTAGATTTTCTCGTAATTCGAACAGACCAATTACATGTCCGTTCAAGATACCGGTCCCCATGTTCCTAGTAGGGGTTCAATATCACATTTTGTTTCTATAGGGTTTCCTTGTGGAAGCAGGTCTGATGATAGAAAGGGGCAAATAGTAACCCCCGGGCCTGGAAATTACTTGGGGCAGAGTTATATAGAAGTGCCATTTTGAGAATCTACCCACAAAAGACCCTACTACAGCAACTCGGTGGGGATAGACGATGCGTAGAATAAAAATCACTCTTGGCTCTCCTCCATTAAATACTGTGGAGGTAGGCTATGAATTTCTCTTTGCTGAGGGATTGACGAAAAGTAGGTCAATAACATAGTTTTTGCTTGGAATTGAAGGAACCCTGAGTCCGCCATCCACTTGACGGCGGATCGGACCTACTGGAGAGAAACTGCCTCCCACTTTTCTGGTCCATAGGATCCCATTCTTGCGGGTGGAGGAAGTCTCCGTCTGTTCCACAGTTTACATAATTTGAAAATATACTTGTAGACGCGTACTTAGCACGACTTTGTTTGATTTTAGGCAGAAGTTTCATAAGAGGTTCTTTAGGAAATTCCACCAGAAACTGCGAAACTTTTATGCCAATTCCTGAAATACTGAATATTTCAATTTATCCTTTTCCTATGCAAATATTTCCTCATTATTTTAATCATAATACTTGCAGAATACGCCAGCTTAAATTCAGGGTCTTGTTCGAAGCTGTTTCACATTAAATACCATGGAAACAGGACTCCCACATATGTATCCTTGCAGTCGACTACACCACCCTTGTTCCGTTCGAATCCATTTCATTAAAACCCTTAAAACCTTGAAACAACATTACTGTTACCATTAAAACTTTGGTAAACAATCCATGAAACATATCTTTGCTATCACTTGTACACTGTATAATCTGGAAGGAGCCAGAGAATACGTGGTTCCAGTTGAACGCCTCCGAATCATAATGATTATTCGTAGTTAAGACCAAGGACCGGGGAGACAAGTGAGGACACCACATCGAACGGGGAGCATAACACGAGAAGTTAGCTCTTTGCCAACAGATTTATGGATACATATCTACACATTTGCTCAAGTCTACAAAACTAGGACAAATTCACTCAATTGGATTTCCCTGCTTTTCATGTGGGTTTTCACATGTGCCTTGTGTTTATTCTGTCGTCGGTGGAGCCGTCGCAACATTTTCCTCTGTCTCCCCAGTTTGAGCCGCGTGTAAACTTCTCCGTCAGGATTTGTATTAAGTATGTAATTTGATATGAATGTGAGGAAATTTCGTGTTAGGGCAAATGATAATAAAGTTATGGCCGCCGACATGCAACATGAATAGGCAGAGCTTGATCATGAAGCGTGAATGTGTATGAATTCTATACAAGAGCAAATGGTATAATTCCCTTAATAAGAGCCTGAAATTATAACTCTATGTTTGCCTGTTGAGATAAGGATACAGTAGGCATATGTGGCTTGCAACGATATGATTTCTATTCTATTCAGATTCTCCGAGTGAACAGGACACCTTCTGTCAGTCCTTTTCAATTACCAAATAGAAATTTTGTCAACTCCATAGAAGAGGATTTCAGCCTGGGGCCAAACTGCGGTAATTGAGGGAAATAAAATTTTCCGCGTCCCATCCCTTCTGTGAAATGTTTCATTATAATTTTATATGTGATTTGGGACGCTTGTGAGCTCATAAATCCGCATTCATACTTACCATAAATCCGCCTTCGGTGTGGTTGATAGTATTGTTGTTCGATTTCCGTATCTGGCATGCATGTACCAATAACAATCCCCATTATTGTGGAAGCAGTTAATTTCACCAGCATATTATGTATAATGCAACTCTTCACGACCTTGCACTCGTTTAATTGATATGCAATTTACACAATGCACTTGTAAACATAGCAATGACACGATTCAATTAGATGCAGGTTTGGTATGATGCGATAGTCTCTTTGCACACTTTTTGTTCGACTGCTCATTAGAAGTCACTTGTCTTCAGTGGTTATGTAGATAAATTACACTCTATTCTGTAATAAGTAGTAAAGAATGGAAATATTGCCCATAGGATATCTCCAGAGTCACCTTGCAAAATACATCTATTGGTTCTCATGAACATACCTCAGGTTTCGTCAGCGGCCTTTAACGGGTCGCCTATGATAGGGAAAGTAACGTCCCCAAGTTGCGCGAGTAAGTAATTCTGACCCCCTAGCTGGCAGTACACCTGCGTCCTAGGTAGTAGCCTTGAGAAAGTCTCTCGGTGAAGAATGAACCGCGAATAGCCGATACAGTCCGGACCTCTCGACAGCTCCCTGTCGATGGCGTGATATGAGCCTAGCCCTGCCAAGGTAGTAGCTGTCACGTGTATCAGGAGCCAGCCCTTTCGGTACCCTTGTCGGGTAATGTTCATTAAACCGCTGTTAGTAAGCTGCGTTGCCGAACGAGTGCTGATCCGTTTGTGACTTTCAGGATCAGCTAAGCGTAGGTCAGACCTCAGGGAAGGCTGTGTCCCCGAAGGTACACCCGTTCCTGATTATTACGGTCCGCTCCCTTGCACACGATGCGCTAGTGAAATTTTCATGGAGAACAATCATAATACAAAAAAAAAATCGATGAAATATCATGGAAGAGCTATACGCAGCACAAAAATGCGTCGCTTACCGTAGCTGAAGTAGCCGATGTGACATAGGGACGCCCCAATCAAGAGGAATTGGCGTGAATGACGGTGCGGGGACAGCAACTCCAATACCCTGGAGTGATCCTGTTTCGGAAAAAAACGCTGGTCCTAAACAGGTGGATTCGAATACGAATTGAGTGGAAGTACATTCGATCATCCTAACTAGAGCCGAAGAGAAAAGCCTCATCAGGAAATGTGCGGAGGTGGTGATGCGTATCCGATCGGCAACGCTCCTTCAGAAGAACGTCAGCAAAGGCATTAAAAACGGGCTGATGGAACTACTGGACCGCATCTCCTTCTACAGGCGAACGTGGAGAGTAGCGGAGGGCGGGTGGAAAGCAGAAATAGAGAACACTAGAAGCACCAAACGGGTCGCAGATAGCCCACTGCAAAATGGACTGAGGAAAAAGTGGAAAGAGGAAAACGTGCCTGAAGGAGACTTTATCCAAGTAGTTTCCAAGGCCTAAAAAAGAAGACAAAGAAGGATAAAACAACTGGCTATGCCGCCAGAGACCCATTTATCCAAAGGTAAGGAGGCTACAAACCAAAAAGTGAGAAAACGAAGAAGGCCCCGACCGTCGATTCTGCTCAATAAGCCGATGGAAAGCAAGACTTTTGCGGAAGTGCTTAGTGAAATCTGCTTCAGGATGAAACCCGAAGACAACGAAGCAGAAGTGTCTTTTATACAGAAAATGAAGAATGGGTCCTCGTCGAACTAAGCTCGAAGACGGCTAGTAAGAGTACGTTCTGTGAAGCGGTCAGGGAGTTACTGACGGAGAAGGCTCACGTTTCTAGTCTAGAGCCTATGTGCTCTCTAGAAATCCGAGATCTTGACTGCCTCACAGAAAAAGTCGAAGTGGAGGACGCCATAAAGCGTGAATGTCCAGAGATAACCAATGCCCGGATAGATATCACCTCTGTAAATGTTCGAGGCCAAAAACTCGCTGTAGTGGAAGTCACACACGGCAGCAACTTGCAACGGACCGAACAGGAGGACACCATGCGGCAGTTGCGATCAGGTAGGTCACCAAGCGAAGTCCTGCAATGAAAGCGAAAGTCGCGTTCTCTGCAGGGATAGTAGCGAGTCTGATGAGAGCGTCGCACACACTGCGAGTTAGAAACAGTGCCCAATCTTTAGGGCGGAATTAGGAAAGACAAAGGCATCCTACAAATTAACATGCATCGGAATGAAACCGCTTACCGGCTGCTATCGAAGGTAAAGGCTGATCTAGTGCTAATCCGGAATAGGGAGCCGGTTTTAGCGTTTGGTGTTTACCTGACGCTGAATAAGACAATGCCAGACTTTTGACGCCGGCTTGATGCTCTAGAGAATGCCGCTTCGGGCACGGAGGTGAATCCTGCTAGATGGTGATTTTAATACTAAGGCCCTTGAATGGGGAATGCCTCAACCAGACTCCAGAGGGAAACAGATCCTGGAAATGGCAACGAGAACCGGACTCGTGGTTTTAAACACCGGATTCATGCCAACCTTTCCGCGCCTTTCCCTGACATCACTTTTGCGTCGGGATCTCTGGTACCATCGGGGGATGGGTGGCGAGTCCTGGAAGACTAATCGGCAAGTGATCACCTGTACATCGAAGTGGTTGACGTTATTTCTTGACGTGCAGGGCGAGGGTGAACATCGGGAAGTTCGTGGAAAACAGGCAGAGTTGCACTAGAGGGCGCTTCGGGGAGTGATAGCGTTACAGCTGACAATGTCGTAAACTCAATGAGGAACCTGATAACTACAGCGTGTGAGGCTTCCATGCCCCGGAGGGGCCCCAGCCATGATAAACCTTCGATGTACTGGTGAGCGGCAGAAATTGCCTACCTGCGGAGGTTTACACCCCAGCGAGGACGCATGGCGCAAGGCAGAGTATAGATCAGCAAAAAGGAGACTCTGTAATGCGATAAATAAAAGCAAAGCTCGTGGCTGGCAGAATCTGATCAACGAAGTGAATGAAGACCCGTGGGGACTTAGCTGTAAATTTGTCAAACGGATAATCGGGACTTTGCGGAAGCTCTACATACTTAGCACCCACCAGATGGACCGCATTGTACAGGTATTATTCCCCCGACATCCCGTACGGACTGATGTCAACAGCGTGGAAAGCGCCGTGGGTTACCCCCTTTTTACAATAAGAGATCTCGAAAAAGCGATTTTCACCATGAAAAACACAGAAAGTTTACAAACTGGTGTTCCGTCAACGGCCAGACTTGCTGTTCGGGGCGTTCAACTCTTTCCTGAAGGAAGGCATTATTCCTTGTCGCTGGAAGGTAGCGAGGTTCGGGCTGATCAGCAAGAAAAAAGGAGCCCTTCGGCATACCGGCCGCTGTGTATACCTCACACGGCCGGCAAAGTGCTTGAAAAACTCATCAGGAATAGACTCGTTTAAGCGATTCGCGCTGCCGGGAACTTACGTCCAAGGCAGTTCGGGTTCAGAACAGGGAGATCTACAGTAGATGCTGTTATGGAAGTGGTGGATGCGGTTCATCAAGCCGAGGCACACAGCCGCCGATCTCGACGGATAGTGCTCCTCAGAACGTTTGATGCCAGAAATGCCTTCAATTCCGTAAGATGGACAGGTATGATAGGCACATTAGAGAACTCATTCCACGTGCCAAGCTATGTATTGCAGATATTGAGGGATTATCTGAAGGGGCGGGACCTCTTGAACGTTTCTTACGATAGCCTGCTAAGACTCGAGATGCCAGAAAAGTCACGATTGGTCGATTATTCGGACGACGTTGCAGCACTTGTTGCCGGACGCACTGTTGAACAGGCGCAAAGCAGACTTGGCATATTGGTGCGATGGCTAAGCGGATGGATAACTATTCATGGTTTCAGTCTTGCACTGGAAAAAACCGAGGTGGTCATCTTGACCAAAAATCGATCGGCGAATTGATTATAGAGTGGTTCAATGCTCGACTCGAATATGAGCTTTTTCGAGCAAAGGAAAGCAGCAGCTAGGGTCTCGGCCTTGAGTCGGCTAATGGCGAATGTTGAAGCCCCTCTACTAGGAGATGTCGCGGAGGAATGGACTGATGCCCTTGACAAGGAGGTGCATAGTAAGCGCCTTACTCAAGTGTAGAGGCGGGGAGCTTCGCGAGTGACGTCTGCATATCACACTGCACTCTCAGAACCGGCCGTGATGGTGATCAGGGAGTGATCCCTGTTGCCTTCCTTGCTAAGCGAGCGTCAAGCTACCTACAGCCTCATGGGCGAAAACTTAAGAGTGGTGGTCGTCTGTCTATTATGGCTACTGTTGCCAGTATGGGCAATTGGATGGACAGTTGAAGGATATATTAGGCGGACTGATAATTGTGATTCATATAGTTGGACAGTTCCTCTATGTTGATTGGTAGCAACAGTTGGAACATCTGGAATATCAACGATGGTTTCGAGATTTTGATTGTGAAAAAGGCGAGCCATGAAAGAAGGACGTGGTTTACTTTCCAATGCTGAATTTGAGAAGCAAAGTGGATTGAGAAACAGAGAGGTTTTTTTTTAGAGAAGAGGCGAGGATTTAATTAAAATGCTAGGTAATGTTTGTTCACTTCCTATGCCTGCCTATTGAGCTGGCTTGAGCAATTCTATTCGAGTATTAGCCGGCGATTCTCAAACTAATTTCAGAATTTTTTAAATTATCTTCAAACTTTTCCAAATGAATTTCAGATTTTTCAATTCCCCCGAGCAAGCCCGAGCAGTGAGTGTAGTGTCATTCGCAATGTAAATCAACCATTACAATTACTATTTCTGTTCGTGATCTGATCAAATAATGTCAAAGATAGTAATTCCCGGAATTTTCGAATTGTAGTTCATTAATGAATTCTCTCCTATTCCAATTAGAGGGAAAAGTACTTTTGCCTTCATTTCGTTTTTGGTTATTATCTTTTCCCTTGATTACTTTTAGTGATGTAAAGGTATGTGTCAATGTGACCTTCGATTGCATTATCGAGTCATTGTAATAGACGTTCAATATTGGTTTTGTTAGTCGACAAGTATCTAGAAGGGGAACAGATAATATCTAAACTGCCAATAGAGTCATGCTCATGAAATTGCAGGGGACGATATTTAAGTAATTATATATTTGTATAAGTTTGGGAAGTATAAATAGATGGAAATCCTTTTCTGAGAACTATCTTTAGAAGAGTTGTCTTTTTAAGGTTTGGTGTAAATACAAAACCTTATTAAAATCGGTTTACTATCTGTCTGTCTGTCCGTCACACGCATTTTTCTCGGAGACAGTTATAGTGATTGACATCAAATTTGGTAAGAAGGTGGGAACTGTGAACGCTCACGCATACAGTGAGTTTCATCCTTTTACGTAGAATTTAAGGGAGGTCCCCATACATGCAAAAGGGGAATTTAAAATTTTTTTATCAAATATAGTCATATGGGGTATCAAATTAAAGGTCTCGGTTAGTACTTTCCGGTCTTAGTTTTGACATTTGTTGGAGAAGCGGAGAGTGGGGGGGAGGGGATGAAAGTGATAATTTCTTTAACGGACCCATTCTCAGCAACTAGAGGCTGCCACTATATGGTGCCTAGGCTCCAAAATACCATCCATACCGATACCTTCAAATAAAGTCAATAATAGTGCATTATCATAATTTTTAGTAATTGGCAGGATCACACAATTTTGCAGCAATATAGGCTACAGTATAGAGCATGATTCTACCAACAAGCTTAACTAAACAAGTTATAATAGGTCAAAATTGTCTACAAAGTTGTACTAATGGGACAAATGCACACTCAAATCTCTTTATAAAAGAAATACACAAAACCTTTCACACCTTTGATACCTAGCTTCCAGTTTCCCGACTTGTTTAACCTCTTGAAAAATGGTTATCAATTTTTCGGTTACACAGTTTGTGAAATCTATGGCAAGAGACCACTGGGTACGCCCTTCTCTTGTCGACACCATGACGTTTGCTAGAACGTCAAGAATGCGTTGGAGCATTTGCGTAATAAGAATAGTGGACCCCGCTTGTGAACCGGACAAAGGCTGAAGAAAAAGAAGATTTGCGTAATAAGAATCTAGATTGGACACTGGCTGTCGCGCGGTTAATGATGATAATGATTACTATCGACATTGACCTCACCATCAATCAATGGCAAAAGTGCCATCAATTAGAAAAGTATTAATTTTTGAAATCTCATACAAAATTATTTCCTGGAATTTCATTCCCATTGAAATCAGTTACCTATAAACTCATAAAACTTGTTTAACTTAAAACGGAGGATCAGCAGGATGAAGCCTTATACACCTCGACGCTCATTTTGCTGAGACAAAGAGGGAAGTCTGATTTCCGACGAAATGGGCATATTGGAGCGATGGGTTGAGTATTTTGATGAACAACTAAAACAGCGGCGAGTTGGAGGTCCCGCCAACTGAAGACCACGGACAAACGCTGCCACCACCAAGCATGGAAGAAACACTCCGAGCAATCCATCGGCTTGAAAGCCATAAGTTGCCAGGAGCCGATGGAATTTTAGCCGAATTGGTTAAATATGGAGGCGACCAATAGCACCAAGTGGTTCATCAACTTGTGGTCAAGGTATGGGGCAGCGAATCAATGCCTGACGATTGGCAAAGAGGCATTATCTGTGCCATATATAAAAAAGGAGATATCACGCAGTGCGGCAATTATAGAGGTATCATGTTGCTGAGCATCATCTATAGTATATCCTCCGTTTTCTTCCTAGGTTGGATAGTCCCATACGCCCAGAACATCATTAGCCCATAAAAAAGAGGTTTCATTCCAGGCAAATCAGCAACGGATCAGATTTTCTCTTTGCGGCAAGCGATGGAAAATCTGTTGGAATATGGCCATCAATTGCAGCATCTTTTCATCGACTTTAAAGTCGCCTATGAGAGCATAGCCAGGGTAAAACTGTCAACGGCCATGCGAGAATTCGGTATCCCGACGAAATTGATAAGACTGACTAGACTGATCCTGACCAATGTGCGAGGCCAGATAAAAGCAAAAGGATCACTCTCGAGACCATTCAACATCAACAACGGTTTACGACAAGGGGATGCTCTATCATGCGTCCTCTTCAACCTGGCCCTCGAGAAAGTGATTATAGATGCAGATGTAAATGGTTGCGTACGAGAGAAGAATCCTACGAAGAATTTTTGACCCCCTACATGAGGATGGACGATTCTGTAGCCTACATAACGACGAAATCTATGAGCGATACCACGCCCGTCTGGTTGTGGATAAAATCCGGCTCAGCAAGTTGCGGTGGGCGGGTCACCCAATCCGTATGGATGAGGATGATCCAGCCCGGAAAGTCTATAAGGGCAATATCTATGGAAAAAGAAGACGAGGCAAACCCTGCCTGAGATGGAGCGATGGCGTAGGTCAGGACGCCAGACGGCTTTTAGGGATATCAAATCGGTGGACCTCGGCGCAAAACCGGGGTGTCTGGAGTTCCTTATTAAGGCAGTCCTAGACCGGATTGCGCCGTTGATGATGATGATAAATGGCTGAAGCCTAGGACAGATGAAAAAAATGCATGTAAGCCCTTTTTGATAACTCTTCTCCGATCGACATCAGCAGGACAGCAGGAGCTTCCTTACCACAAAGGGCTTATATATATTTTTCTTATGATATCTATCTGGCGAGACCTCCGCTGGAATGGCAAACGTCAAAAAACTCATTTTCAACATTGACTGGATCCAGGTCGCCTTTCCGTTTGGAGGATCGGAGCACACTGACTTTAGCGTTCCTAATTTCAAACCACAGCTTATTTTTTTCAGTGCCTCCAGGAGCTTTAAATTTATGGGGAGAAGAAAAGGTAAACTACTCTTTTGAACGCACTTCTCCTTATCAGCAGGATTCTTCGGCAAGCAAATCCGAGCCTTAAAGTTCCTAGGAGTCTTACCATAGGAAATCAACTCGAACCTTACGCTCCCCTACGACCCGCTAGCAAAACATGATTTGAGAAAACCCTAGGAGAACTAGTCCTTGTATGTTAAAACGTGTAAGACACGGACCAACTGGGAGAAGCCAAAACATGGGATGGGTTTCCTCTAGTTGTTCCACATCTCAGGCGATAGTGGAATTACCATTCAGTAATGCTATCTATAGATGCCCCTCGTTTTGACGGCTGTGTTTTTTTCGGCTGGAAACCGATGATCCGTCTTTCGTCTCTCTATCCCAAAGCCCCCCAGTCACCAGTTTTAGCAAAGGAGTGCTGCGGCATACCCTGTGGTCGAAGGCCGCTTCCTCCTGACTGGATAGCAGGCAGGTCGTCTTCCGATGATGAGCCTGGCAGCAATCCTTTTCCTTCAACCGCTGTTGTTTTTTAAGGGTAAAAAAAGAAGAATGTCATAGCACGCGACAATTGGATAGGAGTGAAAACCTACTAGAAATTGTTCGGAAGTTAAAGATTTCCAGCAAAAGATAAATAGACATTTTCATCTTTTTGAAATATCAAATGATAATCAAATTATAATGAAATTCTGCAATGAATATGAAAAACGATGAAATTCAAATTTCAACATAAAATTCATATTAGGACCTTTGAATTTCGCAGTAAACGCCTTAATAAAAAAAAATAGCATGAATTCATTGTATGCATTCTGCAATGAAAAATCAATAAAAATCTCACATTCGCCATTGATGAATGTTTATTGCTCCTTCCGTTATTTGAAATTGTAGATTCTAGCTTCCATGATTCCATTGATTCCGATCTTTTGATTGGATATTTACTGGTTTATTAGATATAAACCGATTTTATTGGTTAACGACTATGAACAAACGGTTTATGCGGTTTTCAATTTGATATTTATTGGAAAATTTGATTTGCTTGCGTAGCCTTTCACACTTAGCAATAAGGAAAATAGAAGCATTTTATCTAAATGAATGTTTAGATATATAAATTTTAGCAGAAAAGATGGTTCTTGATGTATAGACCTTAAAGTTAAAAGAAGAGACAGAGCCCGAAATTTTGTCACCGGCGTGATTTTGAACTAGGAAAAGTAACGAATATGATATTATCAAGTTATCAAACAAAACCTTATTAGAATCGATTCGATGTCTGTCTGTCTGTCACATCCGATTTATTCGGAAACAGCTGGACCGATTGCCACGAAAATTGGTGAGAGCGTGTGGTCTTTTGTCCCCTTACATATAGTAAGTGGCGTCATTTTGTGTTGAGTTTAAGGGGGGCCTCCCCATACATGTGAATTGAGGGTGCAACATTTTTTTTCGCAGTATGTAGCCATGTGGGGTATCAAATAAAGGGCTTTTAAGAGCTAAATACTTTATCTTTTTATGAAATTAAATTATATTTAGCACTTAATTATATACAACATGAAATTAAATTAATATTAATTGCCGCAATAGCCAATCTCGAAGACAGAAGACTCTCTATTATTTTCTTTTACGTCCTGCCGTCAAGTCATGGCACTCTGCTCTCCACTCCTGTGACGAAGTCTAAACTGAGTGGAGAGCGCCGGTGGCGACATATGACCGCTCGCATTCGCAACATTCGAAATAAATTTCGAATGCCGCGAATCATGCCGCGCCACATCACTCTGCTCCCAGATGAAACCGAGGGGTTTCAGCGACTGAATCCGGAACTGTGTTCCCCATCAGTTCTTGAAGCGAACGCGCCGTTGTTTTGGGATGCACACGGGCTTCAGCCTGCACAGGGAGACCGTCTTTTTGTGTCCACCGATCTCGAGCTAGAAGAAATGTTCTCCCCGCTCGAGAACGCGGTACAGGCCTTCATAAGGAGGCTGCAGCGGCTTCCGGATGGCATCCGTCCTGACCAGGACGTGCGTATACGTGTCCAGTTCCTTGGGCGCACAGACAGGTCCGGACGAGTGTTGGGTGGGAGGAGTGACTTGATGCGTCGGAGATTGTCTCTCAGCAGACGCACCAACCCCGACTCCGTGAGACCCGATCTCTTGTCGAAGACCGGATCAAGGTCATTCCTGCCGCGCCACAGCCTAAATTAGTACTTCCCGAAATTAGTTATATATATTTGATATCAGGTGAAACATAAAGGAGTTAGGGCTCAAAATATGATCCCAAAAAGGGCAACAGGTCTCGCTCTCAGAACCTATCCAACCGAAAAATCTGAAAAAAAAAAACACAGTGGTGTATCTCGACGAAATCTAGGCCTCAAAATATGAAGGAATACGTTGAATTTCTAGCTATATACCGATAGAAAAATGTGCGTAGAAGTTTCTCACATAAGATGAACACAAAACCTTTATACCCGAAACGCGAGCTTCCTGTATTCCGACTTGTTTAGTTTCTAAAACCATTGGATTCAAGTAATACAGTTCGCGCCAGATAAGATGCACTAACTAAACCGTTTCTCTTGATACTCCGAATAAATATGTGGTTTCTCTCCCAAAGAAAATTGGAATCATTGAGACTGAACGGATGTGATGATCTAGTTGGTCGAGTGCCAGCCTCTCAATTTTATTACCCCGGGTTCGAATTCCAGTCGTCATGGATGCTTGTGTTCTTCGTTGTCCTATCCCTTTAAACTGGTGTGGGAATACTTTGAGAGACTGAATACACTCGGCTCGTCCGACAAGGTCTGGATACTTTGGGTTCCAGGCCATGCTGGGTTGGAAGGCAACGATGCAGCGGACGAACTAGCCAAGAAGAGAGTAGAGACGCCTTTACACGGGCCAGAACCCTTCTGTGGAATCGGAAACGGTTTCATGGCTATGACAGTAAGAAATGAAGAGGAACGGTTGAGGGAACTATACTAGGCGAGCCTACCAGGGATGGAGCAGTCCAAGGCGCTTATTGGGGGGATACGAACCAATGCGCGCAAAGGATTGCTTAAACCTAACCAAAAAGAACCTCCGAATCATAGTGGGAATTCTCACTGGCCATTGTCGGCTGAACTATCACCTAGGGAAGCCAGGGATATCTACGGACACTGCCTGCAAGTTTTGTGAGAAGTATGACGAAACCTCAATACACGTCCTGGGACAGCGTCCGGCACTTGTGCAAAGTAGGTCGAGGCATCTGGGAGAACACTTAATACCAGATGCAAAGCTGAAAGATCTGGAAGTAGGGAACATACTAAAGTTCCTGGCGGTTATAGACCTGTTTGAGATACTATGATCAATAGGTACACTATAACCAGTAAAAGGGGCACAATAGTTCTTTAATGATGCGGTGCGACTTTCCCTTAACAGAATAATAATAAAATAGCTTGTTGTTGAATTTTAACCTAGCAATATGTGACCTTTTGATTGAAACGGTTCACGCCACCCAAGAAAAGATAACTACCGAAAAGATGACTATAAATATCTATATTGAATGATCTGGTGTGAAGTTCGATGAAGTACCGCAGGCTGGGAGAGGAATCATCACTTCTTATAAATGCAGTAACCTTCAGTTGAATCGCTGATTCCGTTGAACAAAGGAGGATAGAGAATTCCTGCCTTTAGCATCGAAGCAGATTCTATCTTTCTGCAGGAAATATCAACAAAGGCACTTTTGCTCATTGTATTGCAGATTAAATAGTATTATATACGAAATATAATACAAAAAGCTGACAACCATAAAAGTGCAGCCTCCAAAGTGGGTTATCTCTGGTATAAACAATATTTTATCGCGCATTGCTCTCTTGCTTACATGATTAGCAACTATGAACAATCACAAAGGTTTAATATTTCTCCAGATAGCTCGGATAAGACCCCTTAGATTACCATTGCTTATTTAAAATTTTCCATTTCTCGTCTAAAAATAGAATACGTAATCAATGGTTTTGATTAAATAGAAATAAGATGCGATTTCCAGTCGCATCTAGAAAGTTCATTGGATGGTATGACTGGCGATAATAGCCATCTGATTTTGCAAGTGATAATACCTGTAAGGAAGACTAGTTGGTACTTTCAAATGTACGTTGCATTCCTCATTATATAAAGTGGGAACGTAAATTAGACTGGTCGCTCAAAAGTCACAATAGGCTTCATGTGAAATATGAAAGGCTCCCTTTAAATAATTCCATGGTAGAATCCATGGATAGGAAACAAAAAACTTCGTCTATGGTGTAATATTTTTGATATATCTCGGCGCTTTAGTGATCGTATAGGCATATCCCCTCTTTGGACACGGACTTATTTGGAGACCACAATCAGAGCCCCACTGTGACTGGCACAACGGTACCGGCTTATACTGAGTGCAGGTTCAGTATTCATACCAGTGATGCCCACCTAACAATTCTGTCGAAAGTAAGGGGTACTGCAGTGTAATTCCACGCTCTAACAATAAGCTCTGCTTGCAGTATGGGTATAACCACCATGAAATTCCCAAGAGGGGCCAACCGAAAATAACTTGATCGGAAAGATATCCAAAAGAAAATAACCTAATCGCAGCAGTTTTCCTGGAAAATATGCTCTAAGAAACCCATTTCGCACCATGTTACCAGATGACCTCCGATGAGGCTTCGTGGTTTCAGATGAATCCCTTTTTCACAAATAAACACTCAAAAGATAGAAATACTAAATATACAAACAAATCCGTAAAGTATAATTAATGCCGAGAATATGGACCCGCGATTTTCCGCAACCAGAAGCGAAGGGTTGCAAATCAGAGGCTTGTCTAACAGCGAGACAAGACCCTTATCAGCTGAGGACCGTGACGAGAAAGGCAGTGCTTAGATGTTGGGTTCAGCAGTCGCTGACTATACGATTGATCGCTCTGAATGGTCACACACAACATCCGCATCAAGATTCACAACGGGGACCAATCGAACAGGTACCTTAGGCACTACCCTCGACAAGAGCATCCAAAAATCCCACAGCTAGATACGCAGATATGGGAGGCGAAAACTTCATAGGATTAGGTTGATGATGACTAGCATTACGGCGACCAGTATCAAGCAAATACGGCGACCATCGAATTCCCGTTCGTCTTAGAAGGGAGACTGCTGCTGAAAAACGACTTCAATTACTGAAGAGAATACTACATAATCAGAGACAAGAGTGAGATCAATCAGCGCATCAAGGGCCTCCTAAAGCAGATATCCAAAGTTCTCGACAAAGGTGCGGAAACACCCTGCAATCTGACATGGGCTTCAAATTTGGTAGCATATAAAACAGTAAGTTACCCAGCCATTTCGGGTTATCCTATCAGTGGGCAAAGCAGATGAGGTAAATACGACACCAGATAAACTGAAAAACAGAAGCCCGCAAATGGGACCAAAAGCAGCGGTTGTGGCAACGACACCAAGTTACCGCATTTTCATAGGGAATGCTACAACGTTGGCCAAACCCAAGTCACGTGTCCTGAATTTATCACTTAAAGCAAAGGTAACCGTTGAAGCGAATGAGACCAATCTAATGAGCCTAAACGGCACCAGGAACTTAATTCAAACGTAGTCGAGAATATATCCGAGATAATTTACTACCTAAACTCAGGGGCTGAGATGAACTGAAGTTTTCAAGAAGGCATACCAAGGCAAGTTTAAATATGTACCATATATGCGCTAGCCTGAGGGATATAAGAACAACAAACAAATGGCAAACTTAATGCTAGTTTATAGGGTGCCAAAAAAGCATCAGAGGCTGGAATTGCCACTTTATAGATGCACTGAAGAAACCCGGAACGCATCCCATATGTGTGAATGCCTGCACAATTACCAAAAGGAAACGAAGACGCATTCATGCTTGCAATACACATCGATTATGGCTTCATCGTTACCAAGCGGAATGGTCAGAGAATTCAGCAGGACTTGGAATATTTCTAGGGCTGCAGATGCAGAAACTGGCGATACCAGCTAACCCACGAGCGGACCGCAATACTTAAGTGCATAAAAGAGGAGCATGGATGTCCCGACAGGCTAAGGCAGTAAGAATAGAGAGAATGCTCTTAAGACGTCAAGGACATCACGTCGATAGGTCTACAGTTCTTAGCCGAGATCTTTCTTCACAGAATATGGTCATGTAGGGTATCAAACGAAAGGCCTCAATTAGTACTTTTCGAAAATGATCTTTCTTATAGTGGGTGAAATATATGGGAGTGAGGACCTAAAATGTGTGTCCCAAAAATTGAAACAGGGAAAAAATCTAGGCGATATCCGCTCAAATAAATTTCGGAAATTTCAAGTGAACTTTTGGATCATATTGAAATTGAACCTGATTTTTTTCGACAACATCATCATTGGTAATGAACCCTGGAATTTTCAATACAACCCGGAAACACAACGGCAAAGCTCTGAGTGGCACACCGACCAGTCCCCCAATCCGAAAAAGTTAAATCAAAAGTGAAAACAAAGCTCATTGTCTTTTTTGACAGCAAAAGAGTGGTCCATAAAGAGTTTGTTCCTCAAGGACAGACGATCAATGCTAGTTAAGTTGGTGGTGCTGGAAAGACTCTGAAAAAAGGTCATTAGGACGAGAAAAGACATCGAAGCTACCTGGAAAATCCATCACGACAACGCACCTTGCCACAACGCACTACTAGTCCGCGAGTTCCTGGACATACACCAGGTGTCAACACTGCCTCACCCCCTGTAGTCCTGTAGTCCCAGCAGATTTCTTTTTGTTCCCTTGGGTTAAGGCATCCTTGAAAGGAGGGGGGCGGGGGGGGGGGAGGAGACAGAAGAGTCACTGGAAAAATTCTTTGTTTTGGGGGCAACCAAAAAATCTCTGCAAAGCTTTGAAAGAACTCAGGGGTGAACACATGGGTCTATGAAAGTAACAATGCGACTTGGTCACAGAGAGTGGGATCGATTGAGGTATGCTTGAACTTATTGAAGGTGAAGCATATTTCGCTCGCTTCCACTATCATACCCGTCGATCAGGATCCTCGCATGAACCGACCCGCCTGCGAATCTCTGATTTTGTGACTACTATTTAGTTCATAATATTGGATTTTAGAAACTCAGAAGAAGAATCATATGGTATGGGTATGAAAAAGGATTATTTGTCACTACTTTTATTAGGCAGCAAAGCAGAAACGAAATGAGTCATCTGTATCCATCAGAACTTTTCATAAAGCTGTTTTACAAGTAGGTAGGTAGGTGTAGGGCCAATTAGTGCTATGGTGCGCTATTTTGATGCCCCAAAATCATAAGACCGTGACTGCTGTGAGGAGAACGAGAAAGCAGAGTCTAGTCGACCCAGATCTTCATAGTCAACCCATTGCATCCTTGACGGATAGTAGCTTTTCACCCAACAACCAGAGATTTCTTTGAGGGGACCACCGAATGTTTGCCTGATGTCCGTAGCCTCACTTTGGCTAGAGCCAATACCCTCTGCAAGCCGTTGTACGTGACTATCCCAAAAGATCTCATAACTGGGTTTTGTTATAGCAGGGACTGCACCGATTGAGGGACTGTCAAAAGAGGGGCCTTGCCTGGTCGATGACCGGAAATATAGAGGGGGTGATTTTGAGTGTGTCATTTAGATTGTTCACCGCGTCTTTGGACAGCCCTAACAATCTGGAGGATGTCGTCACTGAATGCACGACCTTACTAGCGGCGTTGTCTATGGGGCAGACTATGTTACGCTTGGGGTTTGGATCATGTCCCAATCATCGCTACTACCTTCATTTATAAAAACTGGTGCATCCCGGAAGACCGTAAAAACTGATACGTGGCCACGGATTCTAAAAAGGGAATGATTGATAGGATACCAAATAAGACCTGTTAGAAATCAGAACGTCGCTGGAGTTCTTGTTAAACTAAGGGTAGAAGTTCTTCTGGTCGGTCATCAAAGTGTCAAGTGTGCATATTTCAAAGCTGATCGTAGTTCTTAAATGGCAGCTAAAAGTTTATCTGTTTTCTGTGGGGTAATGGTTTACTACCTATAAAGGTGGACATTTCTGCTGTGCTTAGTCAACTATACTGATATGCTCTGATAAGCTTGATAGACTTATCAGAGGTTATACTATTAGCGCGTTAGTTAACGGAATTAAAGGTATGACCTATTTTTAAACCGGGTTCAAAATTTCAATCCAGCTGTTCGTTGAAGCGTTTAGATGGTTATTGAGGTCGTGGTTTGCGAGTTTATGATGCTTTGACTGATTTCACTTTCATCCGTGATCTGACAACTGACAATGCTTATAAAATTCCTGGTTGTTAAGAATGCTTAATACTCAAGTTTTTGTGAATTTTTTTATCTACCTCTGTCAGTGTTGAAGAGAAAGACAATACTTCTGTGAACCTTGGCACACAAAGGAACTATTTGCATAGTTACCTCCCCCCATTTTAATTTTAAATAAACGACTGTTTGCATGTTCCATTTCTTTCAAAAACGCTCCCTTTTGCACTTTGTTTCATTCATTTTTGAATCTTCAATGTTTATACTCATCAGCCCACAGGGAGGGTTCCCTATGAAAATTTACCGCTGGCATGTTCATAAGGACAAAACATATCATTTGCTCACACTTGACCTTTTGCTACATGTGTACTCCCAGTTCTGTCACAAGTTCACATTTAAAACAGGCCAAAGATACTGGAATTGCAATTACTGCCTTTTATATTCATTTCTAAAAGAATGAAACCTGTAGGGAAAATGTATTCAACATGTGCGCTAGGCCCGTGTAATAACCCCTTAGAATCTATTTAGAATTGACGTCAAACTTTCCACCTGCTTGCGTTTCCACTGGGCGTATTTCGTTGTAATATTGCTACCCTTCCTTCCTTGTTGCCTAATGCGTTAATAGCACTAGTCGTAAGCAAGTGGGATTCATTATCATCGCGACGTAGGTAACAGCGAGAAGTTCCAGGCTTGTGTTCTCAAAGAAGGGTTGAAGCGTGCTGCGAATCCAGCGCTAAGCTACCATAAACATAAATCGGATGATGGCACTGCTTGTAGTTCGCAAGGAAAGAACATTGACAGGATATCCCTTTTACCTCTTGTCCTTAGCTCTCTAATTCTTTTAATAGTCCACTTTATATTCAGACACTTGTTTTGCCATTGACTGATTGTCCTGGCAAATGAAAATGGACAGAAATAGAAAAGGAGCATGTTTTCCTTAGTTCCACCTTGATGAAAACATGTCAATCAATTGGTTATTTATAAACGCTGTCAAAGGACTATTCCAGATAATAAATGAAAACAAAACCCAAACTGAAGGTATGCATTATTCCCAATGAGTCAGCCAGCAAGCGGACCGAATCAACCCTAAAAGGGTCATTACAGAATTAATGTCCACCCTTCTCCTCTATTTTTAATCTTTGACATTAACAAATTGGATAACTAAATACACTTTCAATATTCAAGGGCTCCAAGGATGGCATTTTAACATCACATAGTACACAAATGCTCACACAACCCACCCGAGAACGACCAGTCGGACATAACATTTCGAGATAATGACTTCAGATAAACTGTAATGGCAGCAGTGGCCAATGGGTTCGGGTAACCTTCAGCAGAAAAAATTATTCACCCAAGTACATAAGTTAATATCGACATTATCGTCGATATTATTATATGTTCATGTTATCACATTTTGGAATTGCTTATTGAAAATCAATATTCAAAGTACGGGCTCACGATCTCTCTCATGGGGTGGGACGGCTATGCCCACATGGAGGAGCTACTAGAAATATTGCATGTAGTCTATACCTTTGTGGGAGACCTTAAACTTGACATTGGGTTCGAAGGTGTCTAGTTTATTGTTTTAAATAAATTATTATTGAATGCAGGACAAGCGATACTCAACAAGGATGTGCTTTGTCCAGTTCAATAAATCATTGATTGTTCAGTTCGTTCACCTTAAACTTTCACAGCAACCGTGTCCAAACAGGGGATGAAGAATGCTAGAAAATGTTATTCATTATTTAAATCACATGTGTGGATAGTGATTTGTTATTTTTAAGCCGAAAATAGAAAAAGGTGTATAAACTCAACCTGAGTTTGAGGGCGGATTGTTTATCTGATATCGTATCTATTCCGTTTCCAATAAAGCGAGGGCTCTTCGAACTCAAAAATATAGGGTTAGCTGGGTTGTTAATTCTCCCTGGAGAAGTAGCGACCAAAAGGTTGACAGCAGTTGATAATAGAATCGATAGAAGTTATTAGTAACATTCTTGATAACACACCAAATGCCGAACATCCAAAAAGTACTGCCTCCGTAGTAACGACCAGAAGTGTAAATCCAGCGCGATATACCTTTCACTCAATCCCAAGCGAGTACAGTGTCGCAGCTAGACTGGGCCTGTTCCGGTATTCTCCCCTCCCAAACAGGCTCACTGGTTAAATTTCGCAAATCACTTTCAATGACCCAAAATAAGCTTGATTTCCATTAAGCAGAGTCAAAATAATAAGTCGACCGGGCATCAAAAAACTGATCCTTAATTCTTAAGAAATGTCCTGAATCAATTAGTCCCTTCCTGTCCACAGTATTTAACCATTATTTACTGAAAGCCGAGTTCCTCCGGAGCTTGAACTGTATTCGGATCACATCAATTCTTAGAAAGAATGAGGAATATCCTGAAAGCCCACGTATTACTTGGAATTATTCGCAAGATACCTATAATAGCCTGTCTGCTTGATATGGTATGGTGGGCATACCGGCTCGACGATAGGTTTGGAAAAACTCTTCACTTCTCTTCTGCAAGCTCATTCTTAGCTTTATTGAAAAGCGGTAGCTCACAGACCTTCATCTGCCCTTCAGGTTTTCCCACCGATATCGCGAAACTCATTTCATTGTTCAAACTGCAACTAAGGACAATCTAGCTCTACCGACACTTCACTAAGTGGAAATCAGATTTCAACATCCAAAAATGCCAAACAGTTATTTTTAAAGTTAAAAAGAAGATGACACCAAAAAGGCTCTAACATCAGAGGCTTATCCTTAATTCATACCCTTATAATTCAATCCAGCGGCGTGGTCCGCCAATTGAAGGCGCAATTTGCACTGGCAGACGTCACAACAGACACCACGCGTTTCAAACACGCTCTTATTGATCTCGACGAGGAGACCATTGGACTCATCACGGACGTGTGGGAGGACTGCTCCTACGCCAAGCTAAAGGAGCAGCTCATACGACAGCTGCCAGTGAGTGAGGAAGTGACGCTGAATCACATACTGAACGAGCCAGCCAGCTGCTTCGAGAAATGAGGCAGCTGGGTAGAGATAAGGTCGGCTCGGAGTTGTTGAAGTCCCTCTGGTTGCAGCGGCTCCCGGAGAGCGCCCGCACCATCTTGGCCTGCGTGGACTCGGGGTCGCTGGAGGTGTTATCCGCTACAACCGATAAAGTCCACGAGGTGTACGCACGCCCTGTGGTCGGGGAAGTCTCTAGAGACACACGTCGGGACGTGGAAGACTTAACGGCAATGGGAACGACACTGGTGGACGCAGTCTCGAAGCTTACGGCAACTGTGCGTTCGGGAGGTAGATTTCGATCGCAGTCAAGGTCGAGGTCTGTTTCCCGAAAAGGGTTCTGGTAGTCGAAGGCCGGGACCTCACCGTCCAAACACTCCCGTCTAAACACTTTGATATCGTAGAACTTGCGACTAGCTGCCGCGAACTCCTCTTCCATCTGCACTTACAGCTACAAGCAGGTGGATGTGAGTATCGGACTGCGCCGAACTTTTCCTGGTGATTTGTTTTGGCGGACATTAGCATCCCCATTTTAAGCGCAGGCTTCTTATGTTCTGTTGGACATAATAGACAAGCGTTGGCATTAATAGACCCCGCAACCTCTTTAAAGTCAAGAAAAAATCTTGACTGACGGTTTCCTCCAAAGCAGAAGCAACTCATCAGCCGCTTCCTCACCCCTGCCCTGGGAGCAGCGTCATCGAAAGTGGCGACAACGTCTGATGAGTCAAGATTTTTTCTTTTTTTTGAACTTGGGTGTTTAACCCAAAGAGAGGAATTCGTGGATCTCAAGAGAGGAAGTAAGTTGCTTCTTAACTGGTCCTGTCCGTCATCAAGTGGATGCGAACTCAGGACTCCTTGAACCCTAAAAAAAATCACTTCGGCCTGGTGTAGGTTTGAACTTAGGACTCATGTCGTATCTGCGTTCTCAATCACCCCAGAAGCTAGCTGTTGCAAGGAAAAAGTTTGAATATCTAATGAAACAGGGCGTTTTCAGACCCTTCAATAGCTGTTGGTCATCTTCACTTCATTTGGTCCCTAAGCCAAAAAGCGGATGGAGCCCTTGCGGAGATTACAGGTGTCTGAATGATCAGATAATTCTCGACCGGTATTCTATTTCACTCATCCATGATTTCGCGCATTCGCTGACAAACAGCCGTATTTTCACAACCTTGGATCTAGCCAAGGGGTATCACCAAATCCCTGTAGCTCCCGAAGACATACAACAGATAACATGGAACCAGCACGACATATAAATAAAGCTAATATATTGGACGCATGAGGAAGCTTAGAAATAATGATGAGGAAAAATTAGTCAACACCCATGAAGGAAATTGTCAATCAACCCTTATTAAAATGAGCGCTTAAAATACCAACAACGGCATTACCCACGGTGATCCTCACTAAGAGGCGCACCAAGGACAATAGTTTAACGACTAATAGAAAAACAACTTATTTATTGATGTATCCAATTATTATAATTATTCTGTTAACAGGAAGTAGCACTGCGTCCTTGAAGAACTATTGTGCCCCTTTTACTGTTTATAGTGTACCTATTAATCGTAGTATCTCGTTAGGAATTTCAACTTTCAACTTTGCATCTGGTGTTAAATGTTCTCCCAGATGCCTCGACCTACTTTGCACAAGTGCAATGTCCGCAGATATCCCTGGCTTCCCTAGGTGATGGTTTAGTCGGCAGTGACCAGTGAGAATTCCCACTGAAAAATCGTTGGGTTTGGGCAGAACTGACGGTTTTCGTAGTCAAGTTAAGAATTCACTTAAGCAGATCGTCACAGTACCTGAGCAAAACCATGAGCCCTCTGTAAATCTGGTGGAAGTAATATCCAGAGGAAAAAATTTCCACTATGTTGAAAGAAAGATTGAAATTGGAAGAAGCTGGAGAAGATTTCATTGTGAGTTTCAGAAAAGCCATTTGACAGAGCCGATTTCGTCAAAGAGGTGTTTCAAGTCTCATATTTGGACACTTCGCAAAAGCATGAAATAAGCTTAATAGACCAGTGGCTCCCTGGCAACGATTAGTGTTCCCACCGATCTCGCTCGTTACGCCGATGACATAGCACTGGCTGTGGTCGCAAAACCTCGAACATGCTGACATGTACGTATGCGAAATAATCATTCCTGTTAAGAACTGGTTACAGTGTTGGAGGAAAAGCCGAAAGTGGTCCCCAATACCAAGCGTAGTAAGAGAAATTACGCTTTGGAGTCATATCGGGAATGTCGCCGATTGACAATCTTGGCAATAAGATGGGGTCAAGTCCATATCTTCACTATTGCAGGTCAAAACCTTTGAAAGGGAGAGATCTACAGATATCTAGGAGATCACTCAGAAAAGGGTGATTAGACCTACAGATTGGTCTCTGCTTTCGGCGAGTGTCTGCAGATGAACATTGAGAGATCAATTATAATCTCACCCAGTTTCTCATGGGCCAAGGAATTAAGTGTTATTGGGAATTGTTAAAACTTGGATGGGGCACCCAATAAGAAATATTAGAAATTTAAATAGAAGAACTAAGAGCGCGACGGTCACGGGTGCGGAAGGGGGATCAAACTACACAGCAATATTCAAGGATGTTTCTGACCAGTTGATAGTTGAAGAGTTTAAGGAGGCCTGAATTGAGGTAAAGTCGGAGGAGGAAGGTAGAATAAAACCAGACAAAGCTCTATTGATGATGTCAACGAAGTGGGAATTGGAACGAAGTTTGTCGTCGAATATTAGACCCAGGTCTTGGAAGGAGGTCAGTAGTGAAATGGGTTGTTCACCAAGAGAATAGGAAAAAGATATTGGGGAGGATTTAAGCGAATAGGACATTCAGTGGCATTTGTTGACATTCAGTGTCAGCCTGTTGACTGAACACCAAGGGACCAAATTATTAAGGTTGGACTGCAAGATAGCACAGTTCAGTGGAGACGAAACAGAGGCTAATAATTTAAGGTGCGTAAAGCAAACACGGGGAAGTGAGGATGGAGGCGAGGTCATTGCTAAAAAACAGGAAGAGTAGGGGGCCAAGTATAGAGCCTTGTGGAACACTAGAGGAAGGAGAGGAAGAACGAGATGAGCAACCATGAAAAGAAACTTTACAGGAACGATATGAGAGATAGGAGGAAAGCCGGGAGATGATTGATGGAAGGAAGTTGGGTAGTGAGAGTTTAGAGAGGAGAATATTATGATCAACGGTATCAAAGGCTTTCAAGAAATCAGTATAAATACGATGTACCTCTTCTTATCGTGAATTAAACTATTTAACAATCTTCTTTTTCTTCAGGCTTTTTCCCGTTCACAAATGGGGTCGGCTCGTCAAGATCGGTTTCGCCATTTGGCTCTATCAAATGCTTGATCTGGATCCAATCTCGAGGCTTTTAAGTCCCCATCCAGCGTATCAAGCCCCGTTGTTTTGGCCTGCCCTTTGACCGTTCACCATCGACTTCGGTGTTCAAATCAATCTTGGCAAGTGAATTACGTGACCATAACATCGAAGACACCTCTCTCGTAATTTTTCCACGATCGGTGTAACCCCATATCGATCACGGATATCCTCATTTCGGATGTGGTCAAAACGTGTCACGCCACTAGTCCAACGCAATATCTTCGTCTCCATTACCGCAAGATGCCATTCATTGTCTTTTATACTTGACCGAACCATAGAGAGCAACAGAGCTGACGACATTGCGGTAAATTTTAGATTTAAGACGTTCATTGATACGTCGATCATAAAGAACACCAGTTGTGGAATGCTACTACATCCAGGTTGCGTAAATGCGTGAAGCAATTTCATAACGCAGTTCTCCATTGGCTGATAGCGTTGATCTGAGGTATTTAAATCGCTCAGTTCTGGGCAGGTCACTGCCGCTGACAGTGATTGTGCCTGTTTCATGGGGATCGCCCGTCAAAAATTCAGTTTTATTCAGATTCAATCTGAGATCGTGTTGCATGAGGCGATCATTCCATTTCTGGACAAGTTGCTCGAGATCATTTTAAAGTATTTAACAGTGAAGGTGGTAAAGACCAGTAGGTTTGAAGCCGTAGATTTATGTTTGACGAAATCATGCTGCTCTTTGACAATGAGGTGACTGAAATGCACAGTCAACCAGTCATTGACGAATCTTTCCAGGATTTTGGAGCAAGAGGAGAGAAGAGAGATGACGCGGTAGTTCACCGGCAAGAGACGGATCTCCGCTCTTCAGGACAGGGATGATAGGGGCCTCTTTCCAGAGATGGGAAAAGTAGCATTCTTCTAGATTTTTGTTGTAGATTATACACAGGGAGAGGGAAATGTGTTTTCCACAGTTAAGAAGGAAGAGGTTAGAAAATCGGGGCCAGGTCCGACATTGGGGTCAAGAGTTGCCAAGGAACGCGTAAGGAGAGGAATGGCCAGAGATTCGGAGCAGTCTGCAGTTAGAAGAGGCGTAGATGGTGGAATGGTGGAGGGAGAAAACACGGAAAACAAGTCGACGCAGAGAAGGTCGCAGGATTGTTGTGAGGAGTTAGCAGTGGAGTCAGCAAACCTGATAGAAGAGGGAGAGATTGAATGGGATTACGAGAATAGCGAGTGTCAGAACAAAAGGGTTTCAAGTTACCGCGGACAAGGGCGCCTTCGACGCTCAATAAGTATCTTTTATGCACATTGACTTCACAGTAGAGCGCATGGCCTTAAAGTGAGCAAGGCCGGCGTCATTCTTAGAAGCCCGAAACTTCTTCCGCAGTGCATATTTCAGGCGAATGTTATTAAGAATCTCTGTTGTGAACCAAGTTGGATACAAACGTAGGCAAGCGGGGGAAGAAGGGACATAACAGGAGAGGAGATGAGACAGGATATTGAAAAAGGTACTTAGAACTTGATCACACGTTGCTTAATATATGATCCCAGTTGAAAGAAGCTAAAGCTGAGTTCAGACCATCAATGTTAGAACTTAGTAGATTTATGCGCCGTTTTGGAGTTTTAACGAGAGAGCTCCGCTTGAAATTCAAGCGCAGGGTGTGTCTCGGATGTACTGGGGCGACACATCTTTGTTAAATCCTAAATTTGTATTTAAGGTTTTCATGTAATTCAGGCTATCTAAATATCATACTAATAAACCAATCCCGGAATAATAAACAGTTTATTTCCTTTTATTTTAAGGAGATCACAGCTATCAAGACTCATGCTGACTGTCTTAAACTCACTAAACCCCCTTCAAATGTAATCTGATGCAAGCACACCAAAGAAAATAAACTAATAAACAAAGAAAAGCAAATATGAGATAGATTAACCCACAAAAACCATTTTTAGTTTATTTAAGTAAAATCCGAATAGTTTATGGCGAGTATAAAATTTCGTCTCTATCAAGAGACGGAACATTCTTCATTAACAATGCAAATCCCAACAGATAATGCCTCACGCAATGAAAAATAACTTGATAAGCAACCATTGAGTTGCGTACATTATTCATTTGGTGGTTTTGCAAGGTCATAACTATAAAGCGATTTATTGCGGGCTTAGTTTATCTCCAAACAGCAGAAATTCCAATACAATTTCAATTCGTCAGGATTAACCCACAAAGACATTATTACCTCACTTAATTGCGACTTTATTCTTCACACTTCACACTGTTTTCACAAAGTGATATTTAACACTTCACTTCACAATAATGAATGAATTGCATACAAGTAGCTCACGTTCAATTAGATTCAGTCAGGTCAGGTATTAACTCCTCCCCAGCACAAGGGCGAAGGATTGGGCTCGTCACTTTCTCACTGGCTGCATAGGAACATTTGCACATGCATCCGCTGCTAGTCATGCTAATCTGCAAAAACTAGTTGAAACCAGGTCACTGGCCGTCCTTCAGATTCGGCTTCTTCAGTTCAAACATAATCAACTTGTAGCGAATAAGGTGCCAAGGGAAGCACAGTGAGACTAAAACGGAAAAGGACTCATTTCGCCTCGGAACCTGAAAGCAACCGACCAACTTGTGTAACAGTTCGACCGCGATTATGATGTGGAATCGGCCTGAATCCAGCTCTTGCCGTCCCTTGGTAGACTATAATATGTTGGCCATAGAATAGAATGGAAGCACAAAGGAGAGAATGCCTGCTTGGTCAAGCGAATGGTATATGAAGTATTGAACACGAGGACGGTCAATTAGAGGAAGTTGCTTGCTTATTATTCACTCGAAGAAAGAAACAACACCACCCTAGCCACGAGCAAGCTTTTATTCCACCCTCTCCATTAGGTATGGATATTTTTCTAGTTGAATAGGTTTTTTTTCCATTATCGCATTGTAACTGTGAATAGATGATGAGAAGTGAGTGGATTGGCGATTGATGATCAATTATTGATTCCTGAATGTTAAGGTGCTCTCGACGACTTGCCGGTCCCCATGAATCTGTAGTGCTTTGTGCCTATCGCATTTGAAAAGAATAGGCTCCTGCAAACAGCTATCTGTCGACTACAGTACGAAGTGGGCTATGGTGGGCGAAAATCCTTCTGATTACTAACCTATTTAATTTTTGCTAATAAGTTTCGTTTTCAGGACGATAGGATTACTCCCACGAGACTTATTCTTCCAAGCATTTGCTTTGGTTCTTTCTGGGGCCTTTTAGAGAAGTAAATCCTACTAAAGTCGATTCAGTGTCCTTTCTTCTCCCTCTTTTCGTCCATATGTGACCTTTGCTCTTCTCGGAAATCGCCGAGCCTATGGTTACGTAATACATAGAAAGGTGGGAAGGAAAGTATTAATCTTAAGCCAGGAGAGAACATAATTACGTGCTTATAATTTCTTAAGGGTAGCTTATGATTTCTTGAAAGGAGGAGTACAGCCCCAAGTACGAAAAGAGGAACAATTGGCGAGCTATAATCTTAACTGCTCAATCGATTTTATGGAATATATATAAGTTAGTTGATACCAATTTACCGTGACTATTACCACCTTTGGTGGAGTTAAACGTTTGATTGCCCAGTTGATAACCTTTCGTTTCTTCGATTTAGTTCTCACATTTTACAAAATGTGGGAATTCAAACAGAATGTGAGCCGAAAAAAATAATAACTCTTTTTAATAGTGCTGGTGTCACGAAATATTGGATAATTTCTAGTTGTGTATATGAAAGCTGAGAAGAGTGTTCAAATTTCGTGGAAATGGAAATATGATGGCCATTCAAGGACTTGATTTCGTTGCATATAACAAAGCGCACTATGGGTAGTGATGTCAAGGCCAGAAAAACAATCTTGGTATTCCTTTGTAACAGCGAAGCACAAACCCTTAAGACCATAACTGTTATGATAAGACCAAGAGGAAAGAGCCCAGCTGGGTCAGATCATCAGAGCTAGACCTTAAAACGAAGGAAAGTAGCTTACCCACCCTGCAGCTAGAAATCTCTCTGAGGTGCTCAAAGAACAACTTACCCAGTGTCCGTAGCCTGGTTTAAACCGAGGTTAGCAATCGAAAAGAAAGTGCCTTCTCTTCTCCGTAGCTTCCTAATATTGTATACATTTATAGGCGGTGCTGCTTGACTTGGCACAGTCGGTTAGCCTTCGCCATCTAAGATCCTAAATAGTGCATGTAGATTCCATCCTTAACAGTCGCTAATGGGGCACAAATTGTGCCCATTGAAGGGCTGCCAAGAGTAGAGCCCCGCCTGGTCAATCCGTCATTCTCCTCTATGTTCCTATGACCCTGAGCGTACCGCCCAGACTGCTCAGCACATTTTTGCACTACTCCACCATCCTAGAGAATGTCGTCGTTGCGTACAAAGGCCTAAATAGCCGTTTGACTGTCGGACAGAATGACTACGTTACGACTGAAGTTAAAATCATGTCCAAACCATGGACAGACTTCCAGTATCGTCAATACTTGCGCTTGAATTCACTGGAAAATCCTAGGAGATCATACAATTCGGATACACAATTTTTGATCCGTCGGCGAAGAATACTGTATCATAACCTGGTTGGAAAGACTACATCAAAATTGCTTGTGAAGTTCCGCTTGTGTGTGGCGTAGTTCGTAGGGATTGCCCAAAGCTCCTCAGGTACTTCATCTAGGAAGGTACATAGCCGTACTCTTGGGGGCGGTGACGCTGTAGCCGACATTGTCGTAAATTTAGTTATGAACCTGATAACGACGGCCTGCGGAGCCTTCATGCTCAGGAGGGCATCGAGACGTGGCAAACCTTCTATGTATTGGTGGACAGTGGAAATCGCAGAGCTCCGGCAGGAGTGTCACAGGCTCCGCCGCTTAGTACAATGTCTAAGCGACAGGGGTTTGACCGGGTACATACCTCCGTATCATAATGACGGAGTATAAATCAGCTGAAAGGATACTCCGCAGCGCAATAAACAAGAGTAAAGCTCGCTGCTGGCAGGATTTGGTCGACGAGGTGAATGGGGACCCGTGAGAACTCAACAAACAAACTCTTAGGGATATTGAGGGACTATCTGAGGAACCGTTCCCTGCTCTATGAAACATTAGAGGGTCAAAGGAGGATTGAGGTCACGTCGGGGGTAGTACAGGGATTCATCCTAGGACCGGATCTCTGGAACGCTTCCCATGATAGTCTACTAAAACTTGACATGCCAGAAGAGTCGCGCCTGGTCGGTTATGCAGATGATATCGCGGCGCTTGTTGCTGGACGCACTGTTGAACGAAAAGCAGACACGGTATATTGATGTCAAGGGTAAGCGGATGGATGATTACTCATGGTTTCAACCTTGCACTGGAAAAAAGCGAAGTAGTCATCCTGACTAAGAAGACCCCTGCGTTCCATATCGTTCGGCGAGTCAATAATCGAATCAAAACCAGCGGTAAAGTACCTCGGGCTGACTCTTGACTCAAAGATGAGCTTTTTGGAACAGATCAAAGCAGCAGCGAACAACGCTGCAGCTGGAGGTTCAGCGTTAAGTAGGCCAATGGCAAATATTGGCGGTCCTACCTATACTAGGCGACGCCTCCTGATGAGTTCAAGGCAGTGTGTCCTGTTCTACCCGCAAGGCGGGAAAGTTCGAGAACTAGCCCGAAGTAATGTGACAAACGGTTCCAGGCTAGCTCACTAACGAAAGACCCCGCAGCGAATCTATGGAACTCAATAAGATTCTGGACAAGGAACATAGAAGCTCAACCTTTCCTAAAACGTTGGAAGGTCCCAAGACGGAATCTTCTGGAGAAACCTTGGAGCTGGTCGTTCAGACGCACTTCTCCGTCAGCGAAGAGGGCTTTGATTCAAAACCATGCCCCATGAATCATAATATGGCTCCTCTTCATTCCTTTGTGAAGTATAGGAGGTCTACACAGTCGCTTTGTAATCACTCTTCCTTTTTCCCAGATTTTTTTCTGTTCAGCAGACTCTGGTTTAGTTTCATTATCATTATGCCAATGCATTGACGATGAAAAACCTCGCCATCATGATAGACAGGATAATGAGCTGCTTCGAAAAAATTCACAGCACTGCAGACAAGACTGATGTTCAATGTCGGATGTCCCTTTTCCAATAGGCGTCGTTCGCGGATCAGTTCCAAGTATGGGGTGACTCCCTCAGTAAGGAAATGTATCATAAACGGCTAGCATATGTACAACAGCGAGGGGCTTTGCGAGTTGCCTACGCCTATCTTACCGGCTTGCAGCCAGCAGTAATGATGATAGTTAGAGTTGGTCTAAATCGTCTTCCATACTGCTGAGTCGAGATTTATATACCTCAGAAAAGGCGAGGGAAATAAGAAAACCGCCGCTTGTGAAGACAGAGCCCACATTTTTAGCGCATGTCAGCAATCTTGGGAACGAGGTTCAAGGGTAGATGATAGATAGATATTTCATTAAAGACTTGAGGTCGCGGTTCAATTGAAAGCATGATGAGGTTGACTATTACTTAAAGAAGCTGCTCAGCGGACACGAGGATTTTGAGTTTTATCTGCACACAATCGGATAATCACAGTTGTCCGATTGCATTTACTGCAAGGATGTGGTGGATGCTAACTTTTTCTTTCGGAGAAAGTAGGAGCGCCATCGTCCGTCGATAGAAGGGTGCAATGTGTACACCTTGTTAGGACGCATGCAACAAAGTAGCACTTCTTACACTCAAGGCATTCTTAAGGCGAAAACAAGGGAGATCGACAAGAGAGACCAGGGTAGCCACTGAATAGGCCTGACGTAAGGTAATGTGTCAAAAGCTTCCGGGTTAGTGAAGTAGACGCAGTTTGTGCGTACATGCATTTCACCTGCTGATAAACTTACAGTAGTGAAGCAAGCACAAAGATATAAGAAGAATATAAACATCTAAGACAATGGAGATTTGACCCTAACGAGGTTAAGGAGCTGATGCTCACTCCCTAACCATCGGTCGGATTGTAGTCATAGTGAAGTACCCGAATTTAGTTGTTAGAGTTGATTAGTTAGTTAAAATTTAGTCTAACTATTGACGCCTGTAATACAAAGACGGAATCCTAGAAAAGCGGATTGGATGAAGTTCGTTGAACTTCTTGGCGACAAAGTTGAGCTCCCTAGGCGACTAAGGCCTCCTTCGGCGATATAAGATCAATTAAAAACTATGAACCGCACACTTATAGAGTGCTTTGAAGAGGCTTGTCCTATTTCCCGAGGCCAACGTGGTAAAACTGTTCCATAGTGGAACCAAGAACTGCAGAGACTCAGGAAATCAACCAGACGACTTCTTAATCGTGCATGCGAAAGCAATAAAGAGGAAGACTGGCTAAGCTTCCGGAACTCACAGCGTGAATATAACAGCCTCGTAAAACATTCGAAACGAGACTCTTTTAGAACATACCGTGAGGAACTGGAAGGTCAAAGGGAGACTTCCAGGTTGTGCATAGCCCTCAGTAAGGATGAGCCGCTCAAGTTGGTCTTTCTTAGAAAACCGGATGGTACTTTCATGAACTCCAAAGTTGAGTCTATACAGACTCTCTTGGAAGTACACCACCCAGGAGAACAGGTCTTAGAAGTGGGAAGAAGTGAATTGGCGGTTTCTGCAAACCTTTCAACACGAAGGTCTTACAAGGGAAATTGGGACCCTGCGAGAGCGGTTGTTACCAACGAAAAGGCGAGAGTTGCTATACTATCATTTCAACACTTCAAAGCACCTAGCTTGGATGGCATCTATCCAGCGATACTAAAGGAGGGTATAGAGCACTTAGAGCAATTTCTAAGAAATATTTTTCGAGGATGTCTTGCTTTGGGCTACGTGCCTTCCTCTTGGCAGAAGGTGAAGGTAGTCTTCATACGAAAGCCTGGAAAAAATGAGTATTCAAATCAAAACAACTTCAGGCAAATCAGTCTAACATCATTTTCGCTGAAATGTCTGGAGAGACTGGTTGAGTGTCACATCGTGAGTAACCGATGGGGGTATTCGTGGACATTGAAGGGGCTTTTGACTGTGCACCCTTCCAAAAACTCTGTGATAGCGCCAGAGAGCAAAGGGTTGACGAAATTCTAATAAAGTAGATCTACGCTATGCCATGTGCTGAAGTGGGTGTTGATTGCTACCTAACCATGGAAGCGACGAAACGCTGTCCTCAAGGAGGTGAGCTATCGCCACTTCTGTGGAATATGCTGATCGACTCATTACTATGCGAACTGCAAAATCTGCCAATACACGTTCAAATTTATGTGGATGACGTGGCTGTGCTGGCTGTTGGTCGGGATCCCGGAATGGTGTGTAGAAATACACAACGCGTCGTTCATTTGATTGATGGTTGGTGTCTCAGACATGGGCTTTCAGTAAATCCAAATAAAACCATAATGGGATTATTTACAAAAAGGAGGAAAGTGGATGGTCTTTGCCTTCCAGAGATGAGGGGTACAAACGTTTAACTGTCCGAAAATGTGAAATATCTGGGAGTTATTCTAGACAAGAAGGAACAGAGCATTAGAAGAGTCATTGGGAGAACTGAATCCAGTTCTCGCAATGTTTTTCGATTCTCAGATCCCCATTCATCCATTTAGTAGAAAATATGATGTTATCTTGAAACGGAGAGAAAACTGGGACGAACCAGAAGAATGCGTGTCAGGATATACTGACGTTTTCAACACCGATGCCTGGAGCAGGAGTCTACCTCTCGAATAAAAACGGGAAGTGGGCTTTTCCTTTGGGACAATACCCAACGGTCTTTCAGGCTGAAGTATATGCGATCCTAAGGGCGGCAACCTGGATGATTGATGAGCGATTGAGGGGCAGGCGCATCCCAATCTGTAGCGATAGTCAAGCTGCATTGAGGGCATTGAATAGTACTTTGATCACTTCAAAAATCGTTCAAAAATGTAGAAACCGATTGAATTCGTTTCTAGATTCAATACGGTGGATTTATTCTGGGTACCTGGTCATTGTGGTGTAGAGGGAAATGAAGTCTCGGATGCCTTAGCAAAAGAGGCTTCAACTTTCCCCATGCCCGGAAAGGAACTAGCAATTGGGGTGTCGATAGCATTGGCTGATGCTGCCATCAAAAACTGGGAACAAGCTTCCCATAATGACAGATGGCGAAGCCTTAATGTTGCTAGATAGGCCAAACCCAGAACCAAACAAACATACTTCAAAGTTTATCCTGTCGTAAAGCAGGAAGACTTGCTGATGTGCTTCAACTGCAGCGGGTAGCATCAGATCCACTAACGGAAATCCTGCGATACATAAACGTATCCGAGATATTCCGTTAGACGGGGGAATCGAGTACAATGGACCACGAAGGTTTGAGTGCTCAGAGGCTTTCCCTCTCCCTCACCTCAAACACACATATCCGAATTTAGAGCTGTTTTCCAGCAGTTCTGGGGACAACTAAGTAATGTCACATTCGTCGGATTTCAAACGGAATCACGAAGAAAATTGCTTTCGCAATGTCACGTTTGTTGCCAGCATAATAGCGGCCAATAACTAGTCAATATACGAATTTCATCGAGTTCCTCTCCTTTCAGAAGGTAATAAGTTGCCATCAAAACATCAAACCAGGAAGATTTATTGCTTGTCAATGCATAATCTATGCCATTGTTTTGCGTTGCATGAATTTGGATTGTCATTTCATTATCGACCCATTCCTCCTGACAATCTTGACAATCTGAAAAACCTCTATTCAAAGCTTGTATCTCACCGAAATGTATATTACGTATCGCTTGCTATCTTATCTCTTTGTTTCTCGCATATTAGACACAAAGAACCCCCGCTCCTTATCATCGAGAATCATATGGAAAGCAACAAGCTTAATTATCGATAAAGAGCAGCTGTGCCATTTTCTGGCATCCGTCTTGTGCTATGACTTGTCAAGGAACCCATAGTAATAATAATCGATGAGAATCTTATTTGCCTTCGAGTAAGGATTTTCCTTTCGATGTTATCCGGAGCTATCATCGCTGGGGGTTTGGTAAAATATGCGTTTATCATATCGGACAATAGTCAATCATCCGACCAACGCGTGTACTATCAGCCTTCAGACGAAGTAGCAACACACTAATGGCTTCATCCATTATCCTGGTAAGGTCAAGGCTGAAACTGTCCAATATTGACTTGATACGATTTTCGTGATGCAGTGATAGATGTACACTGGACGCCATGTTGTGAACTTCTCTTGGTCCTACTAAGAAAATGGAATTCAAGGATCATCCCTTTTTTTATAAAGGTGAAATCTCAAAATTTCAATCAAGAAAAAGCAGCAAGTTATTTGCATGAACCTAAGAAGGACAGATATCAATTATGAATGTATTTGGGACCAAGGAAAATACAAAATGTCTTTTATCTTCGCAGACATTTTCGTCTCCGTCGCTTAGTGGAGGCGTAAATATCCTTCATTTAACCCAAACCCAGATTGGCCTTGGGAGATATTTATGCTCCTTGAAATTATTCAAGGTATCCATCTCGAATTTCGATGGATGTTTTTCTTAAATTCCCGGGAAGATGTTACAATCTTTCAGCTCTGGCTCTTCAGATAAAAACTGTAGGCGAACTTTCTAAGACCATCTCTTTGTGGGAATACTGACGAAAAGCTGTTGGAAGTTAATCACAATTTCATGGATTTCCATTGGAATAATATTAATCCGTGGCATTTCGAATAATATCAGAGATGAATTAACAAAATTTTCTAAGTAAATTTTCGAGATATGATTGAACGATTTTCAAATAACAATGATTGCTCCTAATTGCTCCGTGGTGGGGTGAACTGAGAATCGGTCCCTTGTTGATCGGTAATTACTGTTTTGTTATCTCGAGTGCTACATGGAGCCTGTGTATCGTTTCCCCAGTGATGAAATGAGGCGTAACAAGAGACCTTCCAATAAGGACTATGCACAAAAATTACATTGAACTTTGCTATTTACAAGGACTTTTCTGCATGAAAGCCTCATGGAAACATTCCTTCTAACGAACAAAGCAAAATCGTTCCCCAAGCCAATTTACCCAAACGTCGTACACTGTAACGACCTTATTAACAAAGAGAACTTTTGCACGGATATTCCTTGATTCTCCAGATAATCAGGACACTATAGTTTTTAATGGCAGCAGCAGTTTATTACCGCCTTTTTTCTGCGTCTAACTTCGCTATATTAGAGGGGCGTCTGCCTGACAAAAAAAAGTGCAGACAAAGAAAGTTTGAGTTGATTTCATTGTGATCAATGAAAGGCAATAGCGTGCTCCTTTATGGTCATCAATCAAAGAGATTAATTTAGGGATACGATAATGAGGTCCTGGTCGTAGACGAATTCAACGTAAACAGAAAAGAAAGAAGGTGCGCCGCTTTGGATGGGAAAGTATTCTGTGGTTGGAAAATATTTATTCAAGTCTTGAGTAGGCTAAATTTAAATTCTATTGGATATAGGGAACTTCTTTGACCTACTATTAATGGGTCGTGTGATGACGGGAATGGAAAGATTATAGTATCATCATATAGTCCATTTGACGGGGGAAGATGGGGAATTGAACTGCTCCCTTTTACGATAAACAAAGGAGTGTAATAAGGTGCTTGTAAGATGAACTCCAAACCCCCCTCCGCAAAAAAAAAAAAAATAAGGAAAATACTTGTACACTTGACAGGCAATGTCTAGGGATCAGCCTTTGCTGGCCAGTTCCGGGAATAATTAGAGCTCTCGCTATTCGTATTCCTTTCAATTTCAAGTACCAAAGTTTATGCGTCTGGTTCTTGCAATCAAAAAACCAGAACAAGGAAGGAAGGTTCTTTGAGATGCTGTGGGTTTCTTTGAGGTACTTTTCTCCTGGCCGATGATAGTCGCGATATTGTGTAAAACAATAACAATCATTCCGAACCGTGCGTGAAACTACGTTCCAATCAGATGTCTGTTACCGAAAGACAGACGTTAGGCTGCAGCTTTCATTTTAACTGAACCTATACTAAAATCTTGTGTATCAGCAGCAAATTTGGTTTTGAATCAGCCATCCCGTAAACCACAAACTAACCCCTGTAAGGGCCAAGGTGGGAAGATAGGTAAGTATAATTTAGTCAGTGAAGTATCGGCGAAGCTCTTCAGGAGGGGTGGGTTCACTCCACTTTCTCTAAGCATATCTTTGACCCTGCATATCTGCGACCATGTTTACGAAATTAAGGTCTCGATTCAAATGAATCCTACTTTTCTATCGCACCCAATCCATCCATCCCCTTTTTAATCAGGTGGATCATCGGGGTAACTTCACACTCATCCAAATCCGAACAATATGCAGATGACCAGATCTTTATATGTCTGCCAAAACATTTCCCTTGGCGAAGCCCGTCTGAATTCCTATTTAGATGAGCTTTACCATTAGTTTACCCGTTGAATATTATTCCTTAATCCGGGATGAGGATAACTCCGAGCAAATTCTGCGGTCGGTGTCTTTGTGATGCTTTCCTGTTGGCTCTGGTTGGGTGCCAAAAAAGTTGAGGGAGGTGATGACAAATTTTCCGACCCTTGGGCGAAATTTTTTGGATCTCCTTATTTCATAGCCGTAAATAAAGGAAAAATCAAAAGAAAGAAAGATACAACAAAGGCACAAGATTTGCGACTCTGGTGTGTGGTTATTTTAGTAAAAAAATTGAGGTAGCACATCAAGTTAGTGTAAGCAGAAAAGCAAAAAAGAAAAACGGAGGGATTAGATTAGATATAGAAGATGAAGGGAGGAGGAAAACCATGGGCAGGAGAGGGAAGAACGAAGCTAGAGTCTAATTCCAGCTTTTTTTATAAAACTAGTCAGGTCCATCCAGAGCGATCTATCATCCGCCGTGAGGAGATCAAATGACGAGTTGTAACGCTTAATCCAAGCTAGGTGGGTCTTATGCCGAGAGAACTTTTTGCATTGAAGGTTAATGTGATCATTGGTCTCATCCACACCTCAGCTATCACAGACTGGCGAGGGAGCCACGCCGATCTTGGCCAGCAGGGCTTTACAAAAGGAAAAGTTTGAGACTATTCTGTTCACGGTCTCCACGTCGCCCGTGCTGAGTGGCATGCCCTGGAACCAGAACTTGATGGAAATGTTAGGGAAGAGAAAAACTTAGCTTTATCTAAGGAAGTGAGTTTGAAAGCATCGTTCTATTCAGAACGAGTGGTGTTACGTGTCAGTTACCAAACGTCAGAAAAAGCATAAGGAGGGGAAGTTGTCAGGGTGCCGGTTGCTTTTGCTCATTTGGCATCATCATCCACCATTTCGTTGTAAGAATTTCCGCTATGCCCAGGAACCTATAGTGTGAGTACTCTTTTAGACGAGTTTTCCTCATTTCATCTTGGGCTCGAGCTGCCAGATAATTGACTTGGGTTTTGTTAATGAGGGCTTTAATGGCTTGAAGGATTTTCCTTAGCTTAGTCGTACCTGATAGCTTGATTGCTTGGATAATGGCTAGTAGCTCAACCGAGAGAACAGAGGTTTTAGTTGTCCTGAGTATAGAACAGAGTTGTTGTACATTGAACATTTTGGCATTGAGAATCTCTTTGACTGATAGAAGAAGATGAAAGATTTTCTGTAAGCGGGAGGCGGTTCAATTGGAGAAGACCTCATGAGGTGAAGACAACACCTCAGGGAAGCCGTCGTAAGAGATTCGATTTTCTTCTCAAGGTATTTGGGAGTGAAAACTGAAGAGTAGGCGTTCTCAAGGATTGGTCTAACAATCCCTCTAAATAGCTTAAGAGCTTCTCTAGGGTGAAGTCCCCAGCTGGCCCGGGTAGCAAAATTTATGACCCTGGTCGCCTTTATGGCCTTATCTGAGATGTATTTAATGGGCTCTTTGAGAGTGAGAAAGGCAAAGGAAGGTGATTGACGTTTTATGCTTAAGATAGCATGACTTCTCCAGGTTGACGTGAAGTTTTAGGAAGTTACACTCATTTATGAAGAGATCTGCCTGTAGGGGAAGGATGTGCATCCTCCCGGTAAGCCCCTGAGGCTATAATTAGAAAGTCATCAGCATATTGGAAAATTTCCACTTTTCTGGAGCATTTCTTGTGAAGAGAGGCTGTACAAACGTTGAAGATTACTAGGCTAAGGACACACCGTTGGGAAATGCTGTTGTTTATCAGGAGATGATGGCTCTGCATGGTTAACTCCCTGTTGCATATGATGTTCCATATCCATAAGATGATGTCAGGGGGAAGATGCATGTCAACTTTAATTCCTATGAAAAGCGACAGGTCCACCCGTTCGTAGGCTTTGCTGATGTCCAGGGATAGACCAAGAACATGTTTTTGTGGCTCTTTTCAATGGCAATGTGAAGCAGCAAGTTATTGAGACATGAGGAGCTGGACGTGTGTGTCCTATATGCAAAACAGTTCTCTGGGAACAGGCAGAGACTCTGCATAGCTGGAAAAAGCCTGGATTTGACCATGGCATTTGCTAACTTGAAAACTTAAAAATGTTGAGGACGGAGATCGGCCTAAAGTTGTTGAGATTATTTTGAGAATTACCTTTTTTGGGGATTGGGATTAGTTTGACTGCACGACAGTCATGTAGTGCATTCTAAGATAGTCATCGTCATTTAACGCAGCCAGAAGAACTTCTCGTATCGATTGGTTCAGCCACTAGACATATGTGTAGATAATGCCATCCGTGGCTGTTTGTGGATATTTGTCTAGAACCTCCTGGAATTCTTGAAGCGAAAAAGGTTGAGCACCAGAGGAGATAGCGTGAGCCCAAGAGAAGGAAACTGATCCATTGTTATAGTGCCCTTTTATGAGGTTTGGAAAAAAAAAGGGGAAAATGCGTCGCAATCGAATATCTGTTACTGGGAGATAGTGAGGTGTTACGACTGTAGCTTCTCAAAACGTTTTTCTAAATGGAGGGCCTTGGTTCATAACACATCGTTAGATGCAGCACCAGCAGCAAATTTCGTTTCAAATCAACTACGCCCCTTCTCTCGTAGACTAGAATGAAAACATAGCATGACATCATTCAATGATTGCGCAGGGATTCGCGGTTCCCGTGCTTTCAAGAGAATTTAATAACTACAACCGTTCTCAACCAAAGTGCGTCTGATGGACGAACAGACCGATAAATTAGGTGTAAAATTTCAAAGACGCGTACTTTTGACAGTGACATCTGTCACATGTATATTAAACTATCATCGAAGTAACATTCGTGGGAAGTGTTACTACACATTTTTAACATCAACAAAAATGCAACCAAAAGCCATCGTCGACTTTTTGGATCTTATGGGGAAAGTGCTTCATCGGCTGGAACATGTCAAGATTGGTTTCCACGGTTTAGTACTGGATTTTGACGTGAAAGATAAAGAACGTCGTGGGCAACTGAAAGGGTCCCAAGCTGAAGAATTGGAGGCGTTACTTGAAGAAGACTTGTGCCAAACTCAAGGAGAATCTGTAAAGGTACGACCGCATTATGCGAAAAAATCGGATCCGGGGTGAAAATTGTATGAGTCTGGGTTAAAAATTATACCGGGCCCCATATTGCCCCTTTTCTCATTGAAATTTGTATTGCGGGCCCCCGATAAAAGTTCGAGCCCAAGGAGAATCCCCCCCCCCCCCCCCCCTTGGGTCTGGAAGGGTGTGGTGTATTACCAGTAATTCAGCAAGCTGCTGTAATATACTATACTTTATTTTTTATCACTAGTCACCTCGGAGAAGATTTCTAAAAAATAAACACCGGGCGGATCATTTGCAAGATGAAGAGCTGTTTTAACTGTTGAGCCTACGGGGAGATAGCAGGGGTTTCTAAATAAACAAAAGCACTTTGTGTTACAAGAGTGGCGAATCCGGGTAAAAAGCGAAAACTTGCGAGTCGGAAAAATTCTGTGTTCTTTGCAAGGACTGCAGTCTGCAGGGCTCCGCCCGGTCTTCAAAGAAGGGTTGTAAAAAGTCAAAAGTCAAGCATAACGATCCACATTCTGGAAGCAAACATGCATAGGAGAGGAACTGCTCACTACATGTTGAGGCAGATAGTGCAAGTAAAAAGAGCTGTTGCTGCTTCTTAGCGATCAGTACCGAGATAGGAGCTCAACATAGTGGAGCTCCTTCCAGACAACATTGTCAGATAGATGCTGAGGAGTGCTGGAAAAAGGAGCCCTGTTGCGCATTATGTTCAGATTCTTCTTGTTGCAAAGAAAATAGAGCTTGACCGGTGGAGGAGCCGCATGGAAGAAAATTCCTTGAACTAATAATTCCCTTCTTCCGGTTTCTCCGTTGGTGAAAGGAATTCCCTGGCTTGAAGGCTGTCTAACACGAGAAAGCGGGAGTGAACGCCAGCCAGAAGTAATATGAAAAACGGTTTGAGGCTAGTTCTCACCCTGGGCACCATTGTGGTACTGAACGAATGTAGTAGAATGGATAACTTTCTCTCTGGCTAGACGGTCGCAGTTAGAAAGTTATACAAACTCCTGACATTTGACAAGGTGTCTCCAGAGTTCAGTGCTTCTTCTTAGTATTGGATCAGTTTTCAACGAGAAAATGTTTCATTGTCGTACGACATTTACATTTGGGAAAGATCCATGTAGACATATTGACCCAAATTTTTTCAGTAAGAGTCATCTAGGTATTCCCAATTATAAAACTCCCTGCTTTGGTGGGTTTAATGGAAATTAGTATTCTCACAAAAGTTTGTCACTTTATATCTTCAAAGGTGAAGGAGGTTTCTAAGATACTTCCTTATGAAGGATTTAATAGCTTTCGTCCTAGGAAGACTACGAAAATGGAGCGATCCACAAGACTGTGGGGAAAAACCTGTCTCCGAACTGAAAATCATATGAAAAATTCGAGACAGGGAAGAATCACCCCGTCTCCTCTCTCCTGTCAGGCATGCCAGGCTTCAAAATTTACGAGGGTTCGATATAGTGAAGTCCAACAGCTGGGAGGTAAATGCATGCGCATTTTTCTTGCACCAAGGACAACCAACTTCCAGTCTGAAAGTGCTTGTATAGTCTCTCCGCATTTGAGAACTGTCAACAAAATACAAAGTCCAGATGTGACCTTCAAACTCGATTTTTCAAAAACATCCGTAAACAATAACTCAGCATGAGAATCCCAATTATCCAAAAATTCTAAAATCGACCCCTAACCCATATTTCCCATCAATTTCCGCAAACAACGATTGACTTTGTTTACCGAGTGCTAAATAATTAACACAGATTAGTATCTGTATCTAAATTCTGGTTTGCTGCATAAATAAAGAAGATCTTTCCTGAAATACTAACGTTACATAAGACCATCCAAAACACTTGAGAAGATATTTATGAGATATTTCAAATGTTTTCATGAACCCATTACCGAGTGCAGTTTGATCGCTTTTGCCAAATTTATTTATAAAACGCTCATCTTGCCGTAGTCCCGTACAGGATATTGGCGTTATTCAATCGCGGAAGAATGACGCACGTACAGAACAGCTACGTACTCGTATCTGATTTTTGTTCAACACACGTAAATAGGTCAACAGTGTTAGATCCTTTATGGTGCTGACAAATAAATCGGAAAAATCCACTAGTTTATGGTGGATATTTTTATAATGGCGCCAGAACGAGTGTAAACGGTGAAAAGAATTGGGAGTGCTTGCGCAGGAACTCAGGAGAGTAAACAGAGAAGAAGTTGTGGAGATTGATAGGAACTTTTCCAAGAAGTGAAAGTGAAAATCTGATATGCCTTGTTCGTGATGTCGACAATTATCGAGCCATTTTAGAGTGGATCTAATCTGCAGTTAGAAGGAGATACTTTATATAATCTTGTTGGTTTTGTACTTTTTTCGTTTCTATTTGTTATGCAAGACAAGTGGAAACAATCTTGACATTTCAAGTTTGTTCCATCTATTACCAAGACCTGTCGCTATTACTAATCACGAATATTATAATAGCCTGCAGCGAATTAAAACAAGCAATGGCTCTAGACTAGTCAATAAAAACTTCAGATACATTTTTCAGTATAAATTCACAAGCTACAGAACATTAAAACCTGCCTTTGGGGCCCGACATGAATCTATCTTTCGTGCAGCAAAGTATCTATTACGATTTGCAATTAAAATCGACATTGGGTTCACACGGAACTTCTTTCAAATGAGCCAATATTGGCACTTTCATATACTTTCAACTTTTTTTCCTCAGTTTTTCCAAATATTCCGAAGGTTTGGCTCTAATCCATCTAGCACGCGACGTTTCAAAACCAGAAGTACATCAGCCAATGGCGACATTCTCTGCAGAGCTTATTCCTGTCGTATATTTTAATTACCGATTTATCTCTACGTAGCGAACTGAATTTCGAAAATCACTTTTGGAAATCACGCTCATGAAAAATAATAAGGAAAGTGTCCTTGCCGTTATCACTCACAATCTGAAATTCAATAAAAATAGCATGGAAACCGGAGGCAATCTTCTATGATTAACCGAAACAATATTATATCGATTTTGGATCAAACCAGATACTGGGATTAAGATTCAGGACTGGACTTGGTATTTGCAGAAGTGACCATCATACATACGAAAATACAGACATTCCTGCAAAAAGTATCTCCGGTGACACGGTTCTGTGCGGAAATTCAATATAATATGATTTGGTCACGATTCGATTTTTATTACGTTCGATAGATGTACTTATGCGAAACGTGACAGAGTTCTGTACATGAAAAACAACCTCTTACATGAGCGTTTTTATTAGGTTTTTAGACGTATAGGGACGAATGTGATTTTTATAGCCTGAAAATACCATTTGGCTCCATATGGTAAAAATAAACATGAAGCCATTAAAATTACGTTTGTGGGTGTCATTCCGAATGGAAATGGGGCCACCTTGTTTATAATGTGGATTACGTACGATTTTGAATGGGTCAGGCTATTACCTATAATTTAACTGTTCACAAAAATCGTTAATGGACACAAATTATGCATTAATGTTGACCAATGATTTCGTCTAAATCGTTCAATAAACAAAAACAGTTTATTTATTTTTTTATCGAACGCATAAGTAGTTTCGAGTCCACTCGTTCACTGGATTTATTTGGCTGTCCCTCTCGCTCCTTTCAAGAATGTTAACTTAGATACGACTTTCATTGTTAACTCAGGAGTCCCAAACGTTAGATATCCGTGTTGTCATAAGGTGAGGGGCGATCATGCTTCTTGAAAGTTGTTACTTACAGAGAGTCCAATTATTTTGTTGTGTGTTACTAGCTCTGCACTTACCTGAAAAGAAAATACAAGATACATTAACATTGTGGCATAATGGGGTTTAGTGTAGAACAAAACATATGTTAAGAGATTGGGACATGTAAACTAAGAAACGGCTTTAAAGTAGATTCAACTTGTTCGCTTAGATAAAGCGTAAGACTTACGATGCAACTGGAAACTTTGGTGCGAACCAGGCTGACATTAACGTAGTTTCAGAATGTCAATAAAGCATTGTCAGACGCAAACAACATTTGGATTCTTAAATAATAGACAAGACAGCAGTTAACTTAATCTGATGTTATAGCTATTGAAATAAATCAAAAAATTGGGAAGTGGTCTCTGGAAAGAGGAAACAGTTTAGGACCAAAAGTAGGAAAATGCGTAATAAGAAACAGCAGAAATATGAAATGACGAAATAGTAGTAAAAGCGTCGTTTCCAAACGATCTTATATTTGTTTGAGGAGTGGGAGGATGGGTTACGATTAACAAAAACTCAGCTGAATGAAGAAAGAAGGCCTAACTGTACAGAAAACTGGCTTTCACATGCATAAGTGCCCTATTTCACATTCAGTAATGCATTCTACAAAGCAACTTTGTGGGCAGCAATAGGGAACCTGCTTCCATCGTTGCTATGCGAGAAACTCATGGAGAAACTGGAAAATGAACTCTGTACATTCCCGAGATTGGCTCAGATATGTAGGAGGGGGATCTAGGAATCATCAACAGGCAAAAAATAGGAATGATTCTCGAGAAACTTAATGAGGTGCATAGAAACATTGAGTTCACCACGCAGATCAAAAATGAAGAGGAGATACCTTTCCTGGATTTAAAAATAATCCGGGATCGAGGGCATTTTAAATTTGACATCTACCGGAAACCAACATACACCTCAGATCACGACTTTCACCACAGGGTGGCGGCATATAATTTCATGATCCATAGGATATTCACAACATCGTTCAAGGAGGAGAGGAGACCGAAGGGAAAAACAGCACATCCTCGGCACAGCAAAGAAAACCGAGTGCAGCAAATACATTATTGTCAGTCGGATTCAAAAAAGGCTGCACAGACGTCGAGGCAATTAATTTCCACAATCCTCCTCCGGTCGCAAAAACGAAAATTCCGGGTTATCTCAATCAACGGATGCTAGTGACTACTGACAACTTGGCTACAATAGGTTAAGGCCACAAAAAAGACCCCGAAAAAAGCGACGATCCATATTATGGAATGGTTTACATAGGACAGTCCAAACAACGAAATATGTACGCCCTATCAGTTGGGTTTATGGAAACATTCGAAGTTTTCTCCGCTTATCGTAAAGCTTGGCTAAAAGGCTAAGAAATTCTGTGTACTAGCAACTTGTAAATTTCGAAACTCTACTGACACCACAACGTCAACAACGCCTTTGTTAGAGGCTGCGACCTTTGACTATCGAAAACGGAATATGATTGGTTTTTGGAATGTGGGTACGCTCGTCGACAACGGTATCGAGGGTCCCCAAAATACTAGCTTTCTCCAAAACGATTAAGAATTCCAACGATATAAACTAGACATTCTGGACCTAAGCAAAACGGAGAGCACTGCTCCCCTAAGTGGTAGCAGACGCGAATTCGGAGTCCGATTGTCACTGAAGGGTAAGGCACCAACGGAGACTTCAAATATAGTGAAAAAGAATGTTTTCTACGAGCAATTATAGGCAGTTCAAGAGGAACTTCATAAAGGTTACATTTTGATCGTAATGGATGACCTGAATGTCAACGTAAGCTGTGACAAGGTGTTGATCTCGAACTTGTGATCGGGAAGTACGGTCTTGGCGACCGGACCGCACGATAATGATGGGAGGTTTGTGGATTAATGCCACTTCCACCGCCTTGTCATTGGTGGTACATTGTTTAGGAGCAGGGCTTTGCCATAAGGTCAATTGGGTTTCAACGAACAATCCGATTAACCATTTCGCGCTTAGCAATTAATAAGACTGACTAGGCTGACCCTGACCAATGTGCGAGGCCAGATAAAAGCAGCAGGATCACTCTCAAGACCATTCGACATCAACAACGGTCTACGACAAGGGGATGCGCTATCATGCGTCCTCTTCAACCTGGCCCTCGAGAAAGTGATCCGTGATGCTGAGGTAAATGCAAGAGGTACGATCCTCTTCAAGTCCACCCAACTACTGGCTTATGCTGACGATATCGACATCATGGAAAGAACCACCCGAGACGTACAAACTACCTTCACCCAGATCGAGCAAGCGGCGCGAGATCTTGGGCTGCACATCAATGGAGGCAAGACCAAATATATGGTGGCAACGTCAGCACCGAAGACGAATCAACCAACAACATCAAACCGCACTGGTCAAACACAAAGAAGAATAAGGATAGGAGAATACAACTTTGAGACCGTTGACAATTTCTCCTATCTAGGGTCGAAAATCACAACCGATAACAGCTACGATGACGAAATCCGCGCACGGTTGTTGTCAGCCAACAGAGCCTATTTCAGCTTGCAAAGACTGTTCCGCTCGAAACGTCTCACCATAGGGTCAAAGCTCTTACTGTACAAGACTATGATCTTGCCAGTCCTCATGTATTCCTCGGAAACTTGGGTTCTTAGCAAGAAAAATTGCGAACTCTTGGCCGCGTTCGAGAGAAGAATCCTCCGAAGAATTTTTGGCCCCCTACATGAGGATGGACGATTCCGTAGCCTACACAATGACGGAATCTATGAGCGATACCATGACCGTCCGGTTGTGGATAAAATCCGGCTCAATAGGTTACGGTGGGCGGGTCACTTAATCCGTATGGATGAGGATGATCCCACCCGGAAAGTCTATAAGGGCAATATCTATGGTAGAAAAAGAAGACGAGGCAGAGCCTGCCTAAGATGGAGCGATGGCGTAGGTCAGGACGCCAGACAGCTTTTAGGGATATCGAATTGGTGGACCTCGACGCAAAACCGGGATGTCTGTTCCTTATTAAGGCAGGCCTAGACCGGATACCGGTTGTTGCGCCGTTGATGATGATGATGATGAATTGTTTTTTGGATGTGCGTAACAAGAGAGACACTGACATCGGTCTCGAAAGAGACCACCATCTAAAGGTCGCTTACTTTCGTTAGCGTGTTACGTCCGCTAGTTTTCGCACGATTGGGGACTCATGAACTCCCAAGTTAAACATCGATCGTTTGTGTGATCCAGTTATCGCTCGACAGTAGGACAACTATCTTGCTGATCCGATTACAGATGCCCTGAGTAACGCTCCTGAGAATATCGATGAGCATTGGGTTTCCATCAAAAATGCTCTTTTCTCGCATGCTGCACAGGGCGTGGGCGTCATTAGTTCTGGCTAACAGCAAAATTGTGGAAGTGGATTGCGGATATTGCGCTAGGAAGAAAAGCGGGAGATGCCGGAGGACGCAATAATTTCAAAAGTGTATGTCGCATCACGATATAATTTGTATTAGGTCGCAAACCTTCCAATGGTCCTGCGAGGGTCGTTAACAGTGGATTCTTTTTCCACGATGACGAGCAGCTAAAAAGCTGAGAAGTAATATTTCACCACACATTCGTACAGAAATCTTAGAAATTCCAGACCTTTTCCAGAGAGTGGAAGAAGAAGATGATCATTAAGATTCCGAAGAAGGACATTCGTTTTGAGTGTGACAAGTAGAGGGGTATCTATGTGCTCCCGGCTGTCGCAAAAATAATAGCTAAAATAATCTTCGAACGCAACAAAGAGCACCTCGAAAACTTGATCGGTAGAGAGGAAGCTGATTTCCGCTCCGGATCCTTCTCGATTTCTAAAAAACTCACCGCAACGGAACAGGGAGTGTCTCCCTGCACAGACCAGGGAGAGCAGCTCGCAGAAACGAATAGCTAATATCTGAGTGATATATGATGATCGATAACTGCTATGACGATGAAATCCGTGCTTACAAATACGCTTACAAACACTGTTCTGCTCGAAACGTCTCACCATAGGGTCAAAGCTCTTACTGTACAAGACAATGATCTTGCCAGTCCTTACGTATTCCTCGGGGACTTGGGTTCTTAGCAAGAAAAATTGCGAACTCTCGGCCGCGTTCGAGAAAAGAATCCTCCGAAGAATTAGTATCATCAGTGCATAGAAGGCTTGTCGCGGCTGGGGGCCCTCCGGGGTATGGAAGCCTCACACGCCGTCGTTATCAGGTTCATCACTCAATTTACAACGATGTTAGCTGCGACGCCATTCCCTCAGCCTTGGGCAAGAGCACGGAGTCGAACGTCGTCCCGAACCCAGATGGCGACACTGCCCGATAACTCGAGATGCCATGTTTCGGCATTGCTCGCGGAATATTACTAGATCAGCATTTACCTCCGCGGCGAACTGCGCTAACACCTTGGTGGGGACTACCCGCATTCGTACCCTCCATACTACCCATTCAGTTTTGATTTTCCCGCTGCTAAGTAGTTTCCTCGCATATTGCTCGGGGACTTCCACCACGGCGAATATCTGGCTTTACAGAGGTGATACCTATCCGGGCATTGGTTACCTCGGGACGTTCACGCTTTATCGCCCCCTCCACTTCCACCTTTTCTGTGAGGCAATCAAGATCCTGGAGTTGCAGCACATGGGCTTTAGGCTAGAAACAAGAGCCTTCTCCCCCAATAACCCCTTGATCGCTTCGCAGAACGTACTCTTACTAGTCGTCTTTTTGCCCAGTTCGACGAGGACTCCGCCACTCCTCGTTTTCTGTATAGAAGCCACCTTTGCTCTGTTGTCTTCGGGTTTTATTCTGCAGCGGATTTCACTAAGGACTTCCGCAAATGTCTTCCCTTCCGTCGGCTTAATGAACAGAGCCGACGTTCTAGTCCTTCTTCGTTTCCTCGTCTTTTTTGCGCTTGGCTTTTGGTTTGCAGCCTCCTTGTCTTTGGACAGACGGATCTCTGGCGGCGTAGTCAGTTGTTTCCGTTTATCCTTCTTCGCCTTTTTTTTGGGCGCTGGAAACTACTTCGATAAAGTTTCCTTCAGGCAAGTCTTCCTCTTTTGGCTTTTTCCCCAGTTCGCTTTGAACGGTTCTCAGCCGGGAGTGCGGCTTTTGCCAATTTTCAATCATCTTCTGCTGCTCTCCACGTTCGCCTGTAGAAGACGCTTTTGCTGACGTTCCTCTGGCGGAACGTTGACGACCGCAGAGGCTTCACCACTGCCGCGAATTGCCTGATGTGTCTTTTCTCTTCGGCTCTAGCTGCACTTCCACTCGGTTCATGTCGGAATCCACCTGTTCAGGACTAACGATTTGGACTGGGCTTTTTTCCTGGCCTTCCCCGCACCATCAGTCGCGCCGCTTGATAACGCTTCTTTTTTATTTGGGCGTCTCGGTGTGACATCGGGTATGTCAGCCCTCGCTGCCTCTTTCGCAATGCAAATTTATCTAGTAATCATGGTGAGAATTTAGCTCTATACGCAGTAACCGATACCAATGCCAAGTGGCCATTCTTTTTGAGCTATGTTATAGCAACCAATATATTTACCTCATTCTATTTGGAATAAAATACCGAATATTTATTACTCTATTATGGCGTTTAATTTAACTAGATAATGACAGTCGTTGGTTTGCACCAAAATATTCTCGCAAGTTGAATTATCATATTATTTACAACTGGAAAATTTTCAAAATCGCATTCATCATTTATAATGGACTGAATTATCATAAAGACTGGTCACATTCAGCTGTCCAGGATACAATGTCTACTTTCCTCCAAAACATCTTAATTATCACAATCGCAATATTTTCGCGCTGATAATGAAATGCAAATGGACATTCATTTGCCCCCATACGGGGGAGAATGAATAAAGATTCTGTTGTCTCAGATAAGAACGCTCACAAAAGATACAATTTCAATTCATCATCTACGGCTCGAGCGTTTCTTTATTGAACTGCACTCGGTCCAGTGGTGGGAGGGTCGTGACTCTGGGCAAAAAGCTGTTTACTATTTTGACTTCCTTCTTGCTTATCAACTGTAATTGCAACATTGATAGTAATTGCATTAATCGGGCGGACAGACTAATTAACATGTGCACAATTTATTCAATTTATACGCGATCTGGGCAAGTCGATCACCTCGAATAGAGCCCATAAAAGGTTAACAGGAAAGCTGAAAACAAGTTTATTTACTCTTTATTTGCGCGGTGTCTATTTAAATCACATTTGCCACTAATTGATATGCAAAGAATCACGTGGATGACCGACACGTATGAACTCCTGATTTAATGGGAGATAATTGTGCTGGAAATAATGGTTGTATTTCTGTTTATTCATATCACAATATATGTATATTTATTCGTGTTCAGAGATTATTTTGACGACTTTTCATGACTTACTCTGTAAAAAATTAACATGTCTGATTTTGTTCCCAGATGAGGTTCCAAGCCTGTGGACCTCTTAGGACCCAGATTGATTTTATGACCACAATCAGAGCCCCATCGTCACTCCAGTCAGTATCGGTTTATATGGCCTATACTGAATCTATTCATACCAGTGGATATGAGATCTACCTAATATAGTATATAACTCCCCCGTATTGAGCACACAAGGACCTCTGTTCGAGATATGAGGATACCGATTACCACCACGAAGGAAACCTGCGTCCTATGCAGGGACCGTGGTGCGACTGATGAGAACGTTACGCACACTGCGGGCTCGGGGCTGTGTCCAGTCTTCAGAGCAGAATTGGAAAGAGCTAGGACGCGGTCAAGATGATTCGCATCCTACAAATCAAGATGCACCAGAGTGCAATCGCTCACGAGTTGCTAGCGCCAGTTCGCTGCGAAGACCAAAGCTGATTTAGTTCCCATCAGTGAGCAGTACCAAAACAAGGACCCAGTTTCATGGCATCTTTACATATTAGGTACCGCTGCCATCTGGGTTCGGGACGGCACCCTCCTTAGGATTCTTACCCAAGGCCGAGGGGATGGCTTTGTCTGGATTCGATGTTCAAGGTTAACGTTTTTTAGCGCCGAACGAGACGATGCCGGACTTCCGGCGTCGGCTTCGTGCTCTGGAGAACGCCGTTTCGAGCACAGAAGGACGCATCCTGGTAGACGGTGATTTTAATGACAGGGCTCTTGAATGGGGCATGTCTCAGTCAGACTCCAGAGGGAAACGGATTCTGGAAATGGCAGCGAGAACTGGGCTCGTAGTTTTAAACACCGGATCCACGCCCACGTTTTGGCGCCCAGACTGTGAAGGAACCGTTCCTGACATCACTTGTGCTTCGGAATCTCTAGCATCATCGGTGGACGGGTGGCGAGTGCTAGAAGACTTCTCGGCAAGTGACCCCCAGTACATCGCGTTCGAAGTGGTTGATACTACTTACCGGCGAGCACTAACGCGACGTTCCCCCTGCGTGTGGAATGTCGCGAGGGTCAACATCGGGAAGTTCGTCGAAACTCTTGGAGCAGGCAGGGCCGCGCTGGAGGGCACTCTGGGGGTGGTAGTATCGCAGCTGACACCGCCGTAACTTCAGTGATGAACCTGATAACGATGGTGTGTGAGGCTTCCATGCCCGGAGGGGCCCCAGGCGCGACAAGCCTTCTATGTACTGGTGGACGGCAGAAATTGCCGACTTACGGAGGGACTGTCATAAGCTCCACCGTTTGGCACAAGGTTTGCACGCCAACGAGGAGGCATGTGCCATAAAGGCGCAGTATAGATCAGCAAAAAGGAGACTCCGCAGCATTATAAATAAAAGCAAAGCTGGCAGAACCTTGTTAACGAGGTGAATGAGGACCCGTGGGGACTTGGCTATAAGCTTGTCACCCGGAAAATCGGGACTTTGTGGAGGCCCCGCATACTAAGTACCGACCAGATGGACCGCATTGTGCGGGCATTGTTCCCCAGACACCCTGTACGGGTTGATATAAATAACGCGGAAAGGGTCGAGCATTACCCCCTTCTCACAATGAGAGAGCTCCAAAAAGCGGTTCTCACTATGAAAAACAAGAAGGCGCCAGGACCTGATGGCATCTCGGCGGAAGTTTACAAACTGGTGTTCCGCCAACGTCCAGAATTGCTACTTGAAGTGTTCAACGCTTGCTTGAAAGAGGGCACTTTGCCGCAGGAAAGTGGCCAGACTCGCGTTGATCAGTAAGGGTAAAGCGTTTTTGGATATCGAAGGAGCATTCGACAACACATCGCACACAGAGATACAACATGCCCTGAGCCGCAAGGGAGTGGGAAACACCTTGGCATTCTAGATGGGCAAAATGCTAGAAAGCAGGCAAATAGAAGTACCTTCAGGTACAAATTCTATTGTCATGAACACTACTCAAGGTTGTCCACAGGGTGGGGTACTATCGCCGCTGATGTGGAGTATGGTAGTGGACGAACTCCTGGACGTGCTAACAAATACTGGAATACAAGTCCAGAGTTACGCGGACGACATTGTTTTAATCTGTAGGGGCAAATATGAAGATACCCTATGTGATAGAATCCAAACTGGATTAAGGGTTACTAGTGCCTGTTGCAGGAAGGTGGGACTGCGTATCAACCCAGCCAAAACCACCATAGTACCATTCACTAGGAGGCGTAAGCTTGATCACCTGAAAGCCATAAGATTGCAAGATAGTAAGGTGAAACGAGGAACAAAGGTCAAATATTTGGGAGTTACGCTAGACCAAAAATTACTCTCGAAGACACATGTCGCAAACACTTGTCGGAAAGCCACGAGGGCTCTAATGACTTATAGATTCATAGCAGGAAGAAATGGGGTTGCAGCCCGAAGATACTACTTTGGATATATACTGCAATAGTAAGGCCAATAATTACCTGTGGATCGGTAATCTGGCAGAAAGAACCGAACTCAGCACACAAGCCAGGGAAATACACAAACTCCAAAGACTGGCTTGCGTGTGTATCAGTGGGGTAATGAGGACATGCCCAACGGCATCCCTGGGGGTCCTTCTGGGATTAACCCCTCTCCATCTGCACATACAGATGCAGGCAAGGAAGGCAATATTCAGGATGGCCGAGAGTATCAGTGAGGCGGGGAGCTGCCTAAATCGACGGAAGATTGATATTCTTTCTAGATGGTATCCCGTATTACTGATACCAAGGGATAACATGGCAACGAGGTTTCACTTCGATAAGAAGTTTGAAACACGTTGTAGTAACAAGACAAATTGGGAGAGCGTGGCTGTGATATACGGTTTAAACCAACAACTAATTACTTGGTACACTGACAGATCCCTCACAGCAGAGGGAGCAGGTGCCGATGTCATTGGCCCAAGAAAAAAGTACTTGGAGCCTCTCCAGGCAACATTGTCAGAGAGGTGCTGAAGAGCGCTGGCAGCTGGAATCGTATTACGCATTATATTCGGGCTCTTCTTATTGCGAAGCAGATTGAACTCGACCGGCAGAGGGATCAGACGGTAAGGGGTTCCCTGAGCTAACAACTCCCTTCCTCCCCTCCCCTTCCTTTGGTGAAAGGACTTCCCTGACTTGAAGGCTCCCAAGGCCGGGAGAGCGGGAGGGCTAGCCCGAAGTAATGTGTTAAACGGTTCCAGGCTAGTTCTCTGATGACAGGGAGGTGTTTAGTTGGTAATCCGACAGCGTGCTGTTGGGAGAATCCAACACCCCACAAAAAAAAAAGGTTCTGGAAAGGAGGAGAGGACAGGGCAGTAACTCTCAACTGAAATGCGGTCGACAGTTTTATAAATGGGCATGAAGAGAGCCTCTTTCCACAGGTTAGGAAAATGGTTCGATGCTCTTGTTGAAAATGTTGGAGAAGGGAGTGGAAATAAACTGGCCAGTTTTAAACAAAAAGCGGTGTGGAAGACAGTCGTGACCAGGCATTGGCGTGAAAGTCATCCTACTTGACTAGGAAGGGGGATGGCCAGAGATACAGGTAGGCTGCATCTAGTTGAGACGGAGGAAAATTGGCAGTTAGCAGAGGAGCCAGAAAAATTTAATGACAGGAGGAAAGGAGGAATTTCAGCCATGAGAAATCGAGGTTTGAGGTGTTTGCATTTCCAGGGAGGCTTCGGCACTGGCCAGATATTCTTTCCTGGGCTCGACGAATGCAGAATTTTGAAAAACACGAACTCAGCACGATTTCCAGAAAACAGGAAATTTTTCTGGCGGCAAGCTTTTAAGGACCCTTTGAGGACGTCTTTTGTGGACTTCAGTGGTGCACCAGAGCGCAGGGATTTAGGGGAGAAGACGATGTAACAAGGAAAAAGATCTGGCACAATGGTATAGAAGGTACTACTTCATCGGACGTTAACAGAGGGAGGATAGGGAACAAGCTGATTGTCGCCAAGGTTTAGATCAGGTCTTCAAAATTCAGGTTCGCGCACGAAAGGGGAATGGCATCGATGAAAGTGAATAAATAAAAGGAAAAGCAGGGAAGGAAACCCACGAGTGGTAAGCCAAGAGAGAGCGAAATAATTCGGACTTCTGATAATGTGTGAAAGAAATCTTCTTACAGGAGAGCGGAGTTGAGGCAAAGAAAATATACAGAGAATATGATAAAGGGACTTGTGTTTGGTGGAATGAGTCGCACGGTGACAGAATAAAAAGTGGAAGAGGAAGAGGAAAAGATGGTTTCGATACTGAAAGGGGACTTGACAACTATCAATGTACCTTCGGTGGTTGACTTGCCAAGTGCAGCGTAATCTCTGTCGCAACGAAAGTCAGAGTAATATTCGAGAAGCTCGGAATCTAAAATCCTTTCATCAAACCCGATTCCGGCTATGTGGATGACGCTATGTTGGAATGCTAATGCAGCTTGGTTCTTAGACTATTTACATTTTGGCAAAAAAGTCTTATATTTGGAAAATCATCTAAGGTCGGCGAGGCAAGGCGGCCCGGCATTTTTCGCGAAGTCTGATCTTTTGATAAGTCCTGATGAAGACCTCTTGCGGCCAAAAGAAGGCTGGGCGACGGCGTCAGTAGTCGTAGGGATGTGCCACTATGAAAGAGGCTATAAGAGCTCGCAAACTAAAATCCTGTCCAGATTTCAGTAATGTAGATGACGTGATATTGGAATACTTAAGCAGATAAGCTGAAATTCGACAGCTTGGTTCTTGCTTCTACATTTTTGGTAAAAAAGGCTTAGTCCTTAGGTTACACACGAAGAACTGTTGGGCGCACCGACCTGGCACCCGCATGCGTTGTGATCGCAAGGCGAAAGTGGCAGTGGATAGGCCACATATTAAAGAGGGTCGACAATTGCATTGATAGCCACGCTAGATAGTGGAATTCACTCTCGTAAGATGGCCGACAGGTGGGTCGCCCCAGAGCCACTTGGCGCAGAACAGTAGAAAGAGTGCAAACATCTCAGCAAATCGTGCGGAGAGCTGAAAAGCATTTTAGGTAACCGCGAACGATGGCGCGTAGGTGTGGTTGACGCGTCATTTATGATAATTTAGGCTTATTTTAAAAGACTCATCTATTTCCTATTATTCTTCGGTAGCACATGACCACTTTAAATAGTACCGAAGATGACGGCGAATCATCCACATTTTTCTTGTACAAGGGAAACTGTTAACAAGGCATTATCCCATAAAAGAAAACGACAACATTCGTCCATACGCATTATCTTGACCTCAAACCAAGCGCAGCAGAAAACATTACACTGACATGCAACACCGAGCCACAGTTCAAGTTTTCCCGGAAAACGCTTACATTCAAGAAAAATTTAATCGATATGAAAAAATATGTAAGTTATACGTCACCCAAAACCTCAATCGAAAGCTTTAATCCACATAAAGACAGTTTGCAATAGTAATTACTACGCCCAAGGCTAACGAGAATTTTCGCTCGAGAAAATCACGGAAAAATTGAAAGCAGCAACTGGCGATGTGATGATGGCCATTGTGTTTAATGAATTGAAATTAAGGCAAACGTTTTTCATGGCAATTTGTTGTGAAAATGGAAAGTGTTGAATGGAGAGAAACGTTCATTATGACGGGGACAGAGATGATGCTGGAATTAGACGAACGTCTCTCCCTTTTTCCTCCATTTTTCATTTTACTTGAAACGATTGATTTTTTACATGTAGCCGTCATGGTCCCTCGGTTAATGGATTCATAGGAATTATCCTTTATTTTTGGTTAGCGCTTAATTGTTTGGAAATGAATTATGGAAGTTTGAAAGGGTGTGAGGAGAAAGTGTTTTAGATAATATTTTTTCAAGAGAGCATAAATCGAATTCCGAGAAAAGTTTGTAATGATTTTGTAATTTCCTTCTAAATTGAACTCCGAACTTTTAAAAATAGTTTTTGTTAGGCTAGGTTAGTTTGATGGATCCCTTCATCATCCGCAACTCCAAGCACATAAGCCATATCTTCGAGAGGCAGAGATTCTTTCTTGAAAGTTTTTCCGTGGTATTTTTATCTGAAATATGAGGAGGCCGAAAATGTAGGTCGTCTCCTACCCTGGCTACATGCAGCCAAAACCCCCCTTGCAATTTTTCACATATGGAAATGGGAGCGGCAGCGTTCTTTTCTCCTTCTTAACGGACAAAATGCCACTTTAGAACCCCTGGGTTTTTTTATAATGATTAGGCATCTAGGATAACTTCAGGTGCCGTAATAGGCGTAGGCAAGTGAGCTTTTGGATCTGGATAAACAGCTTCGTGCTGCTAGAAACTTATTGATGTGTATACTGTAATGAAAGTGTCCAGGTTAGGTTTTACCTAACACAATCCTACAGGACCAGAACAATCTGCAGGATTTGTGAAAATTTTCCTGGATTGATGCTTCCACGTTAGCTCCAAGTCGTGATGCACTTATTTAGGAGACTGTTTGAACCAGCCCAGACCTGTGATAAGGTAGCGTCTAGCTGCTCCACCTATGTTAGCATCGTGACCGAAGGAATTCAAAAATACGGCATAGAACAATAGCGAACATAGGGGGTGAACAACTAAAGTTTCTGTAGGATGGCGTAAAAAGCTAACGTCGGCGTATTCAATGTCATCCAATTCGGTATCGTTTTGACGGATATAAACGATAGGTTTTGATGACCTGCCCCGGATGAGGATCAATCGGCAACCTGGCTACCGATGACTTTCGTATGGTTGACGCGCTCGTCCGTTGAACGATCAATGACATGACTGGCGATGGTTGATAGAACTGCAGCAATTGAGATATCTAAAAGACTAACTTTGATGGTTTTTACCGCGAACAAACCTGGCGGTTTTGAGACTTGATCATATCCAATAGGACCGATTTCGGAGGTTAGACTTGACTAGGGTGACCGTTTTACTGTGTCCATTGGTGAGTTGGTACTAAAGGATCTCCCGAATATTCTGCAAGATACGTGGGTATTATGTGGCCTTTCGATGGAGTTGTTCGTGATTTTCCCATTCACGTGTGTAAACTGACGATAACTATTGCTTAACAATGAGGTGGAGACCTGCATCAGTAACTTCTGGATAGAGTCTACTTAGAAGAATTCGTGCGAACACGAATGAAGGTGCTTCTGAATGAATGTTGTTTTGTTCGAACGGTGCGAAATCGGCCTCGATCCAAGCTACCTCATATGTGGTCTAATCCAGGAAGAGACGAATATGACACTTGTCCGCGTTGCTATCAGCCATCCACTTTCCGGGTAATTTCAGAGTTCCTCAGTTAACTAGCTCAGCTGATAAGGCGTCAAGAGCTTCTTTGAAGTTATTTCGTAGCCCTAAAAAGGCAGGTCGCAGGCTTTAGAGTGCACTCGTACCAATGGTGTTCCGTAGCGCGATATACAATCCGCGTATAAAACGCGAGCAATTGCACAGCTCTTACACAATACCGACTGCTGCAACTGGCCGAAAATGAACCGGTAATGTTGCCTCCGCGAATTAATCTTTGGGCTTTTAAAATGCTTTTGGGTAGGCCGAAATCGACGGTAGTAGTTCGTCGTTTCCAAAAATCCGAGGTCTTCATTGTTCCTGGGCATTTCTAATAGCCTCCGAGATAGCCCACTTTGCTTGTCGAAAATATGCACCTTGTTAGATTCATAACTACGAAGAAGTTTTTGAATCACTCGCAAAAATTCAGAAGACATAATACGTTTGTAAAGCGCTAGAAGCACTGGACGGCGTTTCGCAGTTAACCCATTATCACTGTGAACTAGAATAAACCAGATGAAGTGACCACAACCGTCTTGGGAATGACCGAACTCGTCGATTTGGATCTGGGGGTAGGCCTTTAACAAGTCGAGACTGTTTTCCTAGCTAGACCGGTAGCGATGCTCGGTATGACCTTTATAACTGCTTTCAATCATCTGTGATCGCCGCAAGGAATCCAGATACCTGCAAATCAAAAGCAAAGCGTTCACCTAAGGATTTTTCAAGGGTCGACGCAAGCGTTTCTACATCAGATATTCGAACTCTGATCTTACAACAGCCAGGCTCTGCTGCGTAAGGAATCGGAATTTTCCAGCTATGGCCGGGCAATAGGTCTCGATGTAGTGAGGAATCCGCTCCTTGCTTCTGCCGGGTGCAGAACGTTTAGGAATTTTCACAGAAGATCATGCTAACTGGAGACGGCTCTAGTTGCGAACAGCTGATGAAACCCCGGAAGAGCCCCTCTCGAGGAGTTTTTGATCTACGGATTTAACACGCGAAGGTTTCGTCGGTCTACTAGTAAATCGTAGTGTTTGCGTAGGTCAACCCCAATAATTGAGTGGGATACATCAACGACGCAGAATTGCCAAACAAACGCTTGGCCAAGTTCTAAATCGAGCGTTAACATTTTCAGCCCGTATGTACCAATGTTGATGCCTTGGGACATATGATGCTGATATTTTCTAGGGATGACCACCCAATTTTACAGCACTCAGTTTCCTCCTGATTTGTAACCGATGTGCTCTGGGTCCAAACATATTATGGTAAAAACACCACGAAAGCTATGTGGCGGGTAATCTACCGCGTTAGAGTTTATCGAAGGAGTTCTGTAAATACATATGTTAGTTCCTCCTTAGTATCGATTTGCAATAGCGAGGAAAAAGCGGCTGATATGCTGCAGGGTTAGGGGAAATGCTTAGGATGGCCTGCTTGCCGCAAAGCTGTCACTGAAGTCACAAAATCTTCAAGACATTATCGGTTACTTGATTTGCCGCTTTTAAACGCATCGCGCGAAAAGCTGGGATGGCTTCTGGAGCTGACGTCAATCTGCACCAAATTGACGTATTCGCATTTGACGCAGGGCCAATAGCGAACATGCCAATGGCCGTCCGAAAGTTGTTATAGATGGCAGTCGCTCTAAGTGGTCTTGAATCCGGCATCTAGTGGCACTAATTCTTAGGACCGATCCCAGTCAACAGTTGAAGTAGAATTCAAAGTTCGATTGCGAGATGCCATTGCGATTCTCCTCCGTTTGGCCAAATCGAGTTCAATATGATGTTTTATGTGACATATTGAACAGACAACTCTCATTGAAAGTCTCTTTCGTTCTGAGTTGTTTTCTTTATTCTGGGAATGGATTTCATGTGCCTACCAGAGATCGTAACTCGGGCAATCAATAATATTTTATACGTCGCCCAATCCGTCCTCCGCGGATTCAAAATGGAGCGGTTGGAAGCGGATCCATGCCCATTACGAAATCAATGCGCCTGTAATCTAAAATTGTGATGCCTTCTCCAACAAGAGCCACCACATCAGGGGTTACCAGCGTGATTTCGATGATTTCTTGTCTAATCACAGTGATAAAGTAGATTATTATCCAAATTGAGGATCTGCATTTCCGTCTCTACCAGATACTCTAATAGTCTGGAACTCCTCGTGGACTGCACGTTCCCTTCAATGATCTAAAAAGTATTTGTTGAATGATGATATAAACCCTCTTCAAAGTTACTCCTGCACCCTCCTACACATCATTCAGGGAGGAGGAGTACTACTTGAGCCAATCGTTTGTACTTTTGTGAAAAGCTTAGCCGTAACATTTGAAGATAGACACAAACCGACTCAGAGTGATCACCCTGAGTGATGCGAACAACAAAGGAAGAAACTCATTCTAGCAGTAAGGACTTCCTTCAAGATGAGGGATTGATGTCATCACACAGAGTTAATTCATCGGGTTCGATAGTCATGGTGGCAAGCGAAGGCTTAACAGTCGCCGACCGAGCCCGCTTTGCTGCCATTAGGGTTGACGAGTTGACTCAGAGAACCCCTGATGCTCTGATTTGTTCTTAACTGCACATTCCCCCTGACGACCCTTTTCTTTCGACCCGGGTTCTACCAAAGGTTATGGCTTGCCAGGAGGCACTGTTTTACCTAAAGGCCGTTTGCTCAGAGACACTTTTTGCCCGAAGGCGGTTTGCTCTGAGATAATTTTTGCCTGGAGGAAAATGCCGGAGGCTTTGGCCTCAGCAGAGGCACCCATCGGAACCCCAAGCCAGAAGTGCTGACAAAAGGAGCCAGCTTCGGTTCGCCTGGTAAGGACTGAGTACTTATTGGATTGGTTCCCAACTGAATAAGCGGAAAATCTAAGTCGAGGCTCAGATTTTCCATCCATGAGCTCAGGGTTGTTTTCTGCTATTTATGATTTCATGATTGGTTGCCATGGCCTTTATTTTGCTCTGGTAAATAGGAGTCGCCTATGACCATGGTATTTAAGTAATTTTAGTTAGATTTTTTCTAGTTTTTCTCATATCGGCCGCACACTGCCCTTTCCAGTATAAAGGGAAGTCTAGGCCCATTTGTACTAGGGGAGGGCATAAAGAGATGTCGTTTTGTGTGCTTCAAAGGCTCGGAATCCGCAACCTCTACAATTTTCTGGACTAATTCACCTGTTCCAATTTCTTTAAAAGATGTATGTGCCCCTGGGTCTTATGTCGCCGGTAAACAAATGTTTAGTCGCTGCATTTCTAAACAAATCAATAAATGAATGTTAGAAACTTCAGACGTCGCCATTGAAATATTAATAACAAATGTCCTTGTACACAAACTTGTGATCAAAAATTCAACTCTACAAACATCAAATAACGAGAAGAGTAAACCCAGCTAAGAAATCGATTTCATACCCCCAGGGAGAAACTAGAACAAACCTTCATTTCTACCATTTGAACTTTATTCCAAGCGATCAGGACCCATGTTGCAAATCTCTCTCGAAAACTTGATAGCTTTCTGCCTAATGAAGTCCTTTATGAATATTTAAGACAAGGTGCAATTAGTGTTTACCTATCTCACCAGAAACTTTGGGAGTGCGAGGGGGCATTACTCCCCCTGTATTAAGGAATAACTTCGAAGAAATTCTTCCATTCAATGCAGTATCTTTTCTGCAAGGGAAACAAGCGAACCGTACTGGACAAAAATTTTGCAAATGGAAGCGAATAATTAAAAGCCAGGTTGCACTCTGCATGCAGGAGTGCTGCTGCATCTACTTCAATCCTTCGTCCATGATGTGCAACAAGGGGTTGTTTCACTGAGCATACACGGATACCACACTTCAACGTTGAAATAGATGTTATGGCAATCTGCAAATTTAGTCGAATGAAATTTCAAAAATTTATCAACGTAACAGCTAGGAGAGAGCTAGATATAAGTGCTCCTACGTGGATTAAGGAACATCCAGATAATATCTTTCTATTCATGACGGTTCCTTCATTATTGATGGTATCTATCCTCATTTTCATTATCCTAAATGGCTATTGCTGCTGATAAATCCGTAGCGACAGGACAAGAAGAAAAACTTTCGAAAATATCTGGATTTTGAACTGCTTCTTGGATACAGATCTTAGACATCTACTTGGATAAGTAGGTGGACAGTTTATCCCCAGACGACCAGCCTGGTGGTCGGGATTAAAGGAAGATATATGAAAATCTATTCCATATTTCATGGGTCTTATGAATATTCTACTAAGGTAATTACAGTAATCACTCAACATTCACAAGGACTGCTACCCTGGAAGCTCAGACAAAAGATACATAATATAAATTATTACCAGTTGTTTCTCTGATCCGATATTAACGGCAAGATTAATTTCTAGTTGAGGAAATGGTTTGAACAAGGAGGGTATCAAGATGGATTAAATATAGACGATAGTTTTCTTTCAGAGCGTATGCACCTTGAATGAGAAGAGATCAATGGGCTGGAAGTCATTTCTGGATGATGATGATTGTCCCTCCCTCTTCGAGGGTATTGTTCATTATGGCGCATAGTTTCATATCTTTAATATACAACATATTACCAGTAGATGTCTTGCTGATGCATGAACAAAAACAGCTGAAATGGTACAAGCGTTGCCTGCACAGTTGGGAGGTGCCACTCTATAAGGACCACTGAATGTTTCCCCCATGAACGATCAAAACAGATTGAAGTCCTACAAATGTCGAATGTGGGGAGATTCCAGACCAGACCAGAAAAAAGAAGAAGGAAAGAATGAGGATTTGCCCATCATTTCAAGCACTGGTAGTTTGTCCTACGCAGACATACTAAGAAAGGTGAAAGCTAACCCTGATCTCAACTACGGAGGGAATTTCAGTAGGATCTCATACTGAAGCTCAGAAGGGAACAAAAGAAAAAAAAGATTTAGCCCAACAAAGTGTCTCCCCGTCATCCAATACGTGTCAGGAAAAGACAACGTCGTTGCGGATGCTTTATCATGAATCTCGGAGGTCACCGCCGCGATCGATCATACGGCAATATTCGAGGCGCAAAAAGACGACGCAGAACTTCAGAGCCGAGGACAAATTCCAAATAGAAGTTCACGGTGTTTCCTATCTTCGGCTCAAAATACCGACCTCAGATAAAGGACCCAGGCCATTTGATTCGGGCCTTGCGCACCCAGGCATCAGGACGACGAACCGGCTAGTCACGGACGTAAACACTTGGGCCAGGCAGTGCATCACGTGGCAGAAGTATAAGATCAACAAGCACGCAAAAAAGTTAGTTGGAGTATTCCCTCGGTTGACCCAGTGCTTCCACATCATCCACCTTGACATCATTGACACTTTGCGAGAGTCGCACGGATACAATTATTGCCTTACAAGCATCGACAGGTTTACGAAGCAATACCTCTGACTGACATTACGTCGAAAATGGATCCCGCGCTTCGATATACCAACCGTAATCATCACGGACCAGGGAATGCTGTTTGAGTCTACTCTTTTCTCCAAGTTTAGCGAACTCCTGGGTTTCAAACGACACAGGAATACTGCATTCCATCTGCAGTCAAATGGAATGGTGGAACGTTGGCACCGGACGCTGAATGCCACCTAAGAACCCGTCGTGGTCGCAGTCCTTGCCGTTCGCCCTTCACAGCGTTTGCACAGCCCATCGAGAGGCCAGTATCTGCGGCTCCCCGCCGACCTTGTACTGGATATCAAAGAAGGGATAAGCGACTGCAGCATGCTGCGTCTGCTCAGGGACGCGGTTTCGAGACTGTGGCCGACTCAACTTTCCCGACACAGCACGCCGAAGGTCGACACCCCCAGGGACCTAGAGACATGCTCGCAGGTCCTCATTAGGATGGACGCTCCTCGGAGGCGGCTGAATCGCCTCGAGTTTTGGTATAAGCCAAAACGATCTACGGAGTGGTTAATATAAATTGTGATGTGGAAGTTTAAATGGTAGTCATCGCTACAGACTCTAGGAATACATTGTTTCCGCGGGTGTTCCGCAAGGCTCTATGCTGTGACCACTACTCTTAGTTGTCAACGAGCCCAAAATAATGGATTAATTCGACGACAAAGCGGTGATTGTTGTTGCAAAACATTTCGCGGATGTGAAGTTGTACTCATCGGAAGCGACTTCTACTATAAAGAAGTGGTCTTGGACTTGCGGTGGGCAAAACAGAGGTGCTGTTTATCACGAAGCGGCCTAAGGAAACGACTGAATGGGGGATCACACCGTCGCCTAAAAACTAACAAATACCTAGGTGACGATGGATGCGAGGTTGAACTTCAAGGCGTTCAATCTTAGCAACGCCCTAACAAGCATGATGCCAAATTGTGCCGAACCGCGATGCACAGGTTGTTTACAGCCAGAGTGGTAAAGTCTACTTTGCTTTATGCCGGTGCCACTTTGACAAATAATCAAATCCCGACAGGGAGGAAACTTTCGAGCAGGTGGCAACAACGGTGGGAACGGGCGAAAAAGAGTCGATGGGCCCACACATTGATTTTCAACATCAAGGTTTGGACACAAAAAAAACGCATGGTAAGGTAAAACACGGGACACGGTGGATACCTTAAGTACCTTTATAGCTTACTTAATGTCATGTGTGGAGTGGCGAAATTTCCCACCAGGCGCGTCCCTTCGTGCGGATAAGGGAACGCTCGGTGGATGCATCAGCAGATGTGAATGTATGGGCATGGTTATACGCAGGCCGGGTAGGTGGGAAGTAAACGCCCACCCATAGATCCAAATTGACTATAACGAGTCCCAGAAATCAATCCAAATATGGAGGACGAAAAAGATAGTTTTTTATGATGCAGAGCTTCGGAAAAGTAAATAATTTTCGCGGTCAGGTGGAAAAGGTGCTACGTGAGCAAGCAGACGTGAAAATTCGAAAGCAAAAGATAGTAATCGAGTAATCGACATCGGGAAACGCGGCGATATGGGCATGTGGACGGCAAGCCATTCAAGAAACAATATTATTTCCGGAAGCCGCTTAGTAAAAGCAAAAGTCAACAGCGTCCATATCTACAGCTGCTATGCTTCTCCTAGTGCAACATTAGCGCTATACGAGGAGATGATAAACGGCTTGGTGCAAAAGCCCCAAAATTATTGTCGGCAATTTTAACACATGAGCCTTAGACTGGAGAAGTCGAGTGACACCTTTGCGGAGCGGACATCGCACCAGCCAATGTTGGATGTGTGCCCCACCTTTCGAGGCAGAGGGCTAGGTTCGATCGGCGATCTGACTTACCTCAGTACCTCGTTGGCGAGAGAGATGGTCTGGCGGATAAGTGAACTCTACACCCACAGTGACCTCAAGGCCATCTTTGTCGAAATCAGGAATGGGGAGACGACAATCGAGTGAGCAACAGAAGCGCAACCACCAGAATAGCTGGGTGGTCCACTGAAGCTTTCGAGAAAGAGACATTTCTGCCGGCTTTAGAAGGAGATTACAAGCCAAAGGGAACGGCACTGGAAATAGTCAATTATGTCAACGGGTGACTGAGGCATGCGACTCGACAATGCCGTGACGGAAGTTGCATCACAGTAGGAAACCAAACTACTGGTGAAACCAAGAAATATCGCTGTTGAGAGCATCGTGTCTGCGAGCCAAGAGGCTTTGACAAAGGACGAGAGGGAAATCAAAACATCGGTAGTGGGAGAAGAAATACCGCGATCTGCGAAGTAGTCTTAAAAAGGCTATACGGGAAAGTAAGCGGAATTGCTACAAGCAGTTATGCCTTGAGGTAAATACAAACCCGTGGGACACTCCTTACAAGGTTATAATAAACAAGATTCATGGACAAAAATCACACCAATTGACGTGGCCACGACTCTTGTTCAAAATAATCGCACAATAGGAAGAAAGGATCTCATGGAAAGGTGCAGGACGTCTTCATAATCCCCGAGGAGGAACTACGGGAGATCTGTTGACATAACCACATTTGAATCGTGCATGGTGGGAGGAGTTTTTCCCGCCCAGTGAAAAAGGCAGAGGTAGGTTCTACTACCGAAGCCCAAAAAAACCACCTGGCGCACCCTCTTCATATCGCCCTGTCTTTTAGACACTATAGGCAGGATGTTGGAGAGGGTGGTATACAATAGACTGCTTCCGTTCATCGAGCTAGCGGGTGCTCTATCGGAGCGGCAGTATGGGTTTCGCAGGGCGCGATCCACGGTCGATGCCATTGCAACGGTCGTAGAACTGGCCCGAGAAGCATCGGCCGCTCCGCGGTGGTGACGCTGGATGTCAGGAATGCCTTTAGCTTGGCAAACTGGGGTTGGATTAAAGACACCCTGGTTAAACTAGGTATCCCTAGTTACTTAACTCGGATAATCGAGGGTCACCTTTCGGAGAGACTTCTTTGGTCGAAACGAACGACGGGAATATGTTGTAACAGCAGGTCTCCCCAAGGCTCCATACTGGGGCCCCTACTGTGGAACGTAATGTATGACGGAGTACTCGGCCTTCGCGTATCAAAGGAGGCAACATTGATTGGTTTTGCAGACGACATTAGTGATATTAGTTGCGAATCACCACCAGCACGTGAAACTGTATGCAAGTGAAACCGTCCATGCTATCAACAGATGTCTCCAAATGGTGAAACTGCCAATCGCAGGGAAAACAATACTGTCAAAATCCGGGTTGGTAATCATGAGGTCGTTTCAAAATCGATCATTAGATACCCGAGGGTAATGATCGATGTCAAGCTGAGCTTCAAAGGAAGGTGCCCCTTGAAGACTATTCCCGTGAAAAGACAACAAAGGCAAGCTCATCTCTAACAATGATGATGATGGATGGTCCCGAATACGTCACTACACCCGAGCACCCGGAGCATGTTATTCTCCACTATTAGAGATTCGCACTCAATGCAGTTATCGAACCCCATAATTTCGTGGAGGAGATGCTGATGTCCCGCAGCAAATTTTAGTGCCATAATCGCAACGTAACCGCGATACAGAAAAGCTGCAGGAACTGGAATTACTTAGTTGTGTTGGTGTAAACCAGAACTCTCCTCGCGAAATAATACTTCGTGATGGTCCCGCGGAGATATGGGCGGAGAAGTGGGGGTGGCTTTAGTGACAGATTTCCATAAAAAAACTTACTTAACGTCCCAATTGCGATGGTATTCCAGAAGAACCTGAGGAGCATATCTTCTTCCATTGTTTGAAATTTGCAGAGAAAAAGGAAGAGTCTAGATGAGACATTGGGAAGAACAGTAGCACCAGGAAGTCTAATTGGGGAAATGTTGGAAGGCGATTGACGGTAAGCAGATTCAGTGCAGGTTGATAGAGGCAGGGGACGCGAGATAGGCACGTTTACAATAGTTGGGCGAAAAGAGAGGTTAGAGTCATGACCACCTCGCAATTTAATACTTTAAGGTGGGTCGGCGGAGAAGAGAGTTCTTTTTAAAGTTGTCCTTCTTTCATCAATGAATCTTAGTCTAGACTGACTAGACACTACGGATAAGGAATAGGAGGCAGAGTTTCATCGTAAACCAACCAGTCACAGTTCTTTTTCCAGAGATCTTCAATTTAGAATAAACGTGGCAATACCATCACACAAACCAACCAAAAAGAAGCTAGAAAAACATCTTCCACTGATCCCATACAAATAAACACAAACATTCTTCCTCAATATCAAACGAGTTCGATAATAATCATTTCCAATCTCATATATCCACTCAACAGCATTAGTACATGATTGCTAGCTGTTTTTCCTTATTGTCTTCAACTTGATAACAAAGTACTTAGTGATGTGCCTGTATCTGGTCCCGCACGTTCATTCACCTCCAACCAACCATGACTGCCATATTCAGGTCAACAAATTATCTGGCAATTCATATGCACAATGAACATGTCAGTCCCTCCGCAGCTCCGTAATACAATACGCAATACGCAGTTGAGCCGACTTCTCCCCATTTAAAATGTTAATCCAACAAAATGCTTCGCTTCGAGTTGGCAAACTATTCATCCAACTCGGCGATAGGGAAGTTTCGTTTCAGGAATTCCTGTCGTTTGCTATTTACACGAGAACCAAATCATTCCCAGGACGATGATAACAAGGCATTGAGAACTGATTAAAGTTCAGTTCACTGTATAACAGCTATTGTCCCCGTTTCCTTGAAAGAAGAGACCGACACATTCTCTGTCAAATAATCCTTGGGCTTTTGCTCTGACAAGGATGCTTTCCCGATACCAAATGTGATGCGAATGTCTTCATTGGGGGTAGCTCTTTTTGCTGGCAGATAGTCAGCACAGTCGTATAGCTGTGGAGTTTGTCCCATGGGTTAAGCGTATATTTTCCGCTGTGCGAGATGGCTTTGAGTTGATAGTTCACTTTGATTCTTTGATATTCATCTCTGAGGATTTATTCGCTCCTCAGAGGAGGAGTTGGAGTTGATACTTAGACCAAGGAATGTGTTGAGAGGTGGACTGAAGCTTTTCATATCATCTAAAAGCGTAGAAAGCAATCTTATTGCAACGAAAAGATGAGTTCCATGCATACTTCTCGACCAACTGAAAACATTCAAAGATTTCCCACCCTTTCTGTATGCGGGAACAGGCGAAAGCATTAGGGAGACATCCTAAAGCAACTCCAAACGAACTCGGCCTTATTCACATCATTTGGGATTTGTGCCTACAAAGCCAGAAACACATTTCTTCATCCCAAACAATGACCGCCTAGAGCCAGTGAGATTTCCTTGCATGGTCCTCATTACTTCACCCGAATTCATTCGTCCTTTTTGTGCTGAACTTTAAAGTTTAAGTCCTCCATTCCGAAAATTTCTTGAATTTCCCTCATTCTATTCAGAATCCAGTCGGGGATCAGTCTCGCGCAATTCAAAGAATTTCATTATTCAGAGACTCAGCCACATGCACGTTCGTAAGGACACCAGTAATGACAGTGGGACCAAAAGAACTGTCTGTCTCTCCAAGACGACAGGCCGCCTAAGTCACTTAAAAAAGTGAGAAACAAAAGCGAGAATAATATTCAATAAGCAACCGAAATGGAGCGTTTTATTTGAAAATTACAAACTGTCAGCAACACATACTTTATTCGGGCTCCAGTGAGCAACGATACCGTTTTGAGAATATTAAGCTTGGGAGATATTTGGAAAAAAAACTGAGTTCGGATGATTGAACCGCGATTAAATGAAACTCAATACAACATTTCACTCATTATTTCCAAGTTGTTATGAAAAATTGACTTGTACTGTCGATAAAGCTTGGCCTTCCCAGTATTTCGGTACTGCCAAGGCTCTGACATTCTTTTAGAAGAGAAAATAAACTTCCAGGAGATTACGTAACATTATGATGGATTACAGGCCATCCACCCGCAACAGGAGCGTTTGTGCAAACAGCATTGGGTACCTATACCAAGATGTTATCATGAGCGTCAAGGGCAGCTCTGACGTAAATAATTTGGGAAAAAGTTGGTATTAATTTTTTTATCTTATTTCTGTATCGAACCTCACTTTCCTGTTTTAATAAAATCCTCCGGTTTCAAGAAATTTGAAGTTAAAAATGAACTTTCGTATTTAGAGGACGTAATTTACCTAAAACATCGTGCCAGGGGCAAGCGGATAATAACAAATAAAAACGAGGAGGCGAGGAAATTTAATATTAATTGAAGGTTTAATTTGAAAGCTTTCACTCTCTTTAAAATATATAAGGTATCCCCCCCCCCCCCCCTCCTTGCTTCGTGTACAGTACAACTGACATTTCCAACACATTTTATAGTCATGGTCGTAGACGGGAAAAACGAACCCGGAATGAAAATCAAGCGACCCCTCAAATTTGCATAATTGATCTAACTCGGTTTCTCTATTTTAGGTCCCCGAAAGAATTCTGGGCCCGGGGTGTTTATTGATAGCTGTAGAAACCCCTTTTCGTGCCGAAATCATCTTTTCCTCTGCCTCTTCCATCAATGATTCTATTACCGTACGAGTCATTAGTGTCGCATTGTTACCCTCCTTCCCTTTCATTCTCTGTGGCGACTTTAATGTTCCTCTGCTCTCATGATTTACTATTCCCGGCCTTCCTTCCATTCCTAGTACCTTTTCCCATCCTTTCTTTCTCTAATCCACTTTTACCAACACCGGTACCGCCTTCCAACACAACCTTTTCAGAAATCACTTAAATCGTTCTCCTGATATCCAACGTTCCTGTGCGTTCTTCTTCTTTTTCTTCAGCTTTTGTCCCGTTTATAAGCAGGGTCGGCTCGTCGCGATCGGTTTCGCCTTTTGGCTCTATCGAATGCCTGATCTGGGTGCAATCTCCCCGGTTTTAAATCCCCATCCAGCGTATCAAGCCACCGTTGTTTCGACCTGCTTTTTGGTCGTTTCTCACCGACTTCGATGTTCAGACCAATTTTGGGAAGTGAATTCTCGTTAGCGGGAATTGCGTGACCATACCATCGAAGACGCCTCTCTCACAACTTTTCCACGATCGGTGCAACCCCATAACGATTGCGAATATCCTCATTTCGGATGTGATCGAAACGTGTGACGCCACTAGTCCAACGTAATATCTCCGTCTCCATTACCGCAGGACGCCGTTCACTGTCTTTTATAGTTGGCTAATACTCAGAACCATAGAGAGCGGCTGGACGGACGACATTCCGGTGCGTTGATTTTCCTAATCCCCTCATGCCCCCTCTTACGTTGCTCTCGACGCCCATCACCCTGCTCTCGAGTTTGTTGCTCGGATCATTCGACTCCACTCCCCCGCCCAAGCCTACTAGGTTTAATTTTGATAATTAGAATTTCGAATCCTTGAACTCAGCCCTGACGACAGTCAACTGGCTATCTTTCCTCTCTCCATTAATGTGCCACAAAGCGCTCATCACCTTCTATACCATTATGGCATCTCCTCCCCTGCTGTGCCTCCTCTTGCCCCACGCTCTTATCCAGTCTGGTTTACCACTAAAGTCCACAAAAAACTTCGTCTAAAATTTACTGCTGGGAAAGAGTTCTTGTCTTCTGCTGACTTCATTTTTTCAAAACCGTGTGTTTCTCGGAGAAATCTCCAATATCTGGCTACTGTTGAAGCCTCACTGGAGCGCGAAAACCTAAAATCATTCTGGTCTCATGTCCGCAACTCGCAAAACCTGGCCAAACTCTCCCCTCCTTTCATCAAATTCGCTGACTCCCTCTGCTAACTTCTCCCATATATTTGAAATAATTATGATTTGGTTTTGCTTTTCGCTAGTATTATTTATTAACCTTGCAAATTCCAATATTTCGGGAACCGTTTGTTACCTTCATCAGTGCTACAAGTCAGTGACTTAATTATTTCAAAATTTAATCGGTAGAAACACCGCGAGATTACTAGATCCCCGCAACTATCTTCTGATATACTCTCCGCTAATTTTCCTTTATCCAAGGTCCCCTTTTCTTCTCTCCCCCACGACTGGTTGCAACCCGCCCCCTTTTTCCTGCCATGCCTTCGCTACCCTTTTCCTATTCGAATACCTGGTTGACAACCTTGATGAACCTTTTTTCGATTAAAATTGGTAAGTTCACTTCCCTAGCCTGTGGAAAGAGCCTCTTATTATCATCAAGTGGCAATTGCACTCTTGCTGAGAATTACCGCGCTATTTTGCTTCTTTCCTCCTATTCAGAAGTCTTGGAAAGGCATGTCAGCGAGAAAGGGAAACATGTCCTTTTTAAACGTAGATTAACTCGACGATTGACTTTACCAATCAAATTTCTGCTCGGCGAGTGACCTTTTTAAAATTTGGAAACAAAAACAAATCGCATGGGGCCAAATGTGGAGAATACGGCAGATGGGGTAGCAGTTCGTAGCCCAATTTAGACGAGGCAGCAGCGAAGGTGTGAGCAGATGCGTTGTCATGGTGGGACCAAATGGGACCTTTTTCTACAATTCAGCGTCGAATCGACCCAAAAATTCGCATAGTAGGGCTCTTTGACCCTATTGTCCTTATACAGATCAAACCTTGTGAATCCCAGAAAATGGTGGCCGTCACCTGTCTGGCTGATAGGGCAGTTTTCGCCTTCTTCGGAACACATTTACCGGGTGAAGTCTACTGTTTCTACTGCTCCTTGTCCTCTGGTGTACCAGTGGGCCCATATTTCGTCGACGGTCATGAAACAACGCAGAAACTCCTTCAGATTGCGCCTTAACAGCGTTAAACGCTGCTCTGAAGTGATTTCATGATTGCGCTTGTTGTTCGGAGTGAGCAAACTCAGGACCCATTACGCCAGTCGATTATCCTTCGTAGTAGCCGTTTTTGGGACACCTGGGCGTGGCTCATCAAAAGCCGACGTGCGACCATGTTGCAACTCGTTCAACCAATTTTTTACGGTCGTACACAGAATCCAAGCGCTCTTTGATTTTCCCTTCAAAAAACATCAATCGAATCACTGACCGATATTGCTCTTTTTCCATTTTCCTAAAATCTGCGGACACACACGCATCTATATGCGGTCAAAACAAAACTACGAGTCCGACCCGGTTGGAATTTTGATAGTGGGTGTCTACGAAATTGTACTACACGATAGGCAATTTCTCTTCCAGCGGTAAGACCAAATGCTTATCGGACCGCCCTCGTATCTACATTGATTTTGATACTGTAACTCACAAAATGGTTTTGCTCAAACTCACCTCTCCCAGCGATCCCATAACATTTGTAATGTCTTTTAATAGGTGCACATACCGTTCCTTTTCCCTCTTATTCTTTATCAACGGCCTTCCCCCTCCTTAATTGTACCTGCTTGCTCTATACCGATATCCTTACCCTGTTTTCCACTGCATCATCGGCTAGGAACTGTGTCTCCCTTTAAGTAGACCTAGATACTCTGGTTCGTTGGTGTTCCGCTAATAGATTAATGTCAAAAATTAGCAGCACTCTATGTGTTACTCACTCAAATTCTGGCCCACTTCTTTTTCCTGCTCTATTGACGAATATTTTATGATATATCATTTCAGAACCACATCCCACACCGCGGAGTCACCTTCGACAGTCAGCTTCGCGTCAACACCCACCGGGATATTTCAGTTGAGCGTCATGTAGTTGTTGGTGGACAAGTACGGCCAATATTCGCCTACCGTCGATAATCTAATTTTTCGGTTCTCTAGGAGCGACATGGACTTAGGTGGAAGTTATCAAGCGTGAGACCAACTGACATGAGTCCGTAGTGTGACGTGGTAAAAACATTACTTTTTGAAAATTTGAAATTTTAACTGTCTTCCAGAAAAGACTGGGTAGGCATCATGGCATCTCGGCTCCTCGGATATCGGATGCCTTCTGAGTTCGGCGTTTGATTCAGATTTCAGACACAAAGCCTAGGAAATGGCTTCGTCTGAATTCGGTGCTTAGAGATAAGGTTATTGATATCTGAGACAAAGCCGAACATTCGACGCAGGCTTCAAACTCTGGATGACTCCGTCTTAAGGACATCGCGTTCAGTGTATACCGGCGGGCTCTAAGGCCGGGGCCGGTAATCAAAGGCAGCGGAGACCCGTCTGGATACCGACCACTCGGTATGCTTGATAAAGTTCAAAAAGTAGTCGAAACGCTCATTACTAGTAGATTCGCTGAACTGATACGTGCTGCCAAGGATTTGTCTTCTTGGCAGGGAGAACAGAGAAATCCATGCTGTCATGGAGGTCATTGATGCGGTTCACCGAACTGAGTCATTAATGCCGACAGGACAAAAAAGGCGCATTAAGAATCTGCGAGCCGCTTCGGCCACGCTGCTCTCAGGGCAGAGGTGAGAAAAATCATATGCGAGTTGTATTGGAGTTCTTCCTAGGGTCGGAGGCTTCGAACGCTTCCTACGATAGTTTGCTTACACTTGACATGCCCCAAGAGTTGAGCTTGGTTGGTTATACAGAACCTTAGGTCCGTGGCTGGACAGAAAATATAGTTATAATTCTTATTTCCTTAAACAATTACTAAGCGGTAAAGAATGATCACCTACAATGGCGTGGTGCAAGACACTGAGCAAAATCTTTTTGTAGAAGATGAGATGAGGTGTCAACAACTCTAAGTAGGTCCATGCTGGTCCTAAGCATAGAGGAAGATGGTTTGAGATAATGTATTTAGTAGTATCCTCGGGTATTTTTGTATTCTGAGATGCTAAGATCAGGGAAAGAGATAAGTTACTCTCCTCTGATAAATCGTACCGGATCCTCTTGGTGACAAGTACCAAGGCAAGCTAACCAAGAAAACTTATAAACTGTCGTTACAAAGAAACGACTACCCTATTTAATAAATCTCGGAAGAAAAACTAGAGCCGACAGGGAAGGGCCTAGCCCTATCAAGAAATGAGCAAGGATTCTTAACGCATGGACAGAATCACCTCTGTCTTAGGAACAACATGAACGAAGCGGTTTGTAACTCTTTTTATAATTCACAAAGTACAATGGGATCGAACGTAAATCCGCCATACTTAGACTAAAAGATGACCGAGGTTAGAATCTTTGAGAAAAAAGCTCCAACCAAAGCTGACCGCGTGCAGCTTGTCCATACGTGGGATCGCTTAATGCAGTACAGTTTGAGACTGATTCCGAATACAATAGAGTTTTTGACGAACAGTCCTAATGAATCAGGCACCATCATTCCCAGTTACAGAGAACTAGCGAGAGCTGTATCTGGGGTCAGTACCACCAGCCAATGGTACACTGCACTATGAAAGTGCTTCACGCACCAAGTGGCTTTCCACAACTGACGGTTTTTATGATGGGATGCATCAACTTATGTCTCAAATTCTAAATCCCCGCAAGGTCGCTCACCCTGTCCAGGTCTATGGTTCTGGATGTTAGCCTGTTACCAAACATAATGGACACCGACTCGCCGCAATGGAGACGAAGATGTTGCGTTGAATCAATGGCGTAATACGCAATGATAAGGTTTGAAATGAGGACACTGGCGATCCCGTTTCGTGATAAGCCTAAAGCAGCGGGCCAACACAAAGAAAAACACAAAAATCCATGATGTAGCAAGATTCGAACCCGGAATAATGAGCCTTGATTGTGGAGTTTTTCGGAAAATTTGAATTTGATTAAGGATTGGATGAAGCTGAGAGAAGAACTGGTAAATAAATCGAGAGCAAGGTAAACTCAAATAACTGGGGACAAATCTAAGGGTATTGCTGAGTTTGCAAGGTACGACTGGTTCAAATTCGTAACTATTATTATCATGGTCCAAACTATTGAGGAAGCTTCAGATGTACAAAGTGAGTCTGAATTTTCAACCCCACCTTTCCTCCTGAATTAAAGCCAATTTTTGATGCTTTCGTAATAAGATTATATATTAATTACATGCAGAATACAGTTCACCGCACATGGGCGCAATGCAGTGCGATATTGTGCATCGCAATTGCATTATCAAACAAACAATATGGACAAAACAAAGAACGTCATGAAAATTGAAAGCTGAAACACACCCTCGTAATCTCTGAGACTGCTTTTTACTTACTTCACGTTGTAATGCATTTAAATCAAAAGCATTTAATTTCAGCTGAACTCACCTGAAAAAGAGAATGAATATTTTATTAATTTATAAATCATCTTTTTTCGTTGCAATTCTTTAAAAAAATATGCAAAAGAAAATTTCAAAACAAACCGCTTCGTGTGAATGAAATTTATGTGCATCAGCTATGAACTGCATGAATATGCATCTGTAGGAGTTCACGATTTCAAGGTAACCTTGTCAAAAATGGAAATATTGTTCCATAAATTAACCGGATTTCTTTGCAATAGATTCACTGTTACCGTTACATAATCGAAATTTAGTTGAAGATAAGAAAAGCGAAGAAAATCAACTGCTTTGGTATTCTTTCACGGAGGTGATCACCTGTTGGCTTTTTGCGAGTTGTTTCACAATTGTGGCTTCTGTACGTCAATTGTTATTTCGTAACGCAAGCTGTCTCCGTGTTCGGCATGTATCTTCAGAGGAGAAATTTTCTCACAGTTGAAATATGGATTAATTTATCAGCAAATATTTCAAGGTCGAATAGAATGGAAAAAGAATTTTCCGTTTTTATCTGAAAAAATAGTGTATTTCAGGAACCAGTTGTCCCTTTGTTTAGTGCGTCGATGCACTTTAGAAGAGAAAAGCTGGTTCCCGAAATACTGTGCTTGCTTAATAAAATTAATTTTAGATAAAAACGGAAAACTCTTCTTAATTTTATTCAACTTTCTGTTGCTGCTGTAGGTGTAGAGAGTCTTTATTTGTCTAGTTTCGGCAATCACAATGAGCTTTGAAACCCCGATTTACTGAGGTGCCAAATATCGTACCTTCTCGTACTTGTAATCGGGAACGCATAGTAACGTGAACCGATACCCATACGGCGCAATGATGCAGAGGAAGCCGAAGATGCTCATCTGTTTGCCTTCTCTACGGAGCGGAGTTCACAAAATTTCAAACGAAGCTCCTATTTTGTTACGGACTTCATCCTTTACTTTACTAGGTGCGTGTTTTGTTACCAGACCTCGGAGATCACCGCGGTCATAGATCGTAGCTAGAATCCTAGCGCACTTCATATTCAGCTCTTTGTAATAATCCATTGCTATTAAGTATGTGGGCACTACCTGAACACTTAAGCTCGACGAGTCAACTGGCCTAAACCAACAGCTTATATTTCGTTGATTGTTTTGACGACAGAGTTTAGTTTCCCACCAAATTCTCCCAGTCGATCCGAGACCGCTACATGCTATGCCTCTACCCGAGCGTTCAATAGGACATTCTGCCGGATGAGACTTTTTTTGTCTGCTTGCTGCCAGGACATTGAGCGTTTCTCGATTTTCTAGACAATGTCTTCCTGCCTGGATAGCAGATATATCGACAGAGCGTCGCAGTGCGTAGTTGACGCAATCTTTGAGGTTTTTCTGCCTTGTTTGGCACGACCGTCATATTTGGTCGATCCTTGATCATCTCCTGTATTCGAAAGTCAACTTCAATCCTGAGATTCATCCCAAGACGCACTATCGTTCAAATCTACCCTCTTAAGGGGGGCTACCAAGCTGTCACCAAGATTTGTATATTCTCACACAAACGACATACATACTCGACTGCCAATTCGTCACTACACAAGCTGCTCATCGAATTTGAGCTTAGCGGCATGAAGCCCTACAGCTCCTCCGAAAAATACGCGCACTCGAAGGATCGGCTATCAACAACGACTCGTTGCGAGTGAAGTGGCTGAACCTTTTGCACCCTACGTGAGCAGGCTAATAAAGGTGTCAAGGCCTTCAATTTCAAAGAACAATGTATACGTGTTAGTCGCACCTTTCATCCGTTTCCCCAACAGATGTAAATCTTGTCGCTGGGGAATCGGCAGCGCTTCGACTCAGAATGATCCAACTTATTTCTCTGACTCTGACAGTCGAAAGCCAAGCCACTGCCTCTGCCATCAAACAGCAGCAATGAGGACGTTTCGCCCTAACTCGCCGGCACCCACTTCCCCACTTCCCGCAGGAGGAGAAATATTATATAAAGCGCCTTGTTCCTTCAACCGCAAAAATCAGGGAAACCAGTAAAGCTGACTTAGTCGGCCACTATTCTCGCGGAAAACCGCCTGCATATCTTCGACTGCAACACTCGTATCAAGTTCCTCATCGGCTCAGATTCAGTGCAAAGAAGACTGTGGTAAAGAGAAATGAACTGCAATGCCAGCCTCTTACTCCCTAAACAGTCGATCGCTACGTTCGGTAAACACACGATGACGCTCATTTCAAGCACAGCAGTTATCCACAGGACACAAATCAACAGGTGATGAGTACTGATTTCATGATTAGCGGATATTAGCCTACGAGAGGGAAACGCGTCCAAGAAACTCAAATCCGAACCCAAGAGAGGAAATTCCAGATAGCTCAGAATTGAAGGTAGAGGCCAGGTTAGATTCAATTGGTGTCTGGCAACGCAAATGGGATGAAACTACGAAAGGAGTAATACCTAAAAAGTAGTTCCACCTGGGCCTGGGGCTGGAAACACCGTGGGTGGTTTTTAACGGGCGGGAGTTCCACACGCGTCCACTCTAACTTCGACGTTCGCGCGCTGGAGCTGAAATGGACGTGTCTTTCTAAGATTTTCCACCAGCGTGTACCAACAAAAAACAAAGACACAAACTCTGATTATCATGAACGCTACTCAAGGATTTCGACAGGTTGGGGAATTATCACCGCTAATTTTGGGTACGGCAATTGATAAACTCCCAGTTGAGCTAACATACACTAGCATGTTTTTTCCCTGTTCGTACACGGAGGTGGAAAATCTTAGCCAGAGACGTCCGCTGCAGCGGCCACAGCGAGCGCGTATGGGATTCACTTCCACTAAAAACCATCCCCGATCTCTCCAGCCTCGCGGGATCAACATTTAGGTATTATTTCGCGGAGTAGGTTTGCCATTAGGAAGTCAACTTTCTCCATCTTCCGGCTTTCCTTCTTCAGCAACTCCTCCGGCATTTTTACGATTGCCGAGGAAATCGTAGGTTCTCCTTCAACCTCAGGATCTCCGCAAGTAAGTTCTCCGGGCTTACGCTTCTACCCAACACTTAGTTTAGGTCCCTCTTCTCCATTGCGAACTTTGGGCAGTGAACCATAGCATGCACTGGAACTGGGTAATGTGGTAGTTGGTCTCCCCATGTTTCTGCTCAAACCACACCATAATGTTGGGAATGAGCCTACGCGTCCATCGACCTTGCGTAAACTCGTCCCATCTGCGTTGCCAGAGATCATACAACTCTGTCCTTGCCGCATTCCCACGCTCTGTGTGCCTCTTCGTATGTCTTCCATGGTACAGCACTCTCATCTCCTTTGCTAGAATATCGACAGAGATCATGCCTGCCACCACCAATACTGCCTCATCTGATGTGGTTCTAAAAGCACTGCAAACCCACAGAGCCATCCACCAATAAACCAAGTTCACCCGCTGCCGTCTCTGAAGGTTTCCAAGCGCCTCTGTCCACACAGGTGATGAGTAAAGCAGGAGAGATCGCACCTCTCCGACTACAAGCAACCACTGGCCAACCACTGGCTGTCTTTTGGCATGCATACTCTATGTACCCCTTAAAGTTCAATTTGGTGTCAATTATCACCCCCAGATATTTGACAGCGGGTTTGATACGACCGTATATCCACCGACTTCGACTTTCCCAATGTTCTTTTTCCTGGGGTTCGTTATTAGGACCACTTCCAAGGTCAGCCCGGCTCTTTCTAGTCAGGACAGCTCTTACTGTTTCCGTCGCGTAGACCCCGTATCTTCTGGGTGTTCAACACAGCTAGCTCATCAACAAAGCCGTCAATCGTACTCTTCTCTGCGACGGTAATAGCAAGTAACCTATTATACATGGCATTCCACAATAAGGGACCCAGTCTTTGGGCCCTGATCCGTTCCGTACCAGAGAGCCCTTTATGAGAGGTAATTTTCCATTAAATCCTTTAAATACCCGGGAGCACCTGTCAGTGAACGCCCCTTTAATTCTGTTCCAGTGGACCGAGTTGAATGCGTTTTTGATATCCAGCACCAGCACGGCACAGCAGCCGCCAGAAATCAGTGCGCCTTTTGCTAGATTAACTTCCTTGTTTATTGCATCCACCGTAGAGCGGACACGCCAGAAACCAGACGATATGATGCTGGACCTCCAGGTAACTAGGTTTGGGAACCAACACTAACTTTTGCTTTTTCCACTGAACAGGGAATATTGATTCGTTTCGGCATCGAATCGAAGGTGTTGGCAAGAAGGTCGGGTCTAGTCTCCACTGCCAGTTTCAAAACTCGGTTGGGGATACCATCCAAACTTGGAGCCTTGTTGTCACCGATCCTACCACATATTTCCCGTAGCTTCTTCACAGTTATTGAAGATATTATACCCTCCTTTAGCTAGACTACCGTTTGCCTTCCCACATTTTTGTGGTGAGGGAACAGAGTGGTAACAATCTGTTTCAGGAGGCGCGGACAGGTCACCTATGGTGATCTTTGTAGGCCTCGGTCCTAAGGGTTTACATTGACATGGTCACACAGCTGTTTGAAGCAGCTATTTCTCCTCCTCCGAATTGCTTCCTTTAGGCAGCCACGCAGTTGCCTGTGTGTCTCCTCACGATCATCGCCACTAGGCTTTCCTCTGAGCCTCTGGTAGAGTCTCCTTGCCTGAAAACTTCGGTCTCGTAAACTTGCGATTTCATGGTTCCACCAGAAGTTGGGTTGCCTTCGCATGCTTCCATCACCCATGGGGTGATTTGGATGGCTTTTTCTTAAACCGTACCATTTAGGAATATGTCCGGTTTAAACGCCGCGGAAAACATGTCACCCTCAGAAACTTTCACTGTCCAACCGAGCAAACCACTCAGCATTCTCCGAGAACTCTTTTTCGAGCTTCTTCTGATCGGGTTCGTCGATGGAGCCAGTTCCAGTCCTTCCCGACGCGTGTAACATTAGATGACACAGTAGCCAAGGTTCTGGCTACTGAGGCACTGCGGTCGTTTGGTATCTACAGCCGGGAGCCTGGTTACCTACTCCCAAAAACCGCCGTTACTGGATTTACGAAGGCGTGCACTATAACTTTATTCCCCTTCTGCTTCTCCATGTTTGATTTTATTTCTGGGTATCTTTCCCATAGCCAGTTTTTATCCACACGTGGGATGTGTTACGCTGATAATTGAATGTTTCGCTCGTCGTTTAATAGGATATATGTTTGAAATTGTCTGTATGTTTGGCTTCAAATTGCTGAAACCTTCCCTGGTTGGATTGCTTTTGTTTTTGTCAAATATGTCGAATAAATGAAACCCTCAAAAAGCCCCACACTGTGCGTAGACGCCAGCAGGATTTCGTGTAGCCTAATTCCTGACAGTTCTAGCACTGCACTGGATTTGTCTATTCCTGGTGTCACTTGGCGCTTCTATGGAGAACGTAACGAATGCTATGCATAGGGTGAAACCTTGAAAACGGGTTCTTAAGGTAAATATGATCCACTAAATGATACCTCCCGAAATTTGTTCCCTATTAAGTTAAATTAAATTATTTTTATACATTTGAATGATATGCGCTCTCAAGAATGCCTTTGAGTAGGGGTAAGGGATCGAATATTATGGAGATATTGGTACCAGAATCCTTAATTATGATGAAACCGCAAATCTCGTACCACGTCAAGTCGTTAAGGCTAAAGTAGACCCCTCTGTTAACAACTTGGTTCGTGGCTAGCCAGCATTTCACCCTAGTACTCAGCAGTGAATACCTCTTCCCCAAGTGGGCCTAGGGAACTGACCACCATGGTTCATTGAAGTAGGACACAGCTGGACTAATTCAAAATAGTGTGGGTCATACCATCTTTAAGTTTGGGATCAATCAATTCGATTCGTATCCGAAAATAATGAATGAAATTAATGTTCCATAAATAAAATCTCTCAAAGGAATTATCTATTCTATTGCGCTTATCCTTTTAGATAGCGTCATCTAAATGATAAAAATGAGGGTTTCATCGACTTATGACTCTTGAACAAAAGGATGAACGACACACATTACGTGCAAGCATATCTAATGATTCTCGCATAAGGGACTTCAGTTTTCGGTCCCTGTTCCAGCTCGTCGATTCCCAGAAAGCCTTCAACTAAATGGCATATCCTTTCAATATTTGAATTATCATATATGCCACATACGTAATGTGGCCTGAATATAGGATATACCGAAGGCATTCACTATATGCTCGAATAAAATCATAAATCACTTCTGGATCTAATAAATTCCTTCATCTGGATCCATTCGGTCATTTCTCTTCGTTTATAGTCCGAGGAAATACTGATGCTATTACAACCCCCTATTCTGTCAACTTGGAAACGGAAGATGCGCTGCGAAGCCGGCGGGGAGGAACACAAAAATAAAGAGATCAATGGTCTATTGAATGTGTAAACGATGGGTGAAATCGACGTATAGCAGTGTAAATGAAATTCATTCAATACGAGTTGGATCTGACATGAAGCAGTTCCAGTAAAGTGAGTAGAGCTCTAGAGAACTCATTCGCTCGAATCATTGATGGAACTTCAGAGCAGTGGAGCGTAGGGAGTTGAAGGATTGTATTCAGAGCCAGCTCAATACCACTGACATTGGATCAGGGCAGTATTTCGTTCAAACTCACAACCCTATTTCCCTCAGTTGAGGTTAGAGTCATCTGCATAGCAATTCGAAACAGGATACTTCAGGAGAAACTCAATTTCACACGTTTTCTGTCTAATCACGCCTTATTTGCTGGGAATTTAAGCGTTGGGTCGATAATACATTTTACACTTTTCTTGAGCAAGGTTTCAGGATGGTGGATACCTGTTACTTAACCTCAATTAGAATTAATTGGTTAATCACTGAAAAAAATAAATTCTTTCCGATTTCTAAGATTTTATAGTTGGTTTCTCTAGAAGATATCGGTTGGCGATGAACCTATAAACATGGAACTGCGCTTAAAATCTCACAAGTCCGACCCCGAGTTGAATCCTCTAATTTATTGGAAACAATGTTTCCCTTTGCAACTCAGTACTCCTGCTTTCTTCTCCCTTCTATTTTGCCCGAAGACAAGAACAAGAAAGAATTTTTTATTTTCTCTGTCGGAGTTCACCAGCGTCCATCAACCTAAGTGACCCGTCATTATGGTCCATGTACTATGCCCGCTAGACCTTCATACTTGTCCAGAGACCTGAGCCGGCTTGGATTTGTGGAAGGAATAGAGGAGTTAGGAATTTGTAAAAAAGGGAAAAAAGCGCTGTTAACATTCCCATGAGTTTTCCAAGTCAGTCTGAGGCAATGGAAAGTCAGCGAAGTTTGAGGCAATGGAAAACCCACGATGATTCGATAACTGTGAGATCGGCGAACAATACAAAATGTTAAAATCAATAGACCAGATTTCGTCTCCTTTTCCCATTTATTTCCTGATGCAACCATACACCGCAGTGCAGGCGGTCTCAGTCACCTCCGAGATACCGGAGTCAGATTCATTATTGGGGTCTACGGAGCAGCGTTACGTTATCAAATCTTACGTGTAAGCCTATTAAGTTCCGAAACTCCGTTGGCTTTTGGGAGTGACTTGCTCAAATTACAAATTTTATGAAGGACAAGTCGTCCAAGAAGAATCAGGAATAGGTCGGCAACAAACCCTGCAGTAGACATTGATCAACTTCGCGAAATGGCTGTGTATTCTAACTCTCTGCGTCAAAAGCCTGACGACAACTGGAGGAAGTATTGATTTGCCTGGCTTTCTCTTGCCAAACTTCATTCATTGTTTAAAATGGCAAGCCGCTGGTATAGCACACCATCTACACGTTATGATGATCTAATACTAAGAAGCCTTGGATATTTCCACCAGTTCATTAGCCTATTTCCGCCGCATCATCCGTGTATTCTCTGCCCCAACGCAGTCTCAAACGATGTGTTAATTAGAAAGTGGAAGTGGCAGTGGATAGGTCACACTATCGGAGGGAGTGACAAATTCTTTCAAGAAAGGATAGCAACTCCATTGCTGGCTATGCCAAGGAATGGCTTCCACTATCCCAAAGTCGGTTTGGTGGTCAAAGGGTAGTATAGGTCCCATGGCGAAACGTGGATTGGTACCCACGATGGAGTATGAAACCTGGGAAACGCCTACTGAACCTTGTGCTCGGAGTAGGTTTGTTTAGTTATTTATTTAATTAACGGACAACAGACAAAGAAAATTGCAATTAATTATTGTCCTCAAGAGGAGGAGAAAGCAAAAAACTTATCTTACGTTTAAAACTACTTAAAGTAGGGAAGTTAAAAGGACCAAGCTGTTTTGTATTATAATTTTGGCAAAGCCTGGGAATCGGGGAATGAAAATAGACTTCGAGCTGTTGTAAGAAGAGAAGGTTCAGAAAGCGGAGGCGGGAGGGGTAGTCCACACGAGGGAAGCTTTTCTTAAGGAAGAGGGAACGGGTGAATTTGCGTTGCACATTTTCAAGGGCAAGACAATCACAGTTACGGGAGGGTGACCAGATCACGGAGCAATACTCAAAGATATTCCTCACGAGGGAATTGAAGAGAGCTAAGGAGGGTTGGATGGAATCAAAATCAGAGGAGGAGCGAAGAATAAAGCCTGACATCGAGGCAATGAGTGTTAAAGCGGAGCTTATTGTCGAAAGTGACTCCGAGGTCTTGAGTGGAATTTAAGCAGGATAAGGAATGTCCGTCAAGCGAGTAGGAGAAAGAAGTGGGTGAGGATTTTAGGGAGTAGCACATAGAGTGACACTTTCTGACGCTTAGCGCTAAATCATTAGTCGAGCACCAACGAACCAGAGTGTCCAGGTTATACTGAAGGGAAACACAGTCGATAGGCGACGATATAGCGGAAAACAGCTTAAGGTCGTCTGCATAGAGCAAACTGGGACAAGTAGGGAGGGGAGGAAGATCGTTAGTAAAAAATAAAAATATTAAAGGACCTAGAATAGACCCCTGTGGGACGCCAGAGAAGGGGGAGAAGGAGCGGAAAGTACAGCCGTCAAAAGAGACGCGGCAGGATCGATTGGAAAGGTAAGAGGCAAGCCATAAAACAAGTGGTATGGGAACGTTTAGGGACGAGAGTTTAGATAGAAGTATCTTGTGATTTACAGTGTCGAAGGCTTTCGCGAAGTCAGTGTAAATGGTATGCACTTCTTGCCGTGAATTTAGACATTTGACGACAAAGTTGGTAAAGTCAAGCAGGTTGGAGGCAGTGGACCTACGTTTAACGAAGCCGTGTTGCTCTTCCACTATGTGTTGGCCAAAGTGGGCGGACAGCCAGTCGCTGAAATATCTTTCCAGGATTTTGGAACAGGAGGAGAGAAGGGAAATGGGACGGTAATTCTCGGCAAGCGAACGATCGCCACTTTTGTGAATGGGGATAATGAAAGCCTCTTTCCACAAGATGGGAAAATTATTCTCTTCAAGGCTTTTGTTGAAAATATAAGATAGGGGAAGGGAGATGGACTTACCAGTTTTGAGCAAAAAGAGGTTTGGAAGACCATCGTAGCCAGGGCTACCATTGGCATCAAGTTTGTTAATAACGTACTCGACAAAGAGAAGGGTAAGAAGGGGAATGGTAGGCAGGCTACATCCGGAAGGGATGCGGAGAGTAAATCAGAAGATAGTTGGAGGGAGTTAGCTGAGGAGCTAGAGAATTTAATGGACGGAGTGGATAGCTGAGCAGGACAGTGGGCATATGGGACCAGCAAGGTTTGATTTTTCCTCGCTTTAGTGAATCTTCATCACTGGTCAAATATTCATTTCTTGACTTACGTATTAAAGATTTGACCGAAGAACGCAGAGTTTAGAAAAAAATTAAGTCAGTATAGGTTCTAGAAGGCAGGAACTTCTTCATCGCAGTGTGTTTTTGACGAAGTTTTTTGTGAACTTCAGTGGTGAACCAGACAGGGTAAGAGCGTAAGCACTTAGGAGATTAGGGGACATTACAGGGAAGAAGATTAGATAAAATGGAATAAAAGGTGTTGAATGCTAGGTCACACGTTAATGGAGAGAGGAGAGAAACCCAGTTGATTGCCGCCAGGGCTGAGTTCAGACCTCCGAAGTTCGCCTTATGAAAGTTGAAGTTGGTACGCTTGCATGCGACAGAGGAGTGGAGTCTGGATATCTGAGCATCGAACTGGAGAGCAGGATGATGATAATTAGGGGTAACGTACGAGGGGGTATGAGGGGATTGGGAAAGATAACGCACAGGAAGATTAGAGAGGACAAGGTCAAGAGTGCAATCAAAAAGGTTTCTAGACAGGTTACGCTGGAGGGCGGCGCAGGTGTACATGAAAGTGGATAAAGAAAGGGAATGGTGGGTGGAGTTATTAGGGAGGGAGGGCAGGTCAGCAGTAATGGGCCAGGAGAGCATGTTAAACTTGACACGGAGGATGAAAGGAAATGAGGGAACCAAAACGATTAGGACTTCTTATAATCTGGCCCAGAAACCCTCGCACAAGGAAGACGGGCTGAGGCAGGAAAATATACACACGAAATGATAAATGGGCATACGTTTGGAGGAATGACTCATATGGTGACAGAATCGTAGGTGGAGGGGGAAAGATAATTTCGGCATGGAGAGGCAACTTAACATTTATTAGGGCACCTACGCCGGTTGTCTTCCCAAGCGCTGAGCAGTCTCTGTCACAATGAAAGACAGAATAACCTTCGAGCAACTTGGAATCTAAAGTCTTGTCATCCAACTAGGTGTCAGAAATGCAGATGACGTGATGTTGGGATGCTAAGACGAACAGTTTGAAATCCGACAGCTTGATCCTTAGACCTCTTAAATTTTGATAAAACAGTGTAAAGTTGTCAGAATCATTTAAGTTCGACGAGGCAGGCGGGCGGGCCGGAAATTTTTACGAAGTTTAGTTCTCTGATAACGCTTGACGAAGACACCCTGCGGCCAAAAGAAAGATTGGACGATAGCATCGAAGTCATTGGGATACGTCACTGTGAAGGAAGCTATTACTCGGTCAGGAGACCCATCCTTCATTAGCTTCACACATGAGAGACATGACAAAGTTGAGTTGGCATTGTTTCTGATACGTGGTGGAGTACGCTAGTCTCGACACGAACAGTACTCGCCGGCAGGGTATAAGCAGAGTCAGTCAGTGGCGCCTGAGGAGCTGAGGCTACGCTGGTGTTCGATGACGCATCAGCTTGAGGGAGCAGAATTGATGGTGATTTTGGAACTGCATGTTGGATCGACGCTAGAGTCGCCGTGTGTTGATGCAGCAGTTGAATGATAACAGATAGCATGGTACCGCAACAGGCGTTACAACGATAGGTAACGTTGGGTGAGAATTTTGCGCGAATGTCCAAACATTTGGCGTGAAAGGTCGTACCACAGTACCCATGGCAATCTAAAAATTTGGAGCGAATAGTAGATACCGGCTCCTTACAAATAGCACACAGAGTGCCATAAATCAGCGAGGAAGTTGCCATAATAAATTTGAGAATGGGTTGAACACAGCCACGGAAGCTAGTGATGCAAAATGTTATACCATGCAGCCATTATAGTCCATCGCTGGCAAAATGAAATAGAATTGAATTCATGCGCAGTCAGTATAGATTCGGCAACAGGATTTGCACGTACGGACGTACAGCACCAGCTTAATCGGGAAAAGGCTCAAAGAACAAGGTAAAAGGAAACTGCAGAATATTCGGAATAAAAGTCCGTGTCACACATCCGTTCGACTCGAAGTTCGGTGAAAGTTGTTGTTGAGGTGCATAACTAACGCTTGCTTGTGACTAAAGCGAAATATGAATCCTAGGCTCTAGCGGTAGTACTGTTGGCTGCATGCCGGCTTGAGAAAAGTCGGCTGAGCGGCTGCGAGCAACTGGACTTCTTTCCTTCCGTGGCTTATTGAGCGATCTCAAAATACGATCATTAACAATATAATCAAAGGCAAGCAATTGCAATCAATCGTAATATATACTATGAATGACAAAATATGAAATGAAAAAATGAAGGAGACAACAATGGAACAACATGAAAACGGGGAGATATGTACATTATTCATTACATACGGACTAATTTAGGGTTTTGAGCGTAGTTAAAAGTTATTTCCTCTCTCTAGGATTGAAAACGATTTCTTTAAGTACGTTTTGAAAAAAGATTTCCATTAGCTCTGTTGCTAGTTGGTATGTAATATAGCAAAGTTCAAAATAGACCAATCTATTTGTATAGCAGCCTTACGCCGATCTTGCTTCGAAAGCTGGTACTGTTGCCACGTGTTATGTCTTTTCATATTCCGCGCAGACTATCAAACTACGTTATTTGTGAATGACGCAAGGTTCATCTATATTCGCCTAATGTCGCCTAAAACTGCTTTTGGATAGATCACGTTCTGAGGGGTTGATAATTAGTTAATTTACTGAGTTCTTCACTCATCACGATGTTTGCAGAGTGAGCCATTGGCCTATCGATACTCGACCGCGCTCTTCCTCGAAATCCAAGTCTACACTCTCCACAGTGCGTGGATCTTTCCAACGAAAATCCCATGAATCACTCCAAGCTATCACTAATTATAATTTGCCTCGCATATGAAATATTTTAAAGTCAACATGGTGCAAACAAATAAATTAGGAATTCTGGCAAAAGTTTTAAAGTGGGAAGCGCGCGTGCCACTCTCCGCACACTTCAGTACATGGCCAACAACACAATTATTATCAATTTTACGAGCAAAGTCTATTTTTATTGTCTCCTCGCTCCTTCGCCAATTTTTCATCTCCATCTTATGAAACGAAAAATATTTTAGATAATTTAAGAGAATCCATAATATTTCAGTTTCCTTTGACTGCGCTTTTCCCATTTTTTATATGAAAAACTCGTCGAACTGGAAGAATGGATAGAATTCATTTCGGGTATTTTCATGGCTTTCCCTTAGTTCTCACGTTTTCTCCGATTCATATGGGTACGGGGTAGGTTTCGCGGAAGACTGCATTCAATTTGGAAAATTCGGTGTCTTTGCCGTTTGATTGCTGCTTGGGAACGATCCAATTTATTTTGCCGAAAATGTTATGTTTGTCTTGTGTTTGTTATATGATTTCATGGGCGAATATTTTGATTTTGGCTCCAACACTGCTAAAAATGGATTGATTTTCTGAGGGAAAAATTGCCCAATTAATATGAACTTATTTAAGGAAAAGTTCCAAGAAACGGTGGATTATATACATATATACACACAATAAAAGAAATACAGTTCCTTCTCGAAATGCTTCGAGTAGAAAAATTGGCATCCGTAGATATAGAAAATGATGACCATAATAATTTCTGAGTCCTACGATATCACTATTGAATTTTCCCTAGATATGCCTATTCCTGACAGAATTTCCCGAGAAGTCTCAGCTTTTCGTCAACAGTTATGGGTAACGTAAAGCCATTCGTAACTATTGCCGTGTCAATGGGTTCCATTCTGTACACAATTATCACAGAATCATTGCCCTTTTTCAGGGGTTACATATCCTTCGTCGAGCGAGTGAGAGCTTTTAACTCGATCTTGAAGTCTCGTACTTGACGTTAAAGGGAAACATCTTATAGGCAAAAACGGAGCTCGATATTGATTAAGTGCATTGCAAACATTATGTGCTAATCGTACTAAAAATGGGTGGGAGATGCATGTAATATCACAAAAGTGACATCAGCTTAAAGAGTGCCACCTAAACATCACTGAACACCACAACATCACTTGACATCACAACATCACATCCTAATAGAGAAACGATTAGGATATTACTCTTGTGATAATAATTGTTTCAGAATATCCGTGCCGCTGTGATATCACATCACAATGTATCACTAAACATCACCGAGTAATACTGCCATTTATCGTTCGATACATCACTTCATTCTTGTATTAAACAAGTGGCGCTTATCGGGTGCCGATTCTTACTATCGGTTGTGAATCCGCTAGGGTTATGATTCTCTATTTTCTTCGCTCGCACGATCCTTAATACAAAGTACATCATACAAAATGACTTTTGCTTTATTTCTTCTCTTGTAAGAAAAAAAAGACGATTATCATTCATTAACTATGTAATTCGTAATATTCGGTAATATTGGCGGTGAGATAACATCACAAGTACTGTAAGGGTAACGAAAAGTGATGTTGGTAATCTCACTTTATATCACTTTTCCAAAATACTATGGTGATGCTTCGCGCATCTCTACATATCTGACAACACAACATGTCTGATAGCAGCCATGGACTCCATCGACATCTTGGCGAGCAATAGTCGACGCTATTATGATCGAACATGTACGATCTTCGAGTCTCATACTTGACGCCGACAAGCAGAAATGGGACGATTCATATAAAGGACACTGGACCTACAGAATTATTCCAGTTGTCAAAGTGGATTGAACCAATTATGGAGAAATTATTACGATCACAAATTCTAGGGGAATACGGAAGCTACTGCGTATAATTTTATCGCTTCGACTATGTCAACTCCCCACATTGCTCGATATACGATATGGTGGCGGAGGATGTGGAGCATATTGCTCCTCAATTTCCCAGATTTTTAAATCAGAAGATGTAGGTGGGAACAGTCGCACTGTTATCACCCGAGAATATTGTAAACGGCATGCTAGCTTCAGGAACAACTTGGAGTGCGGTGAAAAAATGTATGAAGGGGATCGCCAATATGCTGAGGAAGGAGGAGGAAGGAAGGAAGATAATGAACAACACGTACCGCGATTAGTAACTGATTCTGTCTCGCGACATAGTACGGCAGTCCCATGGACTAAGGCAAAGAAAGGAAAGTGGTTTTGGTGTTTTCTCTTCAATCCTCCGAGATAGCCTCAATATACAATGTGACAGTTCCATTCTTATCACACTTTATGCTGTGCAAGTGATAAGTCCACGGCAGCGGGACGAACATAAACATCCAGGTTGACCGGGATTCGAACCTGAGATAATGAGATTGAGAGAGCAGAAATCTCATATAACTGATCTAGACTGAGGAGTCGAAAAACACCTCCCACAATCCAGGGTATTATGCTGATCAATGCTTTTTGCATAGTCTGCTGTCAGGGGTCACTAACTGTATTCGAACGGCGCTGCATTGATACCTGTTCGCCTCAGTGAGTCAGTTTGAACTTGCCGTTCTAGTGGGGGTTATGACACGGTCGACCTCCTAACTCTCATACTCGTGGGAACTATATGCGTATTACCATAAAAACATAAAAAAAAAACAAACAACAAACAAGCGGGGCCAAGTACCGCAGACAAACTGGCCTATCAGACAAAGGCACAACACAACACTGAGAGCCAAGTGAAAGCATCTAAGAAGGGAGAAGTGCAGCAGGGGAACAAAAGTCAAAGTTAGCCTACTGCGAAGATCATAACCAACAAAAGTGCCTGATCAAAAAGCAGGTGCAACCAAAATTACGTCGAAAGTAAGCATACCAGACGTTGGCCTCTGTGGCGCAGATACTGATTTCTACGCTATTTGGAGGCAGGCCTGAAACCAGAAGAGAAGTTTAAGAAGACTCAGAGCAGACCCTAACTTTCAGCATCGCAACCAAGAAAGCCAGGAGCAACGTAGATCAGACACAAGAGAGGAATGCTGCCAAGAAACCCAAACTCGAGCCAAAAAGAAAAGAAAACCAGAAGACCGCCGTTAACTATGTTCATACGGTGAAGAACATTCTACTGGCTATACTGCCAAAAATATTTCCGGAACAAATACTCACTCGCCACAAGCAGGGAATCATTGAGAAGGTCATTATCTTTCCAATTAGGTAGACTGTGCGATGGCAGACTAGAATGGAAGGGTTAACAACATTCGAAATTTATTTTGAAATGGTAATATAAATTTTGAATGCTGTTAACCCTGCTGCGCCACAGCACTCCGACCACAGATGAAACCTAGGGGTTTCAGCGACTGAACCTGGAACTCCGTCCTCCACCATTCGGCGAAGCGAACGCGACGTTGATTTGGGGCGCAAACGGGCTTCAGCCTGGATAAGGAGACAGCCTTTTGCGACCCCCGATCTCGAGCTGGAAGAAATGCTCTCCCCGCTCGAGAACACGGTACGGGCCTTCGTACGGAGACTGCAGCGGCTTTCAGATAGCTTCCGTCCTGACCAGGACGTGCGCGTACGTGTCCAGCTCCTTGGGAGCGCAGGCAGATATGGATATGTGTCAGGTGGGAGGTGTAGTTTTAAGGCGGTGGAGATTGTCTTTCAGCAGGCGCAGCAATCCCGAATCTACGAGACCTGATCTCTTGTCGTAGAGCGGATCACTTGGTAGCCTCGACTTCTCCCCGTATACCAGCTCCGCGGGGCTGGGAGCAAATTCCTCTCGGCGGGTGGTTCGGAGGCCAAGTAGGACGAGAGGCAAGACCTGAGGCCAGGACGGATCGTCGCGGGCCATAGTGGCGGCTTTCAGCGACCTGTGCCAACTCTGCTCTAGTATCCCATTGGATTGCGGGTGGTATGCCGTAGTTCGCTAGCGTTTGAATACTAGGAGTTTGCCTAACTCCGAGAAAAGGGTGGACTCAAACTGCATTCCCTAGTCAGTGATAATCATTGCCGGGACACCAAAGCGAGGGATCCACTCTCGACAGAAGGCTTCGGCACAAGATTGTTTCGTAATGTCCTTCAGAGATATTGCTTCAGGCCACCGCGTAAATCTGTCGATGATTGTGGGACAATTCTTGAAACCATGCGAGTCGGACACGTGCTGTATGTCAGACGTGAATTGGCTTATAACGCTCAGGTATCGAAGCTGACGAGGGGACGCTTTGTCGGGCTTCTGTTTCAAAGCATATGTGAGAGGCTTATGGTACGTGAACACTGTGAACGTACTTGATGCTCAAGTACGCGGCGAGCAGTTCTCGATCGTAGGTGCTGTAGTTCCATTGAGCGCGGTTAACTGTCTAGAAAAGAAGCTCAACGGCTGCCAGATTTGATTCACCTTTTGGTGAAGAGTAGTACCTACTGCGATGTCCGAGGCATCAACAAAAACCGCTAGGGGTGCATCTTGCAGAGGAAATGCCAAGAGTGTAGCATCAACCAGTTGTTGTCGGGATTTACTGAAGGCGCGGACAGCCTCTTAAGACCACACAATCTCTCGTGTGTCCTTTGTTTTGGGGCCAGACAAAACAGACTAGTGTTGGGCGGCCTTGGGCACGAAACGACGATAGAAGTTTAGCATGCCCAAGAACCTCTGCAAATCCTTCAGAGATTTCTGATGCGGGAAGCTTGTGACTCCTTGCACCTTGTCTGGGTCGGGCTGTATTCCGTCAGGGGAAATGAACTGGCCGAGGGATCTCACCTGTGTTTGGAGAAACTTACATTTATCGACGTTTAGGACTAAACGGGCGTCAAGGAGACGTTGAAAAATGCACTCGAGGTGGGCTAAGTGCTCAGACTCTGAGGAAGAAGCGACCAAAACATCATCCACATACACGAAACAGAAGTCGAGGTTTCGCAGGACCGAGTGAATGGACCTTTGAAAGGTTTGCGCCGCATTGCCCAACCCGAAAGTCATCCGTGTGAACTCAAAGAGTCCAAAGGGTGTGCATATTGCCGTCTTTGGAATCTCTTCTGGAGCTACAGGGATTTGATAATACGCCTTGGTTAAATCCAAGGTCGGAAAGATGCGGCGTTTAGCCTTCTACAATCCCCTCCATTCGCTAATTGGCTTAGGGACCATATGGAGTGGGGAAGACCAACAGCTGTCCGAAGGTCTGCGGATACCCTATTGTATAAGTTGTTCGAATTCTTTCCGTGCAATAGCCAGCTTCTGGGGTGGTAGGGGGCGTACCTTCGAGAAGATAGGGAAGAAGTAGTGTTAATGTGGTGCTGGGCATTGTGCTTCACTGGTTTAGAGAGACTACATTCGGTAGTTATTTGGCTGAACTTTTGGAGGAGTGCCCAAACACGAGAGTCAGTAATGTCCTCCAAAAGTACGGAAAGATTGTTGTTTGGGGTGAGATGAGATTCGGCCTGACGAATTAAGTTTAGTCTTGGGGTCTATAAGGGACCTGTTTTGCAAGTCCGCCAGCAAACCATAGTGACACAAGAAGTCTGCGCCTAAAATAGAGAAACTGACATCCGCCAAGATGAATCGTCAAGGGAACGTCCTACGTAAGCCAAGACTCACGTCCACTTGCCTGTACCCGTAGGTATTAATATGCGAGGAATTTGCCGCCGCAAGTTTCAAATATTGAGGGAATAGAAGATGATGCCGGGATACGGGAAGAACCGAAACCTCTGCACCAGTATCTACAAGATAACTGCGCCTGCTGAGAGGGTCAGAAATTGTTAGGTGACGTGGCGCTCCGTTCTGGGTGGCCGTTGCCAGGACCCTCCGCGGACCTAGTTTTTTGAGGTAGGCACGAATTTACACGGGAGCGTACATCTACGTACGTCTACTCCGCCACGGCATCTGTTTTGAATGTTGTTAACCCTGCTGGGCGACAGCACTATGATATACTATTTTGAATCCGCTAGGGGGTGGCTTTATTGTGTTCCTGAGAGTACCCCTCAATTTGTCTAGTAATTATCATTATCGTTCTGTTTTGGTAATAAGAAAAGGAAGCTCCTGTCCAATTTGACTTTCCGACGATTAATCGGTAAAAAGAAGAAGAGAAAGGAGGTAAAAGGAAAAAAGAAAGAAGTTGGACTTGATTTATGAAATAAATAGTAACTGTATCACAAAATCCAAAGAATATGACCATCTGTAGGTATCTCCACTTCATATAATATTTATTTTGGAATGACGGTCACTCAACCGACTGAAGTAACGTCATGTGACAGAATCGGTCTTACCTGCCCTGGGTAGTTGTTGTATTCGTTCTCTTACGTTCGATAAATCTAATCAGATCCCCAGTTATTCATTCCGGGTTAGATTTGAACACATAATTATCAACCCTCCTCAAATTAACAGACACGTGTACGAAGCACTTGATGTCATCCATATTTTGAGGCTAGGACAATTGAACAATTCAAGTTCATGTTCTATTGTAAATGACTTCTATAAACAAAGGTTTACGTTAGTCGCTTGTCCCGTTTATTTAGCACCGAGATAGCATCAACCTTTTTTATCATATCTACAGCAATAGATTTATTTGTATGTTTTGATGATGGCGTAAAAGATACGGATAAAAGTACGTTTCCTGTTTATTGATGCTAACCAAATCTACAGTTGAGATTGAGCCAGGTAAATGGAAAAAATTAAGAGTAAATATCTGGTGGGCTAGAAAACGCAAGCTGATCTTTTATTGATATTTCTGGAGTGATGTTCTTTGCCGTGGGATTAAATCAAACAAGTTGACCTCGAACTTTTCTTGTTGACGGTGTTAGTTGCAAAAAACAAATTGAGGAAAAAAAGTGAGCAAGTGTGAAATCAGTTGAGTTTAATCTACTGCGGATTCAATATAAATAATTATCACGGAATATGGATTAAAATTAATACGCATTGCTGATTTTGATGAACGGAGCGCGTCAGAGCGAGTATTTTTAGCACAAACAAATTGATTTTTACTGGATTATTCAAAATATTTATGTTAGGCGGAAAAAGTTCATTAAAATCATCGATTGTTTGGGACATCTGGATTGAATGGTTTTCTGGAAATTGGTAATTTAATGGTTAATAGAATTGTTTATCTTAGATTTTAGTATCTCCCTCATTATTGCTCTCTACCTGCTTTTCCACCAGCACAGTCCGCTCTTTCTAAACTGGCGAAACCTTAAGTCGCTTAAAGAGAAAAAAAAAATCGTGAAAAGACGATGGTAAATCGACCAAGAGGGATACGGAAACAGAACCATGGGTGGAGTCAGAGAATACCATAAAGAGAATAAGACCGAAATGACAAAGGCACATAACAGTATGCTTCAAACCATAAAGGCAATAAATAAAGCGATGGTGAAAATACAACAGAATAAGACTAAACAATTCGGAAAGAGGGGAGTACTTAGCAAAGGGGAACTTATTACAGAATATTAGACAAAAAGCAGATAGGAGGGAGATGTGGCAAAAAAGACCAATAAGGTGACTTATTTTGCGGATGTCAAATAAACGTGCCAAGGAGGTGGTATTCTATACTTAGTACTCATATAAATATTGGTACAATTTTAAATACCTCTAAATTCGCTAAAATTTAATATCTGTCAGATTTTGACAGTTAGGCTAATATCAGTCAGATCTAGTAATATTTGGACTAGTGCATCGTTTTTTCGGTTTCTTTTGTTTCGCAGTAACGTGGCCGAGAATGCGGAGCATGTTGGAGGCCATCGTAGACGGGGGGTTAACACCGGAAAATATAGTGGAGTTCATGCTGGAGTCAACGGAGGCTTGGAATCAAGCTGTAAGAGAGTTGAAAACTATACATCAAGAGCTTAGGCCAAACCATAAAGAGCCGCAGTTAAGAACTGATCCAGCCTTCGATACAACGCTTTCTAGCAGTCTCGTAAGGAGAGTGGAAGGAGAAGGAAGTGGTTTTAGTGAGCAAGAGTCTCACATAACTACATGGCTGGAGCCAGTAGTAGGTTCAAAACCTACTACTTGCACCTTCTAATGATGAAAAAAATAGGCAGACAGACAGTAAACCGATTTTAATAAGATTTCGTTTTACGCAAAACCTTAAAAATGGGTAGTGAAGGACAGTTTTTGGGTCGCTATCGACAAGATGGAGATGATTCGAGACTTTCGCTCATTATTTCGGACAATCAAACGTGAATATCATACACCAACGCAAAATCGAAATAACAGTCCATGGAGAACAACTGCGTTGTGAAACACCTTCACGCATTCACCGCAAATGGTGTTATTTTTTATCGACGTATCAACGAACGTCCCAAATGTAAAATTTATTGCAGTGTTGTCCACCCTGTCGCCCTCTATGGTTCTAAGTGTTGACCGACTATAATAGACAATGAGCGTCGTCTTGCTGTAATAGAGACGAAGATGTTGCATTGGACGAATGGTGTCACACGCCTTGATCACATCCGAAACGAGGATATCGAAGATCGATATAGAGTATGGTATGGTCACGTAACCCACGCTGACGAAAATACGCTTGCCAAGATTGTTCCGAACATCGAAGTCAACGGTAAGCGAACAAAAGGCCGCCGAAACAACGATGCCTTGAGACGCTTGATAGTAATCTGAAAGCCTTGCGACTACATATGTACATCCAGATCAGGTCTTTCACAGGACAAAATAGCACAACCGATCAAGATGAGCCAACTCCGCTTCTGACCAGGGCAAAGGCTGAAGAAAAAGAAGAAGTCGCTATTTTGACTCACCCAAACCAGAAAAATTTAAACAATCCTCATACTCGAGTCGAAAAATGATGGCATAAAAAAGGTGTCATTTTGGTTGATTTCATGGAACGTGGGCCAAGAATTACAGCTGGTGAGTATCGTGAAATCCTAACCAAATTGAAACATCCGATCCAAAATTGTCGATGCGACAAATTATCGTCCGGCGACGCGTGTCGTTCCGTCGCTGGCTCAACCAAGAAAAAGATTCAAGATTTTCATCGCGAATTTATAGACCACCTCCTATACAGCTTCGACCTTGCACCTAGCGACTATCGTTTTTCCTTGCATTTGAAAAAGTAGGCTGATGCACAACGATTTGAAAATCACGACGACCTCAGGATTGCAATTGTCAACAGGTTCAATTCCCAAGCGGCAAAATTCTATGTGGAAAAGCAAAATAAATATGTAGTAAGCTACTACTATCAATAATAGGGAGACAAAAGGAAATAAGATACATCTTCGCCATCATCGAACGGAATTAAAAAGAAGACTTCAATATCTCACTTTCTTCAAAAAGAAGAGCACTCAACATATAAGGTCAGCAGTAGCCACATATATGGTGCAACAAGGACATAATCCGGCACAGAGTTCACCAAGGACTGTGCAAATAATAAGCTTACAACAGCGGTGCAGTAAGAAGACGAGTATACAAAGAGCCATGACCAAGCGAGATTCGAACTTGTTGCAACGAGATCAAGAGGCTGACATTCAACCAACTCGGCCATTGCACCGCAAAATACTGACGTGGAACGTAAAAAAGTACCTCGCGACACCGAAGACAAGGGCATCAGTGACGTTGTGGTAGAACAACAACATCCCGTTGACTCACTACGCGCTTATTTTTACAACAGGCAACAACCGAATTTCTCGATATGCGGCTGTTTTAATACAGATTGACTTCACTTAACTTGAAGAATAGATCCTTCAATTCTGATTTTGGTGAAATTAAACCAGAAGCACATCCATGAATGAAAATTGCAGGAAATGCACGGTAAGCACATGGCAATCATTCGTCGATCTCCATTTGTGAAGCAAATGTTTCTGTGCTGGGGATCTCTTTACTGAGACGGAGGATTCAGGGCAACTTGATCGTCGTATTGATAGCAAACTTATTGTGAAAGAACGGGTGCAGAACAATCAGTGCGGAATGTCTGATTCGGGGTTCGAAATATTGGAGTATCTCATTTCTGGATGCACTGTGTTTACGGCAATGTAATACATTGACAGGCATATGCTGCCCATAACATGATTGAAAATCTTGCATATAAGCATGCACTGATCCCAAAAGAAGATCCTGCCTACAGGCAGTATTGCTCTGCTATATATAAGTTTCAGCTGTTCACCATGTATCACAGAATAGGCCCGGTGTTCGGCTAGGTGATAAAATGTGACGCTAGGGGTGGCAGTCACCACTAAATTGTCAGCTACAGATATTTCGCCCCACCTTTCCCAGATATCCAGGAATTCACATAAAAGTATACCATTCTGTAAACCTGCTCGAGAGTAATATCCCTTCTAAGACCTGCTTGATTTGATCCCTTATCGGTTAAATCTAAATGTGCTTCTTCAATTCCGCCATACTATTATCATAACATGCTGGTTCCAAGCCCAGGTAAAGGAGGAGGGTTTGAGGAAACGTACTTTGCACTATCCTCAGTAGATCAAAAATAAAATGCTGAGATCAGGGAAAGAGATAAATAGAGTATAGTTGGAGTTATTCTACTATGCTAAATCCTACCTGATCTCTCTTGGTGACAGGCCCCGCGACAGGTCGACCAAGAAAATGCATAGAATGTGTCAAACATGATGATCGGATCGAGTAACAACCCTCGGAAAAATGCTAGGGCGTCCACCTCAGTCGACCCAATAGAACGGGCCCCGGTTGAGAAATGGGCAAGAGTTTTTGAGCAAAAATGATCTAGAGGAAATTGTCCAAAAGTAGAATGATCGCCTCATGCAACACGGTCTCAAAATGGAATCGGCATAAAACTGAGTTTTTCACGACCGATCCTCATGAAACAGGCACAATCACTGTCAGCGGCAGTGACCTGTTCAGAACTGAGATATTTAAATATCTCGGGTCAACGCTATGAGCCAATGAAATTGATGAATGAAATGGCGTTCCATAACTGGTATTCCTTGTGATCGACGTATCAAGGACCGTCTCAAATCTAAAATTTACCACAATGTCATCCGTCCTGTCGCTCTCTATGGTTCTGAGTGTTGGCCGACTTTAAAAGACAATGAACGGCGTCTTGCAGTAATGGAAGACGAATATGTTGCGTCGGACCAGGAGCGTGATACGTTTTGATTACATCCGAAATGTCCCACGTACTCGAGGAGGGTGATCAGACCCGAGTCTGCAAGGGACTCATCTGAAGTGGCTTCGGGCACGAAGCCTCACCGGAGGTTATCTGGTACCATGGGAACCGGGTTGGCACTCTGAGATCATATGCTCCAGGGGAATTCGTGCAGGATGTGTTCTCGGCTCGGTTATTTGGGGTTGGCCCCCTAGTGGGAGTTTCATGGTGGTTGTGGTTATGCCTACCTCGCGGGCAGAGCTCCTCGGAGCTCAAGCGTGGAGTTGCGCTTTACAACTCGGATGACGTACCCCGTATTTGCGGCAGAGGTGTTAGATAGGCCTTGCATCCACTGGTATGAATGCTGAGCCTGCACTCAATATAAGCCAGGACCGCTGTGCTTGCATGGCGGGGCTCTGATTGTGGTCCCAAAATCAATCCGTGTCCGAAGAGGACCGCGGAATTATGCCTACACGGTAGGTACTCACGTTAAACCGTCAGGACTTTCACATCCAAAATGTGGATATTCGCGATCGATATGAGATTGCACGGATCGTGGAAAAATTGGGAGAGAGTCGTCTTCAATGGTATGGTCATGTAATTCGCGTTAACGAGAATTCACTTGTCAAGATTGCTCTGAACATCGAAGTCGATGGTAAGCGACCAAAAGGTCGGCCGGAACAGCGATGACTTGATACCCTGGATGGGGATTTAGAAGCCTCGCAATCCAAATCAGGCATTTGATAGAACCAAATGGCGAAACCGATCACGACGAGGCGATCCCGCTTGTGAACGGGATAAAGGCTGAAGAAAAAGAAGAATTCGGAGGAATGTTTGTTTCATTTCAGATATTGTATTTCGGGAACCAACTGTTTCGTTTCTTATAGATATGATTAAGAGTCAACGACGCCACTTATGGCATCCAAGGGGAACCTGGAAATCTTTCAGGGTTATCCAGTTCATATTAACTTTGTTTTATAAGCCAACCATTTATAAAGCAAACATTACTCAATATTTATTATCCAAATTTTATAGATACAAATGTATACGTTGTCAATTTAAAGCACAATCATTCATCGTGACAGAATGACTGATGCAACTGACGATACTGAAAAACTGACGTGCTTATATAGATGACTGAATTATCCACATTAAGTCCCACACGCGCGTTCAGGCAATATTTTAATTTCTTTATTTGTACGTTTTATCCACGCGTTTTTCAATTTAAGTTCGATTCATTCATGACAAAGAAACTTTAATCCCATTTGTATTCAATCGAAATTCGCCAATGGAGACTCTTGACGCGTGTTTTTGTTTTCAAGCTTTGTACGCTTTTATATCGGATTTTATCAATCAGCGAACGTGTCGAGATAATCGGAGAAATTCGAAACAATTTCCTTATCGCATTTTCATTTATTTGAATTCTATCTTGAATTAATTACACGTAGGTGAGATGGTTTTCTTTCATGTCTGACGGAAAAGCAGATTAAAGCCAAGGAACTGCGTTTAAACAAAACTCTTGGGGTCGTTGTTGTGTTGAAATTGCGGATGTCTTCTCCGCAAAACGCAATTACTTTTTATTAGATAGTAAATGAGTTGCGAAATTGCCTTAGGAAACGTTGCCTTCTATAGGACTATTTTCTTCAATGTGGTAAGGTGTATATTTAAGAGGTTCAAGCGTAAGCCTAAAAACTCACTGTAAGGTATCGACCGGTATAGTATGACATATTATATTTTTGCTATGAATACAAAAAAGCTATCTTTATGCCTCAATCACGCTGCTTTGATTTCAGATTCACTTGGAATGAAGGTGATTTGAAATGAGTGCCCATAGGGAGGATTTAAAAAACTTACGGGCATTCGTAGGATTCCCCTTTGCGAGTGCCTGGATGGCACCCAAAAAAATAGTCGAGGAATACTTTCCACGATCGGTGCAACCCCATAACGATCGCGGATATCCTCATTTCGGATGTGATCTAAACGTGTCACGCTACTAGTCCAAAGTAGCATCTTCGTCTCCATTACCGCAAGGCGCCGTTCATTGTCTTTTATAGTCGCCCAACACTCAGAACCATAGAGAACGAATGGACGGACGACATTGCGGTAAATTTTAGATTTGAGACGTTCGTTGATACGTCGATCACAAAGAACACCAGTTGTGGAACGTCACTTCATCCAGGTTGCGTTAATGCGTGAAGCAATTTCATAACGCAGTTCTCCATTGGCTGATAGCGTTGACCCGAGGTATTTAAATTGCTCAGTTCTGGGCAGATCACTGCCACTGACAGTGATTGACAAATTTTATTCAAAAATCTATAAAATATATGTCAGTGTGGTTTACTAGACCATCAGTCATTGTGTTTACACCATCAGTTTAACATAATTGATGGGAGACTGATCGTGTAGCAGGGCTTACACTGTCGATATTTGAATTAATCAGTTTTCTTTGACGTGAGATCGCTATGAAAATTGGTACATACATGTATTTTTTAATGGAGAAGGTTTTTACGTTGCGATGATTCGCGGCAAGATGACGCTGTGACAGAATAACTTCTACACTACTTTCACTTCAAAACGCTGGGGTTTAACATTGAACTCCAATCCCTCCAGGCGGAAAAGAGAGCTTTAATGGTAAATTGGGAGATCTTCTCCCTCAAGGTCCGTTGAAAAAATGCAAATTTGAAATTTTTTCTCTCCTATCCTATTATCACAACCGATAATAGCTATGATGACGAAATTAGCGCACTGTTGGTTGCCAACAGAGCCTATTTCAGCTTACAAAAACTGTTCTGCTAGAAACGTCTCACCATAGGATTAAAGCTCTTACTGTAGAAGATTATGATCTTGCCAGTCCTTATGTATTCCTCGGAAACCTGGGTTCAGCAAAAAAATTACGAACTCTTGGCTGCGTTCGAGAGAAGAATCCTCCGAAGAATCGTTGGCCCCTTACATGAAGATGGACGATTCCGTAGCCTATATAACGACGAAATCTATGAGCGAAACCATGACCGTCAGGTTGTGGATAGAATCCGGTTCAACAGGTTGGGGTGGGCGGATCACTTAATCCGTATCGATAAGGATGATCCAGCCCAGAAAATCTATAAGGGCAATATCTATGGTAAAAAAGAAGACGAGGCAGACCCTGCCTGAGATGGAGTGATGGCGTAGGTCAGGACGCCAGACAGCTTTTAGGGATATCGAATTGGTGGACCTCAGCGCAAAACTGGGGTGGCTAAAGTTTCTAGACCGATTTTAGAGTTCTCATAAGTTTTTCGACGCGCAAAGTTCGCCGGCGGATACGCAATTCGTTGAGATAAATGATCCCGCTTCATTCCAGTTCCCATTTTGGAAGGTGCGTCCTTTGGAAGGTGGGGGGCTTGGACTACTCGTATCGAGGCGCAGTTCCGTTCGAACCGCGTCGTTAAGGACGAAGCAATGTTCTACAAAGTTGTTAGTGGGAAATCCTTAGTCAGGTCGGAGGATCATCATCTAGTTGCCACCTCAATCCCATAAATATGCGACCATCAAACGACGCATTATGTGTAATGTACGCAGTATCTGAAGAGAGAGAACGTCTCACGAAATTTGAGCTTGAGGGCCGAAAACCTTCGCAACTGTTCCGCGCGATGAAACTAGAAGGAAGTAGCAAGGTCGCAGACAATATCCCTAAATCTCTTTGGTTGCAACGTCTTCCAGCCAGTGTTCAAGCTATTCTTAGTATTGGGGAGGCAACCGATTTTTCGCGCTTGTCGCAGATAACAGATCGGATTCGAGAGGTGTGAGAACCATTTCGCGTTTTTACTGTGGATTCGTCATCATCGTCTTCGACACCGGATAATTTACGTAACGAAATCGCAGAGATTCGAAGCCATTTTCGCGTAGATCATATGATCTTCGCAGTGGTAGCCATGGAAGACGGTTGTCACCACGGAAACATCTCAAAAACGGGAGTTTTGTGCTATTATCATTAGAAGTTCCACGAGGATGCATGTAAGTGTCAGAAGCCATGCTCGTGAGCATCCGATGTCAAAACCCCGGAAAACTAGTGCAGACGCTGGCGAATTCGGCAACCGGTGGCCTCATCAACCAAAGCCGATTAGTAATTTTCGACGATCTTCCCTCAAGTTTTTAGTTGACACTGGTGCGGATATTTCTGTCATTTCATATCCTCGTCACGCGCCACCTCAACCTGCTGTAGTCGAACTTTTTACCGCCAATGGTTTCATTATCGAAACCTATGGTCAGCAAGCGCTCACTATCTTGGATCTTGGATTTCGCCGAGAATTTACCTGGAGCATCTTCGTTGTCGACATCTCTCGTCCAATTTTTGGTACCGATTTTATCCAACATTTTGGTTTAATAATCGACATCAAGAATCAGCGTATTATCGATTCTCAAACAAAGTTGTCCTCACGGAGATATCTTAACTGTATCGATTGCCATAAGATAGGTACTGTGTCAAACGGCTCAGAATATCATAGGTTACTCAAGCAGTTTCTAAGCGTAACCAATCCATCCGCACATGTCAATATTGTGCACGGAGGTCGGAATTATATTGTTACGTACGGACCACCACCCTTGGGAGCACGCTTGTATCATCCTTGCTAAAGATGAACTAGTCTTTGCTACCTTCCCTCGCATATAGTCCATGTGCCTCTTGAAGCCCCTGATGTCTAATGATCGATTTTTAAACGATCTCTCAGTTATCAACACGGATTTTAAAAGTATTGTTTTCCCCGCGACTGGCAAGAAATACTGTTTCCGTACTTCCATCCACCAGATCCACTTCAACCTTTCGTAGTCATGCTCTGATCGCATGAATGGTTGCACTTTCATAAACTTCCACCGCCAAGTCGTCTGCAAAACCAATAAAGCCTGCCTGCACGTGGAGGCCAGGCGTCCCATCATACATCATATTCCACGGTAGGAGTTTTATATTAGAGCATATTCTTCTGGTCCGTTATCTATCTCGTAGCAAAAGTCTCTTCGAGAGGCAATTCTTGATTACCCGAGCTGAGTAATCATCTAGCGCCGCCACCGCGCAGCACTACCAATGGCCAATGCCATCCGAGCCAGATCCACAATTGTTGCTATCTCATCGACCATAAAACGGACTCGTTGCAACCCCTACTGCTCCTTCCATAGACCAACTGCTAGCTCCACGAACGGAAGCCACCTGTTGTATATTACCCTCTTCAACATTTTCTCCATAATGTCTAAAAGACAGACATATATGAAGAGGGCGCACTTAGTAATTTTTGGGCTTCAATAGCAGAGCAAATCTCTCCATCTTCCGCTGGCCTGAAACAGACTTTCCACCATCCACGATTCAAATGTGGTTGTGAACCATGTGGGCTCGATTTTGGCAGCCAACATCAGGTCTTTGTTTGGAATCCCTTCCAATCCGCCGGGACATTGTGGAGTTGTATGCCTCAGTTACCCGCTGAAATAGCTGACCCACCATTTCTAACGCCGTTCGTTTTAGGTTGTGACCTGGCTCGCGTGGACTGATCAGGTATTTGGATTTTTTCAAAACTTTTTTGGCTCGAAGTGAAAAAAATATACTTTTGGAAGTGCCGTCTTCAACTACGTTACATTGGGGGAGGAATACCATTTACGGATGTTTTCTAAATGTCGCTTTTTCAGTGTCGTTTCCAGCCCAGGTACCATCTTCTGAGCTTGTGTGTGTGTATGGTGGGGGAGAGGCTACAGCTTCTGAACACTCAGGCCGTGTTTGCCCATTGTACTCACCTCCCCCGTGTAACGGAATATTCCGGATTCGTTAACGTATCGCAGGATTTCCGTTAGTGGATGTGATGCTACCCGTCGCAATTAGAGAACATCTCCACCAAAGATCTGATACCTGATGCGTCCATAGGCGGGGCATTCACATAGGAAATGCTTCGTGGATTCCGCTTCCTCATTACAGGAGGGACACGTATCATCTGCGGTAATTCCTATTCTGAACATATGCCCAGCTAGTGAATTATGGCCTGTCAGAATGCCTACAATACACCTGCAAGTCCTCCTGATTTTCGACAGGATAAACTTTGCGGTACGTATGTTCGGTTCTGGAGGAAAAGTTTGGTGTGTCGAGCAGCATTTAGGCTCTGCCACCTGTCATTATGGGAAACTTGTTCCCAGTTTTTGAAAACAGATTTAGCCAATGCTACTGATACTCCAATTGCTGACTCCGGTGCCGGCATAGGGGAGATTGAACCCTCTTTTGCTAAAGCATCCGAGATTTCATTTCCCTCTATGCCACAGTGACCAGGTACCCAGAGTAGTTCCACCGTATTGAATCTAGACATAGAGTTCAAACGGTTTCTGCATTCCTGAACGATTTTCGAGGTAATCAAAGGACTGCTCAATGCCCTTAATGCAACTTGACTGCAGATTGCGATACGCCTGCCCTTCAACCGCTCGTCAATCACCCAGTTTGCCACCCTTAGGATCGCATAAACTTCGGCTTGAAAAACCGTTGCATATTGTCCCAAAGGAAAAGCTCACTTCTCGTTTTTATTCGAGAGGTACACTCCGGCTCCAGAACCCTCTTCTGTTTTTGAGCCATCAGTGTAGAAGACTTCCGTATATCCCGCTACGCATTCCTCTGATTCTTCCCAGTCCTCTCTACGCATCAGGGTAACTTCATATCTTCTACCAAACAGATGTATGAGGACACGGGAATCGGAAGGCTGGAACTGGTTCAGTCCTCCCAGTAACTCTTCCAATGCTCTGTGCCCCCCACATCCGTTGTTTTCCCCTAAATCTAATCGAATTAGTCTATGAGCTGCTCTCATTGCAGTGCTTTGAATAAATATATCCGGGGGCTGCCAATTGAGTAGGGCATTCAGAGCTGCGCCGGATGTCGTGCTCATGGCACCAGTGATACCCAGACACACAGTTCTTTGCAGTGCGGCTAGTTTACGGTGAAAACCTTTTTGTCTCACTTTAACCCACCACACTACGGATGCATTTACGAATATCGGCCTAATGATGGCAACGTATATCCACATTACCACATGAGGCCTGAGTCCCCATGTCGAGGTAAAGGTCCGTCTGTACAGCCCATAAGCTGTGAGAGCTCGTTTCATCTTTACCTCTACATGTTTGTTCCAAAGAAGTTTTTTATCTAGAGTGACTCTCAGATATTTCACTTGCTCGGGGAGTTGAAGGGTAGTACCCCTCATCTCAGGCAGGCAAGGCCATCCAGTTTTCTCCTTTTTGTGAATAAAACCATTGTAGTTTTATTTGGATTAACTGACAGACCATGTCTGAGGCACCAGCTGTCTATCAAATCAACGGCACGTTGTATATTCCTACATACCCTTCCAAGATCCCGATCAACAGCAAGTACAGCCACGTCATCAGCATAAGCTTGAGCGTGTATTGGCAAATTTTGCAGCTCGCCTAGTAGTGAGTCGATCAGCATACTCCACAGAAGTGGCGAAAGCACACCTCCTTGGGGGCAGCCCTTCGTTGCTTCTGTAGTCAGGTAGCGATCGACCCCTACCTCAGCGCACAGCAATCTTTGCGTTAGCATAGCATGGATCCACTTAATTAAAGCATCATCAACACCATCCGCTCTGACGGCATCACAAAGTTTTTGAAAAGGCGCACAGTCAAAAGCCCCTTTAACGTCCACGAACACCTTCATCGCGTACTCACCATTCAACGCTGCATCCTCTATCTTTGTGACCAAAGAATAAAGAGCAGACTCACAGGACTTTCCACGTTGGTAAGCATGTTGGTTTGCACTAAGTGGGTGTGACCTAAGTGCGTTTCCACGAATGTGATGCTCCACCAGTCTCTCGAAACCTTTCAGCAAGAATGAAGTCAAGCTGATCTGTCTGAAGTTCTTTGGATTAGAATAGTCATCTTTCCCAGGTTTCGGTATGAAAACTACCTTAACCTGTTGCCAAGAAGAAGGCACGTAGCCCACAGCAAGACATCCTCGAAAAATATTTCTTATAGGTCGCTCTAAATGCTTCATACCCTCCTTTCGCATTGCCGGATAGATGCCATCCATGCCAGGTGCTTTGAAATGTTCAAAGGACAGTATGGCAGCTCTCACCTTTTCATGGGTAACAACCGCTTTCGGAGTGTTCCAGTTCTCCTTACAACACTTGCTTGTTGAAGGGGTTGCAAGAACCGTCAACTCTCCCCCTACTACTTCTCTTACCCGTTCTCCCGGGTGGTGTACTTCCAGGAGGATCTTTACTGAATTCAGTCTGGAGCTCGTGAAAGTACCGTCGGGTTTTCTAAGAGAATCTCTTCTGAGCTTGGTTGAGATTTCTATTGAACAGGTCTTTCCGTCCTTTTAGTCACTTCCCACACAGGAAGGTCAGTTAATACCGTAGACGATAAGAGGTTACACGGAGGGATCGTCTTGCTCTGGCTGGTAGTTTCTTCGGCCTGGAGACCTATAGAGTTTTAATTCCTCCCTCAAGATACGTTTTACATGTACCAAGTGAAGTATTGTATACGGTGAGCTAGCATTGGGAAGATTGACAATACATGGGAGTCGGGTACTGTACTGACCAACCACATTATTTCGTTGAATGTCAACATAGACCTAGTCGATAAATAGCTGGAAAATGAACGAAAAGGCCTAAATTTTCAACGGTTATCATATAATCTAAACACTACCGCATTGATGAATAATATAGTCACATATTGCAGGACTACCAGCTCCAATAATCATGCCTGCAACAATCGGTTTCCAGCGTCGACGCATTGCTTTCTGCTACCCCAGAGTCAACAAAAGAACCTTCTAAACATTTAATTTTCAAGCTTGAGTAATCTTACAATCGTCAATAGGCAATCAACGTCATGGTCGATTTGAAATAGGAAATTTACTCGGAAAGTACATAACCATCGACGAAAAGCCGCTACCAAGTTCCCAGTTAGATAGTCCAAATTCAAACGGCCAAGTTTATTAAAACGTTTCCGTCGGTTCTAATATTTACACTCGGAAAGAAAGTTCGTCGAGTGCTGCTTCACAATTTATTGTTTTATTTAGCAATTCAGAGCACTTGAGATAAGTGGCGAACTGTCAAGAAAGTATTTTTCGGAGGTTGGTGCAGACAGGCATGTGCGACATGCGATAAGGAAGCGGGAATGAGTGAATTCAGCAATTCTCAAATAAATATTGTTTAATTAAATTCTCGTGTCGAGTAATTAAATGGTGACAAAGTGGCAGGAAATGGCGAAACTTTTTGCAAAAGGGAATTTCGTCGTCTCAGATGGGGGAGACCCGTTTGAAAAGAACGAAAGTTGGAATCAAGTTTAGGAAAAGACTTGAAAAGCTGAAAAATATAAAATAAAATATTGTATTTCTGTTTACTCCTCATTACATATGTATATGGAAATAACATATTCCTTCCTTTGATAATTATTGGGGTATTGCATTGAGTGAGACACGTTCTTCATTTCTGGTGATCCTGGGTGATCCTTCTTCCGAGATATCAAATGGAATTCGCATGATTCTTATCGAAAACTTTAACGAAGGGATCCTTTCAGGCACCATCATTTCAATTTGAAAGATAAGATGAGTGAATTTCCACCATAGGTTTCTCGACTTGATGCTGTCGCCTCTCAAAGGGTAACCTTATGAAAAATTCATCTAGACGTATGACTTAAGGCTCATTAGAATCTCTTGATGCTGGTAAAGCATATCAAAATAAGCAGCGAGGATACTAACGACGTTAAAAGACATAAGGATGTTCAAAACACGCCGATCCTCATAAAAAATTTAACCAGGAAGAACTCTCTCATTCTGTGCCAAAAGGTTCCCTACTTCCAGAGAAAAATATTCTATATGACCTGATTTTTAAAGCCCCCAGGTAGGTTTCATTTTTTAGAACTAAGACATTACCAAAGACAAAACAAGGTCCGACTACTTCTACAGGACACGCTTCCTGACGTCGACACTCATTTAACTTTAATAGTCCCATTCTTTGCAAACCACACTTTTTAGGCACACCGGAACATAGACTGAGTTTTTACAATCAATACTCGATAGATTTAACAATTAGACTTTATTAAATAATTTATTTAAAGAATGAAGAAAAAGTGAAGTGACTATTTGCTCGTTAGAGGCAGAAGAGAATAATCATCTCCTTCATGTGTTTCTTTTCTGCCCCTAACTCATGGCACACTTTTCTCGCCAGTCCTCCACTCTCGTGGCGAGCTCTGCAAAGTGGATAGTTTCGCGCCATCTATTTGTTCGCATTCGCAACATTCGAAATAAATTTCGAATGCTGTGAATCCTGCCGCGCCACATCACTCTGGTGTGGCTTTTATGCGTCGGAGATTGTCTCTCAGCAGACGCACCAACCCCGACTCTGTGAGCCCCGATCTCTTGTCGAAGACCGGATCGCTTGGGAGTCTCGGGTTCTCCCCGTATACCAGCTCTGCGGGGCTGGCAGCAAATTCCCCTCGTCGGGTTGTACGTAGGCCGAGTAGGACGAGAGGCAAGACTTGGGACCAGGACGGATCGTCACGTGCCATAATGACGGCTTTCAGCGTCCGGTGCCAACGTTCTAGCATCCCATTGGATTGCGGGTGGTATGCAGTAGTCCGCTGGCGTTTAAAACCAAGTTTGCCTAACTCGGAGAAAAGGGTGGACTCAAATTGCATTCCCTGGTCAGTGATGACCACTGCAGGGACGCCAAAGCGAGGTATCCACTCTCGACAGAGGGCTTCGGCACATGATTGCGCCGTAATGTCTTTCAGAGGTATTGCCTCAGGCCACCGAGTAAACCTGTCGATGATTGTGAGACAATACCTATAACCGTGCGAGTCTCGCAAAGGCCCTACTATGTCGAGGTGTATTGTGTTGAACCGCTTGGTAGTGCGGGGGAATGAGCCCTAACTTTAATAGTCCAAAGGGTGTGCATATTGCCGTCTTTGGAATGTCTTCAGGAGCTACTGGGATTTGGTGATAAGCCTTGGTTAAGTCCAAGGTCGAAAAGATGCGGCAATTCGCGAGGTGATGCGCAAAGTCGTGGATGAGTGGAATTGGATATCGGTCAGGAACAGTCTGTGCATTTAGCCTTCTGTAATCCCCACATGGGCGCCATTCGCCGTTTGGCTTAGGGACCATATGCAGTGGGGAATACCAACAGCTGTTTGAGGGCCTGCAGATATCCTGTTGAACGAGTTGTTCTTTACGTGCAATAGCCAGTTTCTGGGATGGTAGAGGACGCACCTTCGAGAAGATCGGGGAACCAGTAGTGATAATGTGGTGCTGCACATTGTGCTTCACTTGTTTGGAGAGACTACACTCGGTAGTAATCTGGCTGAACTTTTGGAGAAGTGCCCGAACACGAGAGTCGGTAATGTCTTCTAAAAGAACGGAAAGATTATTGCCTGGGTGAGATACCATTTGTCCCGACGAATTAAGGTTGGTCGTGGTCTCTATAAGGGACTTATTTTGCAAGTCCACCAGCAATCCATAGTGACACAAGAAGTCTGCGCCTAATATGGGGAAGCTGACATCCGCCAGGATGAAACGCCACGAAAATGTCCTACGCAAGCCAAGACTCACGTCCACTTGCCTATACCCGAATGGAAGATTCAGCCTTGATCAAGGGTGTCGTCGTTGATAAGACTATGAGTCACGCTCAAATGCCTAAAGTTCTTCGCCATTCTAACCTGCCCATTTGAGCCACCAAAACCAAAGATCAAGCATAAGTTGGACGTCACTTCAGCCGAGGACTACAAAGCGCTGCGCGCGTATGAGCAAGAAAAGTTCACCGAAATGGTCCAACAAGTGAAGAATGCCGATGCTACCCTGGCTATTTGCCAGTGGGGCTTCGATGATGAAGCTAACCATCTTTTGCTCCAACACGACCTGCCTGCAGTTCGCTGAGTTGGCGGTCCTGAAATTGAATTGATTGCCATTGCTACAGGTGGTAGGATCGTTTCACGCTTCGAGGAATTGACTTCAGAAAAGTTGGGCAAAGCCGGACTTGTCCGGGAATTAGCTTTCGGTACAGCCAAAGACAAAATGTTGGTGACCCCGAAGAGCACAAAGCCCTAGTACTATCAGTATCCAAAGTGAAGAAAAAGAGGCTGGACCCTCACCTGTAAACATAACTATTGAACAACCTGTGCAGCCGATACCTCAGATGACTCGTTCTGTTCCTCTGATCTCGAGCGCGTTTTATCAAGTTAACCAAACATCAGCACCGCAGCCCCAGACGCCAGCACCGCAGCGCCAGACGTCAGCGTCACCATCGTTGCCGCCGCAGCCGCACCCATCACCATCTATTTGTTCGCATTCGCAACATTCGAAATAAATTTCGAATGCTGTGAATCCTGCCGCGCCACACTCACATTGTCAGTTTTGTTCCGAATCCCTCTACTCGAAGGAAATATAAAACCAGCATTCTGACTGCCTTTATGCCTTCCGAAAAAATCGAAATTCGTCGTGTTTTCTCGTCGATAAATATCATTTTACTTTTCCCACAATTTCAAAATTTTGCAGTGTTCCTTTACTCGAGTCCATTATTGTCGAGTAGCTGCCAGAGCAAATCCGACATATCGTCGCCGCAAAGGCCGCATGTCATCATCAAGGTGGTTGACTGTATAGGTATACTTCGGTAAGATCCTACCAGCACCTCGAAGTGCTTAACAAAAGTCAGGACTCAATTAACACTTGGATCTGCGGGAGGAGATGACCGAGCCTATAGCACGCATCAACAAGGCTGAAACATGATTGACGACAAATACGGGAAAAGACCATTCCCCATGACGACATTGAGCTCTCTAAATCTCGACCATTGAGAGTAGTGCGATTTGTAATTAGGAACTAGAGTAACTTCGGGAAAGTTTAGTCCTAAACAAAGAGGCTATAATTCGTACTCATGCTGCATTTACGGATGTGTTTAAGAAAGCGATAAACATCTACTATCACATTCGATCAGGCTGCCCCCAAGACAAAGATGAAAGGACATATGATATATTCAAGGCCGCAGAGAGAAAACCCGGCCCCGAGGTGAACATTATGCATAAAAGCTGGGGCTGGGACTTGGGTGAAAAACATACGGGTCTGGGGTAAAATTATACGCCCCCCCCCTTTATTATCCCTTTTTTCCACAGAAACTTCTACTCCGGGCCCAGAGGAATCCTCTCTGCTCACCCCCTCGACTCAGGTTATCATCGCTGCCGTGGACGAGATCGTCAGTCGTCCTTTTTAGGTCGCTAACATTAGAATGGTGCCATGCAAGCTATTAAATAGCTAGACAAGACTTCCAGTTTGGGATTAGTTATCAATTTCGGTACCAAAGTCATAGTCATACCTCGACCATCCCCACGTGTAAAACCGGTGTATCTACGGGGAAAAATTACTTTTAGTTTGTCTTGCACCCAGACGTGCTGTCTTCCTTGCGCCTTGTGCCAAATCCCTACACATGTTCTCCCAGGCAAACGCAGAAGGGCACCCTTGCGGGAATCAGCGGAAATTCAATTCCGTCACGGTACCAGATAAGCACCTATCGTGTATAAACAGGACTTTCCCCTACCATATTGTTTGCCCGATTGACCTTCATTATATATCAGTCTTTGCCGTAAATATTATATCATTTTCTTTTCAGGATTGAGGGATCCTAAAACCGCATCCGCTTGATGTCAAACCGGACCAAATGAGGAGCAAGTTACTCTACCTTTTTTTGAGTCCACGGACCCTTCGGTTGAGGCTTAGCACCCAAGCTTAAAAAAATCAGCGGAAACGATGAAGCAACGCGTGACGAGTTGAATCTAGTAGTTGGTACGAAACTGTAAAGCCATTTCTTTTATTTTTTGATCCTTTTCTTTGTTTTCAAGTCATCACAGAAACATGAGAGACACTTGAGAGCCGTTTCCGAGCGTCTTTACGAATCACAATTCAGCATCAACCTCACTAAATGCGACCTAATCCAAACCGAAGCCAAATTCCTTGATTATGAAATTGATTCATAAAGAACTCGGCTTGTACCTGCGCGTGTCAAAGCCGTCAGGAATTACTTACTTATTTACTAGTGATCAACTTTTACCGAAAATTCCTATGCGAAGCAGCTTACACAATCTCCCCTGCACAACTTCCTGCAGGGCGCCAAGAAGGCCAAAGCTACTGCAAGCAGACTCTAAAAAGTATGCCGCTGCAAGAGCACCTTGCTCAAGCACCCAGTGGCAAATGATGGCCTTCCATGGCAGGGTTGAAGCAATTCTCTGAAGGCACTCGGGAATCATTTGGATTTTTCTTTTTTATAAAGTTACCTCCGAGGCAGCAACACAAGAGCAGCTATGAGAGAGAGAGCTGTTAGCAGCTTTCGAGGATATATCGTAGTTCCGTAGTTCGATCAGCTCAACCAGAAGCACTGCAATATTTGACTACCAAAGTAAAGAAAGCTTATAATATTAGTAAGGCAGCCGGATAGGAGCCAAAGGTCGGGAATCTAGAGAAAACATTTGAAACCACCCTCAAGATTTCGTGCCCTGCAAAATACAGCAAGAAACCATTGCGTTGTGGAATAAAGATCTATTCAATCTCAGGAAGGTGACAGGGGGGACTTCAACATCTGCTTTAGGAACAAATACAAGGCATACTAGGATTGCCTGAAAAGGTACAAGTCGGCCAGGAAGACTGCACGGAAACGGTTCTGGTTGCACTATTGTCAAAACATTGAAAGCACCAGCAAACCTACAAGTCTCAGTAAGATTCTGCCAAGGAATATACAAGCCCCTTTCCTAAAAAACGCAAGACTTTTGGCTGGAATCTTCTGACGATACCCTAGAACTACTAGTCCGTAGACGCTAGCGAAGAGGACTGTCAGTCAGAGTCTTGCTTGGAGGGTATGCAATCCCAGTTTTGTGAGATTTTCAAATCGGTAACTACCGAGGAAAAAGTCAGCTGGGTATTAAAAAGCTTCCCTGCCTTCAGGGGCCATAATGCCTGTCATGCTACAGAAGCAGCAAAAAAAAAAAACTGTGCCGTGGCTTGTAGAGATTTACCGGATCTACATTTCTTTTGGATACGTATTGCACTCCAAGAGGCGCACGGGTGTGGTTTTCATACCCAAAGCGGGCAAGCGCGGTGAAGGACTTTCTGATGGAAAAGGTAGCTGGCGCCATCCCTTCGGTGCTCTGGTTGACAGTGATGAATGAAATACCAACGGGTTAGTGATATTGGCATCACAGTTTCTCTCAGTTATAGATCAAATCATGGAGAGCGCGTTGGGAAGGTGAGCCTGAGGGTGAAGGCTCACTACATGCGCTAAGTCAAGGAAGATTTGGATTGCTTATAACAAGACGAAATCGCGGGAGGTTTTGGGCCAGAAACGTGAAAATGTTTGATTGCCCAGTTTTAGATAGAGCCAAGCTACCCATGCAAGGTAAACAATTTTTTGAGAACCTGGGTGGGAAAGCTGCTTTTTTTCATGAATGCAACGGGTTGGATTTGAAGAAGTGGACTGTGCCCGCCTGCTCTTCTCACTGCAGTGATTCTAGTCGTGCTAGGTCCCCTAATTATATATGATGAAGTAATAACACTAGATCTCCCTAATAGGCTCCTGTGGCCACCATTGGTATCGTAGACCAAATTCGAATCACAGGTGTTTCACGCCTCCTCGAAGAGAATAAAGAACGAGACAATTTATGAAATTAAGTCCCAGGTGGAGAACGCTGGTTTATCGCCCGCAGAACATACAGCGGAAGTAACACATATCAGTACGTGGAGGAAAAACACGTCTATAAAGATTAAAGTTGGAGCATAAACCATCCCTACATAGTCTAAGTATTTAAAGCTACGATAAACAACGAAATGAAGATAGTGACAATGTTACCCAGTATAGGTGGCCCAAAACCGAGCTAGTGTCCCCTCATCTAAAGCGTAGTTTATATTTTTCCATTTTATGCAACTCTAGGGGAGGCAAAGGCACTGGGAAAAAGTCGAACAGAAAAAAAAGGGACCTATACATCGTCTAAGTGCATTCCAAACAAGCGATTACCCTACAACTTGCGACGAAGTCGCATTTATTATAGCAGAGACAATCCCAATTTATATTCCAGCGCAATAAGGATCATCTTTCTGACCGAACTTATGCCAGCGGAAAATCTTCTGCGCGCTTAGGGTAGTTTCCACGAAGTGAAGCTATCGCTGATAGCAGGAAACGTAGAACGAGTCACAAAAAGACCTCTGGAATCACAGAATCATTAAGGATATCCCGGAATGGATTGGGCGACGCAGAGGATGCAGAACATATATTATTTTAATACCCGAAGTTAGTAGCTCAAAGAGCCAAATTAGAAGCTGCAACAGTCATCCATGGGAAGCTTAGGTAGGAAGAGATCGATCGGCAAAAAGGAGCAAGAAAGGACTATGAACTTGGGTACGAATGCCACATAAATTCTGATTCAGTAATATCATACGGCAGTGCTGTGAGAAGAGCGGAAGGAGAGGGAGGTAGTTCTCGTGGATAATCTTCTGGCACGAGTCAACAGCCTTTCATGCCTTTCAACTCCCAGACAGACAGAAAGTAAACCGATTTTAATAAGGTTTTGTTATACGTAAAACGTAGTAGAAGTGAAGTGCTGTCTTATAAGTGATAGTTAACAGACCACATTGGAACAATCGTCACCATAAACTTTTCATTTTGCATTATCCTAAAATTTTCCAGAATATGTTTATTGGAGGCAGTCATTAAATATTTAATAAAACCACCTGAAAATAGGCGAGAATTAATTCCGCTTCAAATAAACACAATTTATCGCTGAAGCATCATTTATTCTGTGGTTGAAATTCTCCTTTTAGTACTTTATTCAATTATAAAGCACAATTCGACTCAATTTTCAATTACTTATCGATAACAATTCCTCAGACGCCAATAAAATGGAATTCATGGTTTCGTGAATAATTGCAATATTTTAAGCGCTGTTATTTTATAAGTAGAAGCCCCGAACATAAAATCAACGCAATTAATATAAAATAAATTTTGGATGAGCTCCGGGTGAAGTGTGTGCGTCAGTAGAAGCCACGTGAACGTTTCAGATATATTTTACGAAATAAACCTGATCAACCATTAAATGAAAATATGATAACGCACAAAAAAGATTGATGGATTTCAATCAATTTTCTTCGGGAATTTCAAGGGGAAAATTCGTGAGCAATTTCCAAGTTTAGTTGGTAGTGAGTTGTGTATTTATTTTTATTCACCAAAAACCAACAAATGACAATTTTACAGATTGGCCGAGTGCACAATGCATGATTGGTAATGAGGAAGGTCACAGTGAGCTTTTTGGCTTACTCAGCGAAAATACTCGTACAGATATAGACCTGGTATCTAAATTGTTCGTGAAAAATATTTTTAATTCGATAAAGAATTGATTTTTAGAATTGATGAAGCAATATCTGATGATAGAGTTGAAATTTGGTTTGCCAGCGGCTCCTGATAAAAGAAGTGATAACGAAAAGTGGGACCAAAAAAAACATCTACTTTCTCCATCAATAGGAATTTCATGTTTAGATGCTTGCACGTCACTTCGCTAGCAGTTCCGGAATATGGGCGGGGTCCTTGGGAACTTCTGTCCGTCATGCGTCATAATACAAGAAGCAACGTGGAGAACCAGGAGGCGGGTTTTGCCCGTTTTAGAGCCGGCAGCCTGTTGAAATTAATAGAGTGCTTTAGAATTTCTAATGCTTCCCGTACAATTCGGTGCAGTCACAGCTTTACCGTAAGGACGATGGAGGTCTTGCCTAATTCGACGGTATGCATGTTGCACTAATACCGAAGAATTAATTGTATAGTTATAAATGGCACATTGATGTTCAGATATAAGAAATAAGACTCACAAACCGTCAATGTCGGTTCCTTTCAATGTGCTTCAACCTCTTCCACGATTTTCCGAGAAGTTTGTACTCCACCTCTACTCCTCTATAGCACATGACTCTAGGACGCCCAACTTACAGGCCATCCTAGAATATTAGTTTTTTCGCCCTTTATCAGTGTACAATCATCCGCTGTCCCTTCCACCTTCATGTTGATTAGGGCTTGGATCTTTCGAGAAACAGCCAAGATCATTTTCAATGTCCTACTCTCATACAGTTGCCCAGCGAGCGCATTGGCGTGGAACAGCTTCAACTCGAAATAGTTTCAGATTTTGGACAAAATAGGGAAAGCGGATTTAGCACTATTGATGCGTCAAGCAACATCAAATTTGTTGCCGCTGTCTGCAGAAGGAACGGTACATAAATATTAGGTTGTTGCACATGAAATCGCCGATTTGGTACTAAAATTTGAAACGACTGTAAAGATTACAAAAATTTGAAATAATAAAAACTTGTTGTTTCCTTTTCGTTGGTGTGGATATTTATTCTTGCAAATACCGACAAGTTTTGAAACTTGTTAGCACTGATGAAGGGAACAAGTGGTTCCCGAAATATCGGTATTTGCAAGAATAAATATCCACACCAAAGAAAAAAAAACAAGTTTTTATTATTTCAATTAATTAATCGTTGGAAACACCGCATAATTTCACTCAGATTACAAAAATTTATTTAATTAATCAAAATAAGTGCCAGCCGATTCAAAATACTTCTTCCAGCGAAATACTATGCCAGTTTTGTAGAAGCCCAATTTTCGGGTGTTGATAAACTCATCGAAGGCAATTTTGATGGCCTCTTCATTCCTAAATTGTTTTTCCGCCAAAAAAATGATCCAAATCCTTAAAAAAGTGGTGATCGGTTGGCGAAAGGCCCGGTGAATATGGTGCATGAGGCAGAGTCTCATACTTCAATTCGTTCAACTTTTGAACCGTTGTTCTGGATTCATGCATTGTCGTGAAGAAGTATCACATCATCTCTGTTGACTAATCTCGGCCGTTGAATACTCGACTTTTGGTGTATTTCCTCGAGTTTGACACAGTATTTTTGTGCATTTATCGTTTCTCCAGGTGCCAAGAAAGAATAGAGGATAACTCCAGCTGTAGACCACCAAACAGTCACCATTACCTTCTTCGGATGGAGGCTCGGTTTCGGCATATGCTTCAGTGGCTCATCAGCATCTAGCCATTGTGCTGATTGGCGACGATTGTCGTATAATATCCACTTTTCATCACATGTCACTATTCTTGCAAAAAGGGATCGCTTCTGTTGCGGGAGAGTAAAAAATTGTAAATTTCCATTCGAAGCGCCATGTTTTGCTCCGTAAGGGCTTGCGGAACCCATTTGTCGAGCTTTGTCACCTTATGAAGTTGTTGTAAATGCCGGGAAACTGTTGAATACGCCTAGTTTCTCTGCAATGTCTCTTACACAGACTGATGTGTGTCGGATTCGACTAGCAAACGCAACTCATCGTTATCAATCGATAGCCCTGGAGGTCCACGTAGCTCACACACCGCACTCCCCACCTTTCCACTAAACGTCAAAACTAAGAACGGCTTCGGAAAGTACTAACCGAGATCTTTCATTTGATATCCCACATGACTATATTTAGTGGAAAAAAATTTGCAACCCCCTTTTGCATATAGATAGACAATGTAATTCACCGTATGTGTGAGCATTCACAGTTCCCACCTTTTCACAAAATTTGGTGTCAATTGCTATAACCGTTTCTGAAAAAAATGCGCGTGACAGACAAACAGACCGACAGGACGCGAAAAGGCAAAAAGACCTCTCACCGACAAAGGACAAGGCAAACAAAGTGACCAAAATCGTGGAAACAGCGGCGCCGAGTCCAATCGACCCAAGGGTAAGGATAAGTAAAGCCCCAAAAAGGAACCAACGAAGCATGAGCCAAGATTGCCAGAAAGAAAAATGCGACACATAAAGAGATTAAGGCCCGAGTTAATTATCATCTTCAAAAAAGGTGATATGACTTATGCCGATAACCCCAGGAAGATCAAATCCGATCCTGAGCTACTGGACTTTGGAGAAAACGTCAGCCGAATCAGAAGCTCCTAAAAAGGAGATTTGATGTTGGAGCTGAAGAAATCCTCGGGGAAAATGGTTGAAAATTTTCTCACCAAGATGGAGAAGTCCTGAAGAGAAGAGGCACAAGTAAGGATCAGAAAGCAGGAAATTGTTATACAATTTAAGGACATTGATGAAATCACGACCAAGAAGGATATCCGCGACGCCTTAGAAAAGCAGTTCGGACCACTTGGATTGTAAGATTCCGCAATCAGAGAACTGAGAAAGACATACGGAGGCACGCAAACGGCAACTATAAGCTAAAGCAGCGTTCAAAGTGCTAGCAGTTGGTAAAGTAAAAATAGGTTGGGTCGCTTGCCGACTCAGGGAGCAGGCGTCCCTCAAACTCTACTTTAATTGCCTGGAATTTGGCCACATAACCGTGAAATGTACCGGTGACTATGACAGGTCAAAAAGATGTACAAAATGTGGGGGAGAAGGTCATATATTCAACGAGTGCAAGGCTGAGCCTGAATCTATGCTTTGCAAGGGGAAAAAGGGCGTCGACTGTCGGCACGCTCCAGGCAGCAGCCTATGCCCAGTGTTTAGGAGAGGCTTGGATGCAATAAAGAAATGAGGTTGATACAAATCAACCTCGACCACTGCGAAGCAGCGGAAGACCTTCTCTCATAGACCATCTATGAAAAGGGAATCGAAGCTGCCATAATCAGCGAGTCTTATCGCAATAATAAGAGCGCTGCCTGGACTACAGATGTAACTGGCCAGGGCTGGTCCGTGAAATGGTTTAAAGAGGATGCATTGATAGAGATGCTATTGGGAGGCCACAATCCCGGTGGTGCGGCTTCAGAAAAGCTAGAGAAAATGATGGGACGCATAACGAAAGCATGCCACGCTGCTATGCCAAGGCGGCGAGTCCTCGCAAAAAGCGGTCAAATTATTGGTGGAATGAAGAGATCACGGAGCTGCGGGCTGCATGCTATCAACATATAACTTCCGACAAAACGCTAAAATTCAAAATGCAGCAAATAACGATGGTCAATAAATCTACTTTTCAGTCCTACAAATAATGAAAAGCAAAAGAGAGACAAACTGCAAATTTACAAACAAGCCCCCTTGTGAAAGGAGGAGGGATAGTTAGCTTCAGTCTGAATGACTGGAAACCACCGCAGCATCTCAGGAGGTAGATGAGGAAAGTGCAGAAACTTTGTAATTTTGCAGGCTATTTACTGAGGAAGCAGTTATTTATAAAAAGCACTTTCAAAAATTAGGTGAAGGAGAAATTCGACGGGAGTAGTCTAACTTGGTTACTGGGTCGGACTTCCGTAATAGATAGCAAGACTTCACGATGATTCCAACTGTTTCGCTGCATTTCGTTGCAACCACTTCAGCAAGTTCATGTTAACAGCGGATGAAGTGAACAAATCAACATCTTACCGCTCCTTTTAGGACCAAAAATTCGCTAAACTTTTCCCCGTTGCACGGTCAGATGTTTCGGTTTTGCGTTATTGGTTTGACTGACCGAAGGGATCCAACATGGAAAATTCGTCTGCAACGTCGGTGCTACTCATTAAGGCAGTGCATTACTACAGCTGACTCAAATCAGCACTGACAATGCCAGCCGACGGTCAAAAATAAAGTACAGATGGCTTATCGGCACTATGCCATCCCCACTAAACCACTAGCCGTGTTCAGAATAGATCGTACGCGAGAAACCAGATCACATAGCTCAACGAATCCGAGCAAAGCGTCCAGACAGTGCAGTTTTCAGTAACAAAAGTAAAAGAATATTGGAGTGGACTTTGGATTACCGGTAAAGGCATTCGACATGCCACTGTCCCGGACATGTATCTTGTGGATGTTACTGAAGAGCAGGCTATAAACAGCCGGAAGAACTGGAGGGACAGGATTTCTGGTGCAAAAAGTTCAACAACATACTCAGTCGGTTGACACATAGCATAAATCAAGTCTTTAGTCGAAGAGGAAGAGACGCAAGACCGTTTACTTGCTTACCAACCCTCTGGAATCCATAACGTCCATTAACAGTGGAGAGGCCTGTTACTCATTTTCGACTCTATAGTTGTAGGACAAGCAACTAAGGGCCAAAGAAATCTCTTAGTTGGAATATCTACATTTATATTGCATTGCTCCCAAGCTAATAAAGTTTTGGACGATATTTATAGTAGTGGGCATACCACCTTTCAGTGCGTTCATCTGACGATATCAGCGTTTCAGAACCCATCCGCATACACAGAAGCATCTTCCCGGAAGATTCATCATCGGTGACTTCAAGGATGCTCATCTGTTCGAATTCCTGTGACATGTGAAGCAGGTGCTGAAATTGCATCTCTCAGGGAAAAAGCAAATTAACGCACTGAATATGTATGATGTCCCCTCACTGTCAGTTGCGTTTGGAATATTGCCGCGAACGAGACCAATCTGGAAAACGTCCAGCGGAAAACGCGGACTCTATGTTCAAATTCCAAATGCATCACCTAAATTCCGCCATGGAACGGATGAAACTGCTTCGCGATATCGGAAACTCGGAGATAGTGTCGTAACATGACAGCCAAGTTGACTCGCTACGTGCTTATTTTTGCAGCAAGGAACAAGGGAGTCCCATTCCCACGACTGTTTGCAAGGCAGATTGTAGGGTGACTCCACTTAAGTGGAAGGATCAATCTAATAGTCAAACAGAGAGTGTCGACGAATGGCATGAGTCAACCAGGCAAAGCACGGAAAACACGTGAAAAGTGTCTGGCATTTGTTGATCTCCAATTCTCGAAAGGACGACTGTGTGCTGGGGACCCACAGTGAGTCGATCACATGTAACAAATGGGCGAGTAAATAACTAAAATGGTACTCAAAGGCAACTAAATGAAACCAACCAATGAGAAACCCAGAAACGGTTGGAAAGCTCGGTGAACGAGACCAGTGAAAAGTGGCTGACATTTTCCAACTAGAGAATGCGGTCGCAGTATCGAGATGCTAGAACCAAGAGATGACTGGAATTGTCTTTTTATTGAAGAAGGAGAAGACTTCCATCTCCTCTGGGAATTTAGATGATCGCAATCAACGTTTTCTTTGAATACTGTTGCTGAGATTCCTTCAGAGAGAGATAGAGAGAGAGAGAGGGAGAGAATCGAGAATATGGAGAAATATCGGGTGAACAATTAGATCTGTTTAGGGACTATATCAAAAATCTTCTTTAGAGCCAAACTAAGCGCGAAATTTCAAAGAGCAGTCATTTTTGTGGGAGTCTTTGAGGTAGGATTCATTTTACTTTATGCTTGATATGTGTTGACTCCACTCCAACAACAGAAGGTTTCCTGGATCCTCTGAAGAACGCACATTTCCTGCGAAGTTTTCATGTTGGGCAAAGGTGGGGTCTAAATTCCCGAGGTTAATGTATGAATTCATTCCTAAAAAAAGTATCCAGTTAAAAAAATTGAACCTACAAAAATAATCATAGAAAAATGCAGGTAATTCACCCCAAGAGCACGGATCAAATCTATAACAGCTGAGCACTGCTTGAGCTAAGTTGAATCGCTCCAAACTATTAAAGTTTGCTTTTCTTTGTTTTTCGAGGTCTCTTCTATTTAAAAAAATCACATTTTTTGGAACAAATTTCGTTCCTCTTGACACCCCTCCATCCTTACAAATGGGTAGAATTCATCCCTGACATCCAACATGCATTGCCAGAAAATGAGTTCCTTCCCTACAAGGCGAAATGTTAATGGTGCCAGCCACTCGTAACATTCGACCATACATTATTAATTTGGCCTTCGTTACTATGCAACTTCCAAATTGAATACATTCAATCCTTGACCGTCCTCAACCCGAAAAATGTTGAATGGCGTCGCGTTGTTTGCATGGTCATTGGAAATATAAAAGCCACAATCATGCATTGTGACCAAATGCTCTTTTGAAAACAACGTCGGCGAACTTACATGCATCCTTCACCCCGGTAGCCCCAGAGAGCCACGAGAGCCAGAAAACACTAGCTTTGCTGCCCGTACATTATTGATGGGGTGTGTTGTGGGTAAAGGACTGAGATTGGTTATTAACCATTTCCATTGTTGTAATAGCTTCGGGGTGGAACAGGGGAATAATAGCTCCTGGTTGGGTCCTTTTCAGAGAACTGGATAAAAGCGTAGATGAATGTGTAGCCATGAATATGTTGTCTCGATTAAGCTGCTATGTGCGGTGTAGATTAGCCCTCCAGGATTATAGTTTAAGCTTTTGTGAGTACACAATTCTATAATAGCAGATTTTTATCTTGTATCTTTTGAAGTACAACATCGGAGGAGAGTCTTTCGGAATAAAGAGATCCCTGTCTCACTGGAACTCAGATAGGAAAGACTGAAGAAGATGCATCTTGCAATTTAAAACTAGATATTGAAATCTTATCTCAAATGACCAAAAACGAAATAAAAATATCCAACGACCTTGAAAACAGACCGCCATGCGTTTTCGCCCACCTGAATAATATACTGTCCGGGAGGCCTCCGATATTCTCGGTTACATGTCAACTACCCCAGAAATCAACAACTTATTGCTGGAGCAGCCCCAGCAGTTTCCTCTTTTGAACATGTTCTGTTTACAAATTCATTATTTCCAAGGCGATAAAAACACGCCAACTTATTCAAATATTCGGCGAAGAAAAACGACATCATGATTTTTACGCAGAGATTTCGGCGACAATTTCTTGCCAGAGATTTTTTTGTCGCTGCCATCTTAACACATTCTGAAGGCTGCTGCTGATACGATCTATTTATTCTTGATTTGATTTATATATCAAAAAAAAAAAAGATACAATGCAAATCAACTACTCGTGGCGGAATTTCAAGCCCCTGAAGCGTAAAAGAAAATGAAAGTTGTCACCATTTCCGATTGTAAATTACGTATGTTGATGCATTGGATTGTTGCTGGTGACACACCGATCTCCCGCCCCGGTGAGCTTAGATATTATTTAATTGCGGCATTAATATTGCAAAATTAATGCAAATTACACGATGTTTCTGTAATTTACAACTTCAGATATTTATGCTCTGGGTTTGGAATGAAATTGAAACCAAATTATGTCTCTGCGTGAGGTGAGAAAAAAAGGTGAAATATACGGTTGGGTTCGCAAATGGTCTGATTAGCTTGGGTGTTCATGTCGCTTTCAAAAGACCAAAATTTATTGACTGAAACTTTGTTGACTTCCTTGAACTGTATGGAAATGATTGTTATGGATTTTTCTCAAATTTAAAATGTTACAACATTGGCGAGACCTGCGTGCCTAAGGCTTGAAGTATGTGAAATTACAAATATTACAGAATTGTTGATACCAAGCAGAGAAATTCCTTAATTGTCATTATTGTTATTAGGCCGGGACCGCGTGTACTGCCTTTCTCGCTCAGCCATGGACCCAAGCAAATCGTCCCATATCGTTCTGTTTTCAGAGAGGAATCAAAAATCCAGGTTTACCTATAGTCATTCTTTGCCAAAACCATCAAAATCTCATCGAGCCTCAGGTAGAGATTACCCGTTGAAATAAACTTTTAGCTAGGCCATCAGAGTAGACTTGCAGTAAAAAAAGGACGTAAACCGAATTAAGACACAGTGCATACCAGCATTACTTGTGTCAACCAATATAAAAGTGATCATCATTCGCCAACCGACCAGGTCACTTGGTTGAACACGCGTTTCATGTCCTTAAAACGAACATTCCTTTCGGTATTTAGTCATAGTCCGCCTCCAACATCTAGGAAACGAACTCGCCTATAAGCCTCCTCAACTTCGCCACTCTATAAGATAATCCTTGGCTTCTTAAATAGGTGAAATCCTAAGTCAATATTCAACAACACGTTTCATCCACACACGTATGTCCAGCAGGTATTCCCTAGGTTTAGTCCTTTCAGTCACTTTGTTTTCCCCGTCCTAATCCAAGTTCTTACCCTAATCCCATAAAAGTACTCCAATACACGGATGATCTGGTCTTTTACACGCCCACCAAAAACATTTCCCTCGGCGAAAATCGTCTGAATTCGTATTTGGACAAGCTTTACTGATACTTTACCCGTTCGAAATTATCCTGTGAAACAGTTGTGGTTCACGGCAACATGACGATTACGACGAAAATAAGAAGAGATAATATAATAATATGCCCATTCCAACTGTGAATGAATTCACCTACCTGGAGGCAACCACGAACGCTCATTTTTCTCACGTATCCCATATTTCCTAACCGTACCAACGATGCCAACAAATCCCTGTACACATCATCCATACGGATTAAGTGACCCGGACACCGTAACCTATTGATCCGGATTTTATCCACAACCTGACGGTCATGGTATCGCTTATAGATTTCGTCGTTATGCAGGCTACGGAATCGTCCATCCTCATATAGGGGGCCAAAAATTCTTCGGAGAATTCTTCTCTCGAACGCGGCTGAGTTCGCAATTTTTCTTGCTAAGAACCCAAGTCTCCAAGAAATGCATGAGGACTCGCAAGTCTTGGTGAGACGTTTCGAGCGGAACAGTTTTTGTAAGTTGAAATAGACTCTGCTCTTCCTGTTGTTCGACAGATATATTTTAGAATTAGCAGCCGCATCAAGGCTTTCAGGCTAGGATGAGCCATTCGAAAGCTCCCTTGGATAATGTTGCCAGCATCCAAGTCTTTCCTATGGAGGCGTTGGACGGGATAGAGTGGTCGCCAAAATTTGACCGATAAAGCGCCAACTTTGAATTTTCAAATAGATGAAATAATCCTTGGTCTTTTCCTTAGTTTTCAACAAGAATTTCACGGTCGATATTTGAAGGCATAAAGGCAGCGTTCGTGGACGAGAATGCATCATCTACTCCCTTCCCATAGTTGAGGACCGCCTAGTGCGGTAGCATATAATCTAACTCAACTGCCTGGTGCTGCAGGATATAATCTAACTCACAAACCTATCTAGGCGAGGCGATGTTTGCGTTGCTGGGCTATGGGGACCTATGGTACCCTGAAAGAGCGCTTTCCAAAAAGAACTGGAAGTGGTTACCAACAGTAAACAGAGCGAGAAAACTACCAGTTGTAGCCGCTATAACATTTCTTACTGCCCAAGAGGGCCAGGTGCTTCGGAAAAATGTTGGAGCTGCCTGAATGGAGCTATTGCTCCGTGACAAGTAGGACCTTGAAGAACGAGCTCAATCTTCTTCTTTTTCTTCAGCCTTTGCCCCGTTTACAAGCGGGTTCCACGATCGATGCAACCCCAAATCTATCGCAACATCTTCGTCTCCATTACCGTAAGACGAAGTTCATTCTACTTCATAGCCGGCCAACACTCAGAATCATAGAGGGCGACAGTGCGGACGACATTGAGGTAAATTTTAGATTTGAAACGTTCGCTAGGATTGTGGAATGCATTGAAAGCTGTTTTATATACTGCTGCCAGCATTCAACGCTCTCCCGATGAGGCCTTCCACAGGATAGAGTGACCGTCAAGTTCTAACTCATAAAGGGCTAGCTTTAAATTTTCAAATAGATGAGATATCTCTTAATCCCTCGTTGGACTTCAGCAAAAAACAAAGAAGGAACAAAGAGAAGGAGAGCAGTGTGAGGAATGTAATTAAATGCTTCACCAACATAACTAAACATTTCCCCCGTACAACAAAGAAATATGCAAAGCTGAAGAAGGGCCCGTAGAGGAGATTCGGTGAAGAAATAAAAACCCTGAAGCCCTTTTAAAGATCTATTTTTAGGTTCTCATATAGGAAGGAGTGGCGAGAGCCAGTTGGATGGAGCTGTGCTCCATAATAGAAAGAGTAAAGACGATTAGAAACTTTTGAACTTGATCGTCAAACTGAGTAAGATGATGATGATGAAAAGGGGACTAAACTGAATCAATCAAAGAAACATGCCTACCAGTCAGGTACAGCGATCGTAACCCTAAAGTATACAATAGACGATACCTTCTTTGTACCAACAGTGCAGTGCCACGAAGCGCGGTATAGAAGGCATGGTATGTACAGTTCTGCCGTCACAATTGGATGGTCGGTTGGTTCAAGGACATCTTCGTTGGTTTGACTCCGCTAAGAGAAGTTGTTTGACTCCGCAAGAGAAATCAGCCAGGGGATTCCTTTCGTCGCTACTGTCCCTAGACGTACTTAGCTTACTGAATTGAGCGGGATATCATGCCCAAGAGTATGCTGATGACATAAGCATATATGATATCTAGAAGATTCTGTAACCAATGTCAGCGCATGAACAACAAGCTCTGCACCTAATAAAAGGGTCAACGGTAGAATCTTACGATAGATCCCAATGAAACCGGTCTGCTGTCGTTCATAAAAGGAGAATGCAAGATGAACTCCAACTCGCATCTCTTTTCGGTATCAGCTTTAACTAGTACGTGAAGCCAAATAAATATGGGGGAGGGAACCTGAATACAAAGCTATAGTATGTAATTAAGAAAGACAGGCGGCATTGATTGAAACGACGCATGGTGTACTATCAAGTCGTGCGGAAGATCGTGCTTATTTATGAAGCGTTGGTATGGCAACCGAAAATGGAACAAAGGCAAACTGTTACGAAACTATCTCCGGCGAAAGTGTCGCCTTCCTCTGCATTACAAGTGGAACCGAAACCACATCCACCCTTCCCCCCATAGTTAGGGGGAAAACGAGATATACGGACACAGCAATATCACTAAGGACCTTGCAGACGGAACAAGAGCTGGGATACATGCAGAATCCGAGGTACGATGTGTGACAACCACTAGGGCAAAATACCAGGATTTTTCAGGCAAAGGTATATACAATGAACAGGAGGAGGTACAAAATTCATATTCTCTCTGATAATTAGGCAGCATGATTCAAACCAAGATTGAAACTGATATGAGAAAGCCAGAAAAATTCCAAAAGATCTTAAATCTAAAAACTTCGATGACGGTGAACGAAAATGAAAGAATGGGATCCCAAACTCCATTTGCGAGACCGAAACGTGTACCGGGAATTAGGAAAGCCATCGACGAGAGAAAACGATGACCACTGTCCTCCACGGGAACATCAACACACGATGGGAATCTATCATCAAAACTCAACCTATCCTTGCGATCTCGTAGTACAAACATATCATCCGAGAAATAAGAAATCTTGAAGAAGTTTTCACCAACCTGTGTTCTTGAAGAGTTTTGGTTGCACGGGGCAGATAACTTTAAGGAAGCTAAAGAGCATGATTTCACCCCCCAAATGAAGCCATTCTTCTACTCTACCCAGGAGGATATCGGAGTTTCCATCGACTAAACTATTCAGTTTCCCAACCAGATTACTCGATTCTTAATGGACCCCTCTCCATCTCTTGTACTTTGAACCAATGAGCAGGTACACTAGAATATTCCAGGCGGAAATATACGCCAAAGACAGATGTGCCTCCTTTAATCTACAAAGGAACTACAGGGGGCAGAACATTGCTATTCTCACCGATAGCCAAGCAGCGATCAAGGTACTTAGGTCCAACCAGGTGAACTCTAAACTGGTATGGGAATGCCTTGAGAGACTGAATACACTCGGCTCGTCCAACAAGGTCTGGATACTTTTGGTTCCAGGCCATGCTGGGCCGGAAGGCAACGCGCCAGCCAGAACCCTTCTGTGGAATCGGAAACGGTTTCATGGCTATGACTCTAAAAAATGAAGAGGAACAGTTGAGGCAACTATACTGGGCAGACCTACCAGGAATGGAGTAGTCCAGGGTGCTTATTGGGGGATACGAACCCATGTGCACAAAGGATTGCTTAAACATCACCAAAAAGAACTTCCGAATCATAGTGGGAATTCTCAGTGGTCACTGTCGGCTGAATTATCACCTAGGGAAGCTAGGGATATCTCCGGACACTAACCTCTATACACGTCCTGGGACAGTGTCCAGCACTTGTGCAGAGTAGGTCGAGGCATCTGGGAAAACACTTGATACCAAATGCAAAGTTGAAAGATCTGGAGGTAGGAAACATACTAAAGTTCCTGACGGTTATAGGCTTGCTTGAGATACTATGATCAATAGATACACTATAACCAGTAACCAGTAAAGACTGGGGAGTCGAAAAACACCTCCCCCAATCTAGGGTGTCATGTGAACCGTGCCCATTGGATAGTTTGCAGTCGGGGGCAACTGACTGTATTCGAACGGAGCCTCACTGATACCTGGTCGCCTCAGTGAGTAAGTTAGATCTTACCGTGCTACGGGGAGCTATGGCACGGCGGACCTCTCAACCCCCATACTCGTGGGAATCAAATGAGTACAAAACTAGAAAAGAAAACAAAAACCAAAAAAGCGGGGCCCCGTACCGCACCAAAACTGGTTAATCAGGCGGAGGCACGTCTCCGAATTACTGAAAGCCAGGTGACTACACCCAAGAAGGGAGAAGTTGGGACGTCAAGCAGTGGATCCAAGGTGAGCATTGGTATACTGCGTGGACTACAGCCAACGAACACCACTGCTCAAAGAGCAGGGACCAGCAAAAGCACGTCTGAGATAAATATAACAGACGTCAGGAAGGAGACAGGTCTCAGTGGCGCCGGGGTTAAATGGTACCTGCGCTATCTGAAGGAAGGCCTGAAACCAGAAGAGGCCCTTAAGAAGGCTCAGGACAGATCTAAGCCATCTCTACCGGAGCCGAGAAAGCGGGGAGCAGCAGAGATCAGCCCGCACGAAGGGAATGCTCCCAAAAAACCCAGACCTGAACCCACGGGAGGAGCAAACCCGGGCAGGTCAGGAGTGAAAGCAGGACCCAGGAAGCCCGGCATTAGCCATGCTAGTGCGGTTAAGGGCATTCGACTGGCCATACTGCCAAAAAGGTTTCCCGAGCAAATACTCACTCGGGAGGAACAGGAAATCATTGAAGAACTTGTCGTCAAGCAGATGATCAAGGGTTGGACGTCGAAACTGGTGTTCACCGGGATACGCTTTCGACCAGGCCTTATACTGGTGGACTGCGCGACGGAAGGTACCGCAGAATGGGTTAGAACCATAATTCCTAGATTGCCAGGCTGGGAAGGGGTGGAACTGTCAACATGTGCTGGAGATGATATACCAGGAGCCCACATGGTGACAGTTTTTCTCCCAAAGGCCGCGGCAATAGTAACAGAAGACCTTATGAGACTCCTAATTGCTCAGAACGAAGATCTCCATACTCGACTATGGAGAGTCTTCAGAAGCAAGGTGGAGGGAAAGGGTAAACTCCTCACGATCGGGGTAGATGACCGATCCCTACAGGCAATTAAACGTCGGAGTTGTCATATCAACTACCGATTTGGCAACATACCCGTGCATGTGCACAGGGAAAAGCCAAGGAAAGAGACCTCGGAGGAGGCATCGGGTGGAAAACTTACCGATGTCCCTGAAGAAGTCGCGGAAGCTATAGAGGCAGAAAGAACGGGATCAACCAGGGAAATAGACCTGCTGCCCAGTGAAGAGCAGAAGCTGGACGACCTAGACCTAGGGCTCCTAGGGCTCGGGGTGGACAGCGACGCGCAGGAAAGCGCCATGTCGGAGGAGGAGGGTGTCACTCCGACAGTGGAGAAGAGCTCCAAACAATAACGGAGCCAATGGCCAGCACTAGGATAGCCCAGATAAACCTCGACCATGCGAGAGCTGCATCTGCAGTGATTGCAAGGGCAAATTCCAAGGAGAACATTGGAATAGTGCTGGCTCAGGAGCCCTGGGTGTACCGGGAGCAGATTCGCGGTCTGCAAGGAGGAGACATGCAGGTAATTTGGGACTCCTCTTGTGAAAAACCAAGAGCTTGCATAATTCTCAAACGTAATTTAAAATACATATGTCTTTCAGAGTTCTTAACCGGGGACCTTGTGGCTATCCAAGTCTCATTGGAAGCCGGGAGGAGCACTCGAGAGGTAGTTGTAGCATCGGGATACTTTCCAGGAGACGTGAGCCGGGCTCCACCGAAACAAGTCGCAAAGCTGACGGAGTATTGCGAGGAGAGGGCGTTACCACTTCTTCTCGGCTGCGATGCCAACGCCCACCACGAAGTGTGGGGAAGCAGTGACACTAATCGTAGAGGTGAGTACCTTCTCAAATTTATTCTTAGTAATAAGTTAGAAATATACAACGTAGGGAACACTCCAACATTTGTGACCAGCACCAGAAAAGAGGTACTAGATATAACTCTAGGAAATACCGTAATGAATGGGATGGTCAGGAATTGGAGGGTGTCGGATGAACCCTCAATGTCTGATCACAGAATAATCAGATTCGACATTGAGGGTAACTCCGAAATAAAAAGAATAATAAGGAATCCCAAGAGAACGGATTAGGAATCCTACACAATGCGCCTGAGCAACAACATTGCCCACCTTCAAGGGGGCGGTGACATCAGGAGCGAATTAGAATTAGAAACGGTGGTGGAAGACCTCAACACAATCGTCATCGACGCATATGAGGCCAGCTGTCCGGCCAAGACAGTCAAGTCATCAAGGGATGTACCATGGTGGAACAGGAACTTAGCCAGAATGAGAACGGAGGCACGAAAATTCTTTAACCGGGCAAAACGAACCGGGGACTGGCGGAGGTATAAAAATGCACTGACTGCGTATAGCAACGACATCAGGGAAGCGAAACGGAACAGCTTTAGGGAATTCTGTGAAGGGATTGAACAGATCACAGAAGCAACCAGGCTGTACAAGGCTGTAGCCAAAGACGGGGGAATATCCTCTGTCTGCCTGAAAAAGGAAGATGGGACATTCACCGAGAATGAGGAGGACAGGGTACACCTGCTTCTCAGAACTCATTTCCCGGGGTCCTACCCCTCGGTGGCAGGCGACAATAATCTGCCTGACACCCCAACAACGAATAAAAGGGGAAGGAAAGAGAGCTGGAAACTAGCAAAAGAGGTATGCTCAGAAGCTAGGCTAAGATGGGCAGTGGGAACCTTTCAACCAATGAAATCTCCCGGAGCAGATGGCATTTTCCCAGCACTTATCCAGAGAGGCCTAGGAATTATCTTAGAGTCTCTTCTGAGGGTGGTAAGGGGGAGCATAGCACTGGGTTACATACCAAGGGCATGGAGACGGGCAAAAGTGGTCTTTATTCCGAAGGCGGGTAAAAAGGATCCTTTTCACCCTAAATCTTTCAAACCAATCTGCCTAACATCGTTCGTACTCAAAACGGTGGAGAAGGTCATAGACAACTATATTAGAACTAACGTTCTAAAGCGTAATCCCTTACATCACTGTCAACACGCTTACCGGGCAGGAAGGTCAACTGAAACTGCTCTGTATCAGCTGACAGAGGTACTACGAGACGCCATAGAAACAAAAGAAATTGCACTGTATGCGTTTTTGGATATCGAAGGAGCATTCGACAACACATCGCACACAGAGATACAGGATGCCCTGAGCCGCAAAGGAGTGGGAAACACCCTAGCACTCTGGATGGGCAAAATGCTAGAAAGCAGACAAATAGAGGTACAAACAGGTACAAATTCTATTATCATGAACACCACTCAAGGCTGTCCACAGGGCGGAGTACTATCGCCGCTGATGTGGAGTATGGTAGTGGATGAACTCCTGGACGTGTTAACTAATACTGGAATACAAGTCCAGGGCTACGCGGACGATATTGTTCTAATCTGTAGGAGCAAATATGAAGATACCATATGTGATAGAATCCAAACTGGATTAAGGGTTACTAGTGCATGGTGCAGGAAGGTGGGACTGCGGATCAACCCAACCAAAACCACCATAGTACCATTCACTAGGAGGCGTAAGCTGGATCACTTGAAAGCCATAACATTACATGATATGGAGGTGAAACGAGAAACAGAGGTCAAATATTTGGGAATCACGCTAGACCAAAAATTACTCTGAAAGACACATGTCGGAAAGCCACGAGGGCTCTGATGACTTGCAGATCCATAGCAGGAAAAAAATGGGGTTGCAGCCCGAAGATACTACTTTGGATATATACTGCAATAGTAAGACCAATGATTACCTATGGAGCGGTAATCTGGGCAGAAAGAACCCAACTCAGCACACAAGCCAGGGAATTACATAAGCTCCAAAGGCTGGCTTGCGTGTGTATCAGTGGGGCAATGAGGACATGCCCAACGGCATCCCTGGAGGTCCTTTTGGGATTAACCCCTCTCCATCTGCACATACAGATGCAGGCAAGGAGATCAATATTCAGGATGGCCGGTAGCATGAGTGAGGCGGGGAGCTGCCTAAATCGAAGGAAGATTGATATCCTTTCTAGGCGGTATCCCGAATTACTGATACCGAGGGACAACATGACAACGAGGTTTCACTTCGATAAGAAATTTGAAACACGTTGGAGTAACAAGGCAAACTGGGAGAGCGTGGCTGCGACATACGGCTTAAACCAGCAACTGATTACTTGGTACACTGACGGATCCCTCACAGCAGAGGGAGCGGGTGCCGGTGTCATTGGTCCAAGGAAAATGTACTTCGAGCCAATGGGCAGGTACACTAGCATATTCCAGGCGGAAATTTACGCCATAGACAAATGTGCCTCCTTTAATCTGCAAAGGAACTACAGGGGGCAGAACATAGCTATTCTCACCGATAGCCAAGCAGCGATCAAGGCACTTAGGTCCAACCAGGTGAACTCTAAACTGGTATGGGAATGCCTTGAGAGACTGAATACACTCGGCTCGTCCAACAAGGTCTGGATACTTTGGGTTCCAGGCCATGCTGGGCTGGAAGGCAATGAGGCAGCCAGAACTCTTCTGTGGAATCGGAAACGGTTTCATGACTATGACTCTAAAAAATGAAGGGGAACGGTTGAGGGAAGTATAGTATTTGTTGCCCAGTATAGACTGGGCAGGCCTACCAGGAATGGAGTAGTCCAGGGTGCTTATTGGGGGATACGAACCCATGTGCACAAACGATTGCTTAAACATCACCAAAAAGAACTTCCGAATCATAGTGGGAATTCTCAGTGGTCACTGTCGGCTGAATTATCACCTAGGGAAGCTAGGGATATCCACGGACACTAACCTCTATACACGTCCTGGGACAGTGTCCGGCACTTGTGCAGAGTAAGTCGAGGCATCTGGGAAAACACTTGATACCAAATGCAAAGTTGAAAGATCTGGAGGTAGGGAACATACTAAAGCGCCTGACGGTTATAGGCTTGCTTGAGATACTATGATCAATAGGTACACTATACCCAGTAAAAGGGACACATTAGTTCTTTAAAGACGCGGTGCGACCTTCCCTTAACAGAATAATATAGGTAAGCTACGTCCTTCATTTTCAATGAGATCTCACTTGAATGTAATTATTTTTATATTTGGTGCTGTGTAGTAATGACAGGTCCAGATACCTAGTTTTCACGTCCTTGTGGAGAGCTGGAGTGGGAATGTAGATGAACATTGTCTGGTGTCAAGTGACCTACTGTGTGAGGCATAGTGGTATTATAAATGTTTATTTTATCATTATTTATCAGTTCACAATTGAAAATGGAGGTGGGGAAACTACGGAAGGCAAGGTACATACCGAGATGCAAGAACAGCATCGAATGTGTTGTATTTTGAAGGAGTGTTTATATCGAAAAGGAACCACTACTTTGCCCCAGACCTATACATATTCTCGATTAATCATCGATCGATCGTTGCGGCTTTGAAAATAGGTGGCAGTCAAACCAGTTCAAGACGCTGTTGCTGTCTTGACTAAACTTTTGAAGTTTATATACTTCAGGGCAAAGCTCATTTTTTAGAAACTACAATGTGTAACTCAGGGGTTGATTGTGGAAAGCAAAGGCCTATTTTTCACCAAAACAATTCACATATTAGCAATGCAATATGCGTGCGTCGATGGTTTCGCTAATTTGTTCACTTGACTCACCTGGTCCAGTTTCGTACAATATTTCCTCACCTAAAAAGTCCATGGGAAGCTACCGGTCAAATGACGTAGATGTAGACGGAGAACACGACAATTGAGCTGTCAAGTTAGCACATGAGAGGAGATTAAATATTTTCAACAGTGGAACCACCAGCAAGAAAGACGTATGGTCCCGGCTGCTGAGTACCAGAAATTTATAACAATGTTTTTCAAAAAACCTGGAAATAGATGACTCTTTAGAAAAGATCTAATATCCTTCAGGTTTTCGCCTCACCTCCTACGCTCAATTTAGATGAAATAACACTGTATAGAGGAAGCTAGTTGGAATATAAACTCCAAATAGGAAAACTTCGTCAAATACGGGGCAAATATATGAAATTAATTTAGAATGACCAAAAAAATCTTTACTTTCACAAGACTACCGAGTTCGGACCAATATTTTTTTGCACTAGCGAAATACAATTGTCGGAAATAACGTCGTCATCTTCACATTATTATTGTTGAATGTTTATTTAAAATTAACACATTCACCCTGAAGTGCTTTTGAAAGAAGTAGCGAAAACTTATATTCGCATGCATACCACGCTTTCGAGAAGTCATCCATTAGCTGCCTTCGACTCCTCATCCGACATTCACACATGGCATTTTTTGCCGGTTAAACACTGTCTGTCTTCGCATACCCAGTATTTCTGCTAAGTGATGTGTTGTTTATCCAATTTATTTTTAGCAGGAATTGACAGCTCTCTTGATAAACGCGTGCCAATTTTCACCGGCATCGAATTAGGCAAGTTCAAAGGGGATTAGTTCGATATACGAGTATATTCTCATCCCATGATCCGCGAACTAGCAGAATTCACACGGGGTTGTTGCGTGATGTAGTTGGGTCCTTAGATAAGTAAACAAGCAAGGGATGTGTGTACGCGACAAATAGAGGAAGCGTTTCAAGTTTATTGAGCGGATTAATTTGATTAATTTCAGGATATCCTGTGAAGAGCCCATGCATACTTACTTTGACAGTGTGTACTAATGGTAACCGAAAAAGTCAGAACTCACCTGGAAAACAAAAGAGAAATACATAATTTATTAAGAGATAAATACATATTTTTAGTTTAGAAATGGAGGATCTAAAAAAATCCAAGCAAGCCGAAAACCGGTGTCGAAGAAGCTCCATAAACATCCGTCAAAGAAGCTCCGTAAACATCCCGAAAGATGCTGAAACAAGAATGGAGGTCATTTTGTAGAAAAAGGCCGTGAAACCTGGAAGAATCACCCAACATTTTGCTTGGAGGCAAAATTATTGAATGATCTGAATTAATCATAGACAAGCACAAGGTGCCCAAGCAACCAAACATATGGTAGGAGCCATCAGCTTTCTGTACAACAACTCGCAGAAAGATGCGTAATATTCGAAGGAGAGACCTAAAATTATTCTTTCGACAGTAACGCAGTCAACTCAGGTGAAACCCAACCATATACTTGCGGAGAAGCATAAGGGAAGCGGAAGACGAACCCTACAGGAAACCAGCAGGTTCCCAAAATAAGGAAAAGTCAGTGTCATCCACTTTGAGGAAGGGGCCTGAAACCTGGGTACGCGGGAAAATAGTGAAATGTTCAATAAATAGTGTAACGAAATCGCTAGACAATGTAGGGCCTTAGACTAGGTCATTTCTTAGGCAGAAATCTACACTATCTTATCAGAACAAATGGAGCACGACTTACAGGAAGCATCCACTCTAAGCCTCAGAAGACACAAACGGCGATCAGGCAACAACCGCGTTCATCCAACAACCAGCAATGTAAGCGCGAAAGCCACTGGGTGTTGGGGAGATCCCTATTAAATGGATAATCTACTGCTTTAAGGAACAAATCTCTTTGCTGCTTTAACTATCTTTTGTATGGACATTTAACGAGAATATAGATAAGTGCGGTTGATTGGTCTGACCGATATAGGCGATGTAGGGAAAAGGGTCACATTGCTTGAGAATGTGGCAAGGCCTCCAAGTGCATGTTGTGTGTTGGAAAGGAGGTCCTAGATAGCAGGCATATTACCGAAAGCGGCAAGTGTTCTGAGTTCCAAAAGGCGCTAAATTTGGTGAGAGAATGCGGTTGATCCACATCAACCACTGTAGGGTCGCCTACGATTCGAAGGTGCAAATTGCTGTAATAAGCGAACCTTATAGGAATCCACCATAATATATGGATAGTCGAACCTACAGGTGGAGCCGCTTTGTGGACATGCGGTGTCCAAACCATACAAGAATGCATGAGACAGCCTACAACTGGGCTCGGATAAGTAAAAAAAGACGGCATATACGCCTATAGCTACTACGTTCCTCCAAGTCTGACGTTAGCTGAATTCGAGGACATGCTAGGCAGATTGGTCTTTGATGAAAAGGGGCAGAGACTAACATTCTCGGAGAGAGCCTTCTATCATCGATGCCTAAACGTTATACTTTCCGCAGTACGATGCCTACTTGCTTTTGGAACAGCGAACTATCTGAGCTTTGGTCAGCGTCAGTCATCAGGCCAGACGAACGGCTCAGAGACCAATGGATAAGATTAAGCAGGAGTGAAGGAGCGTGGAAACTAGAATAAAGCTTTAACTTTAGCAGCGCAAAAGGGGCTGCTTCAAACAACTCTGCATAGAGGCGGATATAGACCTATAAGTGAGGAGATCCAAAGGTCAAGAAGTTCCACAAATTAACTGAAAATTGTTCAGGGTATGCTTCCTCAGAAGAACATGAGCGGTAACAATCTCCAGAGATTTTTAGATGTGACTATAATGCCCGCACGAAAACTGGAGATATGCAGCACGCTGGGAAACAACAAACCATTGAGCCTCAATCGTATATCAAACAAAGTGCTTGAATCGAGGCCGAACATATTTGCAGAGCTGTTTGAAGCATGCTTGGTTTATGCGGTCTTTTCTGAGATCTGGAAACGACAAAAGCTAGTACTGTTGCCTAAAGCTGGTAAAAATCCTGGTGAACCATCTTCCCGATTCCCAGCAGTCTCAGAGGCTTATCAAACCAACAATTCGGCTTCCACAAGACTAAATCAACCGTCGATGGCATCAAATTGTTTATTGGCTTAGCTGAAAATGTGATCCATGGAAGGGGTGGCATAAGCAAGTATTGCGCAGTGATTACCCCTAATGTGCAAAAGCATCAAACTCGGTCAATTGGGGTCTTATATGGAGGCCTTTGGTTACGAGTATTCAGTTACTACGTCGTACTTCTCAACAGCTATCTAACAGATCATCATCATCAACGGCGCAACAACCGGTATCCGGTCTAGGCCTGCCTTAATACGGAACTCCAGACATCCCGGTTTTGCGCCGAGATCCGCCAATTCGATATCCCTAAAAGCTGTCTGGCGTTCTGGTCCACGCCATCGCTCCATCTTAGGCAGGGTCTGCCTCGTCTTCTTTTCCTACCATAGATATTGCCCTTCTAGACTTTTCGGGTGGGATCATCTTCATCAATACGGATTAAGTGACCCGCCCACCGTAACCTGTTGAGCCGGATTTTATCCACAACCGGATGGTCATGGTATCGCTCATAGATTTCGTCATTGTGCAGGCTACGGAATCGTCCATCCTCATGTAGGGGGCCAAAAATTCTTCGGAGGATTCTTCTCTCGAACGCGGCCAAGAGTTCGCAATTTTTCTTGCTAAGAACCCAAGTTTCCGAGGAATACATGAGGACTGGCAAGATCAGATCTTGTACAGTAAGAGCTTTGACCCTATGGTGAGACGTTTCGAGCGGAACAGTCTTTGTAAGCTGAAGCTGATCTAACAGATAGAAGGGTTTAATACGACACTGGCAATGGATCCAAGGACCACATTGTCTCCGTGAGTGTTCCACAGGGCTCTGTGCTGGGACCACTATTGTGAAACAACATATATAACGATGTCGCAGTTACTAGTGGGTTCCGCTGATGGAATAGAAAACCACTCCTCGCATCAGAATGGGGAACACAGCATCGCCTCTACCCTCCGATCGAAAACGATCGACTTTTCGTCGGAAATCGTTGAGTAGGTGGCAACAACGGTGGGAATGTGCGGAAAAGGTTCAATGGATACACACACTGATTCCCAGCATCAAGGCGGGAAGCATGATCCGTGATCTCATGCGACATTTATTTATTTACTTAATGAAGACAATATATAGAAAATAAATTCTTTATTACATACCGTCCTCACAGGGAGGAGCAAGTACCTTACCTTACGCTCAAAACTAGAGAAGGAGACAGAGTCAAAGGACCCAAGTTTTAGGGCGTTGTAGGTCCGGCATAGCCTCGGGATCGGAAAGTGAAATTAAATCTCGAGCTCCGCGGAGGGTACTTCAAAAATGTCTGCACTAAGTAGTAAAGTAATATCCGAGTTCACAGAGCAGAGTTTGGAAAGAGTACACATATCAAGGTAGATATGGCATCGCTGCAGGGAGGGCTGATTGAGGGTGCGGAGTCGTGACAAATAGTAAACCCGTGGAAGGTTCTTTTTGTAAAAGAGTGTTACAGCAATATTCAAGGATGTTTCTGACAAGGGAGTTGAAGACTGTTAAGAAGGGCTGAATTGAGGAAAATCGGAGGAGAAACGTAGGATAAAACCAGACATTTCGAAGCTCTATTGATGATGTCAACGAAGGGGGAATTGAAACGAAATTTGTCGTCGAATATTACACCCAGGTTTTGGAAGCAGGTCAGTAGTGAAACGGATTGTCCACTAAAAGATTAGGAAAATGATGTTGGGAAGGGCTTAAGCGAATAAGCGAAAGTGTTAGCTTGTTGACCGAACACCAACGGACCAAATTAACAAGGTTGGACTGCAAGAGAGCTCAATCCAGAGAGGCAAATAATTTAAGGTTGCCTGCGTAAAGCAAACACGGGTAGGTGAAGATGGAGGCGAGGTCATTGATAAAAACAGAAAGAGTAGGAAGCCTTTGGGAAACGCCAGAGGAGAGAGAGAAGGAACAAGATGAGTAAACAAGAAAAGAAACTTTGCACAAACGGTATGGCAAATGCCGTAAATACCTGTATTAGTTTAAATTGGGTAGCTCACCGCACTGACCAAGCTGTAACATGTCTTCTTCCATTGTCCTAGAGAGAGGAAATAAACGGTCCAGAGGGTACATTGGGAAGGACGATAGCACCGGAAAGTGCAATTGGCCCAACGCTTGCTTACGAGAACTGCAATGCAATTAACCGTATGGTGAGGCGGAATCAGTGTCTGTTGGGAGGGACAGAGGAGGCGAGAAAGGAGCGGTAGCGAATGCAATCGATGACCGAAGGGGTAGTTCAGAGTCATGTGCATTATTTCCTTAAACGTTATGAACAGATAGAAAGCTTAGACAAAAAAGAAGGAAACGGGGAAGAAATTGGGAAAGGTCGCAATTGCAGGGAAATTAGCCGGATCAGCTTCTGCAAGAGATTTAACCAAGTCGGAATAACGGAAGCTGGGTGCTCTGGATATAAAGGCTTTGTGAAAAATTTCCTGTTAACGCTTTCCCATTTGCATATACCTCCAATTCAAAATATTCTTTCATATATGACATTTCCAGACTCCAATAATTTGACAACGACATATGCGTTTCCAAACTTCAACTCTGCCGTTCATATGAGTTCACTTTATATGATGATGACGTCATTCACATCTTAGAGTGCGATGATTTCATGTGAAATACAAAAGTATTGAATGAATATTTTTATCGGTCCTTTGAGCTCGCCCATAAAACACGATGAGATTAGCTTTTAAGACGATCACGTGCCCAATAATGTGGAGGAAATCTTCACGAAATGTTACTGGAAATGTACTGGAAAATTAATGGTATGTGAAAAACGTGAAGGAAATGAAGGCACACCGGGGATAATGCCTACATGCAGACCATTTTCTATATGAATGCACGCCTTGGGAAACTTACAGAATTTTTCATATATTGAAAATATTTTGGTCGCCTGTGTGTGCGGAATTTCCATGGTATCGTCTCGTAAAATATATTTTCTATGAATTTTCCTTTTTATTTTTAATTTCGTTAGAATGACGGAAATAAGCAAGAGAAAGTCGCAATTTGAAGGCAATATGATTTTTCAGCAATATTTACGAAATTCTAAGGTCAAACATCTGTTGGTAAACAATTTTTCACTGGTGATGTCCTGCAGGGATGATTGGATCTTTTTATTTTGTGATTCAACGACCAATCGAAAAGAATAAGGATTTTACGACATGGTACACTAAGCAATTTAATGTGTGTTCTTTTTGCTCTGAATTCCGAGAAATCAGCTCCCTGAATCGCCAGGACGTTAGATACAGTCCCTTTAGGCCATCATATTGTATTTGTGATTATAAACTCCTTGAGCTAGAGAAAATTTTTCTCGTCTTTTGTTCAGAAATTGACAAAAAAAATAAGTTGAAATTTTCCTTTGCACGGGAAATTTTTATTTGATAAATCATTTATTCATTCCTTTCAGTCAGTTTCACTGAAAAAAAGGACTAAGCCCACACCACTCCCCAAACCATTTACCACTGAAACAATCTAATCTAAGTCATTCAATAGTTCGTAGGATGACTAAAACGACGACTTATAAGGAAAATTTCGCTTCACTCAAAAACACAGGCTCCCCTCGGACACCACCTTATCGTAGTGGGATAGTTTGTAGTAGTTCGCTACTCTACTAAAAGAGTCCAAAATATGAATACGGAAGCTGATTTAAGATGTCTGGATGACCATCCGCAAATTTGAACAAGTAACTCGCGGCCCAGATGTAGATTTTACAGGCCTCACCAGATTCATTCTAACGAAAAAATTTGTGAGAGACATGCTCTCGATTTGAAAGGTGCCTGCATTTAATACTTCCGGTCCAGTCAACTAGAAGTGGGAGTACAGCAACTGCCATAGTGGGAGAAACTGGAAAACCGAGTACAACTGGCTGCCTGCGTCATTTTTGTCCCCGCAGTAATAAGAAACTTCATAATTATCACCAAGAGCGCAACAACCGGTATCTGGTCCAGGCCTGTTTTAGTAAGAAACTTCAGAAATCTCGGTTATGCGGGGAAATCCACCAATTCAATAGCTCTAAAAGCTATCTGGTGTCCTGGCCTAGAGGTGGAGGTAGGGTCTGCACAGTCTTCTTTTTTTCCATAGATACAGACTATAGAGTTTTCGGGCTAGATCATCCTGACCATCTTATATGAGGTGACCCGCCCACCGCGATCTATTGAGGCGGGTTTTGGTAGGAGACTAAATCCTTCCTGTCAGAACCTTCTCTTCCGCCTGTATCAGGAAAATCGGAAGACAGGGAAGTTGATGATGTTAACGCAATTGGTCTATGGAAACGCAACCTTGCGGGCCGGACACCCTACACTGCTCCTAGTCGAGGGCATTTAGGCTCTGTGAATGAATGGGTTTTGATCCACCACAAGACGTAGCATATCCAGAACAAAAGGAAGCGAAATCCTTAGGATTAAATGGGGTATGAGAACAAGTTTGTAACCCAGCCAGACTTACCTTGAAGTATATCAAAATCTCTTCCCTTCTACTGGGAGCAGGGCTTGCGCTGTAGAGCTGCCCTTATGCTTTTCCGCTACTAAAGCGATGGGCTCAACTAAACAAAATCTATGGTATCGAATCAGGTTGGAATTTTTTACGATGAAAAATTCACAAGACCGTAAATGTGTATCCAGATATAAAATTTGTCGGAAGCAACCATGCTGAGACAATTCTGTGACCCCGAACCTAATTACAGTCGTCTTACAACACTAAGTTTACGCCCCTGTGTCTCTATTCTTGATTCTTTGTATCCTCGCCGACGCAAGAATTTCACATGACCTGCGTCTTCGGGAGTAGCGGCGCAATCGGTACAATCATGGGATTCGCCCAAACCGAACAGATGCAGTCCTTCCTGCCTCGGTCGTGTGCCGTAAGGAACTGTATAAGGTGGTAATTGAATTTGAATTTGAAGCTTTTTCCTGCGATTGGTAATAAAGACTGCTTTTGTCTTTTCGTCCGCCAGGCCGAGTTTAACCATTCGTAACCAAGCTCTGATGGCATGAATGGTTTCACTTTCATAGACTTCCACACCCGAATGCTTCGCAACTGCCACTACCCCCAGGTCGTCTGCAAAATCAATCAACGTTGCCTCCTTTGATACGTTAAGACCAAAAACTTCATCACACATTATGTTCAACAGCAAGGGCCCCAATACGGAGCCTGAAAGGCACCTGCTGCCCCAATATATTCTTTTGGCCCATCATACGTTTCGTACCTCATAGCCAATGCGCCCTGATTCTAACCCCAGTTGGCTAAGGTAAAAGCAGCCTGACATTTAGTGTCATCACCGCGCTCCATTCACTAACGGTTATCGCATCGCATCGACCGTAGAACGGGCTCACCAAAACAAATACTACGGCTCCGATATACAATTCGCTAGCTTGACAACTTCTTGTATGGTATGTCAGCCTCTCTTCCTCTTCCCTGTGGTGTCTTAAAGAGAGATAGGACGATATAAATAGGGCGCACCAAGTGGTAGCAGAATAAACCTCTACCTCTTCCACGGAGCGCGAGATACCCCTTCCATCTTCCTTAATTCAAATGTGTTTATGAACCGTGTGGGCTTTGTGTGAAACCCCATCCAATTCCGGAGCCTTACTATCCCCAATTCGTCCACACAGAACTTGTAGTTCCTCCTCGATAACCCTGCGAATCGAGAACACATCGTGTTCAACTGTTGGTTGAGGTCCACTTTCTTCATTTTGTCGGAAAAGAATTGTAATTATTTTGAACAAGAGAAGCAGGCACGTCACTTGGGGTGATTTGTGTCCGTGCATTTTATTAAGTACAACCTTGTAGATAGCGTCACACGGATTCGTTTCGCCTGTAACAATGCCACTTACTTTCTCTTCTAAAGGCTTCTTCGAAGTTCGCGGTATTCTTTCTCCTTCTGTCGATGTTCTCTCTTTTCTTTTGTCCTTTGCCAAAGTCTTTATGCTCGCAGACATGATGATCTCAACCGCGAGATTTCCTGGTTCCATCAGTAGTTTGGTTCGATACTGGGAGAAAAACGAGGCGGCACTGTGGACTTGCATACCTCATTTACCCGCTGACATAGCAGACTCATTTTCTCTAGCACCGTTCCCTTCGGATCGTGACGTTCTCCTACAGCCAACTATAATAGTTGCCCGGGTTTTCCACTTCTATTGCGCATTCGATTGTCGCCTTCTCCCTCTCCCAGGTCATCCCTCCCAACGTGGTACTGAGGTAAATCAGATCAATGATCGAGTTTAACCCTCTGCCTCCGAGGGAGAACACACATCCAAAAGTGACTAGTGCAATGTCCAGCTCCGCGAAGTTTTCAAGCAGGATTTGGCCCCCAGTGTTCGTTACTCGGCTTCCTCAATCCAAGGCCCACACATTGAACTCGCTGGCAGTAATTTTAGGGCAATCAAACATCTCCTCATATTGCGCTATTCTTGCACTAGCTTTTTTCTCCTCTTTTCACCTAATATAGACAACTTATTGTGCCATGTCAGAGCCCTGACATTTTAGTGTCTCTTCTTGATGAACTCATGAAGTTCATTTAAGCGTTCCCCCAATGAAAGAAACGCTATTCCAGTTTGATACCTTCAACGTTTGGTCTTTTTACAGACAGCATTAATGTCGGTTCGGAAACTATCGGTTCCTTTTCCGACCTCGACTACTCAGGGGCAACACTGTTCTCGGTGGTGACCTTCCAAGTTTCCAGCTCTTATGAAAATGTCCGCACATTAGATGCAAAGTAACCAAGTTTCCCACTACTGAGGCACTATCCCCTTGAACTAGGTCGCACAGAACAATGGAAGAGCGCAAGCTTCTCGAATAATCGTGGAGTAGCTGGATCGCATTACCTGGAACAGACAACGATGACATGTTGGTGTGTTTGATGATATCCCGCATAGTGGTCCATGGCAACCATGTACAAATTAGACTAAATCTCAAATCATATTTATGCAAGGGTTATCATACGCCGGAGGCTAATTGATTTCTCGGCTGCCACCTTTTGGTTTCGTCAACGGTTTTTTATTTTATTTAGGGTCGCGCAAACGCCCATTGATAACGAAACCGAACATACTTGCTTTCTCCTTCAACTAAAATTCCAGTAATTCAGTGGTTAACCGCGGTGAGGTAGTCGTACTATGGAGAGCACTCCTTTTCGCTTTGTAGTACTCTACAAATGTACTGTGGTAAGCCTGTGTTGGAAGTAAGGATGAATCTGATGTCAGATTAATGCTGACTGCACCCACAAGGTGTGGCCTCATGTCCAAGGAATCGTTATCAGCCAGCGAGTTTTCAGTCCAGAATGGGGAATATCTCAATAATGAATGGTTACGCTGAATAGGTTTCCTAAAGATGATGTGGAGGTGCGATAACACCTTGCTTAGACATGTAATGAAGAACAAAGTTTTGAAGATTGTAATGACAATGATGGTGGGCTTGTAACTTTCTTAACGGCATATTAAGGAGGAATGGTTGTTTAGTTGTTTAGAAAGCCAAGGTACGTACAATTAGACAAAACTATGCTCACCTACGAGGAGTTTAGTGCAATTCTATGCAAGATGTTTGCATGTCTCAACTTCAGGTCAATTAGGTAGGTGCCCAATGACACTTCTGACTTGTCTCCTCCAAAAAGACCAGAATCATATTCAAATACAATAAAAAGCAAACAGAAGAAGATTCGTAACGCACCCTGCACCTGGTAACTGATAAGTTCAACACTTATCAAAAACAAGTTCGTCAAATTGACCGGTTTTTGATAGAGACTATGGAATTTTGCAATCAAGGCATGGTTTCTACATCGGACGTCTTAACTTCTAAATCGAAAGAAGAAATTCTTGACCAACTATAGCCTACGTTAGAGGACCAAAACGTGTCGTTAGCCACACAGGCCGAAGGCTATCATTACAAGGCAAGCCTTACTACGACATTCCCGTCAAAAACGGTTAACGAAGAGCCTGGTCATATCCTAGAAACCAATCGTTGTTACAACTAGAGGTTGTGACTGGATGGACACCTGTATACCAATAGTGGTCCTATAGTTTATTGACTTGGCACACAGGGTAATTCTGGGAGGCGCTGCCGTGTGGAGCCGCGGAGATTCGTCCGAGCTCCACACCATGCCTTATGAAGTTGGCGAAGGGACGCTTTGTCGGGCTTCTGCTTGAAAACGAAGGTAAAAGACTTGTGGTGCTTGAACACTGTGAACGGCCTGCCTTCTAAGGAGTATCGGAAGTGCACGGCAATAAAATCCATGTACGTGGCTAATAGCTCACGATCATAGGTGCTGCAGTTCTGTTGAGCTGTATTCAATTTCTAGGAAAAGAATCTGAATGGCTGCCAGGTTTGGCTCACCTTTTGGTGAAGGGCAGCACCTACTGCGATGACTCAGAAATCGACGAATACCAGAAGTGTAGTGTTCTGTCAGCTGTCGTTTGGCTAGCTCAAAACGGCATCTGTGGACCACGCAATCACGCGTGAGTCTTGGGTATAGACAAGTAAGCGTTAAGGATCGCTTAATGTTTTGCAACTTCCGGCAAGAAACGAAGATAAAATTTTAACATGCCCAAAAACGTCCGTAGATCCTTGACTGTTTTAGGTTGTGGGAAGTCTGTGATGGCCTGAACCTTGGCTAGATCCAAAAGGATTCCCTCACGTTTTCCGGCCTTAAAACTTCTCCTGCTATTGAAGGAATTTACATTTTCCAACGGGACCGGCCTCAAGGAGACGTTGAAAAATGCATTCGAGACGTTCTAAATGCTCCAACTCAAGCGTAAAACATCGACTAAAACATCATCCAAGTACATAAAATACAAGTTAAGGTTTCGCAAGACAGAGTGGATGAATTTTTGAAAAGTTTGTGCCGCATTGCACAGACCAAAAGCATCCGTGTGAATTCGAAAAATCCGAAGGGTGTACATATTGCCGTTTTCGTAATATCCTCTGCAGCTACAGAGATTTGATGGTACGCCTTGGCTAAGTCCAAGGTCGTGAAAACATGGCAATTAGCGAGGTTTTGCGCAAAGTCGTGGATGGGTGGTATGGGATAGCGGGTTGGAATGATCTGAACATTCAAACGTCTGTAATCGCCACATGGTCTCCATTCGCCGTTGGACTTTGGGGTCATGTGTAGTGGAGAAGACCAGCAGCTATTTGATGGTCTGTAAATATCCTGCTTTAAAAATATGTCAAATAGTAAGTTTTCCTGAAGATCTGAGCGATGTTTCGAGGAGACTTATTCTGCAGACCCACTAGCAATCCATAGTGGGCTAGAAAGTCTGCGCCTAATATGGGACTACTGATGCCCGCCACAACAAAACGTCATCAAAACGTCCGTCGAAGACCTAGACTTACGTCTACTTGCCTGTAGCCGTAAGTGTGATGGTTGAGGAGTTTGCCGCTGCTAGTTTGAGTTGTTGCGGAATCAGTTCGTGATTCCGCGATACCGGGACAACTGAGACGTTTGCGTCTGTGTCGACCAGGTAATGGCGCTTGCTCAAAGGATCATATATTGTTAGGCGGCGTGGAGCTGCTTTCTGTGTAGCCGCCAGCGGCGCTCCCAACGAGGTCAGTTTTTTGACGACATGAATTGAAGCTCCATCAATAAGTGAGTGAGCTTTGTCAGCCGGCCTCGTGGCTGTCAACCTGCTCCCAACAGGTAGGCGAGTCGCTCAGGCAGATGAGTTTCGAGACGTGGTGAGTTGCGCTACTTTGTTGTGGAGCTCGGATGAATCTCCGGTAAGCGGTTCCACACTGCAGCGTTTCCACAATATAAAGGAAATGACACGCCCGGAAGTGAAAATCAAACCGGCCTCCTTAAAGTTGCTTAATTAATCCAAAAGTTTCTCTATTCTAGGCCGACTAGATAGCCCTGGATCCGGGGGAAACCCTCCCCCGTCTCCTCGGGTTTACGGACACGACTTAAACTTCGCTATCCAGAATATGCAGATGTTTCCTTATTTACTTTTCTCTTCGCTTTGCCATCAATCAAGCTATGTTTGTATTCCTCGAATTTTGAGATGTAACAACGGAACAACTATTCTATTGAAAGTAGCAATTAGATTTATTTCACACAAACAACTCCATTTAGAAAAATTCAAACTGAAATACAGTCACATAAAAGGAGTCCTCCATTCAAGGACAACTCCACAAGAACATAAATAAATTCACCAAATTCATAGCTCCCCGTAAAAGATACAAATTCCCATCCCGAACTACCCTCGCGAACCTTCTCAAATTAATCAGTTTTAAAATATGCTTGAACTCACAAGAAGCACAGAAGGTCAGTCTCCTCTGAAAGAGTTAAACCATTTTCCACCGTCACAACCGACAAACACACCCGGTAGTGAGCCCCCCCTTCCTCCAAGGATACGCGGAGCGAACAATAATATACACAATTTAAATATAAATATGCAACTTTACTATGCTTACCATAATCCTTTCTGGCTCTAGGTTGCCTATTAGAGACATTCGGGCTGCCAAATGTTTGACCCATTTTCTCCAAGCGCTATTTTATATCTTTTCTATGTTTTTCGAGTCCTAGTTGTCGGCCCTTATTGTAGTCGTATGGTTGCTTGTGTTGTTGTTATTCAGCCTTTTTTCGGTATTTCGAATGTAGAACGACGGTTAGAGTCCTCCCTGAGTGCTTACCACTAGCAGCCGAAGGACCCGAGAAGGCGACTCTTTCGTGTATCAAGTGTTTGTTCACGAAGCTCTACTACTGCAAAGTACACACTTTTAAGCCGTCGCCACCACTACAGTTTCTGCGTTTTCTTCTTTGGAAGAGAAATGTTCGCTGATTTTGTTTCGTCCTTCACTCGATACTTTTCTCTCACGTGTATAGAATTATGTATGATGGAGAGAATTGTTCCGGGTACTACTGCGTCGGGAGTTAGGAGAAACACGCGCGTTCTACTTGCCTAAAAGCCTTTTTTAGTCCCAATCGCAAGGTGGGGAAGAATTCACCTTGTGTCAATCGATGTGGAAATGAGAAACGAAAATTTTTATGCACGAAATCTGGATGAGGACGTTTGATTCACGGGTTTTGAGTTTAGGTGATCTACTTTCAACGTTAATTGGATTTTGTTGAGGATATGAACTGAATTCTGTTCGAACGTCAATTGGAATTCGACTGGGAGCCAAATCCAATTGTCCTTGGCACACGAATCGCACCGGATCGAATAAGGATTCCTTCTGGTATCAACTGAGGATGTGATGACACTTCACTTGCTCTCGATACAGGACTGCATACACATCCAACACTTTGATTTTGTGACTCTAATTTACAAACACTTAATTATCACTTGTACGATTTCCGCTTCAATATAAGATTCACTTTCATATCTAGATCACCACAGCACACAAGCTACAGCATCTTTTCTGAAAATCCTCCATCCATAGACAGACAAATTACTGGGGCTGACACGAGAAGAGCGAGAAAGATTTTTATTGATTTGAAATTGCGTAACATAATAATAAAATGAAAATGCGTCCAGCAACACATAAAACAAAAAAGCTAAACATCCGAAATTTCCACGTTTTGAGGCTCGTTATCATGACGTTTTCCGAAAACGGATTGTTATGTTGTCCTGCTATTATGACAGCGAATCTAGGACGAGCAATTTGCTCCCTGAAATCTTCACATACTTCTCCACATTACGATGAACCCTCGCTCCCCAAAACAACATCAAACAGGATCAAGAAGGTAAACCTTAATTAGAATATTTATTAGTGGTTTTAGCCAAATATAGTAGTTTCCCTAGACAGGCAGAGAAGCTTTCTATGTTACCTCGAGTAATAAATTTGTGATGAAATGGAAGCTACATCATAATCAACCCCCTGAGTGTACCCCAAGTGAGAATAAACCCATTAAGTAAACATCTTTCTTCCAATTACGATTAACTTTGAAGTAGACTTCCCATCCTGCTCTCAAGTTGTTGGGTTATTATGAACATGAAAAGTTCATTTCAAGCGGATATTTACCTTGAAATTCGTCTGAAAAGTTTACTTAGAATCCTAACATCTCCCCCCTCCCATGCGAAGAGAACGAGATTCAATTAATTTTCACTTGTCTCCATATATACCCAGACACACAATTTGTATACGTTTCCGGAGAGGAGTGCTTGCTTCTCAAGCTAGGATAAGTCCAATCTAATTGGCTATATTGTGCTGGCTTTCCTACCATATTTACTCCTGTATATCTTGGTCAGTTTATTCCTTTGGAGATACTTTAGATGCAATATTCAACAACCAAGGGGATAAGTCAACATAGTGATGCAAGTATGAGGAGCAATAAGAGATAGCTAATCAACTATAGAAGACAGGGACGAAGGCAAAGGAGGCCGCGACTCGAATACTAACTATGCAGAGTGTTAAGAATAACGAATGCCTGGTCACCAAAGTCTTGCATCGCGACGATGCGTATTCGTTGGACTTGTATCCCATTGCAGAAGCCAACGAAATCTGCGGAACCAGTAAACAGCAGATGGAAAATACGGACTCAAAAAGTCGATTTCCTCGGAAAAGCTCCATAAGAGGCTATTACTCGCCTGAAGCATAACGAGCAATTTTGAATTTTAGGAGAGGGTCGTACTACTGAACTATTCCTTAACCACCGTAACGACTCAAATTTCAGCAAAGTATTCTTGAACCAACAAGGTATCCTTGATAGAGAGGATAACCAACCCTTAAAAACACCTAAAGGAAACCTCCCAGAGAAAAAAATTCTGCTGGTGAAATCACTGCTGAGGAAAGCATTTCCATTCTCAAAATTTGTAATGAGTGCTCATAGTTGGGGCTGGTCCAAATTACCAATTAGATTAACTATAACCATTATGGTTCTGAGTGTGGGCCGACTAGAAAAGACAATGAACGGCGTCTTGCGGTAATGAAGACAAAGATGTTGCGTTGGACTAGTGGCGTGACACGTTTTGATCACATCCGAAATGAGGATATCCGCGATCGTTATGGGGTTGCACCGATCGTGGAAAAATTGCGAGAGAGGCGTCTTCGATGGTATGGTGACACAATTCGTGCTAACGAGAATTCACTTGCCAAGATTGGTCTACACATCGAAGTCGATGGTAAACGAACAAAAGGTAGGCCAAAACAACGGTGGCTTGATACGCTGGATGAGAATTTAAAAACCTCGAGATTGCACCCAGATCAGGCATTCGATAGAGCCAAATGGCGAAACCGATCACGACGGGCCGACCCCGCTTGTGAACGAGACAAAGGCTGAAGAAAAAGAAGAAGATAGCCAAACATGGGAGCAGAACTATCCTAGAATCCTGAAAAGTGCCAAAAATTGACAGGCAAATCCGCCAGCACCTTAGCAAAACTCAACCGAAGTGACTCAACGACACGTGTTTTTATGGTTCTGTGCTAGCAAAGTTTGGGAATGTGTAAAATACGTTTAATTTTAGGGAAGACAGCTATGGTGGCGTCATTCTGGCGTTCCGCAAGTCCATTCGTTTCCGCCAAGAAACACTCAACCTCATTTCGTGATCGTGTCAGTCTACCTCCCTCCCAGTATCTCTAACAGGGAATTCAACACGGCCTTGGATAGGCCCCTCACTTTTTGAGACTCATGTACTCATCACTGGGGATATATCATATACTAGATCCAAAAATCTGGGTGACTACCTCAGTAATGGCTAAAAGATGAGATTGTAGGCTGCTGTCCTCAACTCCTCATTTAATTTTCTTAATAATGGGATGCCCACTTTTTTGAAGCCACCGTCTATGCCTAAATAATCGGGCTCGGTTCTAGACATAGCTCTTGCTAATTCTGCTAGTCGATATTGACAGTTGAATCCGATTATGGATAAAATATCTAATAGTCACCACACTCCCATTTGCATCTCTACGCAGATGTTTCTCCTAAATTTAAGATTTATTCAAATAGGTTAAAAGCGCAGATCTGCAACTTAGCGCCTCTAGCAGTTATTACCTCTCTTACTAAGGGGAATTGCTGATGCAACTAAACTTTGCACTAATCACATGGGCCAGCCGAAGATATGGTGGACCCCAGAGCTTAAATTGTACTTTAAAAAAAAACAAGTCGCATATAAGCAATTCAGGGCTAGGCAAAGCTAACTGCTATGCCTGGTAGGCAGGCAAATCTACGTGTGCTTGCATCAATAATATCCTTTTACACATTTCGATAGCAAAAACTAGAGGTGAGCATGTGTTGACTACGGTGCTGGATGTGAAGAACGCCTATGAGAAGGTTGATTTAGCTATCCTTAGCGGCACAATGTCACATTTCCGCTTTCCTGCTGAGATTGTTTTATGGGTGTCAAGGACTAAGTCCAAGGATGCATTTGAAGCCCAATGACGTTTAATATCTATACAGCATCACTGCATAATAAATGCTGTGATAGCATTGAGATCTTCCAATATGGGGACGATTTCATCATTTTGGCGACTCTGGACAATTGTTTGGCGACTTCCAAATATTTGTAAAGGCAGATAAATGCGTTTGCTGATGAATCCCGAAGATTGGGCTTACCAATCAACATAACCAAATTCCAATCTAAATCCTTCAAGCGAAGCAAGGTAGCACCCTTCCTCATTAAAATTAATCTTACCCTTGCCCATGTCAAATGCATCACCTTTTTAGGCAGGGGAAATAACGAGGACGTGTTCGGTCAGAGGCCACTTGAACTCCATTATTCCTAAAATCAATATCTACTTGAGAACTCAATATCTACCTGATGCTTGGGGCTGATCAGAACCACCCCATTGCACCAGATTTTTTGGGCCAACAAACCGCCTCTCCGTTTCAGAAGACCCATCCTGGCAGCCAAAGAACTTCTTAAATTAAATACCCAAAAATAGCAATTGGTGGTTCAGAATCCTGATGCTGAGAATGATCTCTCCACAATCTATCATAATTCCCAATGTTATTCCCGGAATCTCTAGTAAGATTCAGGTTATTCTGTCGTATGATATGGGGGCCTGCGTGTGGTAGCGCGGAGGAGGGCTTCAAATCAAGGGGTTTTCTGTTCCTGGCGTCTAATGCTGCGTTAATTCGTGGTGTGTCTGCCCGTGCGGTGGATGGTCCGGATAGGACGCAAGTTTCACGTTTTTCATTGGACATTAGTTCGGTTTTAGCGGCTGAACTTTTATCGTGCTTCAGGCCATCAACGTGGCTTTCAGGATAGATGAGGAAAAGGTTGCTATTATTACAGACTCTCTTCATACTTGTAAATTACTCAAATAAAATACGCGATCGCATCACCATGTGGGCAAAATTCATGCCCTCGCTTCTGACCCATTTTTAAGCCTTTAAAAGACCTATGGTGCCAGGCGCATGCGGCGCACCTTTTAAATGAAATCGCCCATGTAGAGGCCCGTAAGGGTCTGGGCTCTAATCCCACACTTTTGGTCGTATGTTCTGCAGACAATTCAGGAACACTCCTCTAGAGAATAGGAGGAATACTTTTTGGCGATATTACGTGTCAAAGGACCATTTATTTGTCTCTAATCTTTACGCTTCTTTACCCATAGTTGTTGGGAAAAAAGATTGACGAACTCGCTAACTAGGGGGAAACGCAAGTAATCTCACCGACGAAGATTAACATCGTCCGAAAGACAAGGGTAAAGGAAGAAAAGTTGCTCACGAAGTAAGGATCTGTCTCTAGGTGGGAGAGCCTAAATGCGACTAGACACATCACACTTTTCCTGTCAGAATCGAACATGCGTACCGCAAAGTTTATCTTGTCGAAAAGCAGGCGTATTGTAGGCATTCTGACAGGATATAATTCACTAGCTGGCCATATGTTCAGAACAGGAATTATTTAAGATGATTCGTGTCCATTCTGTAATGAGGAAACGGAATCTACGGAATATTTCCTATGTGAATGCCCCGCCTATGAACGCATCAGCCATCAGATCTTTGGTGCCGATGTTCTCCAGTTACTGCGGGTAGCATCACATCCACTAATGGAAATCCTGCGATACGTTAACGAATCCAGGATATCCCATTAGATGGGGATGTCGTGTACAATGGGCCAACACGGATTGAGTACTTAGAAGCTATAGCTTCTTCCCCACCATAAACACACACACACAGGGATTGGTCTTGCGAAAAATGAAAGCTGCTACCACTGTCCAGTGAAACATTTGTATGGATGTCAAAAATGACATAATGGAAATGGAAGAGCTCCTGGATTTTATTACACCAATACGAAATTCCTGAAGGACCGCCAAAGGGAAAACAAATCGCTGGCGCAGCCCATAGCTGCACAAAACGCAGTGCCCTCAGCCCGCCAGAGAGGAAGCAGACAATTGATTAAAGCAATCGAGGAGAAAACAGCATAGATCTACCGCCAAGGATGCAGCAAAAAGAATTTTGTAGTTCTTGCATGAACTTGAGGGGGGTTTCCGGCTAAATTTCTAAAATATGCTAATATACTATTATTTACTTTATTTGTGCAGATATCAGAACGGGATGCATTTCGAGGCCTAGATTTCGTTTAGATGCACCACTGTGATTTTTTTCAGATTTTTCGGTTCGATAGATTCTGAGAACGAGACATTTTTTGGGTTATACTTTGAGTCCTCACCCCCTACGTTTCACCCAATATGAAATGTTGGGCCAATTTCACTTCACACTTCACTTCACTTCACTTCAACCTGCCATAGAAGAAGAATGACAACGAGAGATAACTGTTATGATCTCCAAAACACAAAAGAAAATGCAAAAATGCGAAAGTACGGTATTGGCCAATTTTCCAATAAGTTCCTGCAAATCTCTTATCACAAAGGTAGTTAAAGCTAGTGAGTTAACCAAATTAAGGGCTGTTACCAGTGGAAACATTAGTGTAGAGGGTAACGAGAAATGCCAGAGTCAGATACTTGGCAATAAGTTTTCTTTGTCGGTATACTAACAATCGTAGAATAGATCCATTGTTATATGCCTTTTTCATAAGGCAACAGCTCCTAAGCAATTCATTGGGGACCTCTAAATCAGGTCTATGATAAAAGACATCAGGTTGGCTGATGGGAAGGCCCTGAATGAAAGAGGCATAGGGAAGTTGAGTGAAAAATTGCACCAGGCAAGACAAGTGATGTCCATTCAAAAAATTCCAACAGTATAGCAAACCCCCAAGTTCTTGAATGAAGTGCTCTTACACACAAGGCCATGATCCAATTGGATTGTTGCGCCAACGATTATTATTATTATAATTATCCCCAAATGAGATGAAGGATCATACGCCGGGATTTACAAATTTGTATAATTCAGCTTCCACCGCTGCAAGGTCGCGTGGGATTGGCTCTTGCAGACTATCCACGAAAAAGATATCCATATGAGCATGATCAGTAAGCTATCTTGGAATCACTATCTTCACTTTTGGTTTAGATACAAAAGGGGCCTCCTTTTTGTCTCTTCTGTGTCAATCCTAAGCGATCTAAGTGATCTAAGTGAGCCATGTTAGCGAGTACTATATGCATAGTAACCAAAAGCAGACTACAAGGAGAGCTTGATTTTTGAAAAGAAGGCTGATATCCATCACCGGAAACGGTTATAGTCCGCCAAAAATGTCAATGGCCTGCCGAACTGACAGTATGGATTTTTGTCGCGCCTCCCTGCAGGAGCACCACAAAAGTCGACATTGTGCCCTTTACTATGGAATGTGATACATAACGGAGCGCTGTGCTTCAAATTTCAGATGAGGTTATTGTCAGCTTTGCGGATGATCCAGAGGATGTTGCCTACTTATATACACATAACTTTTTTTCACAAAAATAAGCTGACTCCAGGGTATACATTGTACACAGAACTCTCGTGTTAGACCCCTGATACTTAACCATCGGGGCGAGTTTAGCACTACAGGCAGCATAGAGCTGAAGAAAACTAGGTGCAGATCATTTACCAATGATCTAGTAACAAGGGATAGCTTTAAACATATCTTTCAATTACGAGACAGGCGTCTTTGATGGTATGGACATGTAATTCGCGCTGATATAAACTCACTTGCATAGCAAGCCAAAACAGCGTTAGCTCAACACACTAAATGGTGATTTGACAGCCTTTCTGTTCCATCCAGGTCAGGCGCAATGGCATAACCAATCAAAACGAGGTGACCCCGCCTTTGAATGGGACAAACGCCGAAGAAGATATCTGTCAATTACTTTTTTAACAGTAGCAGTATAGGGTATCAAAATTGAAAACTACACGACATCATTGTGGGAATCATGGATAAATATCCTGAAAAAAAGTACGCGAATTGCACGGTATCTAACGGCTAATTGAACAAGCTGCCGTCCGCTTGCATCATTAGACCAAACAAAAGCGGGTGGAAGAATCTTATTCAAACAAAAGACATGGAGTAATAAACCCTAGCCAAGTGTCTAGTTTTGCCTGGTGGCTCTAACAAATAGCTGCTTATGCTGGACCGCGATTGAAAACCAATTATGTGCTATGTAGTCGGAGCTAAAGTGAAGCAAATGACATCTCCTGAAAAAAACAAATCCACGGTACATCAGAACTGAGAATACGATCCATTTTTCGGCATTGATTTTGCTATACTTAAAGAATATGCCCATATTATTCAAATTTGCATTAAATTTAAGACCTATATCACCGGTAGTCCCGCAATTTGGTGTGGAGCCATGTTGATTTTATAGAGCCATCGCGAATCGAGATATATCCCAATAGGTTTATTCCATTTCCACGCAAAAATAAGCCATAGACTTTCCAATAAAAAAGAGAACTAACGATTTGGAAAATTCCACCCCCTAACGCATGTGATTCGCATCTGCATACAACGAGCCATCAAACCAACACCGAACCTTATCTAATCGCATTTTCATTTTATTACTGGTATCATATTATATGTGCATGTTCCTGTAACTCTCTCTACTCCTCATAAACTCCCATTCCGTTGTTATGTGTTTCTCATCTTTCTTTTTGCATCTTCGCTGATTGTGTCGGGACGTACAAGAAAATTGAAGTGTTTCAGCCGAGATTAAATTGCTTTTTATTTCGTTGCTAGAAGCGCGGATTTACGAGAAGGTGAAATGGCTGCAGATGAGGTGAGGAGAACCCCGGAGGCTCCAAACACCAGCACCATCCATTCATCTTCAAGGCCATGCTATTGTTGTTTATATTGCGACGAACAATCAACTTCGCGCTAGTAAAGTCAGCAGCCCGTGCTGCAGACAGACAGACTCGCTAGATCTATTGCAACAGTGGCGTAGAATTGGTCGTGCATGGTATCCTTCAGCTAACAATCAGGTGCACGATGTATGGAAAGAAAATTGATTACTCTCAACTCACCTTTCTAAATTCGATTTTTACACACAAACAAATTGCATATTAGATTTGGAGAAATCTACTGAAAGCCGATCATTAAAGCAATAATGTAATATCATTTGAATCTCCCGCACAATGACGTTGATTATACGGCAAAATGAAGCCCATGAGACAATACTTTAATAAGAAAAAGACTTAGCTCCCCTCATGAATAGAAAAGTCCCGAACCCCACATAGAGATGTGGTCGTTTATATGAAGACATATGTCATTCTTAAAAACTATCCTCTAAAGGGCTTCATGACAAATTTTATGACATTTGATTCGTTAGTATTTGAAGGACAGCCAATTGTGCGAGACAAGTTTTGATTCGTTAAAAACAATGGAAAAGGATGAGCATCATTGATAAACGTATTGCTCCAGATGGGGAATACACCGAAGAATGGGTAAGTAGGTAGGTATCAGTGGACGCCCCGAGGAGTCCAATTAGCGGTGCGGCGGGTCGCTTAGTTGCCACGAACTCCCTAAGACCATGACTGCTGTGGTAAGACCTAGGGTAACAGACCCCAGCCAGGTTAGATCATCAGAGATAGTCCGTAGCATTCATGAAGGATAGCAGCTCTTTCACTCGCCAACAATAGAATTCCTTAAGGTCCTCAAAGAATGGTTTATCTAGTGTCCGTAGCCCGGTTCTAACTAGAGCTGAGCAATTACAATGGAAGTGCCTGGGGATTTCTCGCTCCTGTCCGCGCTTTCACCAATATGAATTGTAGAGCATGGCGAGTCTGGTGACATCGTTCCCTATAGGGCAGTACCCTGTGCAAACCGCCTTAATCTTGTATGCATTTGCGTCTGGCACAAAAACCTTTGCAAACGGGTGTTGTTATAGGCGGGTCAAATGCTCCACGACTTGGTACAGTTGGTGAGGCTTCGCCTTCTAAAGTCAGCGGCTGCTAAGTAGTGCCAGTACATTCCGCTCCTGACAGTCGCCAACGGCAGACAAACTGTACCCATCGAAGAACACAGCAAAATTCCTCGTGGACCTCAACTTGCGTGTGGCGTAGTCCATTGAAAATGCTCAGAGTTTCTGAGGTATTTCGTTTGCTGTCCAACATCCGGACTCACGTGGTCTGACAGTACTGCATGCTACAGCGAATTTAATACTGAATTCCAGGAGGAAAAGGTCTAAGAGTACATTGAGAACATCTGCCAGACAGTACTGCAAAACCGTGGTAGCATATGCACACGTGCATATCAAGCTTCGTTCTTTTCTACTTCTTGTCCAGCACCTGCCACCACGCAACAGAGGCGTACGCTAAGATGGAAAGAGCCGCAACTGTGTACATCTATAGAACCATCCTCGGTCGAAGACTCCATTTTCTTACACACATCCTCTTGCATGTGTAGATGCGTTCAGTCGCCAATTTAACTTAGGACCAAGAATCAAACCCAGATACTTTACATTGGAGGAAACAACCAATCCTTGTTCATTTAGTTGCCGGAGGTGAAATCCCGGTACCCTTGCTTGGTGGTAAATAGCTTCAGCTCCGTTTTAGTTGGATTTATAGTGAACCCGCATCTTGCAGCCCACAAGCACACCTTTCCGAACGGTCAATGATTTCACTCATAATCAAGGGAAGGTCATACACCCCCACCTTCACTCCGCTCGTGTCCAATATCCGTAGAATTTCGTCCATCACTATCATCCAGCTCATATCAAGTGGCAGATCACACTGGATTATCCTAGTTCTTAGCATAGACTGTGCAAGACACATATGTTATTCTATTCTGGTTAGGGCTTCCTTGATAGCGTTGGTACTAACGTTTTTGAGTGCTCCTGCTGTATCCAGAAAGGCAGCTAGAGCGTTTTTATGGTTTCGCCTTTGGAAAAGGTGTGCTGAGATTTAACGAAGGGCGGTCTCTCCACAAATGTCCTTAAGAGGGTGTATACGTCGCGCTCTAGGGTTTTCAATATGAAAGCGGTGAGGCTGATAGGCTGAAAGTTTTCCATGGACTCATAACCGCGCCGCCCCGCTGTCGGCATTTCCAAGAGTGTGGTACATATCCGAAAGAGATGCAGCTTCAGCAAATTTCGACATGCCTTTTCTGGTTTTTTAGCATGACTGCCATTTAAATGCGGCAAAACGGTTTATAAGTAATCCCACACTACTGCGGCTGCATACCCTCCAAGCAAGGCTCTGACTCACAGTCCTCCTCGCTGTGAAGAAGTGCACATTTACTGGCAACTCCAGGGTCTCACCAGACGATTTCCGATCTTCCGGAGTCTTCCTACATTTCCTTGGTCAAAATCTTACTGAATCTCGCAGATTCACTGATGTTTTCAGTATTCTGACAAAAGTCCAACCAGGATCGCTTCCCGACAGTTTGATAGCCGACTTGCACACCTTCAGGCAGTCCTTATATGGCTGTCAGTATCTATGCCTATTGCAGATGTTGAAGACTGACCAAGGAGATCTACCTGAGGCTGCATCTTCAGTTCACTCAACACAGCTCGGGAATCATTACACGCCGACTTTCAAACAATTCTTTCTCCATTTTTGGAATGATTTCGTCTGAAACCCAAGGCCGCCCAGAATGCTGTTCATCATGAATTACTCCGAATCAGTTTCGCACGCCAAAAGACTTCGCATAACTAACGATGAATGTCAACAGAAGTAGTGGGCCTTGGCACTCAGAAAATATATCATTGCACATAATTCACTACAGATATGAAAATTTACCGAGGACAGCATCGCAGCCAACTCTGATTGGTGGGGATCTGAGGAGAGGAGGAGAATCAAACAACATGCTAGTTTTAATAGAATTCTGTGCAAAAGCGTTCCTTATATGACGAGTGCCTTGAAGCTCTTTTTTATTGAGGTAGTTCTTCTTAAGCTATCATCTTGAAGAAATAGGACAAATAAACCCACTATCTGCATTTGATTGCAGATGACGGGGCGGAGGTGATCCTGCATTTCATAAGGAGTTCTTCTTCTTCTTTAGACTTAATAGATGCTTGGAACTACTTCCCTACCATTCTCACTTATCTGTCTGAATTAAAAGAAAGCTTAAGTGGTATTAGCAGGCAAATAAGTTATACTAACAAGTTGGAGATTACTATGGGGCAAATATGTAAAGCTTAAGTGTTTGAAGGTTCGGCTCCCTCCAGTCTTTCAGTCAAACCTTGGCTAAGGGTTAAACTTACTAAACAGAACGTTAGAGCTACAAACGATACCATCGAACACGGAAAGGGTTTTTTTTATCGTGAATTCAAGCTAACTAAGAACGGTAAGGAATAGATCGAAATCAAAAGACGAATCCAATTACCGAATCTAGGTACAAACTTAGGAAAGTGAACATCTTGAACATCTGTGTTTATAGGACAATAATAAAACCTTTTTATCCGGCCGGCAGAGTAGTTCAGCGTTAACGTTCAAAAAGGATTCAAAATACCACCAATTTTCAGTGCGGACGTCATCAAAAACGTGGGCGCGCTGCGATACCAAGGCCAAATCTACGCACGGGTTACTGCTGGTGTTACGCCAAGCAAGATTTCTTAGCCGTGTGCTGCAGACAGTTTTGCAGTTTCGTTGAGTGGCGTCATCCGACCATCGTCGAGTCAAAGGGTCAGCTCTCTACACGTGGCACCTAAAGGATGCGGCGGCTGGCGCGTCACTAGGACCAGAGGTGCAAGAGATGCGCTGGACAGGGATAGGTTTCTTAGATCCACCATATATTCTTGTGGTACATCCAGTAGACCATGTGCTCGGAGTATACTATGTTGCTCGTCAGGTCAACGCATGCACTCGCCCCGATCTGACCGATCCGCTACTAATAATTAAAGATTTACTCCAAGACTCCAACGATTCACTGTTTTCCGTCATCGACCTCCGGCTGGCATTTTATCAAAAACCGATCGCCCTGGAATAAATATGTAACATTGCTGTCACCACGCCTTTCGGTCTGCTCGAGGTTTTGTGTATGAAGCTTTAATTCCATAATGCAACCCAAACGACGGAATGTACTCTGCTCAGAAAGTCTATCCGAGTCTACGAGTACAATATTCTCTTGTTCACAGAAAACCAAGAGCACCATCTATAATAGCTCCTCCAAGATACTCCATGCATCAAAACTCAAGCATAACTGAAGTCAATGTCATGGCTTACGAGAAGTAATCTTCGCCGCTTGTTACGTCCGCGGGAGAGGTTTTAATCAGCGCCATCTCAGAGTTTCCCAGATCCATGAACTCTTCACAGGACAGAAGTTTTCTTGAAACACTTAATTACAAATGTCGCTGCATTTCGAACCCCGCAGAGCTCCAGGTTCGGCTTCACGAGGATGATCGACGAAGAATGCTGCATTAAATTGGCAACCTGATGCTGAGGGTACAATTGAACTCTGCAAGCAGAGCATCTTTACAGCCGCCCTTCGTACGGACGCTTCCAACATCGCCATTGGACCAATAACGGCTTGATGGAGTGTAACTTCTGCTGGGCTTTTTGTCCAGGAAGCTATTGGAGTTCAAATGGTTATAGCTCAACCATAAGATTATTTCAATGCATCGTAATTCATACCGACCATCGGTCACCCATATTTGCCTTGACATAACGTTCGAATATGACCTTCGCAATTCGACTTCATTAGTCAATTTGAGACCCGCATTGAATATACGCATGGAAACAGTCACTATGTCCGCCATTATCACATTTCGAGCTATCAGCGAGGTCCAAGGTGGGGACAATCAACTACCTCACCTGCTAGCCAGACTGCAACTTAAACTCCAACAGTTGAACTTTGATGGCCATTCAGCGTACTGTGTGGAATTCAACGGCGCACTTAAGCCATACCAACTAATTCCGATTCGCCGTCAAATCATCGATACCGTGCACTAATTGTGACACCCCAGCGATCGTACCCAGCCAAACAAGTAGCTCCAAAGCTCTCCTGGCCAGGTCTATGCAAGGATAGTCTCCGTTGGGTGAAGCAATGCGTACCATGTCAGCTGTCCAAAGTCCATTGCCACTATTGTGGTGAATTTGAAAGTGTCAAAGCACCAGATGGCTGCTTCGATTACATTCACATCCATATTTCTGATTAAGCTGCCACTGGTACGAAAAATGTCTTTTGGACTACTGGACCTCAATCTTCGGATCTGCGCTCTAGATCAACACCGACCAGGGAAAATAGGGCCTAATCGCTCAACTTGCTTAACTACTAGCCCCTCACCATACCCTTTAGAATGCCGTACCAACCTCAAGGGAACGGTATGGCTGAACGCATGTATCGGACACATATAAGACGAACTTAAGTGCAATATGGAGACTCCTTGACTCGAAGTACTACTTACAGTACTGCCCGCCATTCGTTCCACCTTCAAGGAAAATCTCCAAGCTTCACCAGTCGAGATGGTTTTCGAAACATCGTAACCCGGGTGGATTCTTTGTGCCACAGAATGCATTTGCCAGCAGTCCACACGCTTTCATAGCTAACTTACGCCGGCTATTCAAGGCTATCCGACCAATGCCGCCTGTTAGGCATGCAACTCTCAACAGGCCATCTAAAGCCGACGTATTTAGACCAGGTTAACGACCAGCCAACTAGTCAACTCCGACCAAAGAACTAGTCATCACATTAGGAGCAACCAAATTACAACTGATTACCAGTCACCTCCAGCCAAGCAAACATCCTCTTTTGTTCACGTAGGACATCATGTACGCCATCAGCGCAAAATTCGGACCAAGAAGAAAGTTACATTTTCACTAGCTTCGTTACGTGACTGTGGCGCCTCAGAATTGCCCCACTTCGATGCAGCCCACAGGATGGAAGCGAATTCCCGCTATGCGCCAGGAACCTCGTTATAGCTCACTATTGCCGTTTCTTCACTTTAACTGCCGAATTCGGCCGATATCCTGTTTCCTTTTCATTCGTTAATTTCCATTCTGCGAAACAATATTGGTTCTGTAGTATTGTATTCGAAATAAAGTTCTAGTCCCGCCTGATTACGATGGCCTTTTGGTTCTAAAAATTTCTAGACGTGCCAAAAACCAACCCTGGAAAAAGATTGGGATCTACTAGATATCTTGCTCTTTATGTTATCAACAGAAAGGCTCGTGGGTACGATGTTTGGAAGAACACCTGAAGGAGGCAGAGGCAATCACCAAGAAAGGGTAGTGCAAAAACATATTTAAAGATTGTCGGATCCTAGGTCACATCGACTTGATGTCGGACAGAATCAATTGCAGAGCTTCCATATTTTTTGATCCACGGATCACTTGGGCCTGCTACCCATTTTTTTTTAAAGGCGAACATGATTATCGGTTTCATCGAAGGCAAAGCTTATCAAACGCTGGGCGAAGGTGACCGCCCCGAGAACAGCGTGACCAAGGTGATACCCTGATATTAAACCCTCTCTGATGCAAACATAAGCTTGGCGAAAGGTAGATGTTTGTTTAACCAGAAAAGCATAATAAAACTGGTAGTGACAAAGCACATCCTGGACGAAGGCCATCATATCTCCAGAGACGACCTGTTCCGCTTGGGACATCTCACAATAAATTCCTTCTGTAGAAAACAGCCTTCATGTATTTCTCGGAGAGTTAGGTTCATACCGAGAAAAATTACAAGCTCTTGTCGCGTGCGAGAAGAGAATCCTTGGAACAATTTCTGGTCCCCAACAGGAGGCTGAACAATTCTGTTACCTATGAACGATAACACGACAGTTTCTTCAATACGAAGGTGCGGTGGGCAGATAATCTAATCGGCATGGTGAAGATGACCTACAACAGAATGTCTATATAGGTAAACTCTATGGCAAACAAAGATGTGGGGGACCCTGTCTCATATGGATCAGTGACGTAGGCCGGAACACCAGGCTGCTGTAAAGTTAGTGATGTACTGAACCTCAGCGCAAAACCGGGATATTTGGGATTCCTTATTAAGACAGATCTAGACACAACACCGGTTGTTCGGACATTGATGATGATCCATTAAAATGTATTGATCAATTCGCGCTGATAATACTTTTGAAGCTTAGCTTACTATTTGAGGGAACAATATTCCCTTTATCATGCAGACATCGCTCCTTAATATTTGAATTTGTATACTAACTAGGAACAGCTGCTCCTTTGTGGTTATTTCTAGGTGATAAGGGATTCCGAGTATTAGCAAGGAAAATTACCACAAAAACCGCCTCCATTCTCAATAAGTGGATGCCACTTTGCTACTAATATACAAGTATTCGTTCACATGTCCACAACACTCATTAAACCCTGAGTGCTTTGTTTCACTTTTCGCATACATTACAGCAAATGCACAGTTTCCATGAAATGAGTGGGCCTAGTGAGGCATAAAGTGCGCTGTGAAGTGGAAACACGTCTGCTGCGCTACGCCTTCATATGTCATATTTATTTATTGAACTTAAATTCACTTTTCCCAGTAAAAAAGTAACAGAAACTGGAGGTCATTCAATTAAGTTCATGAACTACGTAACAAGCTCCATGGGTCTCAGGAGGAGCTGTTGTGAAGGTATATATGTTCCTTTGGATTCCCTCAAACCAGTAGAAATCGACGAGTTTCATTCCAAAAATTGTATTTCCCGTAAACGAATTTATTCTGTTTAACGGAGTGAGTCAGCCCCTGATATAGTCATTTTCACACATGACCACAATTCTAGATAAAACCATAAGAAATGATAGGCAAAACCTGCAATAACAGTTCCAGTTGTTGTTCAAATATTGGCGAGAAAAATATTGTTGACCGTCTTATTATCAGAAATAAATTTTCTTCCTTCCAAAATTAAATTTTATCTCTTCATCTTTTTATACAATTATCACAGATTCATGGCGAAAACATCATGTGAGAGTAATCAATTTTCGATGAGTGTGCACATGTGATTTCCACAGACCGGGCATTGGACTCCATGCATGAGCCAGCCCGGCTAAACATTACTTAACCCAGGCTAGTCTTGTTTTTCTCGTTTCTTTCGAAATTAATTGCATTTACACATTTTCCCTGAAAGAAAAACAAAAACACCGCGAGGGGGCAGTGACGCAAAATTGATTTAATTTTGAATAAATTTAAACGCGCAAACACCGCCTTTGTTGGTTTGGATAGGCTTCGTCCGGGTGTCATGTCATCCATATAATCCAATTAATAGTCGAGACGAACGTTCGAAGGTGAACCGCAGGCCATTTTGTCGCGTATCACTGTCACGGGCATTGGCTGTCCTTCCTCCCCTGAATGGCAATCGCCGCTCTAGCTGTCGAGGAAAATCTTTGAACTTTCCTTTTAATATTCAAAGTCGCGTTTACTTTACACACCACAGGGACGAAATCGACTGAGGAGGGAGGAGAACACTTTCAATTTCCGGCTCGGATATTGGATGACCGCACGAACACTTCAGGTCGCACTCGATACTCGTCTGAACTATTGATAAGTGCAGAATGGGCGCGTAAGGGAGCACTTCAGCCCTTCGTGGGGATAGTACCCACCAGATACAGGCGAGTCATCCCTCATTGCGAAACACTTCAACTTCCTTGCGACACAATCGAACTTCCAAGGCAAGTAATATGAGCCACCACTAATCCACTTAACATGAATGGGAATCTTTGAACCCCAACAATTACGGGAATGGGAGTTTCGGACAATACACAGAATAGACCAGCCCACGACCAACCTTAGACGAACTAGACCGCGACCGGCTCAAATGGCTTTTGCTTTTCTTACGAAACAATCTTTTTCGCATCGAACCCGCTCCCCAATTCGATTCGTTCACTTCCACAAGATACAAGACCTCAACTCCGTAGCAAAATCTTCCGAAATTCGTAGCTTATGCTATCGGCATAAATGGCAAACTAAATCTGTCATCGACCGTTGTTGCAAATCGAAGCTCAGATATTTCCTAGACTCCACCATTTGCCTGGCAAAAACATTCAAAGCTTCGGGGGTACTTTTGCTCCCCACAAATTGCAGCCTCATGCGAGCCGGTGTGCAAAGAGCGCTCATATAAAGCTGTGATAACGTGGGTCGGCCACAAGCAGAAAGCTCCAACCAGCTACGTTGGGAGTATCCCACAATCTGTACAGGTATTACGTCTCGAATTGCTCCATCATGATCCGGTTGCCTCAGCATCCGGAAGTATCTTGGAGCACGTAGCTGAAAACTATTTAGTAGGCGCTCCTTCCTGGCCCTCCATATGGCTAAAGCTGCGGAACGAGTCCAGAATTCCAAATGGATCCCAATTCCGGCGAGCATCCTCCACCAGCTGGACCGAATGCTTGCTTAAATCTTAGGAAAAGTTGGGGATGGGGGTAACGAACTTTTACCCCAGATGCGAATGGAATGGCTTCAGATGAAAGCTTGTAAAGTTTATTTAGAATTCAATGGCACACAAAAAAAATGGTCATGTTCGTGATAAAAAAAAAAGAATTCGCTTTACGTGCTCGCGCCCCCATACTTGAATGTTTTGAAATGAGTTTGGGGAGCTTTATGAGATTAGCATGGGGGGACGGACAGTCAATCGAAATATTCATTGGATGGGCAGCAAATAGCGACACAATCTTGCAATTCATTAGAATATCAAATCCAGGAATAGATTTAGCTCGATGGCATTGAACTTGGAATATGGGAAACAAAAGATTGATTTCATAGTATCAGATCCGCACTGGTTTGGGGGAAAAGTATGGATTTGAATGATAAATACAGAGTGAGTCCCAAAAGGAATGTAAATACCTTTTTTTTTAATATAATTCATTGAACGGATCTTATTTAAAATTCTTCAAAATACTGCCCTTGGGCCTCTACACAGCTTTTCCAGAGACTCTGCCATGACCGGTACGCACTTTGGAAGGCGTCTTCGGGGACCTCTCGTAAAGTCTTCGTCACGGCTGATTGGATCTCTTCTATGGACGAAAATCATACTCCTTTCAGGGCTGCCTTAATCCGTGCGGAGAAAAAGAAGTCTGATGGGGCAACGTCAGGCCTATAGGAGGGATGGGACAGCGTTGACTCATGGTGTTTGACTAGGAACTCACGGACTAGTAGTGCGTTGTGGCAAGGCGCGTTGTCGTGATGGAGTTTCCAGAAAACGGAGCTGTCTTTTCACGTTCTGAAGACTCTTTTTAGGAGTTTTCCCGGCACGTCCACGTAGTAGGCAGCGTGAACTGTTTGTCCTTGACAAACAAACTCCTCATGGAGCACTCCTAATTGCTGCGCGAAATGAAGCAATTGGGTGGGAGTAAGATCGACGACGAGTTGATGAAGTCCCTTTGGCTGCGTCGGCTCCCGGAAGGCACCCAGGCGGTCTTCTCTGCACGAGGTGCACGTACGCCCGACCATAGCGGCCGTTCAACAGCCATCGGACGAGGTGGGCGACTTAAGGCGCGAAATAGCCGCCTTAACAGCCAGTGTGGCTGAGATGCAGGCGACGCTGGACGCTCAGCGTTCGGGCGCCAGATCACGAGCTCACTCGCGGTCTGCCACCCGAAAAGGGCGATCAGGTAGCAGGTCGTCAGGACAATCCACTGACCGAGGGATTTGCTGGTACCACCGCAGATTCGGCGATAAAGTCACCAAGTGTACAATCCCTTGTAAATTCACGCCTGCCGCAAAAAACTAGGTCCGCGGGGGGTCCTGGCGACGGCCACCCAGAACGCAGCGCCACGTCGCCTAACAATTTACGACCCTCTCAGCAGGCGCAACTACCTCATCGATACTGGTGCGGAGGTTTCGGTTCTTCCCGTACCTCGGCAACATCAACTATTTCAACAACCGGTCAAACGGGCGGCAGCAAATTCTTCCCGCATAAACACATACGGATATAGGCAAGTGGACGTGAGTCTTGGCTTGCGTAGGACGTTTTCGTGGCGTTTCATCCTGGCGGATGTCAGCTTCCCCATACTAGGCGCAGACTTCCTGTGTCACTATGGATTGCTGGTAGACTTGCAGAACAAGTCTCTTATAGATTCCACGACCAACCGTAATTCGTCGGGACATTACCGACTCTCGTGTTCGGGCACTTCTCCAAAAGTTCAGCCAGATTACTACCGAGTGTAGTCTCTCCAAACCAGTGAAGCACAATGTGCAGCACCACATTAACACCACCGGTTCCCTGATCTCCTCGAAGGTGGCCTCTACCACTCCAGAAAGCTTCTGGGGTGGTAGAGGCTATTGCGCGGAAAGAATTTGAGCAACTTGTTCAACAAGGTAAACCTTCAAACAGCTGTTGGTCTTCCCCACTGCATATGGTCCCTAAGCCAACCGACGAATGGCGCCCCTGTGGGGATTACAGAAGGCTAAATGCACAGACCGTTCCAGACCGATATACAATTTCGCTCATCCACGAGTGAATTCGAAGAAATACGGGGTTGACTTGATGCATTTCACGCACGGCAACAACACATCAATTCATAGTTTGACAAAAGTGCAACTGGAGTGAATTATTTAGCTCACATCACAACCGCGGGTGCTCCATGCAGATAAACCAGTCAGTGGTCGTGCAACGTTGTAACAAGCAATTCCTGGTCTAAATGCGGCAACCATAATTCCACTGTCAATTACAGAACTCACAGTTCACGACTGAGTCCCATTTTCGCAATCGAAAATAACAATTTGGTCGTCGTCCTTCTAAGAGTTTGAAGGGTCCAACGATGAGTAACGCGGAAGTACAAATTGTCGAAATCAACTCTAATGAGGTTTTTCTTTGAACGATTTGTATATCTTACTAGGACGACACTATCGCACTCGCATATACGTGTATAAGTGTAAATGTTTGATCAGAATGATGTATACATATCGATACTATCTCCGACAAACTCCATTTTATTCTTTTTTTCTGTTGATCAGTCAAAAACACCGACAGCGTGCAATCTCCACGACGGCCGGAGCAGAAAAGACCGGTTGACTTTCAATGCGGTCCCTTTGTCTCCATCCAACGGAACTTTTTCACCGCTGGCTTTCCCTTCTCGTGGCGAGTTCGAATAAGCCACGGAGAGCGCCGGCGGCGTCATCTATCCGCCAGAGAAATAGAGTGAAGGGCCACATCAGCAAGGACTCTGAAGCAGATTCAAATTGCAGGTGCTCGAAATACAGGAGAGCCCTTAACACAAGTCGCAGATGAGGTTGATATAAATCAACCTCAACTACTGCGAGGCGGTGCAGGATACACCGAAGGATACAGGAATCAAGGACGAAGCTCGAAAAAGAGCAGATTGCCGGGTGGGTTGCCGAGTTTGACGACGAAAGCTTTCGAGGAGGACACGTTCTCCGCGGTGCTTGAGTCTGATATATCTCTGATAGGTACAGCCATAGAAAAAGCCACCCAGATCATCCAATGGGTGACGAAACCATGCGATGCCACGATGTTCAGAAGACGATAGTTCCCGAGTAGGCAGCCCAACTAGGGGGGGAACAACGAAATAGCAAGTTTGCGAACCGCATGTTTCCAGGCAAAGAGGTTCTACCAGAAGCTGAGAGGAAAATCCGGCAGCGAAGATCTAGAGAGGACGCATAGACAGCTGCGCGGTCATCTGCGCTTCGCAAAACCAAAAAGAACTGCTTGAAATAGTCGTGCGAAAGTGCCAACATAAGCCCTTGGGGAGAAGCCTATAGGGTGATAAGGAAAAAGCTTGCGGAGATCGCCCCGTCCGCGCCTCATAAAACAGATTATTACCACTCTGTTTCCTCACCATCAAGACAGCGAAAGACAAACGGTGTCTCAGGTCAACGAGTGCCTGATACCTCCAGTTACCTGAAATATGTGATAGAATCGGTGACAATAAGATCCCAGCTTTGGGTCGCATACCCCAAACTTTGAAGCTAGCAGTGATGACCAGGCTCGACCTTTTCGCCAGCACCTTCGAGGCGTGTCTAAAAGAAGGAATGTTCCCTACTCAGTGGAAGAAGCAAAAGTTGGTATTGGTTCCCAAACCTAACAAGCCACCTGAAGATTGAGCATCATATCTTCCAATCTGACTGCTGGATGCAATGGGAAAGATGATGAAGAATCATCATATCATATGTAACAGACTCCTACCTATAATCGAAAGCGGTAATGACTTGTCGCAGTGTCAGTACGGATTTCGACATACCCACTCTACGGTAGATCTGTAGTTCTACCTTGTTAGGTAAAGCCACACATCACTTTGAGCGTCTTTATACGGAATACCGGACCGAACTAGACATTGTGCTTCAGTGAGTGGTGATGTTAAAATATCAGAAAATTTTTCGCCTAGTGAAAACTCTTCCTTTTCACTAACTTCAGACATGTTAACCACTACATGACACTTTGGAGAGCTTAATTAAATTGCAAATTACTTTAAATCCACTGGAGGCAAAAATACACTCATTACATGGAGACGGGACATAATCTTCTTTTTATTTTCTTAAACTGACATTTCTCAACTTATCAATATTCATATTTACAATTCAAAAATTAATTAATCATGGCCTGCTTCGCCACGGAGAACACCGATGGTGGGAACTGTCAATCGAATCCCGCTGCGCCACAGATGTAACAAGCATGGTGGTGAACCTGGCAAAAGACGCACTGAATGCTGGTGATTGCTCTGCCGTGGTGGCGCTGGGTGTCAAAAACGCGTTCAATTCCGGCAACTGGTGCCCAATTAAAAGCGCATTGACATAGGTGTTCCTGAATATTTGGCGTGTTTGGTGAAGGATTATCTCTCAGAGAAAACTCTCTGGTACGGGACGGATGACGGGCCCAAAAAATACATCGTCACAGAGGGGGTAACACAGGACTCGGTGCTGGGTCCCTTGCTGTGGCATGTCATGTTACGATTGCAGACTTTGGCTGTAGCAAAGCACCCAGAGGATGTGGAGGTTTACGTGACGGAGACGGTGAGAGCGGTAAGGACCTATATGGAAAAGACTGGATTGACCCTGGCGAATGAGAAAACCGAAGTGGCCTTAATAACGAACCGTGGGAAAAAAACATCGCGAAGATGGAAATCGCTGGGTATATGGGGTATATATATCGTCTCTAAGCCGACTATCAAATACCGGGGGGTAATAATTGACGCCAAACTGACTTTTACAGAGCACCTAGAGTATTCAAATCAGAAGACAACTGGCGCCAAGACGCACTTGCAAGAATGCTGCCGATTATTGAAGGGCCGAAACACTGGAGAAGATTGCTTCTAGCTGGAATTTTGCGATCCACTCTACACGTCACCAGTGTGAGCGGAGGCGATCGCAAACTCTTTAAGACAGAAGGAGGCGAATTCGGTTTACCGGCTGATGGACTTGATCCTTTGCAGTGCCTATAGAATCAGATCAGATGGGGCAGTATTGGTAATGGCGGGAATGATTCCAGTCGACATTTTGGCGAATGAAATGAATGTGAAGACGTATAGAGGGCACACGAAACGTGGGGATGTGGCAAGGCCAGAGTCGTATGATCTCCAGCAACGCAGATGGGACGAGTCTTTGAAGGGCCGGTGGATGCACAGGCTTTTTCCCAATATTAGGGTATGGCTTGGGTGACAACACGGAGAAACCAACTATCACGTTACCCAGTTCCTCACGGCACACGGTCGTTACTATAGACAGTATTTATACCGCTTTGAGCTAGATGATTTGCTGAATTGTCTTGCATGTAGTGGCACACCGAAGGATGCAAAACTGGTCATGTTCCACTGCCCAAGATTCGCGATGGAAAGAAGGGGTCTGAACTAAGCGCTAGGAAGGAACGTGAGAGTATTGTTACGAAGATGCTGAGGTCAAAGGAGATATGGGTTGCGATTTCCTCCGCAATTATAAAAATAAATAAAATAAATAGCTGATGAAGGAGGGAAGGAGGAGGAAAGGTCAAAGGACGAGAATCGCGAATGCCTGAAGGGGGTGGTTTTTAGTGGGTGTGAATCCCACACGCGCTGGCTCTAATCCCGACGTGTGTGCGGCGAAGCTTAAACGGACGTGTCTTTCTAAGATTTCCCACCTTCGTGTACTAAAGAAAAAGTATATATATATATACCTACATTGAATATTTCCACTTTACTCCATGCACCAAAGCATACATATGTACATATATAAGTACAAAAGTTGAATACCGCTGGTACTAACTTAGTCATACATCCACCTGGATAAAATGACACCCGCAAAAAATTTTTGTGGCTAGTCGGTTTCGATCGCAGGGTGAAACCGATCTCATTAGACGCTGCGCTGAACTTAAGAGGAGTTTTCACGTAAATTTCTGGAATATATAGCTATATGCTATATTAACTTTACAGGAGCAGATATCGGAGTGGAATGTATTTTGAGGCCTCGATTTTGCATAGGTGCAAAACCGTGATTTTTTTCAGATTGTTCGATTGGATAGATTCTGAGGACGAGGCCTATTTCACATTTAGGGTCACAAATTTTGAGCCTTCACTGACCTGCGTTTCACCCAATGTTAAGAATAAGATCATTGTGGAAAAGTACTAATTGAGCCCTTTCCTTTGATGTCACACATGACCATATTCAGTGAAAAAATTTGCTCCCCCCCCTTTTGCGTATATGGTGAGCCTAAATCACCACGCAAAATGAATGAATTGGAATGAAATTTCAATATTTCATTCGAATGTCAATTATTTTCGTTAATTATGACATCAGCATCTTATTTGTATGGCAAGATGCATTAAATTCGCGGCAAATTAATAAGTTTGAATTGCTCTAACTTTGACAGTAATGGCCGGATTTCCATGGAGCTTGTCAGTATTATGCGCGAATCTGTTTTGGTACTCCTAGAATGAACTTAAGGGGGGTTTCCCAGGCAACTTCAAAACATTGGTAATATTCTATTAGTAAGTTTATATGAGGAGATATCGGAATGGAACACATTTTGGGGCATGGATTTCGTTTAAGCCAATCACCCTGATTTTTTTCAGATTTTTGGATTGGATATTTTCCGAAAATGACTCCTATTTCACTTTAAGTGTGCACATTTTGACACTTTAGTCTTGCCCTACACTAATATCAGTTTCGGAAAGTACTAATCGGGGCCTTTCATTTGATACCCCACATGACTATACACGATGGGAAAAATTTACATCCCCCTTTGCATGTATGGGGAGCCTAGCTGCTCTGATTGCAATGCTTTGAATAAATATATCCAGCGGCTGCAAATTGAGTAATGCATCTACAGCTGCGCCAGATGTCATGCTTATGGCACCGGTTATAGCAAGTTACACAGTTTTTTGCAGTGCTGTTAGTTTATGGAGAAAACATTTTTGTCTCACCTTAACCCACCACACTACGCATGCATAAGCGAACATCTACCTAATGATAGCAACCAATATCCACATTATCACATGAGGCCTGAGCCCCCATGTCGAGGCAAAGGTCCGTCTGCACAGCCCATAAGCTGTGAGAGCTCGTTTCATCTTTACCTCTACATGTTTGTTCCAAAGAAGTTTTTTATCTAGAGTGACCCCCAAATATTTCACTTCTTCGGAGAGTTGAAGGGTAGTACCCCTCATCTCAGAGAGACAAAGTCCATCCAGTTTTCTCCTTTTTGTGAATAAAACCATTGTGGTTTTATTTGGATTAACTGACAAACCATGTCTAAGGCACCAGTTGTCTATCAAATCAACGGCACACTGTATATTCCTACACGCCGTTCCAAGATCCCGATCAACAGCAAGTACAGCCACGCCATCAGCATAAGCTTGAGCGTGTATTGAGAGATTTAGCAGTTCGCATAGTAGTGAGACGATCAGCATACGCCACAGAAGTGGCGACAACACACCTCCTTGGGGCATCCTTTCGTTGCTTCTGCTGCTAGGCAGCGATCGACACCCACTTCAGCACACAACAATCTCTGCGTTAGCATAGCATGGATCCACTTAATTAAAACATCATCAACACCATGCGTTCTGGCGGCATCACAAAGTTTGAAATGTCCACGAACACCCGCATCGTGAGTAACCCTTTAGAATTGCATCCTCTATCTTTGAAAGCAAAAAATGAAGAGCAGACTCACAGGACTTTCCACGCTGGTAAGCATGTTGGTTTTCATTAAGTGGGTGCGACCTAAACGCCTTCCCACGAATGTGACGCTCAACCAGTCTCTCCAAATCTTTCAGCAAGGATGATGTCAAGCTGATCTGTTCTTTGGATTAGAATAGTCATCTTTCCCAAGCATTTAAAAAATAGGGACTAACTCTTTCGTCCAGGGCAGAGGCAACTCATCAGACGCTGCCTCACCTCTGCCCTGGGAGCAGCGTGACCGTGACCCTTGGACGAAACCGTTAGTCCCTATTTTTTAAATGCTTGGGTGCCATGCCCCAAACGAGGGATGCGTGGACCAAAAAACGTGAGAGTAAGTTGATCTCCATTTGGTCCGGTCTAACATAAAGTGGATGTGGACTTAGGATCCCTCACTATCCTAAATAATAATTTAACTTTAGCCCAGCTTAGACTCAAGCTATTGCCGGTTTCACTTGGATATAACTCGCATCCTTGGCGTGTTTTTGCGAATATATCATATAAAGGAGCGTTTTCCATCTGTTGCCACTTACGGTCACGCTGCTCCCAGAGCAGAGGTGAGGTAGCGTCTGATGAGATGCCTCTGCCCTGGACAAAATCGTTAGTCCCTATATTTTGGCATAAACTTAGTCTAATGTATTATGGAAAACTGTTAGAAGTGTATCCCGTGGTCCGCGTGAGACGGGATTTCCCCCACACCGTACCACTAGAGACCTGATCTCCTCGTATTTGATTTCTTTGGGAAAAGTCACACTTGGCGGTGCAGCAGTTTCCATGTCCTCATCCATGAAGGGTCTCATCTCATGCCGCAGAACAGTCGTGTTTTCCTCTAAGCACCTTGATTGGTTTGCGGTGTCCGGTCTGCATAGATTCAATCACTCGAACTGACATCAAGTCTTCCCAGAAGCAATTTCTGCCTGAGAGGGGTGTACTTGCAGTAGTCTTCCCTGAGGCAACACGTAAATATGACTGAGACAACGTAAAACAATATGACTGTTGGAAAAAAACCAAAATAGGAAAAAGAAATACCGAAATCTCTTATAAACGAGATCTCATTGAAACATCCATCGATTGCAGTATCTTTATAAAGAACACATGAAGAAAGAAGCGATAAAAATGGCACGCAATCCTAAGAAACTTTGCATGCAACGCAAAGACAGCTGTACATGCCGAAGTAGCTAGCTCTCCCTAGCATAGACAAATCGCAAAAGGAATAACGCCAAGCGGAAGAAGGCGTTTGAAACCAGTTAGGAATAGTTCAACGCTTCCACAATTATCTCTAATGGAGCAGGTGATAAAAAGCTAAGTAAAACCTAGCAAACTCTCTAAAACTCAACAGGAAAACGAAACCAGAGTAAAGCATGTGGCACTTCTTTAAAATTGCAAATAATCTGAAGGCGTTTCTCTGGTTGAACCTATGACTAAACTAGAAGGGATTTCCGCTAAAATAAAGAGATATCAAGGACAAGAAACCAAAATAGGGGTAAAAAACTTAAGCTTGCCTCAAAATGTATTTACACTGCCTACGCGACTGATTTTATTGCCGCGTTTGTGGTAAACCTGCAACCTTCAAAGTCCCTTCCACATCCCTGGCATCCTTCCCCTCTCCATTGATATATTCATCATCGCTCTAGCTTGTTTAGTTTGCCTGCTGTGACGTGTGTTGGTGTGCTCATCACGAAAATGGAAAAACGAAATCTAGAGCAACGCGTCGCGATAAAATTTTGCGCCAGATTGGACGAAACAGCTTCGGAAACGTACGCTAAAATTGTAAAAGGGCATTATATTAGTGCTCTTAGCCGTACCCAGGTGTTTCGATGGCATAAAGAGTTTAAGGAGGGGCGTGAAAGCGCAGAAGACGAGGTGCGGAGTGGGAGACCAGTCGAAGTGACTGACGCAAATGCGCAGCGTGTGCGCACCCTAATCCGTGAAGATCGGCGTTTAGCAGTACGAATGTTGGCCTCGGAACTGGGGCGAAACAGTCAGATAAATTTTAACAGGCGATTTCGAGATGAACAAATTTTGCGCAAAGATGGTTCCAAAGAAACTTTCTCAGGAGCAAAAGCAGCATCGAATGACCGTCGTAAAAGACTGTTTGGAACAAGTGGAAAACGATCCCACGCTGAGCTATTACTGGCGATGAGAGCTGGTTTTTCCAATACGACCCGGAAACCAAACGCCAAAGCTCACAATGGTTGTCTCCGCACGCCCCTCGCCCGAAAAAAAGCTCGATGATTATTACCTTTTTTGATAGCCGTGGAATCGCCCATAAAGAATTTGTTCCACCGGGGCAAACCGTAAATCAAGTCTACTAGCGCCAAGTACTCGTAACTGGATCCTTCATCACGACAACGCACCGTGCCACACCGCCCTTAGCGTGTCCCAGCATTTAGCCTCTAAAGCAACAGCCGCCTTATTCGTCCTATATGTCACCCTGTGACTTTTTTTTGTTCCCTAGAATAAAATCGGCGGTCAAACGAACCCATTTTGAGTCAATTACGGATATCCAAGCGGCCGTGACGAGGGTACTCGAGGACATCCCAGCGCGGAAAGCGCACTGGAACCGCTGTATAGCTGCCCAAGGGGACTACTTTGAAGGGGATTGTCTGACCTCGTACAGTAAGACTTATTTCCATCTATGGGCAATGGTCTGATACAATTACAGAAGGTTCATGACTGCCTACATTAGCTATGTCACTCGAAATTGTTCCTTCCGATTGTAAAATACATCACAGTTTCCTCTTGTCATAATAATGAATCAACTAGGGATGAACTCTTTAGTTAAGACTTTCGATAATTGAAAAAGATTCAGAGTGGAACTTCAGGATTGTTATCCTAGGACGACTGCTTATATTCCGGTAGGAATCTCATGGTGGTCGTGGTTTTTGCTCGTATAACTGCAACAAAGGTTTTGACTCCGGCATAGAGTAGTGCTTTCTTCAAATCAGATGTCAGTACCCAACACGGATGAAAGTATTCCAGCTTTTTCCACGGCACATACACTTTGAAGAGAGAGTTATTTTCTTTGCATAAACCAGCATTATGCAAATAAGGTCATCAAGTCTAGAAAGATACAGAAAACGAGATATTCCGCCCATGACTCAATGGCTTGTTCTCATTTTAAGTGAAATAAACTCTTAGTATGATTCAGATAGGGACATAAAAAGGAAATGTTGGAGCCCAATATCTTAACAACAATTCCTCATTTCCTTACATCTCAAAAACGAGAGTTCCACAAAGTCGTTCTCCAAAAATTGCGTGAAAAATAGATATTCTAATTGGTAAATAATAGTTACTTTGCCGGAAGTTGAAATTCTCAGTCTAAAATTGACATTTCGATGAAGACGTCCAATTTCTAATTAACCAACTGTTAAAAAAATCAAATCAAAGCTCAAAAGCCCCAAACAAGCAACAGCCTTGCAGGCATAGTGCCGCGAAAGGTCGATATATGAAAGATTAGATAACATCGCGAAATAATGTCTAATTTTAGTCTTATACGAGTATCTAAGTATCTGCATGTTGTCGGTTCAACATTTGCTCATGACTCACAGCCAATTGGCCGCCTCCAGTCTGAGCTAACACTTTGGGAGACAAGAAAAAACTTTACCATCGATTGCCCTCCATACTCCATACACAAAGACCGAGCAAGGCTTCCTCTCGTTTTATTTATATTTCGCGCAAGAGCCAGAAAATATATCCACTGCGAGCATCCATGAGATATTTTAGGATTGAAATTATGCGAATTTTAGATAAATGTGCAATTTCGATTTCATTTCTGCTGTGGTGGGAATGCATACACATATATCCTGACGTTGGGTGCCAACTGGCAAATGTCCGGGAGCTACAGAAAACTGGCAGCTGGATCTCTACGTACGAGTCCATGCTAGTTTGGCCACGCTTCTGAATCTATTATACAATCGAACAAATGGGAGTTTACTCTGAATGGAAATTGCAAATTGTCAGTTTAATGGGGGAAATTCGATGGAAATTTGAATATTTACTGAAGTGGGTTGCGTTTATGTGAAAGGCGAGAAGAACTGCTGTCTTAGATCGGAGGATACTTCATTACCCTAATTGTGGGGCTTCTTTTTATTGTTTTGAAGGATAATTCTGATTGTTTTTGGGACAAATCTGCGTTTATTACTAGTGTTATCTGAATAATTTGCAAATTAATCAGTACCCTTTGCAATAAATATAGATTATGGTCAAGAAAGAAGATAAGATACATGGCTGGGTCATAGCGATCTATAAGGTTTTGTACTCAGTATCGTCAACCTCTAGAAGTACAGGATTGCGATAAATAGTTTGAGTGGTACGCTCAAGTTCACCCTTCTCTAAGTTCCTGGTCATAGGCACATAGACGGACTGGCCAAGCAAAGCCCGGCTCTGTCTCTCGGTGGGAGTAGTCGGCCTCCCGTTTTCAACTGTCAATGATAAAATCTTTCCACACTATTTAAAGGCCTCCGATTTTGGATGACCACCTGTGCGAAGTCGAGGAGGATTTGACGTTTCTATAGAAAGACCCAATCGCGAGAACTTTTGAGCCAGATGCGTGCAAACGCCTACAGGATTATGGCGGCTCGCCTGAGGAACTGGGCCATAGGTGACTATGCCGCCAGACTCGGCATACAATTCGCATTGCCGCGAAGAGGAGAGAGAAACCCTTTACGATTGTCCAGCTCTACCTACAGCCAGATTGCGGACATTAGGTAACCAATCCTCTGAGTTGTGGGAGTTGGCTGTCCTTCGCCAATTCCACAGGTTGGGTAAACTTGCTCCTCCCACAGCAATCATGATCTTATAAATTTGTGGGATCAAAACAACGCACTGATACCTAGCTGCCTACCATGACCTAGCTGGAGGTAATTTCATTCACAAATTTTTATAGTTTGACTCTAACTAGGACCAGAAAAGGATTTACCTTTTAATTATGAATAAACCTTTCCTTGGAATTGGAATCTTTATGTAAAATAGTAAAAAAGTTGAGAAACCAGAGACGAAGACGGGATACGGTTTCGTCTAGGGCAGGGGATACTCATCAGACTCTGCCTCACCTCTGGTTTGGGAGTAGCGTCAGCAAAGCGGTTCACAGTTGTTATTTATATATTTGCAAACCCCAACACGAGAATTATAACTAGCGTAAATTTTTCGTAGTTCCACCAAAGTTTGACAGAAGCTTGATTTTATGTTTGGGGATTAAGGGATCTAACTTGCTCTCACTTTTTTTGGTCCACGAACTCCTCTGACCTAGACGAAACCATAGCGGTCTTCGTCTGTAATTTTTGATATTGCGTGGTAAGTCCAAAGCGAGGGGTCCATGGACTAAAAAAAATGGGAGCTCCCTATTTAGTCCGGTCCGACATCAAGTGGAGGTGGACTTAAGTCTCCTCAATCCCTAAAGAACTAACGTATTTTAGAAAAAAAAACCATGACAGATTTGTCAAACTTCGCGAGGAAATATCAATTTCTCTTCTCAGTATATTGGGCACAGTGGAAAAACTTATCAAACGCAATACATGCTTTTAGCAATCTGTCACCGAAATAGATTCCAAGCAATCGAGGAAGTGGTGAAACTAGCCAGAAGATTTGAGGCTAATAATCATTGACGATATACTAAGTGACCCTGTATGCCCTCATTTCTGCACTACTACCGGTTATTGTGGAGATATTTCGGTCATTTCTTTATTTTCAAGCGTGAAACACCGGGAAATTTAAATCATATCGGTATAACTTGAAGATTGGAACTAAGCCTGGATCTCTGACCTTTTTTGATGCGAAGTGTTGGCCGACTCGTATCTATTATAGTATAATAAGAGAGTGATACCGATACGTGTTTGACAGTTCGGGAAGGTGGCAATTTGATTCCTGGCACGTCATTGATTGACTTTTATTGGTTAATGGTCTTCCAGCTAATTTTTGATATTCATTAAGATTCGACACATTTCTTCTAGTCAGATTCCCTCAATATCTAAAGTGCACGTACTCCACATAATAATTACATTAGGCATCGTCCTCTGATGTGTGCTGTAGGAAATAATTTGCTCTACAGTAGGCATGTTCTTATCACTGTACTCACCAAGCAAGTCGGTATACCCTAGAAAGGATTCATTCCTCTATATTTAATATTGTTTCTTGGGGGAGCAAACAGAAGGTGGACTAGTGAGTTTATTAGAGACGTCGCACCTAATAGTTCATTGATACCTATAGATGGTGAAACTGGGCACTAGCAAACTAGCTCAGCACCTTACCAGACCTCTACATAATATCGGGATACCCACGACACACGAATGCATTCGCTGTGAATCGATGGTAAACTCTGCTCCTCAAGGCCCTCCTAGGACGCGTGAGGAAGCCACGAATTCAAAAGAAGTCAAATTTACCGTGCGGTTCAGCAACAGACGTAATAACCAAACACTATTGCGGTAGGCTCGAACCAATATAGGGGAGAGGAAATTTTTAGTGCTGGTAATTAACTGCCCTGCTAAATTACACTGCTAAGAAATCAGAAGCCCACCTTAAATGTTTCTCAAGATCATAGCCAGGGTAAAACTCTACACGGCCATGAGAGAATTCGGTATCCCGAAGAAATTGATAAGACTGACTAGCCGGACCCTCACCAATGTGCGAGGTCAGATAAAAGCAGCAGGATCACTTTCAAGACCATCAACGGTCTACGACAAGGGGATGCCCTATCATGCGTCCTTTTCAACCTGGCCCTCGAGAAAGTGATCCGTGATGCTGAGGTAAATGCGAGGTGTACAATCCTCTTTAAGTCCACTCAACTACTGACCACTGCTGACGATGTCGAGACCGAGACGTACAAACTGCCTTCATCCAGATCGAGCAGGAGGCGCGAGATCTAGGGCGGCACATCAATGAAGGCATATGGTGGCAACGTTAGCACCAAGAACCAACCAACCAACCAACAACATCAAATCGCACTGGTCAAACGGGAAGAATAAAGATAGGAGACTACAAATTTGAGACCGTTGATAATTTCTCCCATCCAGGGTCGAAAATCACAACCGATAACAGCTAAGACGATGAAATCCGCACCCGGTTGTTGGCAGCCAACAGAGCCTATTTCAGCTTACAAAAGCTGTTTCGCTCGAAACGTCTCACCATAGGGTCAAAGTTCTTACTGTACAAGACAATGATCTTGCCAAATGGCGAAGCCGATCACGACGAGCCGACCCCGCTTGTGAACGGGACAAAGGCTGAAGAAAAAAAGACAATGATCTTGCCAGTTCTCATGTATTCCTCGGAGACTTGGGTCCTTAGCAAGGAAAATTGCGAACTATAGGCCGTGTTCGAAAGAAGAATCCTCAGAAGAATTGTTGGCCCCCCGTAGCATACATAACGACGAAATCTATGAACGATACCATGACCGACAGGTTGTGGATAAAATCCGGCTCAATATAAGTTACGGTGGGCGGGTCACTTAATCCGTATGGATGAGGATGATTGAGCCCGGAAAGTCTATAAGGACAATATCTATGGTAGAAAAAGAAGACGAGGCCTGAGCTGGAACGATGGCGTAGGCCAAGACACCAGACAGCTTTTAGGGATATCGAATTAGTGAACCTCGATGCAAAACCGGTATGTCTGGAGTTCCTTATTAAGACAAGCCTAGACCGGATACCGGTTGTTGCACCGTTGATGATGATGATCTCCCCTATGTTTCACCTTATATTAGAAATAAGGTCAATTTCATTTCATTTGATACCCCACGTGGTTACATCGTGTAAAAAAAAATTTACACAGACCCTTCAAACTCAACACAAAATCGCTGCATGTAAAGGGAGACACAGACCACATGTTCTCACCAAATTTGATGAGAATCAGTTCAGCCGTTTCCGGCTAAATCGGATGACACAGATGGCGATGGAGTACGAACATGGTGAAAGAGATTCTGACTTGAAGGCTCCCACAGCCAAGGGAGCGGGAGGTCTAGCCCGGAGTAATTTGTCAAACCGCTCCAGGATAGTTTTCTGATTCCAGGGAAGTGTTTAGTTGGTAGTAACAGAGGTCAAATATTTGGAAATTCCATTAGGCCAAAACCTACTCTGGAAGACTTCAACATGTGTCTTTCGGAGGAAGACTGCAAGGGCTCTGATGAGGATGCACCCCGAAAATGCTGCACTGGATATACACTGCAATAGTAAGGCCAATGATTACCTATGGGGCAGTTAGCTGGACAGACAGAATGGAACTCAGCACAACAACCAGGGAGTTACACAAACTTCAAAGGCTGGCTTGCATATGTATCAGTGGGCTAATGATGTAATGCATTCCTAGATGTCCTTCTGGGATTAACTACTCTCCATTTGCACATACAGATGCAGGCAAGGACGGCGACCTTCAGAACGTCTTTAAATATCAGTGAGACAGGGGGCTACCTAAATCAAAGAATAATTGATATTCTTTCTGGGAGACATCCCGAATAACTGACACCAATGGACAATATGACAACAAGGCTTGACTTCGGTAAGAAGTTTGAAACACGTTGGAGCAACAAGGCAAATTGGGAAAGCGTGGCATTGACATACGACCTAAACCAGCAACTGACTGCTCGATAAACTGACGAATCCCTTAGAGAGGGAGCAGGTGCCGGGATCATTTGTTCAAGGAAAACGCATTTTAACCTATAGGTAATCACGCTGGCATATTTCGGGCGGAAATATACGCCATAGACAGATGTACCTCCTTCCACCTCGAAAGGAATTATAGAGGGTAGAACATTGCTATTCCAACCGATATGGGAATGCCTTAACTCGTATCGTTCAATAAGGTCTGAATATTCTGGATTTTGAAGTCACATTCGGTTAGAAGGCAATGAGGCAACGGACGAGCTGGCCAAGAAGGAAGCAGCGACGCCACTATACGAGTCAGGAATGGGTTCATGGCCAGGACATTTCAAAATGAGGAGGAACAACTGAAGGATCTTTATCGGGCGAACTTATCATTTTAAGATATAATGGTAAAACAACGATGAAAGGCAATCATAGAACACTTCACCCCGGAACTAGCTGTTTGGTAGTCAACACTTATTTTTGTGGATGATCACTTAAATACTGTACAGCTTTCTCAATAAACCTCCACCTATACCCCATCTCATGCCAGGCAAACCTCAAAAACGTTAGATATGTTGGTGGTTCCTAGTGGAGAATAGTTGGCAAATTATCAGGTTGTCCACAAAGTTTTCGCACAAATCAAAGACAGAATTCAGCAGATAAGTTTATAAAAACCTTTAATTATTTAATCTAATATATAATTGCCTCCATTAGATACGACTTCCCTCCATCTATCGGGCAACTTCAAAATCCCCCCTCTATAAAACTCTTCCCCCTTCCCCTCAAAGTACGTGCGAAGTGCACTTTGGAGGTCAGCTTCAGAAGTCATTTTTTTACCATCCAGAAAATGTTGGAGGGACCTGAACAAATGGTAATCAGAAGGAGCAAGGTCGGGACTATACGCAGGATGACTCAAAACTTCCCAGCCAAGCTCACTCAATTTTCGCTGAGTAGTTAAAGATGTATGCGGCCGGGCGTTATCATGATGAAAGACAATATTTCGCCTGTTGACCAATGCTGGTCGTTTCGAACGTAGCTGGGTGTTTAATCTGTCGAGCTGCTCGCAGTACTTATCGGCGGTAATGGTCTCGTTTGGTCCCAAAAGCTCGTAGTGTATGGGGCCACGAACGTCCCACCATATACTGAGCATTCGCTTCTGCTGATGAATAGACGGCTTTGCTACCGATGGACCCGGTTGATCTCGATGAGTGTAGGCTCGTTTCTTCGCTACGTTTTCGTACACAATCCATTTCTCATCGCCAGTTACCAATTGATTCAAAAAAGGGTCGTTTTCGTTCCGTAAAAGGTTAGCGGAGCAAATTCTCACTCTATCGGCCAGATTTCGCTCAGTCAGTTCGTGCGGTACCCACTTTGTGCTCTTCAAAACATATCCAAGACGCGTAATGGCTACTGCTACTCCTGATTTTGATACACCGAGATCCTCTGCAAGCACACGTGTCGAAAGAAAAGGATTCGCTTCCAGTTTGTTGCGCAGGATATCGTCGTCAATCGTATAGGGTCTTCCTGAGCGAGGTTCATCTTCAAGTGTCAGGTCTCCGCTGTAGAATTTTTCGAACCAATCGTAAACTGTCCTGCGCTTTACCTTTCCTTCTCCGAATACCTTCGACAAATTTTCAATCGCCTTCGGCACCTTCGTCCCCATTTGAAACTCGTACAAAATGCAATGACGAAAATGTACTTTGTCGAATTCCATGTTTATCCTTGAATATCCTTCACAACACTGATCCTTCAAGGATAATTTACCATGCATTTTATAGTTAGGACTCTGACCTTTCCATTGGGATATCACATGTTGTACCTGCTGTTTTGGTTTGTCTGCTAATTGCTTTTTAATTGTCACATTAATATTTGTGCGAAAACTTTGTGGACAACCTGATAGCTGCAATGAACTATTGGGTAAAAGGTCTCAGAAGTTGAGGTTTGCCTGAAATGAGACCAACTAATCTCAAATAATTAAATTAGGAAAGAGATTAAGTTCGAATCATGCATTCAAGCCTTCTCTGTTCACTTTCTAGTGTAGAACACTTACAGGAATTAGGCACAACATCTTTCAATTAGGGACGTTCAAGACCCATTTATGAGCCACCCATTTCTTACTTACAAGAATTTTGTCTCCTCCGCATTTTACCTTACAAAATTTCGTCCTTAAAAGGCAGGTAATGAGCAGGATGATGTAAATATTTTTGGAAGATAACTCATCGTCCTGTCATCCTAGAAAGTAATTAACATTCTTGTATTAGCAGATCGCAAGCCTTCCAATAACTCATTAGGACACGTTGAAAATGTCAACTCCTACCACTTGCTGTCAAACCAATTCATCTATGATTTCAAAATTATTTGTTTATTTGCTATTTTCGGCTCATGTACAAAACGTATTAATCCTGAACCTTTTGTGTATCTAATATTTATGAGAATTCCCTACAAAAAACTTTGTATCCATTACATAAATTACCCATACTTTCTCATTATTTCTGACGTACGTCATCAGATACTCTTGCTTGGGTATTGTCCCGTCCTACAAAATGGGGTCTCATATCATGCTGATTCACTGCTCCCCTTTTGTCGACATTAAGCTGCTGCCTCCTGGTACGGCGAAACAAATACACTTTCCCGTTGTCAACCTTCTCAAATCTCCAGCGGATGCAGGCAAATCCACCGCCAGACCAGAAAAAAAAGCATGGGAAGCAACACAAATTAATATCATGAGGAAATGTCACCTGGAGAAAGGAAAATGAAAGAAAATAGAAGGCAGGAAAACACGACGACCATTGACAGTATTGAATTATAAAAAAATAGAACCCGAGCATAAAATATAAACCCGTGGAACTTAGGGACCATTTTTATGTAATTTATATCCACAGGAGGGTTCTCTTCCGATGCTCTACTTAGGGACGAACTCATGCTAGGAGTCTGGAAGGGCGTGAAGTTCTCGGCTGCAGCCTTGACTTGGAAAACAAATTGAAAATTAAACTTGATCGCAGAAAATTAATTATTGGAAGGTTCGTAGAATTTCCTAAACATATAATGAAAAATTCTTACTTTCTTATTGTTTATTTTTCTGGGGAGTTTTCGACATGCCTTGCAGATGTTCCCTGGAGTGCGTGGAATTACGGGATGGCTCCTTAGATGTGATGCTCCTGATTTTGCGAGGTACGAAAGAAGTCAACAAAATTATGGTTACATTTTCATTACACAGAACAGAAGAATTGGGTCACAATAACTCAAATCCCGATTAGAAAAAAAGGGAAAGGACTCAACAGATTGTAAGGGACCGAAAAAAATTCGCCTCAAGAAGTAACAAGCATTAAGCCGGAGGGAGTTCGATTGTTGATACTATCAACTTTATTGCGTTAATTAACTGATTAAGCTAAGAACTCCCTCTCCGTCCTGAAAATAGGTTAATAGGGATACAACTTTTTTGGTCCAAAATAGCAATGGCGCAATCTAAATACACGCCTTTAGACGCGGGTCAGCTTTTTGAGCTCCTGACTGGAGACCTAATGACTGTCGAAGTTCCATTGGAAGTCAGCGGGAGCGCTCGTGAGGTAGTCGTGACATCGGACTATTTTTCTAAAGATGCAATTAAGTTCCACCGGAACAAAGGGTTAGACTGATGAAGTACTGGAAGAGAAAGGCGTTACCACTTCTGAAAGGGCGCGATGACCACCAAATCCTTGTTGCTCCCGAAGGCATACCGAAAACGACTCTCTGCACACCTTTCAGACTCTTCGAGTTCACCAGGGTGACTTTTGGCTTGTGTAACGCTGCGCAGACATATCATCCACTCTGTCCTACGAAACTTAAAATTCTGTTTGGACGCCTCTTCTTTCGAATCTGTGAAGTTGGACTATCTGGAGCGCATTTTTCAAATCCTCCTTGAGGCCGGAATCGGTCTAAACGTTTAAAAGTGCAAATTCCTACAAAAACAGATGAAATTTTTAGACCATATGATCATCCCTGACGGAATTCAACCAGACCCAGACAAGGGTGAAGCGATCAAAAACTTTCCCCTGCCAACCACGGTGAAAGATCTGCGACGGTTCTTGGGCATGTTAAACTTCCATCGTCGTTTCTTGCCTAAGGCCGCTCATCACCGAGTAATCCTCAACTTGTCTGGGCCCAAAACGAAAGACACCATCCAGGCGTTTGAAATGGTCAAATAACAGCTTGTTAAGGCTACACTGCTGGCATTTCCTCAGTCAGATGCACCCTTAGCTGTGTTCGTCGATGCCTCAGACACAACGGTAGGAAGCCGCAACCGCTGAGCTTCTTTTCGAAACAACCCAACCCAGTTCAACGGAACTACAGCGCCTATGGTTGATTATACGGCAGAGCGGCGCAGAGTTCCAGAGCCTCAAGGCAAACTCCAAATACAAGTTCAAGGGGTTTCTTATCTTTGGCTCAAACTCCTATTTACTCTGGCGGACCTCACACAAAGGAATCTAGGTCATTCATTCCGGCCAAAGTATTTCACGCAGTAGACGAGCTTTCATACCCATGTATCAGGACAACGAACCGGTTAGTAACTGGAAAATGCTTCTGGCCGTCCATGAACAAGGACGTAAACTCTTGGACCAGATAGTGCATCGCGTGCTAAATGTGCAAAATCAACAAGCACGTAAGCAAGAAAGTAGGCGTATTTCCTCGGTCGATCAAGCGCTTCCTCACCATCCACGTCGACATCATTGGCCCTTCGCGAGATTCGCACGGATACAAGTATTGCTTCACAATTATCGACAGGTTTACACGGTGGCCTGAAGAATTACGGCACAATCATGTGTCGAGGCCCTCTGTTGAGAATGGATCCCCCCTTTAGTGTACCAGCCGTAATCATCACGGACCAGAGAATGTAGTTTGAGTCTTCTCTTTTCCCGAGTTAGGCAAGCTTCTTGCTTTCAAACGTTACAGGAGCACTGTATATCATCCGCAGTCCAATAGAATGCTGGAACGTGGGCACTGGACACTAAAGGCTCCCGACGATCCGACATTGTCGCGGTCCTTGCGTTCCCTACAGCCCCAAGGAAATGGTACACAGGGAGAATTTTTGACTGAACGGCGACTCTATGCTGGATATCAGAGTAGGGTTAAGTGACTCTACCATGCTGCGCCTGCTTAGAGACGTGGTTTCAACACTGCGACCGACTCCAAATTCCTGACACACGACGCCGGAGGTTGACAACCCGAGCGACCTCGAGACATGCTCATAAGTCCTCATTACGGTGGACGCTCCTCGGAGGCTGCTTCACCCACCATACGAGGGCCCCTTTAAAGTTTTGGAGCGACGGGAGCTCTTCTTGCGTTCGACGTTCGGGGCGGCCCAAATGGGTCGCCTTGTCGAGGCTGATAGCCTTCGTCGAATCGGGGGACCCTTCATAAAAACGCCCACGAAGCGTCAGGTTCGCCCGGTAGCCTCATTGGCGGGATCACGTCCTGGGTTCGTCCGCTGAACCGACGTGGTTTCAGTTGGAAGCAGAGTGATGTGGTGGCAAATACACGACCGAAATGTACTGCCGCCGACACGGCTGACAGCCTGGCACGATGCCCGCACGCGAACTTCCTTTTTTTTCTTGATAGAACCGCCAGCGCAAGCATACCTCTTGAAGTTGTTCCTCCCAAACAAGTTGTTTTTTGGAATTACGAGAGAATCGTTGTCCACTGTGCAATTTTATACCGGAATAGAGACTTCCAAACTCTATACTGATTTTGGCCAACCAACAGATGCCAAGAAAGCGTGTCTGTCATCTCTCAGAACAAAATGCATATAAAAAGCGCAGGTCTTTGCAGACGATCTGAAACCACAATGCAACAAATCAGGAAACTGTAAGCTGGACGCTTCAAGTATGAAAGGTTTTGTTTGCTTCTTCTATGAGTATATTTAAGTGTAAAATTATCCCATTTGTACGAACCCCGTTATGTATATGCATTTAGCATGTCTGACTACCCACTTTAGTGTGATATTGATATTTAGTTGCAGTAAATTTACACGGAAAAGTCAACTTTGAGCTACTCTAACTTCGCTAGTAATAGTATGATTTTCATCAAACTTCTATACTACTACCAACTTCTATAACTCTGGGATGAACTTAAGGAGGGGGGTTTTTACTCAATTTCCCCGAAAATATGGTAATATACTATTATTAACTTAATTTGAGCAGATATCGATATGGAGAGTATTTTGGGGCCTGGGCACCATATAGAGGCAGCTTCATGAATTTTTTTCAAATTTTTCGGTTGGGTAGTTTCTGAGAATGGGTCCGTTAAAGAAATCATCATTTCCACCCCTCCCACTCCCCGCCTATTTAACAAATCGCAAAACTCAACATTAGTACTAATCGAGTCCTTTCATTTGATACCCCACATGACTATATTCGGTGCAAAAATGTTTACACCCCCCTTTTGCATGTATGGGGACCCCCGCCCCCCTAAATCTCAATGTAGAAGGATATCACTCACTGCATGTCTGGGCGTTCACAGTTCCCACCTTCTCACCAAATTTCCTGTAAATCGATATAGCCGTTTCTGAAAAAACTGTGTGTGACCGACAGACAGACAGACGGACGGCCAGACAAACAGATGTGAGAAATGCATTCAACTCGGCCAATTGGAACATTATACGAAAATCTCTGGCGACGATTGGTGTTCCCACCAACCTCGCCGCTTTTATCGATAGCTACTTGCATGAGTGAACACTCTGGTATAATACCAATGATGGACCCAAGGAGTACGTTGTCTCCGCGGATGTCCCACAGGGCTCTGTATTGGGCCCACTACTGTGGAGCATCATGTATAATGATGTACTTAACCTCCCGGTTCCGGAAGAGGCCACGGTGATGGGTTACGCCGACGATATAGCACTGGTTGTGGTCGCAAAGCATCTCGAGGATGCTGAGTTGTACTCAAGCGAAGCAATCAGTGTTGTTAAGGCTTGGTTAGAGAGTGCTGGACTGACACTCGTGGAGGAACAGACGGAAGCGGTCCTCATCACTAAGCGCCGCAAAAGAAATTACGCTTGCATTAGAATCGGGAATCGTATCATCACTTCCAAGCTGCTTCGGGCTGCTTCCAGTTAACCCGTTGGGGAGTGCCGTCCCAACGTACTCGAGGGGGGCCATCAGACCCGAGTCTGCAAGGGACTCATCTGAAGTGGCTCTGCCACGAAGCCTCACCGGAGATTATCTGGTACCATGGGAACCGGGATGGCCCTCAAAAAGCATATGTTCCAGGAGAATTCCTGGAGGATGTGTTCTCGGCCCGGTGATTTGCAGTTGGCCCCCTAGTAGGAGTTTCATGGTGGTTGTGGTTATGCCTACATTGCGGACAGAGCTCCTCAGTGCTCAAGCGTGGAGTTGCGCTGTACAACTCGGGTGCCGTACCCTTTAGTTGCAGCAGAGGTGTTAGATAGGCCTCGCATCCACTGGTATGAATGCTGAGCCTGCACTCAGTATAAACCTGTACCGCTGTGCTAGTCATGGCGAGGCTATGATTGTGGTCCCAAAATCAATCCATGTCCGAAGAGGACCGTGGGATTATGCCTACACGGCAGGTACTCACGTTAAACCCCCAGGACTTTCATCACTTCCAAGCCGGCCATCAAATACTTGGGGGTGATGATAGACGGAAAACTCAACTCTCCTAAGGATGATGCCGAACGAAGGAGGACCGCGGCATACTTGTAGGCTGCTCATAGCCAGAGTGGTGAGTTCTATCATGCTGTGTGTTGTCCCAGTTTGGGGAAACGCGCTGCAGGTTTTAGGCAATGCATATAATCTGAGTACGGTTTACAAAAGAACAGCATTAAGGGTGTGTTCTGCCCTCTGGACCGGCTCAGATTATTCAGCGTTCGTCATCTCAGGAATGATGCCGATTGACATCGTGGCAACCGAAATAATGAACATTTATAACACCAGGTCCATTTCTCCCTTATCACAGGAAAAAAGCCGACCGAAAGGGAGAGATCGATAAGCAGATGGCAACAGCGATAGGACCAGTGAGAAAAGGGTCATTGGACTTACAGGTTGATCCCTTGCATTGGGGAGTGGCTGAAGAAAAAGAATGGGGAGATCAATTATATTCTCACCCAGTTTCTTACCGGTCATGGAGGATACCGTCAATACCTGTACAGGTTTAAATTGGACACCTCACCTAATTGTCCAAACTGCGACGAGGTCCTAGAGGACCCAGCACGTATTCTTCCAATGTCGTAGGTTCGTGGAAGAAAGGAGGAACCTAGAGGAGGCTCTAGGTGAAGTGCTATCACCGGAAAATTTGGTCCGCAATTGGTGCGATCAATTCCATGATCGCAGTAATGCAGGATAAACTGTGAAAAGCAGAAGAAATGAGGAGGGCGCGGTTACGAACCTCGCGGGAAGACGGAAAGAGACCTAGCTAAAGTAAGCTAACTCCGCCCCGTGATGTAATACCTAAAGGTGGTTCCACGGGAGTGGAGGGTGGTTTTAGTGGGTAAAAATCTCACAATCTGGCATGGCCAGGCCAGAGTTTTTCAAGATTTTCACTTCCTTACAAAAAAAGACAAGACAGACAGGTTTTGTTTTGCAAACAAAACTTCCAAAAGTGTCGAATTTCACAGCCAAGAAAGAGTGAGTCGAGCGGAGTGAAACTGATGAGATGTTTGCAAAAGTTAAAGAGAATTCTGACTTACAAGACCTAAGGGTATGTGTATGCCGACAGGATTTAAAAAGAAAATGGGAAGGGTTTTTTGTAAGCTAGTGAATGCAAGGATCAATTGTTAAGGACAAAATTCTTGGTAGAGGTAATACGTATCTAATAGCGTAGGAAGGGAATATAAAGAAAGTAATATTTAGAATAAACGACTGCAGTGTCCTCTTCTAGCTGTTGAAACTGCAAAGGAGGCCTTTTGTGAGTCCCAAGTAGATTTGTTGGTAACTCGAGACCGACCGTCTAGTTGGTGGTAGTTTATACAGCGACTGAAAGTAAATCTCATCCTAGTAGTAGTTTCGAAATGAACTATAAGATTTTCAAATTCGAAAGGATTTAAAAGGAGGATGGAGTGGGAACTACAATAAATCTTGTTAGGATGAGTTTAAACTTTCCAGACCTAACAATCTTCACCAACGGATCTCGGAGAATCCGATTATAGAACTGGCCCGACCCCTCGGAAAAATGACGACCATATTCCAGGCCGAGATATATGCCATTTCATTGGCAGCAGAAGAATGTCTGCAACAAAAATGGAGGGTTCGCACCATTCGAATCTGTTCCGATAGTCGGGCGGCATTATCAGCACTAAATGGCAACAACATATCAAGCCAGTTGGTGTGGAGTTGTCATCGGGTGCTGCTGAAACTTGGCCGACTGAACGAAACATTCCTGATATGGGTGCCGGGACACTCTAACGTCGTCGGTAATGAGAAGGCTGACAGACTGGCTCGCCGAGGGTCTGGATCCACAATGGTGGGGCCAGAACCAGCTCTTGGAATCCGACCATCTACTGTCAAGTCTACTCTGGAGGGTGACATTGCAAGGATTCACGCAACCGAGTGGAGAAATTTGGACTCTTGCCGGCAAGCGAAAATCCTTGCGAAAGAGCCTAGGGCCACTAGAGCGGCATTTTTGTTGTCCCTGAAGAAGTGGGACACGAAAGCCCTAGTAGGGCTTTTGACGGGACACTGCCCCTTAAACTACCATATGGAAAAGCTTGGGGTAGTGGTTTCGGCTATGTGCAGCCAATGTGAGGAGGAGGAGGAAACGTCCCTGCACTTTTTATGCAGCTGCCCGGCAGCCTCAGATCTCAAACGAAGACACCTTGACAAGGTTTTCTTCAATGGAGAATCTGGACACTCTCCGCCTCTGGGGAATGTTCTAAGATTCGCTAAAGCCTGCGAAAATCGTAGGCGAGAAGCCATTGAATAGGCATCTTACGGGGATAGTACAATGGGCCTAATAATAGCCTGAATGCTCGGATCTGCAGCTCCCCCCAGTTAACTAAACTAACTAACTTCCAGAAATATGTCTTTTAGAATGAGGCTAATGATCTACATAAAAATATTTTCCTATCATTATTTTTTCAGTTTGATATCAAGGAGGATTACCCGGTCGTATTGTCCTGAGCTATAATAATCAAATAATTTGCCGTCATTATTTCGAAACGAACTGAGCACACGAGCAGAAAATATTATATCACAATCTGACTCTAAGTCAATCTTTTGTAGGCTCTGACAAAGTATTATGCAAGAGGCAAATAACAAGAAACAAACCATAGGCATAATATCACAATACGTCCCAGCTTTACCACCACCCATCCCAGCCTCAATGCAAATTCCTTCTATTTTCATAATTTTTCCGCTTTCTTAGACTTGAGCTCTTTTCTCTGCTCCGCCAGACGACGGCAACGAATTGTATAATCAACTTGAAATGTTATGATGTATACTTTTACCACCATAATTTGCTTTATAAGGTACTCTATAGAGCGGCCATCAAATTATTATGCGGGCACCGAACGGTCAGCGTAACCTTGACACAAAGGAGCGAATCGAGTGGGAGGGCTCACTGAGTCGACTGAAACGTAAGAAAATTAAGTAATGACCCAGAGAACAATTTCATTTTACTTCGCCCCACCTTGTTTACAGAAGTGAAATTATTAAAACCTGGTCCTGGTTTGGTTGAGGTTTTTTTTGGTTATCTTATTGTGCTGGGAAACAGTTTCGGGCGAATAATAAAGAGGGAAATTGTCAATACGATCTTTTCCTTTTCCAGGAAGTTTCCAGATGAGTCCTCGGAAAGAGAGTCATAAATATAATATGGAAAAATATAAAAAGCAGATATGAAGCGTTTCTATGGATGTTTGTATAGTTGACGTTACATATTTTTCGGAATAAAACGATAAGAAACTTTTTTATTACTAAAACGTGTGGAGGATATTTACCTTTTTGGTGGAAAAGTTTCAGCAATGAATACGAGATGTAGCAGAAAAGGGTTTTGGTGGCTTAACATTTTCATGATTCTTTATATTGACATTATTCTATCTCTATTATCTGACTGTCAATTTCAGCCCATTGTCAATTTATGAAGTACAGTTTACAACAAGATACAAAATCCTCATTCGAGCGCTTACTGCTGGAAATCCTCTTTGTTTCGCGTCATACATGAAATGTTGTCAAAACAAATTTACTGTTTGTACTCGTTTATCCCAGATATCTCCTAAGCCGCTTTTCCCCTAAGCATTTTCCATTGATGTATGAACGAATAGGGATTTATACTTACAAGCTGAAGTTGTAGGAAGCATAGGATCACTTACCTGAAAAATAAAAATGAAAAATGTGGATTATTATTTGGAAATAAGGATCTGTGAAAATGGAAATAGAAAGCAATTAGAAATTATTTCTAAAATGTGTAAGAAAAACCTTGCGAGGGAATTTATCTTGAAGACGGGGCTTACAAAACTCACATCTCCCAGTGATTTAGGAAATTCTGTCTCAAATCGATTCATCATCCCGCAAAAAGCCTGAAAATTAAAAAAAAAAAAAAATCCTGTTTTGCTAGAATGATTTCTTTTTTAACTTTGCGTTTTTTAAAGCTTTTCAATTCGGACTCGTGATAGTTCTATAGTTTGCTCCATCTGGCATCTACTTTCTCTGCCCATTCTTTTGTCTTGTTCCCGAAGAGTTTGAGAAAAAATCCCACTTTTTTCCTTCCATTCATGAAAGAAATTATCACGTTACAACCCCCGCACTACCCCCTCTGCATCAAATGTCATGAATCCAAATTCGGAAAGCACTAAACGTGACCTTTCATTTGATACCCCACATGCCTATATTTGGGGAAAAAAATATACAACCCTCTTTTGTGGATACAGGGACCATCCCACCCTTAGATTAAACTTGGAACGACGTTACTAACTACATACAACGCCCACAAAATCTTCTATTAATACTGTTCAAGTGAAGCAAGACCTTATCATGAAAACCAATAATGAAAGCGAACAATGATGGACGGAAAGGGAATCAATGGCCAACCAAAGCAGTTTCGACATGTATCGCATTTATCCAAGAGGAATACCACAGGAGATACCCCAAGACTAAGGAATTGACCTATTCAAGAGAAGCTCCCCACTTTTTCGGTCTCCACCAATGAAAATCATTGCAAAAAATTAATGTCAGGAAAGCACATTAAACGGTAGCCTGAAGGAAGAGAGCTTGTAACAAAAGTAGATTTTATCAAGGACAACCGCAACAAGCTATCAAAAACATTATGAAAGCGATTGGGGTTCTCTGTAGTAAGTCGCAGAAGGACAAAAGAGGATCCAAGCAATAACCGAAACTTGCTAACCCAACAGGATCACAGACGATCAAAGTGAACCTACCCGTAGTGTCATCGACCCGTCACCACACAAAAGAGTGCGGGAGAAAGATGGTGGTCCTCTAGAGAATTAGGCGCCTAAGAGGGAAAAAGGTGCACCAGCAGCTTTGAACAACGTAACTAAAAGTGCAGAAGGGAGGAAGTCTGTGGCCTGAGAGCGAGCGTCGGCAATCGAAACAAAACCTAAGGGGAACGAAAATGACGCATGGTCCAAAGTCGTTTACAAAAAAAAAAAAAAACGGAGAGGAAAGCGAAGGTGCGAATTCGCCCAGAGGTACGTGTTATCTCCAGCAAGGGCAATCTTTTGTAGGTGATACTAAAAAAGGAAAAGCTGACGCTGACCTAAAAGATCTAGGCGGGAATGTCAGAGAAATTGGAGGAAACCAGAAAGGCGACCTTATTTTTTAATTGAAAAAATCCAGCTTGGGCAAAACTGACAACTTTCGTAACCGAGTTGAGAAAAATCCATTGTGAATTTGAAAAAAATATCAAGGTAGTACTCAAAGGGCAACAATGCAAATACCAGTAGAGGCAGCGCAGAAATTGTTGGTAGCCGTAACAGTTCGAGGGGGATGGGTTATCCGCTGTCTGAGAGAGAGAGAGCCTCATGTTTAGACATTTCGCCAGGGCATGCACCAATAGCATTGATACGTCCGATCGATGCAGAAAGTGTGGGAAGAAAGGCTATACTGCCAAGGAGTGCAGTAGGTACCCCAAATGTTTATTGTCAAAGAAAAGGAGGGACGGGATAACATGCATATTGTCGGGTGATTTTATGATCTGGGATTTTATGATCTGGGATCTCGAATAGCAAAGCAGAGAGGGAAACGCAAATGCTCGAAGCGAATTAAAGGGGAAATTGGGGGGTTTACCTCAATCGTAGAACTACCCTTTGTCAACTCTGCATTCGTACGTGATATGTCCTGGCACGTTAGCGGCTCAATGAGGAGGGGATACATGGCGGGGAAAGAGCATATCCAAACTCGGAAAGGACATCACACTGGTCTACAAAAGCATAAGATGAACAAACCTTCATGGAAGTGTGGCTAGACCAACTTACTAAGGCAGGCTTCCCAACGAAAAAGCTCTCTATGTGACACAATGCACCGCCACGCCATATAACAAATCTATGCCTAAGAGATGCACATTCTCCAGGAGACTCCTCAACTAATGGTGTAATAGTAACTGGCTAGCCTTCGATCAACGGCTCAGAGGTCGGCAGGTAGGATCGTTCTGATGCAAAAGAACATGCATATAAGGAAGCCCACAAAAACGCCCACCTGGCCACCAAGCGAATCAAGATTAAATGTTTTGAGGAGCTCTACTGGAAGGTGAACGGAAACCCGTACGAAAGCGCCTATAGAATCGTGATGTGGCGGACAGATGACGCATCCTACCCCTTCTTGTGGAAAATCATCCAGGAGCTTTTCCTCCAGCAAGAGACGTGACACCTTTCCAAGATCTTTGAATCTCTGGCAAATTTGCCAGTAACCAAAGACGAACTGTTGGAGATCTGCGACAACAAAGCGTCAGGCTTGGATGAAACACCCAATAGGACCCTTAAACTCGCCGTGGAATCTACATCAGACATGTTGACTGAGTTGTTCGAAGAGTGCGTGTTTAGGCGATATTTCCTGCAGTATGGAAATGGTTAGTAAATCCCCAGGTAGTAGTAGACGTTGTAGGGAAAATGTTGGAGCCAATAATTTAGATCGGCAGTATGGTCTCCGTAAAGTCAGATCAACCATTCTTCTTCTTCTTTTTCTACAGCCTTTTTCCCGTTCATAAGCGGGGTCGGCTCGTCATGAACGGTTTCTCCATTTAGCTCTATCGAATGCCTGATCTGGGTGCAATCTTGAGGCTTTTAAATCCCCATCCAGCGTATCAAGCCACCGTTATTTCAGCCGGCCTTTTGGTCGTTTACCATCGACTTTGATGATCAGACCAATCTTGGCAAGTGAAAGCCAAGACAACCATTGATGCTATTAAATTTGTTGATGACTTGGACGAAAACGTAATTCACGGAAAGCGTAGTAGTGTCATTGGTCGTGAAGAATGCATTCAATTCGTCCAATTGGAGCCTTACACAGAAGTCACTGGCCACAACTGGTGTTCCCACCTATCTCGCCGATATTTTCGATAGCTGCTTGCAAGAATGAAGGTCCCAAAGAGGCCGTTGTCTCCGCGGGTGTTTCACAAGACTCCTTACTGGGCCTAATACTGTGGAACATCATGCACAACAAAGTACTTAACTTTTCAATTCTGGAGGAGACCACGGTGGTGGGTTACGCCGACGAAACTGCGCTGGTTGTGGTCCCAAGGCGTCTCAGAGACACTGAGATTTATACATGCGAAGCAATCAGTGCTTTTAAGGCTTGGTTAGAACGTGCTGAACTCGTAATGGCGGAGCAAAAAATGGAATCGATCCTCATCACCAACCACTGTAAGAGAATTTTGCTTGCAGTACAATTGAGAATCCTATCATTACTTACTTGAGAGTGATGATAGGCACAAGGCTCAATTTTACGCAGCACATATAGTATATTTGTGAAAAGGCGTCCACTACAAGTATGGTCCTAGCAAGAATGACACCCAATGTAGGAGGACCACGGTGATTTCTAAACTTATAGCCAGGGTGGTCAGTTCCATCATGCTGCATTTAGTCCCAGTTTGGGGAACAGCACTGCAAATCTTATCTAACGCACATAAAATGAGTCCGGTCTACAAAAGAACCGCCCTAACCGTGTTTTCTGCTTTTAGGACCGTTTTAGATGATCATCTCCGGAATGGTCTCGATTGACATCTTGACAGACGAGATACCGAACATAAAAATTCTTTATCAGAAGCGAAAAAATCGAAAGTTCATCCCTGCCATCGGCGAGTGGCTAGAGAGAAGGTATGGGGAGATCCATTATAATTTTAGCGAGTTTCTCATCGGTCATGGACAACACCGGCAGTACCTGTACAAGTTTAAATTGGACAACTCATCTGATTGTCCAAACTGCGATGGGGTTCCGGTGGATGCAACGCATGTTTCCTTCTAAAGCCCAAAGTGGAAGAGAGGAGGATTTTCAAGAGGATTGGAATATGATCAACTTCATGATCGCAACTATTCAAAGCAAACTGGGAAAAAGGAAGAGGTCAGGAGGACTCGGCTTCCCGGCCCTATTATAGTTAAAGTGCGCTAATTCCGCTCCGGGATGCAATATTTAAGGGTAGTCTCACGCGGAATGGGACAGTCGGGAGTGATTTTGGTGGCTAAAAATCCCACACGCTAGCGTGCTCAGACCAGTCTGTTTTGAAGATTTCTACCGTTTTAAAAAAAATGACAGAAGGCTAATCAAAAACTTGACCGATGTCTATCGTTTTCAAGGTTCTCATAATTTTATACACCAGTAGAGATTCTTGCTTGGAATTTCTTTCACCTGGGTGGCTCAATGCATCGCCAAAACATGTGACGCGTCTATGCCTAGGAGGTACTCATTCCCCAGTAGATGACCAAACTACTGGTGGAATGGTGAACTGCCCGACCTTCGATCAGCCTGCCACCGAACCAGAGGCTCAAGGGCGATAAGTAGAGTCGATCAGGGGCAAAAAGAGCACGCCTATAAGGCAGCCCGCAAAACCCTCAAACTCGCCATCCAGCGAAGCAAAGGAAATGCTTTAAGGAGCTCTGCTCAGAAGTTGACGTAAACCCGTGGGAGAGTGCTTACAGAATCATGATGGGACGACTCAGAGGCCGTTAATCTCCGCAGATCACGTGTACTACACTCTTGCTGAAAATCATCCAGGGGTAATTCCCCCAGCAAGAAGGGGGCGCCGACACATTCGAACCACCTCTGAATGTGACGGCACTTCCGCCAGTCACCAGAGACGTGCTACTAGATATCTGCAATAGAATAAGAGACAATGAAGCCCCGAGCCTGGACGGAGTACCGAATAAGACCCTTAAGCTTGCCGTGAAATCCAGACCATGTCCGGTCTGGAAATCCAGACCGGACATGTTCGCTGAGTTTTTCGAAGCGTGCATATCCGAGGGGATATTTCCCGCGGCATAGAAGTGGTAGAGGTTGGTACTTCTACCTTAGCCTGGTAGACCTCCAGGTAAACCATCCCATACCGACCCATATGTCTTTTGGACACTGTGACGAAAATGTTAAGAGCGGGTAATCTATAATAGATTACTCCTGGTTGTTGAGAGCCAAGGCGGCCTTTCAGCTCGGCAGTATGGGTTCCGTAAAGCCAAATCAACCATTGATGCCATCAAATTGGTTACTGGCTTGGCCGAAGATGCAATCCACGGAAAGGGTAGTCCCAGCAAATATTGCGTGGTAGTAACCCTGTATGTGAAAAATGCATTCAATTCGACCAATTGGAATCTAATACGCAAATCCCTAGCGATTCCCACCTATCACGCTGCTATCGTCGATAGTTATTTAATGGTATGACATTGATGACGGACCCCAGGCGTGCGTTATTTCCGCGGGTGTCCCGCAGGGCTCCGTATTGGGCCCACTATTGTGGGCCATCATATGCAAAGATGTACTCAATCTTCCCCTTCTGAGGGAAGCCACAGTGGTTATGCTCAAGCGAGCCAATCGATGCTGTTAAAAGTTGGCTAGAGAGTTCTGGTCTGACATTTGCGGAGGAAAAAACAAAAGTGGTCCTCATCATTAAGCGTTGGAAGAGAAATTACGCCTGTATTAGAATCGGGAATCATATTATCACCTCCAAGCCAACCATCGAATACTTGGGGGTGGTGAGAGAAGGTCAGCTATAAGTTATAAGACAAATCATGCACTGCTAGGCAAAGATGATGCCGAATGTGGGAGGGCCACGGCATACCTTTAGGTTGCTTATAGCCAGGGTAGTGACTTCGATCATTCTCTATGCGAGCCCAGTTTGGAGGGAGGCGCTGCGAATGTCAGTTAATACTAGCAAACTGAGTGCAGTCTACAGGAAGACAGCCCTGAAGGTACGCTCTGCCTTCATGACTGTCTCAGATGATTCGTCATCTCTGGAATGATGCCGATTGACATCTTGTCAGACGAGATGGCGTACACATACAATGCGAAGCCAATATCTCCGAAGAAGGCTGAGAGGGAGAGATCCATAAATAGATGGTAAGAGCGGTGAGAATGCTCGGGAAAGGGTCGGTGGACTCAGAGGCTCATTCCTGTCATCAAGTAGTTGTTGAAAGGACAACACGGTGAGATTAATTATAATCTCATCCAGTTTCCCACGGGGCGACGGAGGATATCGCCAATACCTGCACAGGTTTAAATTGGAGACCTCACCCGATTGTCCAAATTGCGATGGAGTCCCAGAGGACCCAGAGCATGTATTCTTTCAGTGTCCGAGATTTGTGGAAGAAAGAAAGAATCTAGAGGAGGCTCTAGGAGAGGTGCTGGTACCGGATAATTTGGTGCCGAAAATGGTAGCACACCAAGAGAATTGGGATGTGGCCAACTCCATGATTGCATCTACATATACATATACACTGCGAAAGGCAGAGCAAAGGAGAAAAGCGTGGTCACGTATATAAGAAAGGTGATTGAGCTAGAGTGAGCTGACTCCGCCCCGTGATGTAATACCTTATGCTGATTCCGGGCCAGGGAGGGATTCGGGGTTGCAGATTTGAAGATTTTTACCTGCTAAAAAAACCGATTTCAATACGGTTTTGTTTTACACAAAATCTTAAAAACCATTCACTTGTGAATCAGCCATGATAGATATTTTCTTAGATCCCCTGGAGTCGTTTTTACACCTATTCTTCTAAGTGTAAAGGTGTTCTCTCTCTCTTATGAACCATTTTATTTTGAAGAAATCAAAGCAATTGACGATTGCTAATTTGTGAGCCAACTGTACCAGCAAAAATTGTGCTGTTTCATTTTAGGTCTTTAGCCTTTGGCTTAAAATCGTTCCAAGATTGAAATTTGGACTATCTTGGTTCAACACGTCTACCTTTCTTTAGATAAAACTGTAGTTGGAATAGTTCCACATGTAATCAAATAGTATCATGTGTACGTGTTTTACCCCAACTGACTCTGCGATTCTCCGTCATATTTACTCATCTTTTTGAACTTGAACAAACTCCCATTCATCTTTTATTGCCAAAAAACAAATAACCGCTACAGTTTCATCCAGAAAAATATTCGAGCTTATGTAAATTTACTCGAATTTCAGATATTTGTGTTGGAATTTATTTAATTTTGTTTTCAACAGCAAATATGAAAGAAATATTTTCCTATTGGACTTTCAAGTTTCCACTCCCCCAGACATGCATAGCCGCAAATCCATTAGCCAAATTAGCATGACTGGCATCATAGGTAAAAATATTCTAAAGTTTAAATGATTTTGCGGAATGTATTATGAGGAATATTTCGGGCATTTTAAAAGCCACCGTTGGAAGTAATGGGGATGGAAAAGTTTGAACTTGCAACGGAAAAGAGGCAGTTTTCGTCCTTGGAACTTTTACACGAATAACTTTGATAGAATGTAACATTTTTGATTGGGACGGATGAATTTTTGATCGAAGGAGCTATCGAAAAATGTTGGTTCTACTTAGGTATACCAGGAAATGACGTTTCTTCTAGGAATAACCTATTAAGCTCTATAAATCCGAAGTAATACGATTGGGACGGGGAGATAAACCATTGATTCTGGTTGTTAGGATTGTCGAAATAAAGCCATTTCTCAACACCAGAAACAATTCAGCAAATAAAATGGTGATCACCCAGATTTCCCGGCAGTTATTGCAGGTTTAAACACTGTCTGGCCTGATTTTCCATTAATTCGTGAGGCAAAACCTGACAGCATATGCCAATGACGCTGCTGTTAAGCAAGTCAAGGATTTATCTGCGAAAGCGGTTGGTGAATTCTCTTTAGAAAAATCACGGATTTATATCACAACTAACTGTCGGAGGTAGGCCTAGACGAGGCATATTTCGGATACGTATTTCGCCCCTTTTGAGTTTCCCGATCAAGCTTGAACGATAGGAAAACATTGCGACCTTTAACTCTGCATATCTCTCTGCGGCTAGGGTTACTTTAAAGCTTTGTTTTTCCTTCCAAATTTTCCAACGATTCTGCTAAAATGTTGAAATAAACAATTGATAAAAAGCGGGAATATGAAAAATGACAGAGCTTTGAAATATATGTATATATAATGTTACCTTAGGCAATGAATGCCGCCTCGCGGCAATGGACACAAAGACGCCGTGTTGCTTCAGTAGGGTAACACGTTTTGATCACGCCTGAAACTATGAAACTCTCTCTTTCTATCTGAAGCTTAGAAACTCCTCGATGGTATGTTCACGTAATTCGCGTTGACGATAACACACTAACAAAAATCTGTGAGCCTTTCGTGCCATCCGGACCAAGTACATAAGCGAGAAAAGTGGCGAACTCGAACTAGAGGAGCCGACCCTACTACCGAACGAAGCAAAGGCAAAAGAAGGGAAATAATACGACAAAACTTTTCGAACCCATAATAACTAGACCAAAACTGGAAGCAACTGCTAACTTTCCTAAACAAACCTACTAAAAATAAATTGTGTTGTACTTGGTCTAATTTGGTATGCGATTACAGTTTGTAGGTGAATTCTCTTCAGGGGCTTATTCAACAAACTCTTATTATCAGTGATATAATGTTAGGTACTTCGCGCTTAGCTTTAATTTTTATGTTCTCTTTAAATTGGGTCGCTGTATACAAAAAGATCTGTTCAGTAGCTATCCGATATTTTGTCCTAATATAAGGCTAATATGGCTACATTACAGAAAGACCAGGGGCCGGTTTCCAATGTAAGTCCACCACCTATGCACGCAACAGAGATTCAATTCTTGTTGCTGATGTGCTCCAGTTGCAGCGGGTAGCATCACATTGGCATATTCGCTTCGATGGGGGATTCGAGTACAATGGACTGCTAGGGGTTGAGTGTTCAGAGGTTATGCTTCTTCTCCGTCTGATACACAGATCTACACACAAGTCATATATTTGGAAGTAGCCTTCCTAGTCAACCATGAAACCTGCTGGTTAGCAGCTTTGAAAACATAAGCGAATGGCTGTAGTATATTTCGAAAAATCAGTCTCACAAGCATTAATTTCCCTACAGAAGAAATCGTAGAAACGGAGGACCCTTTCTATGAAGCAGAGAAACGAACCCTCGAGATCTGTCCCAGGTATGACATTTTGACAACAAAACACCTGCAGTGTGACACGAAATATTCGTGTGAAGAGTACCTGCTAAGTCTTCTCGGACACCACTACTACACTAAGGGTGTCCAAAAACACGTGAAGATGGAAACAAAGAGCTGTAGCTCTCCACATGATAAGAAGCCACAGACATCAAATTAACCCGCGACTTTAAAAAAATCAGGTCGTGGCCGAGGCACGGATTTTGGGTTCATTCTCCCCCACGAAGAAATCTGTGGAAGACAGGCTCTCTGCTTCCGTGAGATACCTGCATCGGGTGTCTACGGCGCGGTTAGCCAGAAAGGATAATACAACAGCTCCCTTAATGAGAGGAACTGGAAACCTGACTACGGCCGGTCTGTCGGTGACTAACTCTCAAAAAAAAAAACGGGAAAGGATTGCCGTCAAAAAGAATAGCTCAAATAAGTATATCAGAGAGCATCTTGAAAGATTAGGCTGATTTCCGCTCGGGATCCTGCTACATTGACCACATCAATACAATATGAATCATTTTGGATGGTGCGCGGAATTCACATCTTCGGTTCACCTACTTTTCATCGATTTCGAATAAGCTTTCGACAGCGTGATCAGGCGATGCAGTTGGAGTGCTGGAAGGGGAGGGGGCATTCTAGAGAACTAACAGCTATTATTAGGACGACATATGATGGACAAAAATATGTGCTTGCATCAAGGAATTTGAGGTCTAAAGCGGAGTCCGTCAGGGTTGTAATTTGTCATCGATATTATTTTTTCTTGTTATCGGGGACGCTCTTAAGGCGGTCTAGTCCGGAGAACGAAAAGGACTTCAATTCAAACTCCTCGACTACATTGCATGTGGAAACAGAGTTGGACTGTAGATAAACGAAACCAAGGTTCTCAGTCTGATGGATCATCGTACTCTCCCTAGTTGCATTAATGGTCAGATCATTGAAGGCATTGATCGGTTTGTGGATATCGTCTGAAGCATTAACAGCGCTAGGATCCGTTTTGCACTGCCTTGTCTGGAACCTTGACTTCGACACCAGTATTAAGTTAAGACTGTTCTTTTTGTATTACAATGTGCGAACAGCACATGGAAAGTGACCCCCACTGTTACTCACTTTGACGTGTCATCGGGGCATGCTAGCCTAGTACTATTTCGAAGAAATACATACAGATTAGTTACCCGTGGGCGATGTGATCACAAAGCGGAAGTGGCAATAGATACATCACATATTAAGGAGGGACGATAATTCGATTGCGGATTGTGTCATGCAGTCGAACTCTCCCAAGATGTGCAAAGAATGGATCGCTCTAACTGCACATGCCGTAGAAAGGTAGAGGAGGAATGTGGAACTCTCAGGAAGTCCTAGAACGAAAAGAAGCGCACGTCAGGAGACTGCGTACGATGGCACGTAGGAGCGGCTAACGCGCTATAACCCACCAAGGTTGAACCATATATATGATAATTCCCTGAGGTGCAAACTGATTGCATTCTTTCCAACACGGAATATCAACATCATCGGCGAAGACCAGCAATTGAGTCCAGATGAATGGGGACGGTGCTCTTTATGGTCACTACAGTGTTTCGGATCACTTTTTCCAATGTCAGATTAAAGCGGACGTATGATAGGATATCAAAGCCAGAATGATCCATAGATCCTGCTTTGATCTGGCTTCATACATTGGTCATGGTCAGCCTACCCAACTGGATAAGTCACTAAATCATGAAATCGGGAATGATGTGACCATTTTCTTGACTCTACTCATCCACAGCGCTCTAAGGATCGTAGACAGAATTGAAAAAAAAATACTTATACGAAAAAATAATGCAAATTAACTACACGACATTCCAGGGGTATTTTTTTTTATTCAGGATGCAGGGAGTCCTGAGATCGCATCCAACAAATGACGGACCGGACCACTTGGGAAGCAACTTACTTCCTCTCTTGTGGTCTAAGGACCCCTCTTTTTGAAAAAAAAGTTGACTGACGGATTCGTCCCGGGCAGAGGAAACTCATCAAGCGTTGCCTCACTTCTGCCCTGGAAATAGCATGACCGAAAGTGGCAACAGGTGGTAATCGTATGTTCAGACCTAAACTAGGCTAAAGTGAATTTTTTGTTGAGGATGCAGTCTCTGTCCTGGACGAAACCGTCAGTCAACCTTTTTTTAAAACCTTGGTTGTTTAACTCAAAAAGAGAGTTCCGTGGACCACAAGAGAGGAAGCAAGTTGCTTTCCTAGTGGTCCGGCCCGCCATCAATTGCGGACTCAGGACTCCCTGCATTCTCAATAAAAAATTCACTTCGGCCTAGTTTAAGTCTATACGTACGATGGATTCCACTGCAATATAATTCGTAATCATGTCGTTTTTGCGATTAAATATAAATGGAGCGATTACCATCTGTCACCACTTCCGATCATGCTGCTCCCAGGGCAGAGGTGAGCCAGCGTCTGATGAAATGCGTCAGCCAACCTTTTTTTATTCCGGTGGTAGTCAGGGCTGAAATTTGATATTTCGATTAATAAATTCTAATGGGACCTAGCATTTGGAACCGGAACTTCAATAATCTTATTGAAATTGGAAATTTCTAGTTTGCATAGAATATGTACTCAGAAAGAATATAAAAATTGTAGTTTTATCAGTGCCAGATTTTCAATTCAATAGCAAACCCTTTGAACTTTTCTTTAAAATATTTACTGCCAGAAAGCCCAACATTAACGAGTTTTTTATTAACACGAAGAACATAAAACCCTTTAATGAGATGGATTTGAAATTAAGCCCATTCCCAGTCAATAGTTCTTAAAAGAGAAAACTATCCAGGCTCACAAGCCACTCCATAAATCGCTGGCATTTATTGCACTCCAAAAAAAGTTAATCGGCCTTCATTTTCCCTACACATTCGCAGCCCCTCGGTCAGTTTTCCGTTCAAGAGCAAGGGAAGGAACCATGAAACCTCCATTACTCAAAACTCCAACAAACCCCCCTTCATTATAATGACCTGTTTTATGGCGGCCAACGATATAAATTTCGCTGGGATTCATGTTGGGTAATATCCTTTAAGCTGGCACACAGTTGACTAGACCATAAACGCAAAAAACTAACGGGCTAGGTGTATTTTTCTTGTTGCATCATAAACCAGAGCAGCGCCACCACCACACAGTCCTGAATGTAAATTTCTGCGGAAGGCCAAAAGGCAGAGCTGAAAGGACCTCGCTCGAATACACACGGCTCTCTGAGGGAAGCAATACTATCCCTCGCAATAGAGAAAGAGATATCCTTACGATACCCATTGAATGGCGAATGCGGTCGTAAATTTGATATGTTTCCCGTATAAAGGCAATACAGGTTGATGCCGATGGAGGTTCTACCCTCGATTTAACGGGCACTCTACCAGACATGTTAATCATATATAAAAGGGCAGAAAGTACTAAAGAAATTTCCGGTGTGAGAAATAATCGCTAAATTGAACAGTTAATGAGAGGATAGGTATGTGTTGGAACCAGAAAAGAGAGTAGACAAGAGAGAGGTGGTTTATTCAGCCTAATTACAGTCTATTAATGAAGAATGAGATAAAAGCTGGAGATAATTACATAAAGTTACGGCAGCAGACCCGCTCGTCATTGTTATGTTTTATGGAAGACTCAGGAAAACTGGATGTCATTAAAAAGGCAAGGGAGGTATGATGGAAACAATTAAAATGAGACTTTTGAAGTTGATTTTAAGCCCTGCATAGGGGAGGGGAGCTACACTGCTGTGGTTTCAACTGAGAATGGCTCTGTTTGTCGACCCCGTCTCCAGGTTAGGTTACACCCCAATTGCATTTTTCATGTTGATTTATTGTAGTGTTTTATGAATACAATACAATAAAGATTTTCGCTACTATCGTTTTCAAGGTTTTGTGTGAACCAAAAATTTATTAAAATCGGTTTACAATTCGTCCATCCGTTTGCCTGTTACGCGCAATTTATGAATGAAATGGACGCTAGGGATCGTAACCCTAAAAACATGGCGACAATTTCGACGCGTGGGCATCATAGTTGAGAAGCCAGCCGAAATCCACATCAGAAAGCAACAGCTATAGAAATGGTAGGTCAGTTTTGTCAGTGTATAACGGAGGCACAAGACACAGGCAATTGAATTACTAGTGGAACGGCAAAATCTCCATGTTGAGATCATCGGATCTGCGAGTAAGGGGACTTTGCCAAAGGGTATGTGGCCGAAGTCTCCGCAAGTGATGTACTCGCAACTCTTCTTAAAAATAATTCCAGCCCTTCTCCCACGGCAGAAGGAGAGTAAATCTCATCCCGCGGTCCAGCAAGACGTCTTTACGACCTCTGACGTTTTTGAGAAAAAGATCTGTGGACGTATTGGAGATAAGAAGGCTCGGGGATTGGACGGGATCCTGAGGAAGGTTCTCAATTAGCTAGGCCCAAGTCGTTCGCAACAACATTTGGATCGTGCATGGCAGAAGGAGTTAGTTTTGCTATCAAAGCCCCCAAGAACACCTGGGGTGGTTTCTTCATAACGCCCTATCTGTATTTTAAACACTATTCGGACATCAGAAACACGAGATATCGGGGAAAATCTACCACTACAGGGTCTGGCTGAAATCGAAAAATCGAAAATTTCCACGATACCCGTGTCGGAAAAATGGCCCAAAATGTCAAATCGTGGGATTCCCACGAGAGGTACCTCGTTCGAACTTGGAGGCGCCCCAGATTCAGGAAATCCAAGAATTTCCAAGCTACGACATCGGAAACGCGGGATATTGGGGCAAATCCACCATTGGAGAGTCTGACTGAAATCCAGGAAAATTGAAAATTTCCACGATACCCGAGTCGGAAAAATGGCCAAAAATACAAAATCGTGTGATTTCCACGCGAGATACGTTGTTCGAACGGGGAGGCGCCCCAGATTCAGGAAATCCAAAAATTTCCACGTTACGACATCGGGAACGCGAGATATCGAGGAAAATCCGCCGCTGGAGGGTCTGGCTGAAATCGAGGAAAATTGAAAATTTCCACGATACCCGGGTCGGAAAAATTGCCAAAAATGCAAAATCCTGGGATTTCCACGCGAGATACCTCGTTCGAACGAAAGTCCTGGGAGTTTAACGTGAGTACCTGCCGTGAAGGCTTAATCCCACGGTCCTCTTCGGACACGGATTGATTTTGGGACCACAATCAGAGCCCCGCCATGCAAGCACAGTGGTCCTGGTTTATACTGAGTGCAGGCTCAGCATTCATACCAGTGGATGCGAGGCCTATCTAACACCTCTGCCGCAACTAAAGAGTACGGCACTCGAGTTGTACAGCGCAACTCCACGCTTGAGCTCCGAGGAGTTCTGCCCGCGATGTAGGCATAACCACAACCACCATGAAACTCCCACTAGGGGGCCAACCGCAAATAACCGGGCCGAGACCACATCCTCCACATCCACATCCAAATCCGCCACTGGAGGGTCTGGTTGAAATCGAGCAAAACTGAAAATTTGCACGATACCAGGGTCGAAAAATAGCCAAAAATGCAAAATCGTGGGATTCCCACGCGAGATTGATTTTTGTGCATATCCCGCCCTGTAACCGTATATTACCCTCTGCTGGCAACGTTCTTGACAAGAATCGACTTCAACTTCGAGGTCGGTTCAAGCGAGATATCAGCATCGCAGAGGCGTTTCCATGGTGACCCCATGGTCTTTTTTCAGAGCTTTCTGAGCCTTTTGGTATCGATTTCGGTCAGCAGCTGGTTATTACTGTTTTCCTCTTGAAGCTGTACAATAAAAATTCTTCTGATGCCTCCTTTCCCCATGTAGACTATCATTTGCGGCTCCATACACTCAAGCTGCCTCATCTGCAAAAACATTGAACCTTTTTTTTGAGTGGATGCACTCTTTTCAAGCTCTGTAATGGTCTCCTCAGACATTACCTTCTGCATTGCTTCTCGTAAGACACGTAATTTGTATGTCGCCGTTGAGAATCAGATCAGCGTTTGTCAAAAATTGCGGAACTACTGACACAATATACGCTGTGCTCAAAGAACATCTCGAGCAATTTAACCAAAAATAGGATGATCAAGACGGGCAGCAGGGGCTCCGATTGAACTTGCTTGTTCTCGCCGTGCACCAAAGTAGCTTCTTTCAGGTAAAAGGAAAGGCAATATCTGTGACCAGAACGAATCGTCGCCCACCGTAGGATCCCCTTGGACTGCGGATAGAATGCAGCTGTCCGCTGACCTTTGAAACCGAGGAGTTTTGCGAGCTCCGAAAAGAGAACAGAGTCGAACTGGATTGCCTGGTTTGTAATTATAATGGCTTGGACACCAAAGCGCGGAATCCACGCTCGACAGAGAGCCTCAACACATTATTATAATATAATGTCCTTCAGAGGTATTGCCTCAGGCCACCGCGCAAACCGATCAATGATCGCAATATTTGTAACGGAGCGAATCTTGTAAAGGGCCTACAATGTCGGGGTGTATGATGTGAAAGCGCTTTGTTGACCTAGAGAATACCCCTACTTCCGTGACCTTACACTCTTGGCACTCTCTAGTCCAAAGGTTAACTTCCTGCTTCATAGGCAGCCACGGATACTTGGTAGCGACTAGCCAGTTCGTTGGGCGCATGACGGGGTCTAAAAGATAATGCACCGAGTAAAATATGATACTTGCTTACGAAAAGTGGCCGGTATATATAGGGTACTCCTCTTTTTGGAGACCTCGCGGCTGATAGCACCTTCCTCTATCTGCCACGAGGTCTCCAAAGGGAAGCGGAAGATAAGAAACTCGTTGAACATGTATTTGGAGTTTGACTCCAGGCTTTGGAGAACTGCTTCTAGGCCGCAGCAAATGCTGAAAAATCAGCTGCCGGGACAAAGCATCAATGAGTAAGTTGTCTTTATCAGAAACATGTTGAGTTTTCTAAATGAATTGGCTGCCGAAATTGGCGAGAGGAGGCTTTATCCTGCTTTTGCTGTTACACAAATGTGAGAGACTTATGGTCCACGAACAAAGGGAACGGCCTGCCTCCAACGGAAGTATTTGATGCTCAAATACACGACCAATAGCTCACTGCCGTAGGTGCTGTAATACCCTTGGGCGGCGTTCAACAGTTTCGAGAAAAAACTCAACGGCTGCCAGCTTTGATTCACCTTCCAGTAAAGACCAGCGCCTACTGCGATGTCTAAGGCATCGACGGACACCGCATCCTGTCGAGAGAGCGCCAAAAATGTAGCGTCTGTCAACTGCTTGGTGCTTTGAAATGTCTGCGCGGTTTCTGGAGACCAGACAACCTCTCGCGATTCCTTGATTTTAGGCCCACTCATAAAGGCATTAAGGAGAGTGCCGTAGTGAACGGCTTTGGGCAGGAAATGACGGTAGAATTTTACCATTCTCAACAATCTTCTGAGGTCTTTTACTCTCTTAGGCAATGAAAAGCTTGCGATCGCTTGTACCTTATCTAGGATGGGTTATAAACCCTCAGGAGATGATTGAGTGATTGAATTTCATCTGTAGTTGGAAGAATCTGCATTTTCCAAACTGAAAACCCGACCATGGTCAAGGAAGCATTGAAAAATGCACTCGAGATTTGCCAAATGATCGAAGTCAGTGGAAGAGGCTACCAGAACGTAATCCAAGTTGTACAGAGTGGATGAAACTCTGGAATATGTGACCGGCATTGTACAAGCCAAAAGTTATTCAAGTGGACTCCGAAATGTATGTAAATTGCCGTCTTTGGAACATCTTCGGGAGGATTTTGTGGAAAACTTTGGTGAGATATAAGGTCGAGAAAACAAAGCAGTTTGCTAAGTAATGCGCATAACTTTCGATGGGAAAAATGAAGTGCCAATCCGGAATCGTCTGAGCGTTCAGGTGTCTGTAATCTCCACACGCCATTAGGAACTGAGACTAAAGTGCCTATACCAACAAAGTAGTGATATAGGCTCAAGGGGTTGAAATTTGTCAGGCAACGTAGTGCTGAGCTTCAGATAGTCGTTGTTAGAGCCCACGATAAGTATAGTTTTTTCGTTGAAAAAGGGCAGGCTGTGACAAATTTTGGTGGTATCGACACGCTCTGGCTCTTGATGAAAGTCCCGACGTCCTACTACACGACCGTCCTTTTCGGGAGGCGGCTCTAGAAGATGATGGTCTAGATCCGTTTCGTCGTGTTACACGGCACCTCGCCAACCACAGGTCACGCGCCTTCTCGGTAGCGGCCAACATATTCGAATCCCCCCCATGTCAAGATGGCTTGTGTACTCTCCAGAAGTCTCAGCAGCCGACTTGGCCACCACCCAACTGCTTTATTTCGCGCACCAATTGACTTGGGGCACGGTCAGCTAGTGATAGCTTCGTTAGATTGAAGAATCAATAAATCATGATTTAAATCAATAAATCTTTGGTTAAGATGATTTATTATTTAAATAATGATCCCGTTTCGCCAAAAATTTTACGCTCCTGTTTTTGATTCGACAACTCTTGGACGACGCCCCTTACCATTTGTGCAAGATGAGACCTAGGGTTGTTGATAAAGCTGTTGGTAACCTTGTCGCTCTGGTTTCTTGAGCTGAATTGCTTTATTTACGTGGTGCAGCTCCTTACTGACCACACTGCTTGTTTCAATTATCTCCCAATGTAATATACCCTTCTGATACCACCAAACGCAAACCTTTGTTCTTGATTGGAGGTCCTGTTTGACTCTTGGCGTTGGCATTTCTCCTGGAGCTAGCCATTCTTTTCTTTGCTCATGTCACGATTCGATTCAATTTAATTTATGGACAAATCTTATTGAATGAAAATGGTTGAGCAATATACATAACTGCAGCTCATTTTTTGGGAAATTCACCACTTGTTTGGCGACCGTTCTCCTGCTTTGATAGGATCTTCGTTGATATTTAACAACAGACGCTAATTTTGCCGCCTTTCATTACCCAACTGTCAACATCAATGTTACTAATGCAAGCAATAGTAGTCGTCTTAAACAGTTGGCAGTTAATTAAGTTAAAATACAGCATTTATATTTCAATTAAGATAAATTTGCTATTGTATAAATAAATCAGACAAATCATGAGTTATTTGATTTTTTGTTTAAATAAAAAAAATCAAATAAATCATGATTTTTATCAACCCTAATTAGTGAATGCTTGAGTTTAGCCGTTTCACTCTGACAGGCGCTTAATGTGCCTTTTGTAGGATCAACCCTCGAGCACGTCGGAGACAAATCTCCTCATCTAGCCCGACGTGTGCGTGGCTTCCGGGCTCCTCTTCCAAAACGGTGCCACCCGTACTGCTACGGCAGTTACTGAGGGTCCTACCTCAGTATTATCTACGGACGTTTTATGACGAGGCCAAACAACTCACAAGCCCAAACAACACTTCAAAGGAAGAAGGGCTGAAGAGACAAAACAGGAAGGTGTAGGTTAGACGAAATGGTTCTGAAATACAGGTTTTGTCCGTAAAGAACTGCCGAGTCCTGATGAGATACTTCGTCTCAGACCGATGCACGGCAGGCTCTACTAGAGTCGATACGCTGCCTTATCCTTTACGGAAACAATTTGCAGATTTATGAAAGCATTTTGCAATCAAATATATTTAGAGAAAAACACCAATGATTCATTGGCTCTGTCTCTTATCTGAATGGCTCGCTAAATTCATAAATATCCAAACTCCCCATACGTCTTTATATGTATGAATCATGTTGTAGCTTCGTCAAAAATTTGTAAAATAAATAAAAAATAGTAATTTCAATAATAAATTCTGAGAAGGTCTTTAAAACTGACAGGAATTGCAGGCTCTTGAAACATTTTAAAGGACTGATTGGAATCATAACTGTTGTAATTCACGCGAGATTGATAAGTACTATATTCACGCTAGGTTAAAAGCATTTACTTAAATGTCTGCCCATTTTACAATTGCAACCAGTCATGTGCACATGATATCTCCCACATGTCCCTTATATAATCATTCAAAAAAAAAGGTATCAGACGCCAACGCGTACCATACTTTCTCCTTATAAAACATAGAAATAATTGGGCCTTCAGCTGTCTAAACACAACCCTCACACTTGTAATGTACTCTTGAATGGTACGCATTATGCTAGTCCGTATTTTATCTAAAGTGCAAAAATTAGTAGAGTTCTTGCTCGCCCAAACGGAATATGCATTGTTTTAGATATTTTATAACACAACAAGGGAACACAATGGCATAGTTGCAGCTGTAAAAGCCCTCGAGCAGCAATTTTCTGCAATCATCCTTGTTGGGTATTGTAAAACAATACGCTGTTAACATTCCCAACATTAATGTTTCACACAACATAAAAATAAAAGGAGGAAAAAATACAACACACTTTTCCTACCTTTCGCATGATTATCACGCATTAGATAAGCAAAGGTAACATGCATGTAAAAATAAAGGTGTACGGCCTTCCTCTTCATTAACGAGAATTTCGAAACAAAAGGTGAAAGGATACTGTATTGATGTTTGCCTTCTAGGAAGTATCCTGATTATTTAATAGTTCAGTAGTCAGGGCAATATCTTTTCTATGGTTGTTCAATAAATATCTTCCAAGGAAAAGAAAAGCAATCATTTTAACAAACTTACGATTGAATAGGTAAGAAAATCCCGGACGAAAGAGGGCTATAGGAAGGACACTCAGAACAAGGAACCAATATCAAGGAAGGATGGAGATTGGAACCTACTGTACAAGAGCTCGGAAACCCGGTGCCAACAGTTTTTGGGAGTGCGCAAGTAGGCTCTCGGTCGTGGATATCCTGGTGCAGTGTCTTTGTGGCGGATTACTTGGCCACTGTTGTACCGAATACGGCTAGGAGTTGGAAGAAAGAGGCGTCTCGAAGGAGTACATCACATCTGAGCACGCCAGGTATAATGACCCGAAAAGACCGCTCATAGACTTGGCAATCGACAGCTTACAGTGGCGGCACAGATATAGCGCAAACCAGTACTGGACTCATTTAAAAGAAGCGTTCCTAGAAAACAGATTTAATGCTGAAGCGGGCAAGACTGCTAACATTTTCCCTACAAGGTGGAGAACTCTTTAGGAGAAGAGGCTCAAGTTCAAGCCAAAAAGTATGAGCTTGTCACACAAAGTAAAAACATTAATAAAATTACGACAAAACAGGATATCCGAGAGGCCCTTCAAAAAAAAATCAGACCAATCGTTTTACAAGAATTCGCAATCAAGGAGCGTTGTTTCAAATGTCACAAACCGACGGTATAACCCCGTCCTTGTAACCTGTGGAGGAGGCCGTGAATGCAAAGCTGACCCTGAATGTAAGACGAAAAGAGTGCTGGCATGTTGCGGTTCGCTTTGCTCTGTAACGAACTGACGAAAAAATTCATTTGCACGTATGTTGCATATTTCCTTTTCGTCCTTTAGCTTTTTCAGCACTGTTATTATCCTTGTTTGAAATTCCTACTCCTAACCCAACATCATATTACACCAAAATAGTAACTTTTTTAAAAATTTAGAAATTCATTTCCATTTCTATTCTGTTATTTTATTGTCTTTTGAAAAAGCCTAACCTTCTCAATTTACCAAAAATCCAAAAAACCCTTTCAATAAATATTTCCAATTTGAATCGAGAAATTTTCGAATATTAAAAAATCATCATTAACATTTTCTTTTTGTTGTTGCTTTCATAACGCATTACAGAGTTCGGTCGAGACCTGATCATACTGCGTTTGTTTCCGGTTAGGCGACAAGTAATTTTGGGAGCAGCTGATATTTTGAGGATTTTAGGTGTGTGGGTGAAGCCGGTTCGATGAAAGTACGGCTGGGCCTGTTTCCTTATTCTTTTGTTCGGATTCTCTGATCGAGTGCAGTGTTGAATGCTTTCTGTTTTTGTTGTGGGCCCCTGATCGAGGGGAAGCGGCAAATCATTTGACAAGGCCCGGTCATTCGAATTTTGAATCTTACAAAGGAGTGTGTTTTTTTTTTGTGCACGTATTAGACCGATTGTTCAGGCCAGTTATCTTCGACGAGAGTGGAAACGAAAAAAAGTCATAGCAAAAAGTGTTCTTAAATTATTGACAGAATGCATTTTGGGATTCCAGCGCACAGACACGAATATCATCCAAAAACCCGTTGTGAGGAAATTATTTGCAAAGCGGAGAAATTGCAAGTTATATTTTTGGAGTGAAGTGTCGTAGGATTGGAGCTGCAAGGACCCAGCGAAGTTGATACTTACTTCGTGGACAAACATTCGTTTGATTCGAATACCTGGTATGTCAAATAGAGATACAATAGCTTTTTCACATTGTTCCCGGCTAGGTTCTACATGCACTTGACTTCATCCTTCAAGTTGCAGTTTTTACTGGAAGCAAGCGTTCCTATGATTTATTTTCCCACTCCATTTTGTAGAGAAGAATTTCGTATCCTGTCCTTAGTAGTTTACCTCAAGAGCTGATCGTTTCCTGTCTTTAGGACTTAATGTCTCGTGGATAATAGCCTTCCAGAAGTCTCTAGATAAACGGGCCCCTGCAGCTATATGTTGAAAGATATTGCCGTCTGAGCTTCTGAGGAGTGTCCTCCTCTACCTTTGTGTGAAACGACCATCTCTTCGTTCAAGTATGTTGATTGTGCGATGGTCAAAACGACGATCCTGAGTAGCCGAAGACAACCAAGAGGAGAGAAACCTAAAAACATGGTGTAATTAGCCATGGAGATCCACTTTGAACACTTTGATCCTCACGTGTCAATTAACAAAATCTCATGTGTCCTTTAATCAATGCGTGGGTCCACACTAGATCCTGAAAAATAACCAACCAACACGGGCCTTCGCGTGCATCTATCGAATAATCAACACGCGAGCGAAATTTGGAATTAAAGCATAAAATTAACGACCGCGTGCGTGAAACCGTAAAACTCTGCACCCGAACGCCACGATTGAGAGGGAAGATCCACAATGGATCGCTTCCTCAGTCGATGCTTCTCCTGATTCAGATGCGCAATGCGGCACCGCCTTTTAGGTTCCCTGCTTTGGCATCCTCAGGCAATTATATCTTACGATGCTTCTTATTTAGTGTGGGAGCTGCGGGGTTAAATATAACCTGAGGGTGCCAAGGAGAAAACCCTAAAGGCCGCGCCTAGTGAAGATCTGAAGCAGGAGCAGCATCAATTGATCGTAGCTATCTAAGAAATGGAGTTTGCAGGATTCATCAGGGCAAAAATACGAATAAGTGACATTTAAAAATAGAACTGCAAAACCCAATGCGAGGAAATGGCATTCGGTTTCGGATGCAAGAAGTCGATAACTCCTCACCCGGAAAAATTTAGCGCGTGGACTGTGAGTGTGGGTAGCTGAACCAAATACACAAGGGTCGTATCTTGCTCGAGACTTTCGTGGAACTACACTTGGTACTTATAAACACCTATAGGCGACCAAAAGGGAAGCGAAGGGATCGTTGGGAGGACTCAGTGGACGCAGATTGCAGATCATCTTTAAGACCAGCCGAGGCTCGATTTGGACTGTAACGCAATCGAAGTTTAGCTTTAAGCAGCACTTTTTCAGCTTTTGGCATCTAAAGCTGGGAAAAAAGTAATGAATCAAACTTAGCAAATCTTTTTATTGAGGACAGACAATTGTTTATGGTATATTTTGAAAGGAGTACAACTATAACCATTGACGCCATGACAAAATAAAGGCATACACACCGGGGAACGATTACATTTTAAAAGAAAGCAACGTAATCGCGCACGCTTCTTGATTTTTGTGGACAAAATTCACGAATTTCACTTTGAATTAATTTGTTATGCACCATATTCAAAGGTTCAAAGCAACTCTTTTTAAGGTTTTGGGTAAAACAAATGCAAATTTTTTTTACCACTTAAAGTTATGTGGGGTATCAACTGAAAGGTCTCGATTGGTATCATACTTTCCGAAGCCGAATTTTGACATTTGTTGAAAAGGTAGGGAACGCAAAGGGTCGAAAATAATTATTTCTTTAACGAACCCATTCTCAGAAACTACCCAACCGAAAAATCTGAAAAAAAAGATCATACCTCCATACCGATACCCGTTCAAATAAAGTTAATAATAGTATATTACTATAATTTTCAGTAATTGGGTGCGGAACCCCCCTTAAGTTCATCCTAGCACCACGAAATTTTGCAGCAATGTAGGCTATAATATAGAACATGATCCTATCAAGTTTGGTGCAAATCGCACGCAAAATTGTCGCTCTTTGCAAATTCAAAATTTTGAAAGCGGATACTCTGACATATTATACGCATATATTACTTGCTACGTACTAATGGGACAAACGCACACTCAAATGTTTTATAAAGAAATACACAAAACCTTTCATACCGGAAGCGTCCAGCATACGGTTTCCCGACTTGTTTTCTTATTCTCAAAATTGAGCTTAGAGGTTTTTCAGTGGACGAGATCACTGCATCCGCAAACACACATTTGCACACATTCAGAAAAATTATGTACAGGTTGTCTTAAGCTTTCAAGGAGTTCAGCGCTGAGGCCTGCATTTTCCGACCAGTCTTTAGCAAAACCCCTTGTTTTTGAGGTGTATAATTAGTCACTTTATCTATAGAATTCCCCTAAGACAACTTTATGCCCAAAACTAGAGAACTAGAGTTCAACATCCATAATATATCGTATAAACTTTGGACCATATGACATCGCTGTTAACTGTTGAAAAATTTCCAGAGGAGATATCAACGAAATACAAGCAATGTCAAAAAGATACCGGGAAATCCTTAAATAAAAGACATTGTTTTCATTTATAAATTTATTGGAAACATTTCTTATAGGTGCTTTCCAGGCTAACCTTCAGCATACGGGAGATTTTCGTTTCATGGCTTGAATTGACTCAAAGTGGATACCCCAGAACAGCGGTTGGCATATTTACAAATCGTACTCGCAGACCCATGCTTCATCACCAGTTATGATGGACTCCATGAACATGGCACCCGAATTACAACAATCCAGGATGTCCACAAAAACCTGTTCACATTTTTGAAGAAAAATCCAGCGAAGCGGATTGGGATGGTAAGGACCCTTTTCCACAGGGAAAAGTAGCGAGACTTTAGTTGAAGAATGAGTCCGAAGGCGACGGTCCTAGCAAATTATCGACCGAAATCGGCAAACGGACTCATGGGACAAATTCGTAGCCTATGCCTCTCAGACTGTAATGACGATTTCGAGTAAAATTCACTCTCCTTTTTAAGTTTTTTTTTTGTAAACTAAAACCTTATTAAAATAGGTTTATTACCTATCTGTCCGTCTGTCTGTCTGTCACACCTAATATGTCAGAAACGGTTACTCTTATTGATACGAAATTTGGTAGTAAGGTGGGATCCGTGAAGCTGACTGCATGTGGTGAGCAACATAGTTACATGTTGAGTTTAGAAAAGAGGCCCCCAGACATGCAAAAGGGGGTATACATTTTTTTTTCAGCGAGTATAGTCATGTGGGGGTATCAAATAAAAGGTCTCGATTTGTACTTTCCGAAACCGGTATTAGTTTTGACATTGGTTGCAAAGGGAAGGAGTGAGGAGGTCCGAAGAGGGTCAGCTACTTCAAGGACCCGTCTTCAGAAACTATCCAGCCCAAATATCTTAAAAGAAATATGGTGGCCCATGCACATGGTATCTTAGCCTCAAAATATTCTCCATTTATCCGCAACACAATGTTTTAGAAAATTTTTTGTTCAATACTTTCATTCATTGTAGAAACCGGCAGCCAGTGCTGACATCAACTGATGTAATCAGTGTTAATGAAGCTAACACCAACTCGGCGTCATAACTAAGTTCAGTGGTAGCAAGCGGTAGCGCGAGCGGTTTAAATCGACAATTCGCGGTCCTTTTTGACAGAAATATAGAAAAGTACCCTTCAACTTCATACATACCAATGGACAATCAATACAATTTTCCACATTATAAAATAATGTAATCCCACAACGGTCGATTCTCTAATTATTCAAGGTAGAACGGACTAACTAGCGAAAGCCATAACAGGATAACATGCACAATAGCTTCATCAAAATTGTATGCTACAGTCATGTTGCTACCCCAACACATACCATTCATTCGATCCCATTCAGCAGTTGTATCCTGTCCTAACAGATTGCACTACACAAATTGAAATATTTCCGATTCCACATCGTAATTATTGTTAGTTCGATAATACACTTTTCATGTTCAATTGAAAGCCTTTCCTTTCGAGGACACATGCCGAGGAAAAAGGTAATTGATAGATTGCAGCTCGAAGCAGCGAGAGGAAGAGATTCCGGAATGTCACTGAATTATTCAAAATCAATCATTGGCACATTGCAAAGGTGGCATATATAAGATCGATTGCACATGTGTTGAGATAAATTTGGAGATGAAATTGCAGATGCTGTGAAAAAGAAGGAAGGACGAGTAACGTGTATTCCCTGGAAGAATCCTCGTGGAGACTTTATAAAATTTTAAGTACGCAAGTATCTATCGCTGTCCGTTACGTTGTCAATTAAAGCCTTAACATTGTTAAAGCTTGTTGATGCTAGAACGGTGTCGCGTTACACGCGTATCAAGGACGTCGCCCACAGACGTATTTTATTTGTACACCCCCATTGCATTTGATATGCGAGTAAACAGTTGCCTTTCGACGGACAGTCTAGGGGACCTGCAGGGAAGTGTGGTTTCCAAGTGAAGAGTGGAGTTTTTATGTAATAATGCTTGGGCACATGATGCTTCCCATTGTACATACCTTGTAGCATATATGCATTGAGTTGGTCCGACTATTCACCTCAATGTGACACTGACATTTTATGTCTTAGGTTGCAGTAATTTTAGTCGAAAGCGGCAATCTTGACCAATTATAACTTTTGCAATAATAGGTTCTTTCTCTATACCGTGTCCTATCTTCCTATTTTTCAGCCTTTGTCCTGTTCACAAGCGGGGTCGGCTCGTCGTGATCGGTTTCGCTTTTTGGCTCTATCAAATGCCTGATCTGGATGCAATCGTGAGACTTTTAAATCCCATCCAGCGTATCAAGCCACCGTCTTTTCGGCCGGCCTTCTGATCGTTTATCATCGACTTTGATGTTCAGACCAATCATGGCAAGTGAATTCTCATTAGCACGAATTACGTGACCATACCATAGAAGACGCCTCTCTCGCAATTTTTCCACGGTCGGCGCATATCAATCGCGGATATCCTCAGTCCGGATGTGATCAAACCACCACCACTAGTCCAACGCAATATTTTCGTCTCCATTACCGCAAGACGCCGTTCATTGTCTTTTATAGTCGGCCAACACTCAGAACCGTAGATAGTGACAGAACGCACGATATATTGCGGTAGATTTGAGACGTTCGTTGATACGTCGATCACAGAGAACACCAGTTGTGGAACGCCACTTCATTCAGGTTGCGTTAATGGGTGAAGCAATGTCATAACGCTGATAACATTGACCCGAGGTATTTAAATCGCTCAGTTCTGGGCGGGTCACTGCCGCTGACAGTGATTCTGCCTGTTTCATCGGGGCCTGCCGTCAAAAATTCAGTTTTATTCAGATTCAATCTGAGCCCGTGTTACATGAAGCGATCATTCCATTTTTGGACAAGTTGTTCGAGATCATTTTTATTATCAGATGCTAGGAAAACATCATCTGCATGAAGCAGTGAATAGGGTTCAAGACATTGGATGTCCAGTGTGACGGTGTCCATAACAACAACAAAGAGGAGTGGTGAGAGGGCGCTTCCTTCATGAACACCAACAGAGAAACGGAACGGTTTGATATACCCGCCACACTTTTCTTTTCGGATCGTGGTAGAGCAATTGAACCCAACGCACGAGTTCTTCTGGCACAAGTGTTGTCATACAGCATACCAGATGAGTTCGTATGGTACACGGTCTAACGCTTTCTCGTGATCCAGAAATGCAATGTACGGAGGCTGATGCTTCTCACGGTATTTCTCCGTGAGTAACTAAGAAGTACGGCACCTATGTTGAAACGAAACACCACGCCGAGGCCCGAAGGTGTCTTCTCGCTTGAGCATAACCAACACTCCCCATGAAGCTCCCACTAGGGGGCCTACCGCAAACAACCGAGCTGCACTCACAACGGGAGTTTACTCGAAGTATGAGAGTCCAGGGGCTACCCCGGTTCCCATGGTACCAGTATACCTCTGGTGAGGTTTCGTGACCAAATCGCCACTTCGGATGAGTCCTCGTGCAGACTCGGGTCTGATCGCCCTGATTAGGCCTTTGAAGCATTCGCCTACTGCATCACGGCCAGCAAACCAAAATGGGTACAGCGTATCCTGGTGCCACCACTATCAGTCACGGCTCGACGGTTGGTAAGCTAAGTACCGTTCTTGTCGCAACAGAAGTGTTCGATATCCTGTGTGCGTTCACTTCGGCTTTTGGCAAATTGATTCAGATCTCTCTCGCCATCTCCAGTGTCCAGTTTATCGTAAAGATTTTTGTAATGGCTCGCTCGGGTAACTGCGAGAGCGTCTTTTCGTAATTAGAAAGAAGAACAGCTGGTTTTTTATCATCACGGGATACTGAAATGAAAGCAGATGTCAAACTCCGAAAGGAGGACTTCAAAAATGTCCGCACTATGTGTACCATGAGAGACGATGCGAAAAATGTTATGGGAGCTAGCAGAGCAGCCCATCAGATTTACAGAGTTTAAAAAGGAAGAAGGAAGATGTGGCATTGTTGCAGGGAAGGAAGAAGAAAGAGGATCTGAGTGAGTTTACGTTGCAATATTCAAGGATGTTTCTAAAATGGGAATTAAAAAACATTAAGGAGGGGTGGATTGAAGTCAAGTCGAAGCAGGACTGTAGGATAAAACCAGACATTTTAGAAGCTTGAATGATGACGTCAAAAAAGTGGGAATTGAAACGAAGTTTGTCATCGAATATTACACCCAGATTTTGAAAGCAGGTCTGTGGGGAAAGGAGTTCACCAAAAGAGTAGGAAAAGGATTTTGGGGAGGGTTTAAGCGAACTGTGTGGCATTTGCTGGCATTCAGCGCCAGCTTGTTAACCAAGCACCAACGGAAGAAAAGAATAGAAAAGTTCGCGGGATTGTTGTGGGGTGTGGGCAGTGATATCAGCAAAACTGATGGTAGAAAGAAAATTGGGTGGTGTTACAGGAATAGCGAGTGTGAGATTAAAACGGTATCAAGCTACTGCGGGCAAGGAGGCATCTTTTATGCGTTTTCTTAATCATGGATTTCACAGTGGAGTGCGTAGCGTTGAAATGAGCAAGGTCGGCGTCATCCTTAGAAGCCCGAAACTTCTCCGGCAATGCATGTTTTAGGATCTCCGTGGTGAACCAAGTTGGGTAAGAACCCAGACTAATAGCAAAAGTTGAGTTGGATAATATATGGTCCCAGTTAATTGACGCTAGAGCTGAGTTGAGACTATTAAAGTTGGCATTACAGAGGTCGAACTTAGTAGATTTGTTCACAGTTTTGTAGTTGGAACTTCAAATTCAAGTGGGTGTGTTGAGCATTAATTTTGACATACAGGAATATGAAAGGAAATAAAGAGAGGTGGCGCCCAGGGAAAGAAGAATTCTGCCCAAGGAGTTTTTGGTGGTGTTGAAATTCAGGGCAGAACAAGTGTTCATAATAGAAGAGAGTATAAGGGAAGAGTGGGAGAGGTTAGGAAGGAAATGGAGGGCAGGGTAATTAGGCCAATTGAGCATCGGGAGGTTAAAATCTCCGCAGAGGAAGAAGGGAAGAGAGAAGAATTTGACAGCAAGGAGTTACGACAAACTGTCAAACAATTCTTCGTACAGGTGAGCAAGCATAGTGCACGTATATACAAGATATAGTGAAGAGAGTTGGCAGGGGAAACGCGGCAACACAATCATAAGGAGTGCCAGAGGAGGAGAAGACGGATTTAGCGTGGAGAGTATATTTTATTGCAATTAAGACCCCACCGCCAGTGAACTTACGTGATGCATCCCGGTTCCTGTCGCAGCGGAAAATGAAGTACCCTTCGGGGAGCTCGGAGTTTAATATGGTATCATCAAATCAGCTTTCAGAGCTACAGATAACATAGTTGTGCTGAACCAGCGGGGATAAATTGAAGTCCTTCTCAAATTTACTCGCGAGTTTGTGCGCTTGAATGGCATGATGAAGGAATGCCGATTACGGGTTTTTTGGTTTTGCGGCAATATAGGCTATAACATAGAGCATGATTCTACTAAGTTTAGTGGAAATCGCACTATTATCAACAAAGTTATAATAACTCATAGTTGTTGTTTTTGTGCAAATTCAAGACTTAGAATGGCAAAAATGGATTTTCTCACATAATCTACATACATGTTAGGTATTAATGCGACAAATGTTTGCATAAAAGAAATACACAAAACTTTTAATACCTAAAGCGTCCAGCTTCCGGTTTCGCGACTTGTTAAGTATTGTTCTGTGATGTGAGTCAGTCCACTAGGTATTGAATACTCAATGCAGGCATTGGCGCGGCTAAAACAGTATTATTATGAAGGTTTTTCTTCTTTTTTCTTGACGCTAGCCGCAAGTTTTTCGTAGACTATGACTTTAAGTAGGTAGCGTATAACGTACCACCTAGGTGTTGCAGTTGTATTATATATCCAAAACGAAACGCTCGACTAGTTGAGAAGTCACGAAAATGCTTCAAAAGGGCTTTTACTCCCACATTAGCAATTGCCACCCTCTTTAGACCCTCTCAAACTGTTGAATCGTCCATAATTCCTCTAACAAAGCATGGGTCTACCATTTTCGTATGGCCAAGCCAAAAACAGCCATTAACAGTCATCAAAGTCTATGATTATATCTTCATATTAAAATTCAAATTAGTATGACGAATTAAAATGCTGGAATCGTAAAAACTAAGAGGAAAACAGACTTGATTCAGTTGGTACCAACAAACGTCTCTCTCAAATGTCCTTTCAGTTTAGACGCATAATCAAGCTGGAAATTTTGCGCAAATTCTAATTTCATCCATAATTCAAATATTCTGATTCGGGGACCTTCTATTCATTAATTGTGCACAGCTCCCCTAGGATTCGTTCAGAAATTCATTCATATATTCGAGCTAATAGATTTCGGACAGTTTGCCATGAACTAGTTGGTCAAATCTAATGAATAATTGAATGATTTCTGCATCGCATCTAGCCAGAGGATGCACACAAAACACACATCATCTATGAATGATACTCAAAACTCATGACTATAAATCAATTATCCAGCAACGAACGACAGTCCTGGGAGCCGGAAATTAAAATTAGTTATTATGTAATCCCTTTACGCTTTTATCCAATTATCTTCCAAAATATTAAAATACATTCATCATACCTTTCCACTGGCATAACGCATTTGACCTAAATTTTAAATTCCACTTCTATTCCGCTGCACTTTGATGCATCGCTTGCACAGCACATGGTGCACGTTCACTGCCGTCTATCTGGTGCAGTGGATTTTTGCAGGCTCATGCCCATTGCATATTAGATTCGATATAACTGACATGAAACTGCATATCTCTCGCATCACTCACCAGGTCCGTCGTTCATCGTCCTAGTCATCAACGTCATTCGCAACGCCATTATGTGCAACATATACATTTTGATGACACTATTCCGAGGTCTTCAAGTGATGTTAATGCGTTTGGCAATTATAATTCCCGGAGAGGAGAGGCTGCACTAGTCATAAGTAAAACGAATACATTACCGATGACATTCCTTGTGATTAGTATATGGAAATTGTTGGTGAATTCGTTTTTGATTAGATTTTCAAGAATGTCCTTTAGTTGATGATAGCGCCGAATTCACGTTTTCTAGTTGTTTGCCCAGAAATCCTTTCGTTTCGTTAATGAGCTGCTCCACGCAAACGTCTTACAACGTCCAAACAAAACTCCTTGCTTACTGCCTGATCTGCTATTCATGATATTATGGTATGTCATCGATGAGAACCGTAAACATCACCTTCCTTTCGACTGAAACCTTGCGTGACTCCTTCGGCCTTGTTTCGTGCATAGCGACATTCACTCACCCGATGTCTGCATTGTGTGTCGTACTCATGCATCTACGTCTCGTCACCAGTAATGATTGTTGAAGGAATGTCAGATGGATTCAGTAATGGAAATCATGCCTTCGGCAGGCAAAATTTGATTCAAACTCGACGTTGCGAATTATCACAAAATTTCGTGATAATCGGCCCAGACGTTTCCGAATAAATAGGATGTGACAGACAGACAGGCAGATTCTGACCCTTGGAGTGGTGCGTACAAGTCGGTTATGTTGGCAGTCAAAGACTTCTATTATGGGTCCCACATTGCTGCGGGATATCATTTCGACACTGTTTCCCCAACATCCGAAAACTAGTTTCCTACGATCTCACTAAGTGCTGAAGATATCCTTCCAGTAACCGCAGACAAAGTTCTGGGCGCAGCAAAACGAGTCCGGGATAACGTAGCCCCCGGTATTGGTCATATCCCCAATAAGGCACTGAAACTGGCAATGAGAATGGTACCAAGAATTTAAAAGACGGATCCTTGCCCGCGGAGTGGAAATTACAAAAACTTGTATTGATCCTGAAGCCAGGTAGGCCTACAGACCTATCTGTCTTCGGAATACCATAGACAAGGTTCTCGACCGGATAATATATAATATAACCGGCTATATCAAATAATTGATAGTGGCGGTTATTTATCAGATATGCAGTTTGGCTTCCGGAAGGCTCGGTCGGGGGTTGATGCCCCCTTTGACGAAGGAAAATACTGGGCATTAGTGACTCTCGACATTAAAAACGCATCCAATTCTGCCGGATAGAACCGTATCATCGAAGCGCTCATCATTATATATTAAGCAATACTTTACAATTCGATTGAAGGGTCGAAGATATTCGATATAACGGCAGTAATGTATGATGGTGTTCTACCGCTCCCAATACCTAAGAAACCCTGCTTAGGAGGAATTCAGAGATGACGTTGGGGTGGCCATAACATTCCATCAGCCTGACGAAAGAGAAATTTATGCGAGTAAGGCTATCTGCATGATAAAGTCTTGTCTTGAAGACTCCGGACTGAAGCTTTCCCAACAGAAAAGTGAGCTGGTAATTTTTACGAAGCGATGAAAACGAAAAGCCGTCCATCATGCATCGATTTACATACCTTTCGCTACCAGCCATCGCTAGAATACCTAGACCTACCCATTTAAAAGCCCGACATTCGCAAGGATGCTTCCAAATATAGGCTGCCCGAAACACAGCGGACGATTACTTATACCGCGAGTTCTCAGCTCTGTTCTTTTAAGAGCGACACCAGTGTGGGCATCCGCAATCAAAATTGTAGAAAATCGCAGTCAGTTTCAAGCTGCACATCACCTAAGTGGCCTCTGCTCTGCCTACCGGACAACATCGTATGGAGCAGCATGCGTAATTGCGGTGATGATTCCAGTGGATGTTTTAGCCAATAAAGCAAGCCGCTTCTACAAGAAGCAGGAAGCGAGCCTTAGCAAGCAAACTGACCGAATGAGGTCATTAGCTGCATGGCCATGGTTTGAGGCAACGTACTTTGTACTATCCTCAGTAAAACAAAAATAAAATGCTGAGATCAGGGAAAAAGGTAAATAGAGTATAGTTGGAGTCACTCCACTATTCTAAATCTTACCTGATCTCTCTTGGTGACAGGTCCCGCGACAGGCCGACCAAGAAAATGCATACAATGTCGTAAGAAACAAGATGATCAGATTGAGTCACAAGTCTCGGAAAAAATGCTAGGACGTCCACCTCAGTCGACGCGGAAGGACGGCCCCCGGTCTTGTCAAGAAATGAGCAAGGGTTCTTGACATATGGACGGCCTCAGCACGTAAGCAAGTTAGTCCGAACAAAACAAATACGTGTCTGCGTGTTAAATGTTGGTACCCTAACTGGAAAGACCGAGGAACTCGCAAGAGCCTTTCGGAAAAGGCGCATTGATATCTGCGCTCTGCAAGAAACCCGATGGTCTAGTACCAAAAGCTGCGACATTGAACGCAAACGCGGTAAAAATGGCTATAAACTTCTCTATTTTGATAGCCCACACACTCAACATGGTGTTGGCATTGCCATCTCAGAGGGTTTCCGTGTTGTCATTAAAGAAGTCGAATGATTTGATGATCGGCTGATGAAGCTGATCAGCTGAAGGCACTATTCACTTCTTCACTGCGTACGCACCACAGACAGGTCGACCTGATGCCGATAAAGATGCCTTCTGGCAACTTCTCGATGAAAAGACTTGCCACGTGCCTGCTGACGACTATATCATGGCGACCTTAATGATTATGTGGGTGAAAAGGCGGCAACAGGTGCTATGTGGGAAAGGTGGTCGGAGCGCGCAATGAGGGTGGCGAACGTATAATCGATTTTGCGGACACCCATGACCTTGTACTTATGAAGACATGGTTCATCAAACGATTGTCTTATCTTCCTGCACTTTATAGTGCGAACAGTAAAACGCAAATCGAATTGCTGTCCTGCGAATTAAGTCACCGATAAAACAGCGTGAGAGACGCACTGGCCCGTCGCGCATTAAATGGTGACGATTTGGTGAGAAGAAAGAAAAAATGACCTCACTCACACGATTACCGACCATTACGAATGTGGAAGAATCGTGGGACCAAATGAAAGACATGATCCACAACGCAGCCTCTGCAACCCTCGGGGCCACCAAGTCGAGTAAGCGGTACATCAACCGAAACACTTGGCTTTGGAATGATGATGTTGAAATGAAGGTCGGCGAAAAGAAACGCCTCAAATTGGCAAATTAATAAGAATACCAACCGGGAAGCAAAAAAAGCAATCGCTGTCACCCGAGCGGATCATTATAAAAATCTTTACGATAAACTGGACACTCGGGATGGCGAGAGAGATTTGTTTCGACTTACTAAAAGCCGTAACGAACGTACACAGGATATGGAACACTTCTGTTGCGTTGAGGATAGATTGTGAGAATACTTCGAGCAGAATTCAACTGAAGAATTTGCTCATCCTCCACTTCCACAATCATTGCCGATATTTGGACCAGTTCCATCTGTCAGCGCAACTGACATCGAGGAGACAATAAAACGAATGAAATTGGGTAAAACCACAGGAGTTGACGACATCGCATCTGAGCTCTGGAAAGCGAAGAGCTGAGACACAACACTGTGGCTCAGTGAAGTCTTCAATCGGGTTATTCAGGAAGGAAGAACGCCATCCGACTGGCAAGAAAGTACCACTCTTCCAATATGGAAAAAAAAGGTAGTCCAGCAGAATGTTCAAATTACCGTCCGACCGGGTTACTATCCCATACCATGAAGAATTTTGAACGCATTCTTGACAACTCTAAACTGGTATGGGAATGCCTTGAGAGACTGAATACACTCGGGTCGTCCAACAAGGTCTGGATACTTTGGGTTCCAGGCCATGCTGGATTGGAAGGCAACGAGGCAGCGAATGAACTAGCCAAGAAGGGAGCAGGAATGCGTTTACACGGGCCAGAACCCTTCTGTGCAAACGGAAACGGTTTCATGGCTATGAATTTAAGAAACGAAGAGAAACGGTTGAGGGAACTATATTGGGCGGACTTACCAGGGATGGAGCAGTGCAGGGTGCTTATTGGGGGATACGAACCCATGCGTACAAAGGATTGTTTAAACCTCGCCAAAAAGAACCTCCGAATCATAGCGGGAATTCCCACTGGTCGTTGTCGGCTGAACTATCACCTAAGGAAGCTAGGGATATCTACGGACACGGCCTGCAGGTTTTGTGAGGAGGAGGACGAAACCCCTATGCACGTCCTGGGACAGTGTCCGGCACTTGTGCAAAGTAGGTCGATACATCTGGGAGAACACTTAATACCAGATGCAAAGCTGAAACATCTGGAAGTGGGGAACATACTAAAGTTCCTAACGGTTACAGGCCTGCTTGAGATACTATGATCAATAGGTACACTATAACCAGTAAAAGGGGCACAATAGCTCTTCAAGGACGCGGTGCAACTTTCCCTTATATTAATAATAATGACAACCGTATTCGCGAAATCGTTACAGTAACCGTGAATCAAGCCGGATTTGTCAAAAACTGCTGAACTACTGACGTAATACACGCTGCACGGTTACTTATGGAGAAACACCGTGAGAAGCATCGCCCTCTTTACATTGCATTTCTGGATCTAGAGAAACCGTTTGATCGTGTGCCACACGAACTCATCTGGTATGCTTTACGACAACACTTAGTGCTAGAAGAACTCGTGCCTTGGGTTCAATTGCTCTACCACGATCCGAAAAGTAAAGTTCGAAGTATGGCGAGTGTATCAAAATCGCTTCCGGTCTCTTTTGGTGTTCATCTCGGAAGCGCCCTCTCACCTAGGTTCAATTGCTCTATAACGATCCAAAAAGTAAAATTCGAAGTGTGGTAGGTGTATTAAAAACTCTTCGTGCCTCCGTCGGTGCTCATCAAGGAAACGCTCTCTCTCCACTCCTCTTTGTTCTTGTTATGGACACCATCACACGGAACATCCAACGTCAAGCACCCTATACACTGCTTTATGCAGATGATCTCAAGCAACTTGTCCAAAAATGGAATGTTCGCCTCATGCAACACGGTCTCCGATTGAATCTAAACAACTGCCCAGAACTGAGCGATTTAAATACCTCGGGTCAACACAATCAGCCAATGGAGAACTGCGTTATGAAATTACTTCACGCATTAACGCAACCTGGATGAAGTAATGTTCCACAACTGGCGTTCTTTGTGATCGACGCATCAACGAACGTCTCAAATCTAAAATTTGCCGCAATGTCGTCCGCCCTGCCATCCTCTATGGTTCTGAGTGTTGGCCGACTATAAAAGACAATGAACGGCATCTTGCGGTAGTGGAGTCGAAGATGTTACATTGGACTAGTAGCGTGACAAGTTTTGATCACATCCGAAATGAGGATATCCACGATCTTTATGGGGTTGCCCCGATCCTGGAAAAATTGCGAGAGAGTCGTCTTCGGTGGTATGGTCAAGGAATTCGTGATAACGAGAATTCACTAGCCAAGACTGATCTGAACATCGAAGTTGATGGTGAACGACCAAAAGGTAGGCCGAAACAACGATGGCTTGATACGCTGGATGGGATTTAAAAACCTCGAGAGTGCACCCAGATCAGGCAGTTGATAGAGCCAAAAAGCGAAACCGATCACGACGAGCAGACCCCGCTTGTGAACGGGACCAAGTCTAAAGAAAAAGACGACGGTAGAAGACACCCTTAAGCTGGCCTTTAAATCCAGGTTGTAAATATTTGTGAAGTTATTCCAGGCGTGATTGGTAGGTGGTTAGTTTTGTTGCCCAAAGCTGGCAAAACTTCTTGGTGAGCCATTTTTAGACAAATCCACATGATCTTTGAACGCTAAGCTAAAAATGCTGGCATAAGTAACAGATTGCTCCCTGTTGTTCATAGCCTAGGAGGCTTATCAGACCAACAGTTCGGCATCCGTAAAGCCAGATGAACGAACAACGCCATCAAACTGGAGCGTTAGCCAATCCGTCTCATTGAAATCACGATCGTCATGGATGTGATATGTTCGTCTTTGTGCTTGTCTTCGCTTATCAATTATACAGTATTAATTGAGATGATAATTTAAATGAAACGCAGTTAGTCACATTGGAAACTAAATATGGGAGAAAACAACGTCAACAACGAATACATTGTGTGGATATCCAATAATAAAGGAGTGACAGGACACAAAAACCATTCTGGAGTATCATGAATAATGATGTCTTTAACGTTGTGGTTGCCAGGGAAGCCAGAAAAATGGATTATGCCGATGATATAGCATTGTTGTTGCAAAGCATATTGAAGATTTAGAAATCTACTCTTCCTCAGCAATCACAGCTATAAAAGATCTACTGAAAAATGCAGGACTGCCCCCGGCGGAACGTAAAACGGAAGTGATCCATGTGATGTTCTCCGTTTCTATATCAAGAATAAATTTGTAAGTGGCTAGCACAGAAATCCCTTCTCTTAAAGACACACAAAGGGTACTGTCGTCGTAAAAAGGTTATTTAAACAGGACTAACCGCATTGATGATTGAAATAGAACGCCATTATAAGCAGTAGTGCGACCTTAGCGACCCCATATTTACTGATAAGCTGTTCATCAAACCCGTACATATAATGTGGACGTATTTTCACTCAGAATCATTTAATGCATTTAGCGAATATGTGTTATGAGTCTCCGTGTTTCATTTGGATAAGCCAATGTCGCTCCTAGAAATCGATATGCAAAAATTGACACAGGCCTGCAAATTTGAACCTCCAAAGAGCCTCTTTCTAAAATCTAAATATAAGACGAAATACCCGAAATTTTAACAAAAGATAACGATTCCAGTACCCACCAACGTTCCCCAAAAATGTAAATGTCTTATCACAAACAATTCTGGAGCATTCAGGCAAAGTTCAATGCTATTGTCACCTTCAGAGCCGAGACGAAATTCGCAATATCAGTTAGTGTTTTTGTTTACACTATTCCATTCTCACGTTTGACGTCATTATTATCAACAATAACACAGATAACGAGATAGGATGGGGACCACATTCAGATACGAATTTCATGGGAGTATGGAGCTATTTCTGGGCCCCAATAAAGGGGAAAATTCGAGTACAATGCAATCAATTGTACCAATGGAAATATTATGGCTGATTGTATGTCTCCACTGAAATGATGCAGTAAATAATCTGTTCTTGATAAGAAATTATATAACCAGATGAACTGCAACGATTTTAAATGGGCACGCTTTTGTTTGAGTGCTCGTTTTGATATGTGGTAAAGAGAGAGGGAGTGGAAAATAAGCGACACAGTCCTGGAAAATGACAAAAAATTAAGATCTTGTCACATTTCCACAGTATTGTATCAAAACCGAGGGTAACTGAAAAGCGTTGAGACATCAGAAGCACTTAGGATCACATGTTCCGACACAGCGCGTCTACTCCAAGGAAAATGCTCTTACTACAATCAAGCTTACATTTTATGACCAATTTATTATAGCACGCATTTATAAAAATGCTTATGTCACACACAAATGAATTGCTTTAAAATTCAGATAATTTCCTGTGATAACAGCAATTTTTACTTTCGACGCAAATTCTTTTCACAACAGAAAATTGTTTTTATGCTTTGTCCGCTGATTGTAGTTTTCGCGTCAGCCTTAAAATTTAAAGTCTAATTTCAAGCAAGCTACGTTGACCCGTGCCGTAAATAATTTGGAATAAAATATGGGGACCTAGGTTATGCAAAGGAGGTTTTTAGGGTCATGCTTTTGATATTTTAGAAATGATTGATTCGAGCTCAAAATAATATATGCATTATCTCGCTCGGAAGATACTAGAAAATCAAAAGGACTACCCCAAACTTTCAGAGTTAATTCCCAATCGTCTATTAATTTTACCTTCACAATCAATATTGAAAAGCCAATCATTAAGGCAAGCCATTTATTGAAAGTAAGTCAAACATCAGTTGCAACATTCGATCTATATTCGCGATTTTCTTTTCATATCTTTTTTGGAAGTCCCTGTTTCTTTATCAAGTGTGGATCACCAATAGAGCCTCTTCTTTCTTATTGTAATTTTTGTCAATTTTCAATTTACTCAGCCTATACGTAAATAACATGAACCCAAAAACAAGCATTTACAATCGTAGAAAACGAGATCAGGAGGCTGAACCTCAACCAACTCGAACATCGTCTACTATCGAATTCGCTCTTACACAAGGATCGTCTACTTTCAGATGAACGATACAGTATTTTAAAGGGGAGAGAAGATCATAGATCACGGTACGAGACCGTCAGATCAATCCTAGGTGGAATGCTGATGTCTAAGGACTAATGAGCAGCTTTTAAGGGAACACTTCTGATAGGACTTATCAAACCACTTATCAATGTGATATGAATGAATTATTTGAGGTAATGGAAACCGAGTGTAGGAACGGTCATTCGAGCTGCAATCACTAGACAGGTTTTTAGACTATGTATAACAATCAATTCGGCCTCTTTTAAGTGTTCCAACACCCTAGGGTGGGGGCTAGCCATTTTGTTTGTCCTACGTAAATCTTGTCGCAGTCTGGGCAGGAGTCCTTATAAATGTCCTTATAATTGACTGATTTTAACCGGGTCCTAAGTAAGAATCGTCTGCTGGTTGAGGTAACCCGGAATCCACATTTATGTAGCCGCCTTTTGATGTTCTGCATCCGACCCGAATATGTTAGTGTTATCTATTGCCTAGATTCTGTGTTCACCTCCTGGAAGAGTGTTGAAAGTTGTTGTCTTGGGGCCTGCCGTAGTTTCTTTTTGATTCCATTTTCGGTGAGGTTCCCGTTGTATCCGTTTTTCTTGGGTGTTTCCTGGATGTAATTATTTTCTTTATTACTTCTCTCCTCATTGAGCGGTCTTGTGACCATCCTCTGAATCATGAAATTGTATGCCGCGATCTTATGGTGGAAATCGTAGTTTGAGGTGCATGTGATGGTTCGTTGTGTCTGGGTCGGTTTCCTGTAGATGTCGAATTCAAAAATCCCCTTTCCCGGTTTATTTTTGAGTCTAGGAACGGCATCTATCCTTCCTTTTCGATCTCCATGGTGAAATCGATGTTTCTGTGTGCCCGGTTGAGTTTCTCGAAGATTGTTCCTGCTTCTTCCCTTTTGATGGTTGCTAACACCTCATCCACGTATCTAATCCAGAATCTCGGGAGTGTCCCAGCTTCCTCGAGTTCATCTCCAGGTTCTCCATAAATACCTCGCATAGCAGCGGTGAGAGGGGGTTGCCTATTGCTACCCCGGAGGTGGTTTTATAAAATGTATTCCTGAAAGTGAAATAGGATTCATTTATGCACGTGAAGGCCAGTTTCTTATCAAATTTAGCCTTCTCCTTCCATTCGGATGAGCGTTCGTGTGTAGTGATCCATTCCTCGAACAAGTGTAGAGCTTCCTTCATTGGTACGCTTGGTATTTCATTACTTTGTATCCCCTCGGCTTCGTTGAGTCTGGCAATGACTTCTCTGCTGTTTCCCACTGCTCGTTTTCCTATTTTAAGGCCTAACCCTTTTACTTTTTCCAAGAGCCACTTCGCAATATTTTGGTTTGGTAAATTAGTCGCTGCGGCAATCTCTCTGACCTCATTGCCTTCTTTATGTATTTTGGGGAGTCATTTGATTCTGGCAGTGAACTTTATAGCCATTCGCTTAGTGGGGGTCAGTAGTCGCCTAATTTCTTTCCGGGTGCCGGCCTTTTCTTCTTGTGATGCATATTTGATCCCTGCCTCGATATCAATTACAATGTCCTCTTTGGGGAAAATGGAGTTCCTTGTGGCGAAGTTCAAGCCTTTATTGAGAAGTGAAAACTGTTCCTGGGTAAAGTGTTCATTGGATCTTTTGATCACATAGTTGGGTATGCAATCCATATTTCAGCAGCACTACCCAACGCCAAAGTCCAAAGAGAGAAGATGGAAAGGATGGCAATAACACAAAGCTTTAAGTCACTTTACACGAGGCTAGTAATACACTACATGCTTACTCCGCACACTTAAAAATCAGCAGGAACATCCATGGAAAAAAGGGCGACATGACCGACATATTGGAGAAAATCAATAGGGCCTACACCGGCGAAAAGGCCAGAAAGATGAACATACTGGAAAAGAAATTAAAGGCGCTCGCCACAACACAAGGGGGTCAGGGTGCAATAGGGAAACCGAACGAACAATTCATACTTTTTTTATTGTTATTTTTTTCTATTCTATTTTCAACATGTTCATAATCTTCAGACTGAGCCATATATAAATAATATGGCTACCGCGGTGAAAACCGCTCGAAATGTTTAATTGGGGCTTAATTAATTATTTTTAAAAAGTTAAAAGAATCATGATGTAGCGTTCCCAAAATCGGTATCCATCCTTATTCCCTCAGGCAGTCTCTGGAGGTTTCTATACTTTCTATGAAAGGCCGCGTTTCTCATCCCGTGTTGCATCTCGTGCTTTCCTGGTAGCCACCAGTCTTTTTGTTTGTCCCACGTAGTCCCGGTCGCATTCCGGGCAATCGATTTCGTAGATCCCACTCTTCTCCTTTTTTTTGCAGGCAGTCTTTTGGGTAATCCTGCTTTTGTTTTATCTGCTGCTGTCTACTTGTGAGTATCGGTACCAGGTTTTTCTTCACCAATAATTTTTCAATTGTACGCGTTGCCCTTGAGCAGATGCAGGAATTTTCACTTCTGTTCTCCGAATTTTCTTGCTGTACGCTTGAGCTGTATCTTCCCCCGCCTTATTAGATAGATCTTGTAGCCGTTCATCTTAGCGGTGTTAAGGACGTATTCTTTCTCCTTCTCAAAATGTTCCTCAATTAGCGGAACCATTTTCAAGGTTTCGTGTAAAACATACGCATTTTTCTCGGAGACTGTAGCAACGATTGACACCATATTAGGTGGAAAGGTGGGAACTGTGAACGCTCAGACATACAGTGAGTTACATCCTGTTACGTTTCATTTATGGGGAGGTCCCACTACATTCAAAAGAGGGGGGTGTATTTTTTTCTTCACCAAATATAGCCATGTGGGGTGTCAAATGAAAGGTCTCGGTTATTACTTTCCGAAGCCGGTCTTAGTTTTGACATTTGCTGGAAAGGCAGGGAATTCGGGGGTCTCAGCAACTACCCAACCGAAAAATCTGAAAAAAATCAGGAGGCTGCTACTACAGGGTGCGGCAGCATAACTTCCATTTTTCAAAACTCAATAAAAACTATTGTATGCATCGGAAAATATTTATTTATTTCTTATAATGTAGGTACACGTCTAAAGTTTTTATTTACATTGTTTTGAAGATCAAATCTGTTAGGTGACGTCCCCCATTCTCCATGCATTGCGTAAACCGATTTCTGGCGTTTGTCATGACTCTTGTTAGCATAGCAGGTGTTAGGTTGGCAATTTCTTCTTGGATGTTGGTCTTCAAATCTTGTAGGGTTCTTGGACGGTTCACATAAACACGGGATTTCAAAAAACCCCATAGAAAAAAATCACAAGGGGACAGATCGGGAGAGCGTGCCGGCCATTCCAAATCACCTCTAATTGAGATAAGGCGCTCTGGAAAGTGTTCCCTCAAAACAGCCATCGATGCTCTTGAAGTGTGTGCTGTTGCACCGTCTTGTTGGAACCAAGTGTCCCCCAAATCCAAATTTTCTAGCCGTGGGAAAAAAAAATTCTGTAGCATGTTTACATACCGGTCCGAATTCACTGTCACTGTAACCTCATTTTCCTCAAAAAACCAGGGACCAATAATTCCAGCTGAGGAAATTGCACACCACACTGTGACTTTGGGTGAATGCAAAGGCTTTTGATGCAATTCTCGAGGGTTGTTGTCAGCCCAGTAGCGCATGTTTTGTTTTCGCTAAAAAAAACAATAGCACCCTCGGGAACGACATCAAGAAGAAGCTCACACGCGTTCATCCGAGAATTGAAGTCACGTCCTGAAAGTTCCTGCACTATCGCCATCTTATAGGGATGAAAATGAAGATCATCACGAAGAATTCTTCTCACAGAACGATCGGATAGTCCAAGGGCAGATGCGTGTTTGCGCGCAGAACGCCGTGGCGATCGCAACATTGACGCTCTCACTGCTTCAATGTTCTCAGGTGATCTAACGGGCCGAGGGACTCCAGTTCTTCCTTTTGTCGCACTTGTAGTTTGTCTGAATGTAGTGACCCATGTAACAATTGATTTGCGGTCTGGGACGGGAGCCAACGGGGCTAAATTAAAGCGATTCCGAAATGCACGCTGTGTTGCAATAACCGAACATCCGCTTGAAAAGTAAACCTCAACGGCAAAGGCACGCTCCTCACTATTCCAACGCATGATGGCGACTGAACCCTGTCGGGACAAAACTTTACAGTATCCCCTCTTGAACGAGACCACTAGCGCTCCGCTATGACATCAACTGAGTGGCGCGCATTTTAAAAAAGGAAGTTATGCTGCCGCACCCTGTACATCACGTTCTAGAGCAGAGGGCCCAACATCGAAACTTGTGGTACACCCGCTGTTATGATGTATTCATTGGGCCCGTCGTTCGTCCCGTACCAGAGAGCTCTGTCCGACAGGTAACTCTCGATTAGCTTAGCTAAGTAACCAGGTGCATTAATTTTGGCCAATGACTCCTTAATGCGGCTCCAGTTGGCGGAGTTGAATGCATTTTTTACATCCACCATCACCACGGCACAACACACATGCCTCTTGAGCCAAGTCCCCCACTCTTCCCACCGCGCCAACAGTAGAGCGAGCTTTCCGGAACCCACATTGTTCATCCGCAAAACCATTCCCGTCTTCCACGGTAGGGAGCAATCTATTGTAGATGATGCGCTCGAACATTTTCCCTATAGTGCCGAACAAACAGATAGGCCGACAGGATGTTTGATCCCCCGGTGGCTTGCCGGGTTTGGGCAACAACATCAGTTTTTGCCTTTTCCATTGTGGAGGAAATACGCTTTCCGCCATGCACGCCTCGAAGGTATTTATGAACCAATCAGATCTGGTCCCCACCGCCAACCTCAGCGCTTTATTAAGGATGCTACCCAAACCCGGAGCCTTGCCATTGCCTATCCTTCCGCAAACCTCCCGGAGTCTCTCCTCGGTAACGCAAGATATTACCTCCACCTCGAATTAGACCTCCGTTTGGTACCTGCTCCCCATATGGTGAGGAAAGAGCGTGATTACAATTTTTTGTAGAAGCCGTGGACAGAGCACCTGAGGCAACCTTTGTCCATGCAACTTCTTCACAACCAGCCTGTAGGCCATGCCCCAGGGGTTTATGTTCGCATCCACACACAATCGCCTAAAGCAGTCTCGTTTGCTCCTACGAAAGGCCTCCTTTATTTTACTACGAAACGTCCTATAATCCCGTTCGCGCTCCTCGTGATCGGATCTTCCCCTAGATCGCCGGGACTGCTTTCTTGCTCGATGGCATGCCGATCTTAGCTCCGCTATTTCGCTATTCCACCAATAGTTTGGCTGTTTGCTTGCAAACTCTCGCCTCCGGGGCATAGCAGCGTCGCATGCCTCGGTCACGCATCGCGTGATTCTCGATGCCATTTCAGTCGTCGTGCCATTCAGCTCGTCATGACCCGCCAGAGCTTCAGAGAACGTATCCTGCTAGAACGAACCCGTCGTCCAGCCCTGTGCTCGCTTTCTGCGAGCGTTCAACCCGCAACTTGGCCCACCAGCGACTTTAATAAAGATCGCCTGGGTGTAACGCTCACTGGCATACCAGCAAGTTCTCCTTGCCAATGCGGTACTCACGTACGTTAGGTCCACGATAGAGCCCAGGCCTCTCCCTCTGAACGTAAATGAGTTCCTTTGGCATTTTTGGCTGTTTTCAATGCTTGCTCCGGTTTCTTTGGAGAAGGGCGTTTCATCCTTTTGGGGATCTGTTGGGGTGAAGGTATTTCACCCATTCCCACGTGGCTTCTTTTTCCAGCATTCTCGCCGAGAAACCTTTGCAGGGTGACTTTCTTCCCTGGTTTACAGGCCCCTTTCTCTTCCTGCCATACGCGATTCTGATACCTCTGATTATAGCCCTAATATTTTAGTGGCTATTCTTCCTATCCTTAATGAACTCACAGAACTCCACTATCTACTCACCCAGTGCGATAAATGCCACTCCCGGGTGGTCGTTCGCTCGCTAACGCTCTTCACACCCATCATCTGGTATCAGAATCACATTGCTGGGCTTGGTTTTCTTAAATTTTTCCGTCATTGTCTGACAAACTTCTCGTCCCTCTAGCGATCGCGCTCGATTAGGCGGCGATCTAAAGAGCACTGAACTCCTCCTGAAAGAATCAGTTGGCGGTGGTTTTCATATTAGACTGCACTTATGGCTAACAAAATAAGAGTTAGTCAAATTAACCCGCAGCATGTCAAAACTTCTTCCTATCTACTGGCAGCAAAGCTGGCAAAGTTGCAGGAATGTCCTTATATATTTCTGGTTCAAAAGCCATGGGTTCGTTTTAACAGAATCTGTGGTGTTGGATCAGTCAAAGACACTAGGATCTTCTTCGATGAAAGATCCTCGAGACTGAGGGCCTGCGTTCTAATGTCACAATTGTTATAGGCAACCATCCTGAGACAATTCTGTTCCCAGGACCTTGTTCGCTCAACTTACAATACCAGGTTAATGGTAATGTTTACTTATCCTATGATTGTTTGTACCCTCCCTCGACGCAAGAACTAAGGGATCTAGTAGTGTATGCAGAATCAAGTGGCCTTGAACTTTTAATAGGTTGTGATGCAAACGATCAGCATATTTGTTGGTGCAGTAGCAAATGCAACCCTACAGGAGAGAAGCTGTTTGATTTTATCACTTCAGCTGGTCTGATGACCGCGAACGTAGGGTGCGCCGCTACGTTCGTGGAGCCAAGAAGAAATGAACTTCTTGGCGACAAAGTTCCCTATGTGACTAAGGACTCCTTAGGCGATAGAAGATCAATGGAAAACTCTGAATTGCACACTTTTAGAGTGCTTTGAAGAGGCTTGTCCTATTTCCCGGAACCGAGAACTGCAGAGACTCAGGAAATCAACCTGACGACTTCTAAATCGTGCTTGCAAAAGCAATAAAAATGAAGACTGGCTAAACTTCCGGAACTCACAGCGTGAATATAAAAGGCTCGTAAAACATTCGCAACGGGACTCTTTTAGAGCATACTGTGAGGAACTGGAAGGTGAAAGGGAGACTTCCAGATTGTGCAAGGTCCTTAATAAAGATGAGTCGGTCAAGTTGAACTCTTTTAGAAAACCGGATGGTACTTTCACGAACTCCAAAGTTAAGACTATTCAGAATCTCTTGGAAGTACACCACCCGAGAGAACAGGTCTCAGAAGTGGGAAGAAGTGAATTGGCGGTTTCTGTAAACCCTTCAACACGAAGGTGTTGAAAGGGCAATTGGAACACTGCGAGTGCAGTTGTAACTAATGAAAAAGCGAGAGCTGCTATACTATCATTTGAACACTTCAAAGCACCTGGCATAGATTGAAAGGTGAGTAATAATATATTGAAGGACAAGGGAAGACCCTTCCTTTTCTTTTTACGCTATAGCATAAAGTTTGGACCATTCAAACTGAATTTCATTTTTGACCATTGATTACCAGCATAAAACTTTTCAACAAATCCCGTACTCATATCCTCTGTTGTTCTTACCATGGAGAAACAACCTTGCGATAGACCTAATTACATCCATCGCATTCACTTGACTTACATAGCAAAAAACGGGCGACGGAAAGCGTGACACGCCCCTATGCATTTCCAGCACTTGTCTTTATTCCTTCAAGTGATGCGACGATCCAATTAAAGATATCAATTTTTACGCTCTAGTCAGCTTCACAAATTTACAAATAAATTAGTGACGAATTAAAAACGCCAACAATTCAAGGAACATCATTTCTTTGCTTTCCCCTTGTCTCCAAGATATTCCCTGTTGGAAATTCGCCCAGAGAGAAAAATATGGAGACAGAGTGCTATTTGCACGACAATACGCGCCGTGTCGTCGTCTTTTGTAATTAGTGCTTCCACCCGATAAGCATATTGTGTAAAAATGGGGAAAAAAATATGAAAAATTGCAAACCATATGCGCTTTGCATATTGTTTGTAATGAGTTGCCTTCAAGGAGAAACAATGTGGGATTCGAATGCATGGAACAAGAACCTGCCGACAAGTGCAAGGTTGCAGGGTACCAGGTGAGTTGTGGCGTCAAGTTTTTACTTAAAAGTCGACTTTTGCAAATGAGAGTGCAAGAATATTTAGGAGGATATGATGCAGCAAATTTAAGAAGAAAAAGTGTGCCTCCTATCGTGCAGACTGGAATCGTGATTAAGCGAAAATTTAACGCTAATTAGCGAACAATTTGAACCACTGAACTGAAAGATCCTTCTGTGAACAAAAATTTCACGACCTTGGCTCCAAACCTTCTGCTATCCTAGCCTCTATCATTTCTTCCACCACACCCTGTCGTTGAATCTGAGAATGCATTTTACGCCAATATAACAAAGAACCCGCAGTTTGCAGTTGTTTGTTGATAACTACTCGTATATGTAACACATGTCTGATATGTGGGGAGGAGAAAGCAGTTTGTTTAACATACACGAAACAGAACCGCCCGTCTACGGATGGAGGAACGTGTGCTGACAGCACAAAAAGGGAAGAAGGATCATTGGAATGGCTCCACAGAGAAAAAATTAAAAAGGACATAATTATATTGCAAACATTTCACTTTACTTCAAGCGACAACCGTTGGCTGGCTAAAATTAAATTTCTGAGCAAGAACAGAAGCAGACATCTGAGACATGGTAATAGGGAGTTGGATGAGGGTTGAGTGTTCACCTGAGGGATGGTGCTGTTTTGAATGAATGGGATATTGGTAATTAATCTAATTGTAACACGGGATGGATACGTTGGATTAAAATAATTTTATATTTTAGAGTAGATGAAGAACATCCAAGAGGAACTTTAGTCCTTGTCAGCCCTTCCATATTTCTCTCAATTTTCTTTTATCGCTTATTCTACTGGCTTTTGTTTTCATCCAATCTTGGATTGATTGTTATGCTTATGGATAAAAATTACTGCACTTTTGGAGATGGAAGTCCTCAATCCCCAATACTTCAATTTACAAAAAAAAAAAAAAACAATCGGAATTCCCCTGGTTGGATTTAGGAATAACAAATAAGGCAGGAAAGGTCATATTCGATATTTATAGGAAACCTTCGCCTACACGACGCACAATACCTTGAAACAGTTTTGCATTCAAAAATAAACTCCTTTCGTCTCTAAAATCCATCGAGTATACACAGTCCAATTAAGTTATGAAAAATGTGAAATTGAGAAAAGATATGTCCTTGGAACAGCAAAAAACAAGTCAAAGACCAAAAACATCAGGTGTGAAATATTCTGTTTTTTTTTGTTATGTAAGATTCTGTCGAAAATGAAATACTGTTTTTTTTCTGAAACCACATTTCACTCATTGGATTGAACGGTTCTAGAATGAGATTCAACAGTTTTCAATTTGACAGTGAATTTGCATGAAAAATGCAAGTGACACTTAACTTAGTTATTAACACTACAATTCGCACCAAAATTTCCAGTATCGCCCTTTATGCTATAGTTTGTATGCTATATAATACTGGCAAGATCATTGTCTTGTACAGTAAGAGCTTTTACCCTATGGTGAGACGTTTCGAGCGGAAAAATGCAACCCTTCCCCAGTAAAAAGCTTGATATATCAAATTCTTCTTTGTCTTCAGTCTTTGTCCCGTTCGGCTCGTTATGATCAATTTCGCCATTTCGTTCTATCATCTGAATGCAGTCGCGAGGTTTTCATATTCCCATTCAGCATATCAAGCCATTGTTGATTCGGCCAGCTCTTTGGTTGCTTACATCGACTTCGATGTTCAGAAGAAACTTGACAAATGAATTCTCCTTAGCGCGAATAACGTGACCATACCATCGAAGACGGCTCTCTCCCAATTTTGTCACAATTGGTGCTAGCCCGAAACGATTGCGGATATCCTGATTTCGGGTGTGATCAAGGCGTGTCACGCCATTTGTCCAACACAACATCTTCGTCTCCATTATCGCAAGACGCCGTGTCATTGTCCTTTATAGTCGGTCAACACTCAGGACCATAGAAGACGACAGGGCGGACGACATTGCGATAAATTTTAGATTTGAGACATTCGTTGATACGTCGATCACAAAAAAATGCCAATTGTGGAACGCCACTTCATCCGCTACTGGGTGGAGCAATTTCATAACACACTTCTCTATTGGCTGAGAGCATTGACCCTAGATATTTAAATCGCCCAGTTCTGGGCAGGTTAGTGCCATTGATACTGATAGTGCATATTTCATGGGGATCGGTCGCCAAAAATTCAGTTTTATTCAGATTCAATCTGAAACCGTGTTGCATGAAGCGACATTTGAATCAGTTCCACCTGTCAGCTCAACTGAAGTCGAGGAGGCAATAAAACGAAGGAAATCGGGGAAAGCCACAGAACCTGACGACATTGCATCTGAGTTCTGGAAAGCGAAGAGCTGGGGCCCAACACTATGGCTCAGTGAATTCTTTAATCGGGTTTTTCAGGAAGGAAGAACACCATTTGATTGGCAAGAAAGTACCACAGTTCCAATATGGAAAAAGAAAGGCAGCCCAGCAGAATGTTCAAATTACCGTCCGATCCGGTTATTTTCTCATACTATGAAGATTTTTGAACGCATTCTTGATAACCGTATTCGCGAAATCGTTGAAATAACCATGAATCCACCATGTGGAAGTGGAGGATGAGCAAATTCGTCAGTTGTGAATGAGTATCTGGGTCAAATCAGGGTAATAATCTCAGGCGAATGCAATGCTAAGCACATTGCCTCATATAGGGTACAATAATCCTGTAGTGTGTCGTTACGGTCTTGAATGAAGTGCTCACTTGCACGTGCATACTTCAAGGTCCTGATCCAATTGGATTATTGCGCCAACGATTATTATTATAACTTTATTTAGTTATTATTATTATAAGAGATAATGTACTGTAAGTGTTCATAAGTTTTTTCCGGTTTTTCCAAGTCACCCCTTTATTACTATTAGCTTCGTTTGGTCTAAAATGAGAAAAGCCCTATTGAAAAACACCGCTGAGGTATGGTTAGTTAACCCTAGTTACAGTTTTGATTGAAGTACGACGCCTTTAGCTTTTCATTTGATAACCCCCACGATGTTGTCCGAAGATATAAATAGTCATACCCATCATTAACATGTATGGGGAAGCCCTTAAACCAACACAAAACGATGCCATTCAATGTATGCACGCCTTTCATAGTTTCCACATACTGTCCAGGTTTCATTTCAAAGGTGCGATCACCAGCGTATCATTAACGAGATTTTAGATCATCGTTATCCATGTGGGTACAGCTGTTGTGGCGAAATCACTGGATAAAAACACGTTTTCGGGCTGCAGATAAAACGTCACAGATCGTCAAGTGAATATTTTGGGTGTTCCGTTAAACGCAGAAAATTCGGTAAAAATTTAGCATAGGAAATGTCAAACAGATGTAGGATATGTCATTCGAAATTTGTTCTTGCGAAGTGGTGTAAGCAAGCAAGTGAGATGTTGGAAACATCAATTCGAAATGTCAAGTATTCAAACGAGTCAATGCGATTATTAGCGAGAATGAGTTTTGACAGGTCTCTAATTTACGTTCGTTAAAATTTTGACATTATAATACGATCATTATAGTTCCGACTTTAAAGCTCCGTACAGTTCGCCCTAAAAAATAAAGGGATTGGTAACGGAGCTCCTAGTTGTTCCTGATTTTGTGTTCTTGGCGGTGAATTAAGATACGAAATGTTTTGTGTGGGTGCTGCATAGAAAAGGAAATTCACTCAAGAATCCAGCCAGTTGGGACTCATTATTTTTGTTTCCTACGTGACTTTGCTCCTCGAAATCAATAAAAAAAATACGAGTGGTAAGTAGTGCAGTTGCTCCTTCGACGGGAATACCGAGTAGTGGCCACTCAAATATGTTGGTAGGATCAGACCGGTGAACTCGTGATTAATTTCTTGATATAGTCTCAAAATAAAGATTTCCCCACGGCTACCGGTGGATGGCTGAAATTGCAAGTCTACGACTTCTCAAGAAAGGATGAGCTTCCTATGTTTTTCGGTCAGAATCTTACTGAGTCTCGCAGTTTCGCTAGTGCTTTCAGTGTTCTTACAATAACCCAACGACCGCTTCTTGTCAGTCTTAATGGCCGACTTGTACCCTTCAGGCAATCTTTGAATGACTGGCAGTATTTGTGCTTGTATCAGATATTGAAGACCTCTTTGATCAGCTTCCTGAAGATGGACAGATCTTCTTACTATACTAGCAAAGCACCAGACTTTGAAGGCGGTTTTGAATGATTTTATAGAGCCCTAACCTTCGACTCCAGCTCGTCTGTCCTTCCAATGTTACCAATTCGCTCACCGTAATGTTTTTTCTTGATGACTTGACCAAACTTCCACCAGTCAATCCTCCTGAGGTTTCCGAAAGGGTTGGAGAACTCTAAAACGAGTTTCAGATTGAGAAGCATCTAACTGCAATCTGAGAAGGATCTCTGGTCAGGCACTCTCCAATTCTCTACCCTGAAAGTCCCATTGTCGGATAATAGGGTGATCTCAAAGACCTCCTGTCAATCGTCCCAGTTTTTCAAGCTGGCGAAATGGAAAGTTGGTGTATTGTCCTGTCGTGAAGGAAAATTTCCGCTGCCAAATACCTTAGGCTTTTAGGTATCGTAAATTTCCACCGTCGTTTCCTGCCCACAGCCGCTCACAACTAGGCTATACTAAACGTCTTCCTGTCTGGCCCGAAGACCAAAGAATCGCGGGAGGTTATGTGGTTTCAATAATCCTTTCAAAAGACAACCAAGCAACAATTTTTGGACGCTACACTTTTGGCATTCTCTCAGCAAAATGCAACCCTGCTGTTTTCGTCGATGATCTTTACCAGATGACGAACCAAAACTGACAACCGTTGGGTATATTCTCAAATAGTTAAATTCCGATTAACGGAATTGAACCGTCCATTACTAGCCGCATATCTGAGTATCTGATATTCCCTTGAAGGCAGGCCATTCAGCTTGTGCACGGACCATAGGCCTCTGACTTTTGCCTTACTAAGCGTCCCCTCGCCAACTTCGGCATTTAGCCTACATCAGCTAGTTCACATCGGACATTCAATTTGTATCCGCTAAACACAACTTAGTGGCTGCCGCTTTATCTCGGATTTCCGAGGTCAACATCCCCATCGTCGGCTCAGCTTCCTCTCGATGCTGGGAGATCTCCAAAAGGGGATCTAGGCCATATATTCCGGTTGCTTTCCGTAGGGAAGTGCTTCACTCAGCGCACGATCTTCCGCATCTCGGCATTCGGACAATGAACCGATTAGTCTCCAGCAAATATTTCTGGTCATCAATGCCAAGGAGTGCATCGCATGTCAAAAGTGTAAAGTCACTAGGCGTGCTAGGGAGGAACTAGGTGTATTCCCTAAGTCAACAAAGCGCTTCAACACCATACATCTCGACATTGTAGGCAATGCAATACGAGTCCAACCTTTTCTCAAAGCTTGGATAGCTCCGCAGGCCAATGCGATGTTAGAACGTTGGCATCGGACGCTGAAAGCAACCATTATGGCGAATGAAGAGCCGCCCTGGTCTTGCCTTTCGTTCTGCTTGACCTCCGTATAGCCGTCCGAGAAGACTCTGCTCTCTCCTCAAACCTGTGCGAAAACCAGGAAGAGCAAGGTAATCGATAGAATGGAACCAGAGATCTTACAAAGAAACAATAAAAATCGGGCTCACGATGCAAAAGTTCAGGAGATACCTTCAGGTCTATATATCCACGCATGGTTAACGACTCCAGAAGATCATTCCGTTTGCGGTTGAATTAATCAAACTCAGTAAAAAGGTATGGGAGAACCAGAACTAAAAATTGACGCCTTTGCATACCTTAACTCCTCTGCAATATCTCAAATGAAGGAACTTCATAATCTGGGGTGGATACGTTCGGAACTAAGCCACTAAAACATTTGGGGTGATTGACTAGCCCAGACCTATCGCAATCTAAATTTGCGAGCATGGTTAAAAGGACGATTTTTGTTGAAAGCAGATAATAGCAAAAGATTTCCTCGAAAGTGCACATTTTGCAACGGTTTCTCGCTCCACTTTCCCGACGAAACCATTACTCTGCTTGCCTAAACGCTCACAGCTGTTAACGTAATAAAACCTGCATATGAATGGCATTCAAAGGACGATATCACTACTTACCATTAAGAGACCATATATGAGAAGGCAATGATGTGGCGGTGTAGACTCGTCCTAGTGCAAGAGCACCAGCTGCAGCCGCAGCATTGGCAGCTGCTGCCGCCGCAGCGGCATTTCCCACAGCCTGACTACTCTCGTCACCAGCTAGGATTCCGTCCTCAGCCCCCATCATAATCGAATGTTCCCCGTACATTTGGCCGGCCACCGCAGCGGAACTTTGTTGCATCGGTATCCCTTCGCTTGCATGATTTCCGTGATGTGAATGATGATGGCTGTTATTATTGTTATTGGCCGCCTGCAAGTCAGGAACAGAGGATAGGCTTCGAGCGCGCTGTCTGTCGTTCTGTTGGACGTGCACGCCGGGCAGAGCACGCAACAAATTGAAGCCGGGGGCCGTACCGGCCGACACAACGTCCGTACTCGAACTGGTGGAGAAGGTTCGTGTTCGGGGACTCTGGTGTCCGCTGTTTGCTGTACTGGCTTTCGCACCCATTCTGCGCTTCTGCCGCCTCTACGGTCCTCGGGACGCTTCGCGATGAAATGTTCAATAAAAAACAACTTCCAAAGACACCTCGTCAATGGAAACAAACACGGAAGAACAGCTGTAGAAGTTATTGCTAAAAATCGATTGCGCTCTCTCTGCAAATGGTCGGATACTATGCGCGCTGGCCTGCTCGGGAGAATGAGTGCAGGTTTGAGAGCTGCCTTAGATCGTCCCAGCTGTCTCGGTTCTGAGCAGGCTCCAGACTTCCAATGAAAACACAATAAACGACACTCGGATCTCTTTCTCCTCTGATTGCTCCTGTATGACGGATTACGGGGTGAAATAAAAGGCCCAAAACGACGAAGCAAAGTCTCGTTAAATCACAATAAACGGCTGCCGCGAAACGGCAAGGGAGCACCCGCGACGACCCCAATAAAGGGCATCCACGACATACTTGCACCGCGCGGTACCGAGTACCGTCGCAATGCCTCCAATACAAATTGCGACACTCAGCCCGAAACGACTCTGACGCAACGACACTGATCTGCGTATCGCTCCACAAATTGCCAATTATTGTTGTTCAAGCGAGCAATGACTGGCATATTATTCAACGGCAACCAGAGCAGCTTGCACTGGGGGATTTTATCGTAGGCGCAAACAATTTGGAGGGCACACTGATAACGAGGGGCTGCTGCGTATACGTTCCACTTATCAATTTTCACGACTCACGGGGTGCACTACGCGGTGGTCCGAGGAAGCAGCTGAGCCCAGAAACTCTTGGACAACCGAGTCTCGGCGAGCGGAGTTTTCCCAAAACACTTTTCTGACACTCTGACAGGCCTACGACCCCACGGAAGTGCGACTTTCGCACTGTCCCCTGTCCTGTTGTTGTCACTGTCACTCCGACGAACGACACTTTCCCGCAACCTCTGCGCCCGGGCGACTGTCCAACCCTCCTGTCTCGGCCCAGGGATGATGTTTTGTTATCTAATTTCGCTGAAATGCTCACGATACAACCCCACTGCGATTCACAATTATCACTTCCATCGTCTCACTTTGCACTGGTCGGCGACGTCGCCTTTGTTGCCGGCGGCGCTATTGCTGTCGCTCCGCCACTAATTACACTCTTTTCGGTTTGTTTTGACAATTCCAAACGGCCACGGTGCGGCTGCAATTTGTTTATCGTTGTTTTTCGCCGAGCTCCTCTGGGCAACGATGTTTGCCCGTCGAATCGGTTGAGACACTCGAGCAACTTCCCTTCGACCCGGTGGGAGACTACAAGACGAGAAATGTATAATTTACACAACACGGATAAGACGCACACATGCACACGCTTCCGCAACAATCAATGCGTAAGAACATGGAATTTTTGCGAGGGTGGTAGGAAAATATTGGTTTGCTGGTGACGAAGGAAAGTTCAAACTCGCAAGTCGTGAATGCGCCGATGGCCCGATATCCGAGGTGACAGCTCTTTGACAGTGGACAAATGTTTGGGAAAGGCATTGAACTGTTGCCGGCGAAGGGAAATTCCTATGAGGGCTCGAAAGGGCAAGGGATATTTGCGTGACGGTTGACCGTTGAGTTTAATAGTGGGTAAGAAATCGATTTTAGTGCATCTTATCCATTTTTTTCAGTATAGACAGACAAAAATACTACCAAATGAAACTCCATTATTATTCATATGAGATTATGATTTATATATTCAATAATAAAGCAAGCAGCTATCGTCTCGGGGCGTGCAATTTGAATTTCATCTACGCGAAAGCATACAGTTTAGTGTTTGTTACTTTTTACTTTTTTAGTAGTCAATCAGCTTTTAACAGACATGGGCATTGGACAGGGGCCAGTTTCCTGGAGAAGAGCCACTACACCATATATTATAGTGGCCATCCAGTAAATCATGTGCTCGGAGTAGGTATCTTAGTCAACCAAAAAAAATAAATCTGCTTTTATCGGCTTTGAAAACATAAGCGATTGCGAGCCAAATTTAGAAATAAGCTCAATAAACGCCCGCTTCCCTACAGAGGAGACTGCAGAGTCGGAGAAGGATATCTTCTACGAGGCAGTTGAGCGGACCCTTGAGGCCTGTCCCAAGTATGATATCAAAATCATACTTGGAGATTTTAACAGTCAAGTAGGGACAGAGCCCGTATTCAGGCGATACGTTCGCTCCCATAACTTACATAAGGATACCAATGATAACTGACTGCGAATTATTCAGTTAGCAGTATCGCACGAAACGGTTGTTGGAAGTACCTGATTTGCGCGGAAAGCGGTCCACAAACATACGTGGGCCTCTCCAAACGGGATCACCTTCAACCAAATTGACCATGTGTTGATCGAACGCCGCCAACTCTTAGCCTTGATGAATGGGAGAACACATAGGAGGGCCAATATAGACACGGATCACTATCTCGCTAGCATGGTGCTCCGGGCTCAAATAACAACGCCACCCAGAATCCCCTCTGACAATCAGGTGAAAGTGAATACTTTAGCACAGCAAAGCCCTCCGTAACACCTATAAAGGAGGGATGGATCCCGCAATAACCGCAGATAACAAATGTCCTGAAGATGAAACATCAACAAAAGATCTTTACAATCACCTGAAGAGTGTTATCATTGATACCGTCAGAAAGATACTTGGCCCCAATCGCAAGAAAAGTCGGAACGGCTGGTTAGACGATGAATTTAAGCTAACAACGGAATGGACGAATACTGCATACCGAGTAATATACCATTCTCAAAGAACGTGGGTAAGCGAAGAGACCTATTACAACTGAATCCAGCGAAAATGCGACTTCACAAAAAAGGAAGACTAGGAAAACCAACAGATCTGTGAACTAGAAAAGTACAGGGACCAACCGTACCAGGTGCGGAAGTTTTACCAACAAATCAGCAGGATGAAACCTTATACACCTTGATGCTCATCCTGGCGAGATAAAAAAGGAAATTTGATTTCCGACAGAATGGGCAGACTGGAGCGATGAGTTATGTATTTTTATGACCTGCTCAACAACTAAAATATCGGCGAGTTGGACGTCTCGCCAACTGAAGACGACGGACAAATACTGCCACCACCAAGTTTAGGAGAAACAGTCCGTGCAATTCATCGGCTAAAAAATCATAAGTCGCCAGGAGCCGATGGAATTACAGCCGAATTGGTTAAATATGGAGGCGACCAGTTACACCAAGTGGTTCATAAACTTATGCTCAAGGTGTGGGACAGCGAATCAATGCCTGCCGACTGGCAAAGAGGTATTATCTATCCTATACATAAAAAGGGAGATATCACGCAATGCAGTAATTATAGAGGTATCACGTTGCTGAGTACTATCTATAAGAAGATATTGTCCTCTATCTTGGTGGGTTGGATAATCCCATACGCTCAAAACATCATTGGCCCATACGAAAGAGGCTTCACTCCAGGCAAATTAGCAACAGATCAGATTTTCTCTCTGCGGTAAGTGATGGAAAAACTATTGGAATATGGCCATCAGTTGTACCATCTTTTCAACGACTTCCAGGCCGCCTATGACAGGATAGCCAGGGTAAATGAAATTCATAACGTCTCAGCATAGGGTTAAAGCTCTTACTATACAAGACTATGATCTTGCCATTCCTTATGTATTCCTCGGAGACTTGGGTTTTTAGCAAAAAAAATGCGAATTCTTGGCCGCGTTCGAGAGAAGAATTCTCCGAAGAATTTTTGGCCCCTTACATGAGGATGAACGATTCCGTAGCCTGCATAACAATGAAATCTATAAGCGACTCCGGCTCAACAGGTTGCGGTGGGCGGGTCACCTCATCCGTGTGGATGAGGATGATCCAGCCCGGAAAGTCTATAAGGGCAATATCTATGGTAGGAAAAGAAAACGAAGCAGACCCTGCCTGAGATGGAGCGATGGCGTAGGTCAGGATGCTAGACAGTTTTTAGGGATATCGAATGGGTGGACCTCGGCGCAAAACTGGGATGTCTGGAGCTCCTTATTAAGACAGGCCTAGACCGGATACCGGTTGTTGTGCCGTTGATTATGATAGGGCAAAGGCTTATCTTTCAGCATTGAATGAGTAAAGAAATCCAAAATCGTTCTATTTATACTTACTCTCCGTGGTATCGCGGAGGTAATTAAAATCTCAATCACTCTCTTCTTATTAGTTTCGCCAATGGTACGGATATTATCATTTTGCCACGAATGCGCTTTCTGATGAATTTGAAGAGCCAGGAGCACCGTTGCCTCGATCCCCGTTGAAAAGTTCATCCTTCGGTGTTTTGTAAATTTTTACTTTCAGCCATATCTAATTTCTCCATATCGCTTATGCGGTTCACCAGGCTTACGTCCCCCTGGAAACCTTGTGCTTATTTAGGACCATATGCTCCGCTACCTTTGATCTGAAAGCCGACGCACCCTTTCTTTCCCCCAATTCTGCTTCCTCGTAGTGTTCCCTAAAACGTATTTCCATGTTCCTTCTGGTTTATCCGATGTATACTTTCCTGCAATCAACGCAGGAAATTTCGTATACCCCCTAGACTAACTTGGCCATAGGATATTAGGTCGATCCCGGAAGGATTTTGAGTTGGTTATTCCTGCTGCTGAAGACGACGTCGAAACCATGTCTCCTCAGTTTTCTTTTCAACGAAGGGAAAATTTTGTTGAAATCCAGAGCTATTTTCCGTCTGGGCTGTTGTACCGGGATTAGTTTGGTAGGTGTTTGTCGTTGGAGCGTCCTCTTCCTTTTGCTAGTCAAACTGTTGATGGTATGGTCGGAATATATCATATATACATTCAGTTTGGCAACCTCAAAAATATTTTCGAAGAAATGGGAAGAGTTAGCATCCGGTGAATCATGTAGTTAAGCGAGGCGACTTTGTGCTGATAAGCGTGGTTCGAAGTGTTGTGGATAACCCATCTAGTGTCTGTCGGTTAAAGAAAAATGGAGAGGTTAGATTAGATATAGAAGATGAAGGGAGGAGGAAAAACATGAGCAGGAGAGGGAAGAGCAGGCTGGGGTCTGATTCGAGCTTCTTTTATAAAACTGGCCAGGTCTATCCAGAGCGATCTATTATCCACCGTGAGCAGATCAAGTAGCGAGTTGTAACGCTTAATCCAACCGAGGTTGGTCCTACGCCGAGAGAACTTTTTGCATTGAAAGAAAATGTAATCATTCGTCTTGTCCACACCGCACCTATCACAGACTGGCGAGAAGGCCACGCCGATCTTGGCCACGTTGCCTTTACAAAAGGAAAAGTTTAAGACTACTCTGTTCAGGGTCTTGACGTCACTCGTGCTGAGTGGCATTTCCTGAAACCAGGGCTTGATGGGAATGTATGTTTGACAGCCTCGTTTCATTCAGAACGAGTGGTTTTACATGTTACTTACTAGACATCAGAAAAAGCATAAGGAGGGGGAGTGAGAGGGCCGGTTGTTTTTGATCGTTCGGCATCATAATCCGCCATTTTGTTGTAAGAATTTCCTCTATGCCCAGGGACCCAGAATTTCATTTCATCATTTCATCGTCTGCTCAAGCAGGCAAGTAATTGACTGGAGTTTTGTTAATGAGCGCTTTAATGGCTTGAAGGGAGTTAGTGACAGCTTGGACAATGACTAATAGCTCAGCCGAGAGAACAGAGGTTTGGGTTGTCCTGAGCATAGAGCAAAGTTGTTGTACCTTTAAGAAACTTGCACATCCGGCGGCTTGGTGGCTGATATGAGAGCAGACACAGACACGACAGAAGACGCAAACAGTTCCAGTTCTGATTTCAGCGACGGGATAAGCCCCGCAAAACTAAAGATTGAGCACTGGAGACCTTCGATATGCATGAAAATGCAAAAAGCTTCTTTCCAACTTTTGAATTTCCAGTTTTTAATTAAGGTTTTGTTTGCTGTCTGTCACAAACACTTTTCTCAGACACGACTATACCGATTGACACGAAATTTGGTGAGAAAGTGGACACTGTGAACGCCCAGACATGTAGCGAGTGACATCTTTCTACATGCAAAAGGGGGTGTAAAATTTTTTTTCACAGAATATATTCATGCTGAGTATCAAAAGAAAGGTCTTTAATGAGTACTTTTTGATGCCCGTTTTATTTTTGACTACGCAATCCAGTGATACGAGCAAAGCAAGTAATGTAACGAGTGACGATTACGAATAGCTAAGAACGTAACAATTGGTGACAGCGAAGCGGTTACGTGAAGGAAATCGTAACAATTGGTGACAGCGGTAGAAGCACGTAAAAGCAAATTCGTAACAATATCATACTAAAGTGAGTAGTCTGAGATGCTAAATACATTCACATAACGGGCTACGTACAAATGGGATAGTTCTGTACCCAAATATATTCACAGAAGAAACAAACAAAACCTCTCACACCTGAAGCGCCGTGCTTCCCGACTTATTGACTAACGACAAACGGGGAGGTAGGAATCGCATGGTCGCACGCACTTTGCTTTAGAACTCATATTCACTATAATACGGACTCTCTGGATGTTGCCTTCAGCCAATCCTTATGTAAGTTTCTCAGTCAGAGTTTCTTGTTGATACATTTCTAGAATATAGTAAGTAATATATTAATGTTCACGTTACTTGCGTGGATATTGGAATAAGATTTATTTTGAACTGAAAATCTTGGTGTGTGAAACCTGTTACAATTTGATAGACCAGTAACTTCCTCCAAACTACAATTTTTATATTTTTTGAGAATTGTCGGGTCCTTTCTCTGGAAAATTTATGATGTATAGTTAATATTACATACAATAAAGTTTTGTGTTTATTATTTCAATTTATTTTATATTTTCTACATAAAAAAAATCACAAAAATCCCTTTTTTTGCCTCTAGAGAGGCCTAAACCCTTAAAAAGCTAAATAACATATGCGAAGTTATCATAGAAATTAATATAGTCTGAATCTAAATTCGCTTCAATATGTGCATAGCTTAAAATCAAGAGATATTTTCAATTAGGTATATTAAAGCTACCTCCGATATACAAATTTAACGTTCAATTAAAAAACGGAAATGTAAACGAACTTACCTAAAAAACTGTGCATCCCCCCAGAATCAGTTCTACCAACTGAGCGTAAACAACAAGGAACAGCTCACGACGTTTACTTGACAGCAGAAAACTATCAACATAAGAAATTGACGTCGTGACAGCTCACAAGAAAAAATGTCATCGGCCACGGTAAGAAATGTAAGGTTTTCGCATGATTTACTAATATTTGTCAACTGTACTGTGGGTTATGGGACGACGGCTTCTGTGTTGTTTGTGCTGCTAACCAAATGCGCTTCGTGATGGGCTCCACACCTGGGATCCTCACAGGATCCCTCTACTTACATTGAGTCACTGTTCGCTGCTTATCATTGCAGGTCCCTTTGCTGGACGATGATACGGTCCCATTCGGGGAGGAGGACGAGAATGCCGCTGCCAAAAAATACAAGTAAGACCTAGTCCATATGAGCAATGTCGGAAGTAACTTGTCGTGTTGTTTGCAGCCACCCGTACGTGGTGTTTTTCCATCTGTTCTTCCGGGCGGCGTCGATTGTCACGTATATGCTGTGTGGATGGTTCAGCGACTCGTTCATTTCCAGCTTCGTGATGGTTGTGCTGCTCTTGTCTGCCGACTTCTGGACCGTCAAGAACATCACGGGAAGGCTGCTGGTCGGGTTGCGGTGGTGGAACTACGTGGACGACGACGGGAAGTCGCATTGGGTGTTCGAATCCAAGAAGGTTGTTTTTGTTGTCTGATACCAGCATTTGCTGCTGAACCCTCCGATTTGTTAATATATCGGCCCTTGTCTCCATTCTCGGTCTTCAATTTTAGGGCACCAATCAGCAGGGGCGGATCAATCAAAACGAGGCTCGAGTATTCTGGCTGGCGCTGATCCTGTGCCCCGCGATGTGGGGCATATTCTTCATCGTTGCGCTGTTCGGACTCAAGTTTAAGTGGCTCTTGCTGGTCATGATTGCGCTGGCGCTGAACGGGGCAAATTTGTATGGTTACTTCAAGTGCAATTTTGGAGCCAACAAGGACTTGAATGTGGCAGCGACGGACTTTGTGAAAACGCAGCTTTTCAAGAACGCAGTGGATATGATGACTAAACCCGCGCAGCAGCCGAGCACGGCACGGCCAACGGGCGTTGTTTAGGAGGAAGTTATCATTTAATTGCTTATTCCATTTATTTTCCAATGTCATAGTTGTAAGTCCTCGTGCGCCGGTTATGAGTGTCGTGTCTTATTGTTTGTGATCATAAATAATAAATTAGATACTATTTAGCTTCCTGTTTTGATTTCTTTCTGCGGAAATTCAACACAGTTTCCATTCCCCACTCCCAATAGGAAAAGTGGAGTAGAGTGGAACATGTTATAAAAGTGGTAAAAGTTGAGTGTCCACCCCTGTACCCAGAAGGTGTGAAAAGTTTATGGAACGGAAAGGCGGACGTCCCCAATCTTCAACCCAGATGAAAACAAACATCCTCAAAAGTAAGGTTTCCTTGATATAATAAAATCTGAGTATCCAACCCTATCCCCGGAAAGGGGAAAGAATAGTATGCGAAAAAATGGAGGAATCCTTCCCATTTTAACCTCGTTGAAGAATGACAGCGGTCAACTCTTTAAAAAGTTACAACGCCAAGTTAGTCATAGACGAGTGGACTTTAATATTGGCTGATGTTGGAACGGTGGCGGCTTACTGAGGAAGAGGCGGCGGGTGTGTGAGTATTATTCTAATAGTGACCATTGGAAGTCAACATTGGAAGCGGGGAAAACCCAATAGTTCCAGAATTTCCCTCTACACCATCGTAGTATCTACACTAAATGAACCGAACTTGCGAATGAATTGGGAAAACTTACCCGTACACATCATATGCAAAAACTATGTTTTTTTTGTCTTAGAAAAACACGTCCGCTCAAGTTCCGTTACACAGGCGGCGAAGCTAGAGCGGGCGCGTGTGAGATTCGCACCCACTAAAAGTCTCCCCCGTTTCGCTAGCCCCAGCCCACTAGCTATACGGCCCTGGCGAATGCGCCAAAACGGTCGAGCAGGCACCGAAGTGCGTTAACTGTGGGGGTAATGACCACCCCGCCAACTACAGGAAGTGCTCACCATTTGTCCAAGTGGTGGCACAACTGCCTCCCGCCCCACCGGTCGCCCTGTCACAAACCTAGTCTTCGCCCGTCCGTATGTATTCTTCGCAGACGCCGCACGAAGCAAAACCTCTCCCCGTGCACCCAAACGCGTGAACCAATCCCCCACCATCTCAAATCCAGACTTATTTGAGTTTGCCGGGAAATCGCAAGAATTCTTTCAAATGTTCAACTCAATGGTAGGTATCTTGGCATCTATTAATGGACGTTAAGATAATCGAGTTGAACATTAACTCCATCATCGGCCGAGCCCGCAGACACGAGTTCGAGCTATTCCTTGGCGAGCACAAACACGATATAGTTCTCCTATGTGAAACTAGGAACTATAGATACAATCCTTCCTTTCCCAATTTTAACCTCTCCCGAACTGACCGACCACAGGCCAATCCTTAAGGGTGCAACACCTGTGGTGGAAGGGCCGTCCTCGTCTTCGACAAATTCCTAGTCACGCAAATCCATCCTTTTCCCAATATCTTCAAATCAATTGAAACCACCCTAATCTCCTTCGAATCCCAATCAACCTTGGTCTTCGTCGCCTCTGTTTACTGCCCCAACCAATCCCTCGACACACGCGACTCTTTCTGCATCAAGTCCCTCTGCGCTTCTCAGCACCGCCCTATCGGAAAACAATGGTCCCTGATTTTCGGTGGAGATCTCAATGCCAGACACCCGTCCTGGTTGGATGCACCGTCGAACCAGAACGGGGACCACCTCCTCACATCCTCAAATCCCACCATTAACCTATCCCATTTCAGCCCGACCCTTCTAACCTACAACAGAACACACTACCATTCCTACCTAGACCACTTCCTAATTAGCAGTAACCTGACTGTTATTCCCAACCCAAACACCTTTGCCTTCCTCGAAGCAGTCCCCGGCATCAGCGATACAATAATCCTTCTCATCAAACTCTCGAACAGAGCCGTTCGGTCCACCCCATCTTCAGTTCCCAACTTCCAGCACGCAAACTGGAAACACATCAACCTGCCCCTTAAAACCAAACTTCTGCCTCTCCTACTTCCATCCAACTGTACAGTTCCGAACGACTCCTTTGACCAAACGGTCCGTCAATACACCGACGCAATTCGGCATGTATGTGACGACTTGCTCCCATCTCGTCCCTTAAACTACCGCAACCTAATCACCCTGCCCGACGGCATCCTAACCAATATCCACTATAAAAGACCATCAGGCGGAGATTATTTAGAAATAGATACTCTCCGCAATCCTCTCATCTCCTCTCCGAAATCCGCGAACTGGACAGGTCCATCCGCGAAAGAATCCTCACCCTATATACTCAATATCTCCACAACCGCCTCTACAACACCGGACTGAACCCCCGGTACATACAGGAAACTCAGGAAAACCTGCCCGCGTTTAAACAAATCGGGCCAACAAAACGCGATCCTACCCCAAAACATTCCACCCACAGAAAAGGTGCACGAACTCGCTCACCACTTCCTCCAAAGACATCACTGCACCCTCCACGTCCGTGAATCGTGTTTTGGCAGCAAGGTAAACGGAAGAATCTCTCAGCTCCTTTCCCACCCTTCCTTCCTCATTCTCCAATCCACACACAATTCCTTCATCCACGCCCTCGCCGACCCAAGTCAGCGAGAAAATATCCTTCCCATTCACTTTGTCAGTCCACGCTCTGTCAAGGCGGCCATCGCCGCCTCCAAAAACAAAAAATCGATTGGACTTGACAAAATCTCTTCCATCGTTGTCAAGAAATGCGCCCCTAGCATTCTCCCATTATGTCCTCCATCATCAACCACTGCGTCATCAACGCCCACTTCCCAACAGATTGGAAGAGTACTCGGATTGTTCCTATCTCAGAAAAGAACCAAAATCCACTTAATCCCGATAGCTACAGGCCTATCTCGATCCTTTCATCCTCCACCAAGATATTCGAGCGGATCATAAAAGTCATTATCGACGAGCACTGTAACTCCAATCATCTTCTTGACATAAAGAAAGCTTTCCACTTTGTATGGCAATACGACCTCGCATATAAGATTTCCGAAGTCCTCCATTTCCATACGCACCTCTGCAAGCTAATTCTTAGCTTTCTTGACGGGCGGAAATCCTACCTTCAGTAAGATTCTTCTCCATATTCTAGTCCGCCTGGCATCCCTCAGGGATCAGTCCTCTACACTACCCTCTTCTCCCTGTTCACCGCAAACCTACCCAAACCAACTCCACACCCAAATCCAATCCGAATCCTCCAATACGCGGATGACCTCATCCTCTACACCTCCACTACAAACATCCCAGCCGGTAAAGCCCACCTGAATTCCTATTTGCGCGAGCTCTACCAGTATTTCACCCGCTAGAAACTATCCCTAAATCCGCAAAAGTACGAGATAATCGTATTCTGCGGTAATGCTAAGATGACGCCGAAAATAAGGAGCGACATATCAACCCTATCCCTGAAAATCCACAATGTCACAATCCCAACCGTAAAGGAAGTCGCCTACCTCGGGGTGACAATAAATTCCAGTCTATCCCTAAAAGCGATTTTCTACAGTGTTTCGGTCTACCGACATTGGGCAACATTCTTGGGTGTGGAGTGGCGGCGTTTTGCTGCAATAACTACAGTCAGGTCACTGGGAAAGCCTACAATCAAGCCTACAAATATTCAGGAATACCTATGACAGCCAATGCGCTTTTAATTCGACCCCAGTTGGAGGAATTGAATGCGTTTTTGACATCCAAGGCCCCCACGGCGCAGTAACCACCAGAATTCAGTGCGTCTTTTGCCAGACTCATCACCATGCTTATTGCATCCGCCGTAGAGTGGGCGCTTCGAAACCCATACTGGCGCTACGACAGGCCATTGCTATCTTCGATGATGGGTAGAAGTCTGTTATGTATGATTCTCTCCATAATCTTCCCCATTGTATCCAACAGGCAGATTGGACTATATGATGCTGGATCTTCAGGTGGCTTACCGAGATTGAGAAGGAACACCAACTTTTGCTTCTTCCACGGGGCAAGGAATATTCTTTCTTTTAGGCACGCTTCGAAGGCGTTGGCGACAGAATCGGGCATGATCTTCGCTGCCAGTAACCTGGGGCCTATTGTCACCGATCCTACCACATATTTCCCGTAGCTCCTCCTCGGTAATTTGACTTATCAGGCACTTGTTGACTTAAGCCATTGTTTGTTTTCAGCTGTTTTGGTGGCGAGGAAACAGAATGGTAACAACCTGTTTCAGGAGGCGTGGACAGGTCTCCTGGGGTGCTCTCCGTAGCCTTTTCATTACCCCTGCCCCATAAGTTTATGTCCGCATCTTCGTCCAGCTGTTGAAAGCAGTTAATTTTACTTTTGCGAATCGCCTCTTTTAAGCGACCACGCAGTTGTCCATACGTTACCTCTCGATCTTCGTTACCAGGTTTTGCTCTGAGCCTCTGGTAAAGCCTCCTTGCCCAAAAACATCCGGCTCGCAAACTTGCTATTTCATTGTTCCACCAGTAGTTGAGTTGCCTACTGGAGAACAGTCGCCTTCTGGACATAGTGATATCGCATGCTTTAGTTACCCATTGGTCATCTTGGAGGCTTTTTCTATGGCCACACCTTTCCTGACCTGTAAGTGTATGAGGTTCCAAAATTTGCGAGTACCACGTTTAGCTCCGCGAATGTCTTGACCAGAAAACGTCCTATCACATTCGTTGCCTGACTGCCCCATTCAAGAGCTCTTGCATCCAGAACCACAACACTCAGCATTTTCTGCAGTAAACCATGTGATCGGAGTAGGTTTCTTAGTCAGCCAAAAAATGAAACCTGCTGTTATTGGCTTTGAAAATATAAGCGAAAGGCTATGCACTCTGCGGTTGCAAGGCAAATTTAGAAATATAAGCGTCATAAACGTTCACGTTCCTACAGAGGAGACTGCAGAGTCGGAGAAGGATACTTTCTATGAAGCAGTTGAGCGGACCCTCCCAAGTATGATATCAAAATCATACTTGGAGATTTCAACAGTCAAGCAGGGACGGAGCCCGTATTCAGGCAATACGTCGGATCCCATAGCTTACATAGGGATACCAATGCTAACGGATTGCGGATTATTCAGTTAGAAGTATCGCACAAAATGATTGTTGAAAGTATGTTGTTTGCGCGGAAATTGGTCCACAAACATACGTGGGCTTCTTCAGACGGAACCACTTTCAACCAAATTGACCACGTGTTTAATGAACACCGCCACCTCTCAGCCTTGATGAATGTCAGAATATATAGAGGGGCCAATATAGACTCTCAGTTTCTTAATAAGAAACTTTGCGAACTCTTGGCCGCGTTCGAGAGAAGAATCCTCCGAAGAATTTTTGGACCCCTACGTGAGGATGGAACTATTCCGTAGCCTACATAACGATGAAATCTATGAGCGATACCACGACCGTCTGGTTGTTGATAAAATGCGGCTCAACAGGTTGCGGTGGACAAAGTCTATAAGGGCACTATCTATGGTACAAAAAGAAGACGAGGCAGACCCTGCCTGAGATGGAGCGATGGCGTAGGTCAGGACCCCAGACAACTTTTATTGATATCGAATTGGTGGACCTCATCGTAAAACCGCGAGTCGACTTGGTGATGATGTTGTGCCGCCACGTTAACCATGCCCCTACCTCCGGTGTCACGAGGCCAGTTCATCCACTCCACGGCAGTTTGGATGACACTTCCATCCATCTGAATATCACGGCTGAACATTTTTACAATTCGCAACAAACTTCTAAGATGGTCGTCAGTACCAGCATACAGCTTGATGTCGTCTAAGTAAATCAAGTGTGTCAGTTCGCACTTAACATGTAGGCCATACTTTATTGCGAAACCATGCCCTCTAGCATCATCCACTAGCCATGAAAGGTGGTTCAGTGCCATACAAAACCAAAGGGAATTCAACGAATCCCCCTGAAAGATGCCCCTCCATATACGGATGGGCTCTGAGGTATTAGCACTCCAAGATGTACGCACTGATAAGGTGGTATTCCCCTTCCATGACTGTCGCCAAAAACTTTATTAGTTTCGGATTAATGCGATACAGATTTAGGGCATCGATTAGCCAAGTATGCGGGACGTTATCGAAAGCCTTGGCATAATCGATATAACAATTAAAGAGGTTTCTTTGGCCTCTAATTGCTTGTCGTACAACTACTAAGTCGATAATGAGTTGCTCTTTGCAATCCCTTGACCCAACTCGGCAGCCCTTCTGCTCCTCGGACAGAATGTTGTTGATCTCGAGGTTCATATTGACCCTTCTACTAATAATGGACGTTATGAATTTGTATAGGGTTGATAAGGAAGTAATCGGTCTGTCGGTGTGTTTGCGGGGTCCTGCACCGTGTCCTTCTTAGGGATAAGGTAGGTAATCCCCGCAATGAGGAAGGGCGGAAATTCTGACTTTCGCCATACCGTCGTAACCGACTGCATATGGCAGAAATTTTCTGTTTTAGTGTGTTCAGAATTTCAACTACGGGTGTCTCACTGGGAATGGCCTAGTTCCGGTAAACACTCTCCACTTTATTTCTCACCTGTCTGCTGGCATTGCCAGTGTTGATCTGGATCAGTCTAGCAATGTCTTGCCTTAGTGAGTCACGCCGACGTTCCAGACAAATTTTCCATGGTGGATCTCTTCGGTCACTCAAGCCAATAACACGAAAGCGAATCTTCTGACCGTGCAATCTGGCAGCCGTAACTGCACCACAATACATAAGTGATTGTAGTTAGAGTAGCGACATATCAGCAGAAAGTCGCGATACAATCTTATCATGATGAATTGAATTCCCGGAGTTGCTGGAGATGCATAGGACCTGGGAATACAACAAGAGGGGAAAGCTCTCTCTTGGCCTTTAAACCATCGACCAACCATTAAGTCATTACAAGTAGAGGTGCCAGTCCATCTCCTTGCTTTAGCCCGACGTTTGTCTCAGACGCAACTGTCAGGCTATTATTGATTTTGACATGTACTGTTGAGTGGGACTTTGCCATTCTGGTAAGGCTTACCAGAATTCTCAAGTCATGCATTACTTTGTGTAGTGCATTTCCGTCAATACTGCCTGCATGAAGCCCACAAATATTTGATGGACGTCAATGTTGAAGTCCCAGCATTTATTTAGCACTTGTTTAACCGGAAATAGTTGGTCAACTGCTGATCTTCCAGTCGAAACATGCTTCATGTTCGCCAATCGTCTTATCGGCGTACAGCCTAATTCCTTACTTCAGTATTTCGTCAAGATTTTGTAGGACGTGCGAAACAGTGAGAGGCCCCTATAACTTTTTGACACCTTTTTTCCGGTTACACATTTTTACCATTGTCGGGGAAGCTGTTCTTGACTTCAGATTGAGAGAAGCAAATCATGGATTGCTTTCATTGTCCAAGGACTGCCTGATTTGATGAGTTCAACGGGGATGTCATCGGTCCTGTGGGCTGGGGCTTAAGAGTTCACTCAAAGTCTTCCCTGCTTGTCGTAAAAGGCGAGAGATAGGAATTAATGGGCTAGCAACCTGCAAATTTCGAAAAGTCATCAACGCCTCGGATAGGCTCTCACACCACGACCTTTGGCTATCGAAAACGATATTTTTTAATTTTTCAAAATTGATTCCAAACACTATTCCGGTACCGGTATTCACTCTATGGAAGTAGAATCGGGACTCAATTGCCGCAAGGATAAAAAATAAGTCAATAGTTCCGCAAGTGCCATCATCATCATCAACGGCGCAACAACCGGTATCCGGTCTAGGCCTGCCTTAATAAGGAACTCCAGACATCCCGGTTTTGCGCCGAGGTCCACCAATTCGATATCCCTAAAAGCTGTCTGGCGTCCTGACCCACTCCATCGCTCTATCTTAGGCAGGGTCTGCCTCGTCAAGGGTGCCATACCAAATTTTCAAGCGTGCTCCTTTCTTATGCGCCGCAGAAGGATAGATTCTAATAAAACGCCATTCGGCATAATACGTTCTTTCAGAATTTATTTTTCACCCACCCATGACTGTTTTGTTTACTAAAATAACTGGAAAAATGTTAAAACGCTTCTGATTGCAATAAAAATGGTTGGAATTACACAAACCACATTTAAAAAAAAATCTGCTCCAGGTGAGGCTCGAACTCACAACCCCGGCATTGCTCTCACAGTTACTGTCTATAAGTACCGTGCGCTAACCAATTGCGCCACTGGAGCTATGCCGCACATCTTTACAGAGTTACATATCAGCATGGCTGGTGCTTTCAAAAAAGCTCCCGAACCAACTAAAAACACCAAAACAACGCATTTTACCGAAAAAATAACAGAAGAAATGAGAAAAGGCAAAGAAATCACGAATTGAAGTAAAATTGTCATTCAGCCAATGAGAAGTGGTCCAGAGCGGCCCTTGGATGAGATGAAGATGAAAAGATACGCCGAGGGACGACTCGAGTCGGACCTTATCAACGTTGTCCGGGGAAACGTAAACATTGGCCAACAACAAGAAAAAGTCGCCAAACCGCGAAAGCTCCCACGTCAGGCCCCCTACTGTCACTGTGACGTCTGATAAGCTGACAAAACAGAGCCATTGAACGCACCCTTGCTGATGGAATGCAAAGGAAGAAAATTCTGATTGGTTTGACGTGTTGACGGTGAGATCGTAACAAAATGCATTTTTCGCGAGTTTCTCGTATAAATTTCGCTCGTTGTCGATTGTTTTAAGTTTCTCGTGATTGCTTAGTTCCGGAAATCTTAAGAAGAGAGTTGCAAGCTTCTGGAATTGCAGGTCTTTTCAGTGCAAAGCATCTTGTTCCTGCCGTGCAAAATATTTACACTAATTGCAGTAAATTGCTCGTAAAATTGATAAGGGCAGCAACTGAATATCGAACATACGGAAACGGTGATTGATTTACGCTCCCAGCGATAAGAGCATCTCGTTGAGGAGGGTACGAGGAGAGAATTTCTAGAAACGGTGCAGGTAGTTCGGTGTTGAGACGTCATCGTGACATACTTTTATCACTCGCCTGCGGGGCATCTTCCCGTCCTGTTCGTTGTAAATTGTGAGCATCCGCAAGTTCAGTGTCCGATTCCGGTAGTATAGTAAACGGTCAGCGCCTGCATGACGTCACAGAGCCGGGTAAACGTTTGGATCGTTGATTCGAAGGAGCGAGGCACCCGCACTGCACCTCCGCCAAAATGAGCTGGTTCGACACTACAGGACTCGCGAGCTTGGCGAAAAACGCCCTTAAGGAGGCGCAAAAGCAAATCGACAAAGCCCTGGATATCCAAGACGATGAAATGATGTCCTCGTCGCCGCCAGAGACCAAAAGCAAGACGGAGCCCACCACTCCGTTGCAGCCGCTGTGGCCGACGAGCAATCCGGCCCTTTGGGGCTCGTTCACCGGATCGTTCTTCGACAACCCGAAAGCAAGTGAAATGGTTACGACGCCACCGAAAAGTGGATTTGCGGGAGCGTCGGAAAACAAGCGACCCTCGGTTGCCTCCAACTCGGATTCGGTGGAGGTTCTCTCGTCCCCGGCAACTCCTTGTTCTGGCTCGGTGGTGACATCACCGTCCGTGACTGTGTACAATTCTGAATCTGTCGAAATCCTCACCACCCCCAACAGCAGTGAATCGGCCAAGTCCCCGGATAGTGTTGAAATTTTAACGACCGACGAAATTCTGGACGATGACGACGACTCCATGTCGTTTAGCACGGTCATGGATGACACAGTGGTGCCGATCACTGTGGTCACCATGCCTCCTAGCAAAACTTCAGTGACTGCAACTACATCCGAACCAGTGAGCAAGGATGTCAACTTAAAGATGGAAACGGATTCCTGCGATTCTTCGATGACTTTGCAGGACAGTAGCGTCGTTATCGTGAAGCAAAGCTCGGTGCAGAGTGCCGACGACAGCTTCATTGAATCTCAGACGCTCCTCTCGGACTCCACACAAAGTTTCGAAGACGTGCAAATACCTGACACCACTGCCGAGGACAAAGAACACGCAAAACCCAATTCTGGTCCGAACTCTGGTCACACCTCTGCCGATGAAGTCGAAACTGCTACCTCATCCGATATCGAGATAATATCAAACCCAAACGGGGACTCGAGCAGTACGAACAGCGCATATCGCTCGAGTCCACTGAAAACGCAATCTAGCACTTGCAAAAAGGGGCTCCTGCCTGAATGCAAATCCTCGAAAAAGGGCCACAATCGGGAACTTTCCGAGGTTTCAATCCAATCCGACGACTCGCAACTCAGTAGCCATTCCGAAACGGACAAACTTCTTCGCAGAATAACCGAACTCAATGAAGTCATAGAAGCCCGTGAAATCCGACTGATGGAACTTGGCCGGGAAAATGCTCAACTGCACGAGAAAAACGCTGAGTACCAAGCAATGCTGGACGCGAAACAGAAACGAAACGATCACTTGGACGCTGAGGAGTACACGCAACGCCTCTCAGCACTCGAGAAAAAGTTTCAAATGAGTATCCGCGAGCGTGATGCCCTCCGTGATCAGCTCAAAGCAGCTCGAAATGAGCTTTCCACGAAAATCCCCAAAGACAATCTGGATAAAGTCGTCAGCGAAAAGGATTTCATGATCGAAGAGCTTCGGACGGAAGGTGAGAAGTTGTCCAAACAAGTCCTACAGCATTCAAATATCATAAAGAAGTTACGCGCCAAAGAAAAGGAAAGCGATACTCAGTTGAAGCGAAATCGTGAGCAAATCGAGGAGCTCAACGAGGAAGTCGAACGCCTGAAAAAGTCTCTGACCGCCAAGGATGAAGTCGAACGCTCGCAAATCGAGGCCGTGCACAAGCTTTCCTCGGAAAAACGGAAACTAGAGAAAGAAAACCAATCAATGAAGAGCCAAATCGAGGACTTAACATCGCGGCTTGATACGCTCCAAGTAAGCTTTGATGCTGCCAAAAAGGAGCTCTCAGACAAGCAACAAGCTCACTCGGAACTCACAAGAAAAACAGAGGCTCTTGCAAATCTCGAGTCGGAGAAAAAACTCACTCAAACCCAGAACGATGAAATTCGATCGCAACTGGACGATCTTCGTGAAAAACTCCGAATAGCCGAGACGGGAAATTCAATGCGTGAACAGAAACTGCGACAGGATAACGCTGACTTGTTGAGACGACTAGAAGCAGCCGAACTTCGGGCCGAAGAACTGACGCAGGAAGTCAGTTTGGCCACAATTCCGTTGGTGCGACAGCTTGACGCCTTACAGACGACGCTGACCACACGAACTAATAATTGGGAAAAGCAAGAGCGGTTGCTACTTAGTCGATTAGGTTTGTTAGGCTCAACCAAATTTCTGAGAATATTCCGTTTGCATTTAATATTTTTTGGTGTCCTTCAGATGAGGCGCAAAACAAATTGAAATTGTTGGAAAATGTGGAAGAGACGTCCAATGAACAGCAAACGTTACTAAATTCCAGGATAAAGAGCCTCGAGGACAGGCTGTCGACTGCGCTGTTGAAATCTGAGCAGACGAGTAGCTTGTTGCAGCAGGCAGAGTTGGATTTCAAGTTGAAAGCGACTGATTACAAAAGGTAATTGCTTTTTCTAGTGTAATTTTGAATGACAGAGCCGACGACGTTCACTATGAGATAAACGCGTTTGTAAATGCAGCTATTAAGCAAACGATTTAAGTTCCCATTGGGAATGGGGTAGGTAGAGAGGTTGGCCGCTCCGAGGAGTCCAATTAGCACTGTAGTGTCCCATTTTGATGCCACAAACTCTTAAGACCGTGACGGCTGTTATGAGAGCAGGGAGGCAGAGTCTAGCCGGCTCGGATCTCCAGAGCCAGTCCGTGGCATTCACGAAGAAAAGCAGCTCTCCCACCCTGCAGCTATAAATCTCTCTGAGGTCCCCAAAGAATGGTTTACCCAGAGTCCGTAGCCTGACTCTAGAGTTTCCCTTCCTTCTCCGCAGCTTCGGCAATGCGAATTGTAGGGTGTGCCAAGCCTGGCGGCATAGTACCCTATGAGCCAATGCCCCGTGCAGATCGCCGTAATCTTGTTATAAGCGGGCCAAATTTTCCTTGACTTGGCACAGCTAGTAAGCTTTCGCCGTCTAAAATCCGCGGTTGCTAGGTAGTGCGAATAGACTGCGTTTCTGACAGCCGCCAACGAAACATCGACTGTATTCACCAAGCCAATCCGTCAGCCCGCTCATTCGCCTCTATGTTCCTATGCTCGGGAACCCAGAGGAGGGTGACCTTGAGCGTGCCGCTCAGACGGTTCAGCGCGTCTCTGCACTGCCCCACCAGCCTGGAAGATGTCGTCGCTGAGTACAAGGCCCTGATGGGCGCTTGGCTGTCGGTCAGAATGGCTATGTTACATTTGAGGCTCGAATCTCGCTCCAGCCATCGACAGACTTCCAATATCGCTAGTATTTCCGCTTGGAATACACTGGCGAAACCTGGGAGACCATACGGCTTGCGTGTGGCATAGTCCGTGGGGAATGTCCAGATTTCCCGAGGTACTTCGTCTAGAATATTGCTGTGGCCATAGGACTTCGCTGCCCAGCATCCGGACTCACGTAGTCTGACGGCACTGCACGCTGTGGAGGTCTAGGGGGAGGAGATACAGGAGTACATTGAGAGCATCTGCCGGGCAGGACTGCAGAGCCCCAGTAGCACCTGCACACGCGGTTCTTTGAATTCTATTAAGCTTCATCCTATTGTATTTTTCGCTCACCATACAATAGAGCAGTACGTTAGGATCGGACGCACTAAAGCGGTGTACATCCAGAGAACCATCCTCGACCGGAGACCCCATTTCTTTGCAAAGGTTCACTTGCAGGCATAGAAGGCTATACAGGCCCTCCTAACCCTCAGCTCTATGTTTAATCTCCTCTTGGCGGTCCTGATGGCCGACTTGTACTTCTTCAGGCAATCCTTGTATGGTTGCTAATATTTATATCTATAGCAGATGTTGAAGATTTCTCTGGTCAGCTTCCTGAAGCTGGAGAGATCTTCATTCCATCACGGCGGCAGTGTCTTTTTGCTGTACTTAGTAGGGCATGCGACTTCAAAGGCGGTATCGAATGCCTTTTCCAGAGCCCCGACCTTTAACTCAAGTTCGTCTGTCGTGCTAATTTTACCAGAGAGAGAGTTTATTCTTAATTATTTGACCCAACTTTCTCCAGTCGATCCTCCTAGGGTCTCTGAAGGGTTTGGACACCTCTCCGGCGAGATCTAGACTGAAAAGTATCCAACTGTGATCAGAGAAGGATCTCTGGTCAGACACTCTCCAGTCCTCCACCCTAAGAATCCCATTGTCGCTTATTGGGGTGATATCAAGGACCTCCTCTCAACCGTCACAGTTCTCCGAGCTGGAGAAATGGAAGGTTGGTGTACTGCCCCTGTTAGACACCGATAGGTTTGAACTAATAATAAAATCAAAGAATGACTCATCTCTCTCGTTGATTTCTGGTTTGCTGGCCTGATAGAAATTCGAGCGAAGGAATTAGTCGGTGCACAGGCCAATTATTCGGGGACGTAGTGATCAGAAGGCGGAAATGTGAGGAAGGGGCTGTTGTTAGCTACGCCATGCAGTGGAATCCGCTATCCCAAGGTGGCCGACGAGTTTGTCGGGGATCACACCCACAACTCATTTCTTTTGCCTCAGATGGCAATCAAGCGGGGCTTTTTAGATACTCTCCCAGCGGTTATAATTGAAGATGCTCGTATCATCAGAATATGCTGTCCTGATGCTAATACAAACGAAGAAGTTGGTGCATAAGCCTGGCACACGTATGCGATGTAATCGGAAGGCGGAAATGGCAGTGGATAGGTCTCTCTCTCATTAAGGAGTGGCAATAATTGCATTACTGGCTAAATAGAGTATAGTTGGAGTTATTCTACTATGCTAAATCCTACCTGATCTCTCTTGGTGACAGGCCCCGCGACAGGTCGACCAAGAAAATGCATAGAATGTCATTACAAACATGATGATCGGATTGAGTCACGAGCCGACCCCGCTTGTGAACGGGACAAAGGCTGAAGAAAAAGAAGAAGAATAATTGCATTACTGGCTACACCATGCAGCCGATTTCATTTTCCCAAAGTGGCTGACGAGTGGGTAGAGAAGGAGTGCAGGCGTCTCGTAAAATCCTGAGGGAGCTAAAACATATTTCGAGCAATCGCGAGCGATGGAATCTAGATTTGGTTGCCGCGTTATATCCCACCAAGGGGTAAATGGCAACCATATATGTGCCAGACGAGCACTTCCTAAGGCCCGTCCTATTACTCTTTGCTTTCGTTGCCGAAAACTTTTTTTTTTGGACGCTCTGTTGGAGTTCGTAAGTGGTCTTCAAAATGTCCACTTGTTCTTCACTTAGGTTGCATTCTGAACACTTCTAGAGCAACTTTCGCCTTATCGTTGACTGCATACGACAGTAAAGTTTTTTTTGGTGCTAATAGAATTTCAATTACTAACGTTAATCTGAGTTAGTCTAGCAATGTCTTGGCTCAACGATTCGGGGCAAAGTTGCAAGTGAATCTTCTGAATGGATCTCTTCATTCGCTCACACCAACAATACAATCTTGTGGCAGTCGCCATTGCATCACAATGCTTCACACACGACATCGAAACTCAATTTAATCATTGATTTGGGCTAGAACTCCCGAAGTTGCTGGCGATGTGTAGAACCTGGGAATGACCGGTCTATGCAGTTGATTCATTTCCGAAAATACTATACATATTTTTCGCACTAAACCTTAGCAAGGATTTTAGCTTGATTGTGGAGAAGAGTGATTCGGTGAGTGCTAAACCTGCTGTCCGCATTGTAGTGCGGTGCTGTGTCTCTACCTAGGACAGCTCTTGGCCACTAATTTCCGCGATGACCTCAAGTCATACATATTCTTTGGTGTTGATGGAGATTTCGTCGCTTCGAGCGAGGATACTGTGGTAATCTGCAACCCGAGGCATAGTCCCGTTTACTTATCGTAGCAACTTCTCGAGGAATCTTTAATCCAACAAGGAACGATATGATGTTTTTTCTGCTCTTTGGGTTATGATATCAAAATAGGAGCGGATGATAAAGAGGTTCGTTTCAGGTCGACTAAACTGAAGCTACGAGAGCCCGATCCAATCACCAAGTCAGACCCGTCGCTTATATCCCTAAGTCCAGTTTCTCCTTGATAAACCCTCTTAGATACTGTTGTCTTCCAGCCATTCAGATTGAAGCTACCCACTTCACTACATTTTGCCTTATTTTTAACATATTCCTATAATCTCCATGTTAACGGAAATCTTCTCTCCATTCTTACAGACAAATCGAACGACTAACAACTCAACTAGAAGAAGCAACACAAGAAGTTAGTGAGCTCCGTGAAAAATGTAAATCACTAGAGAAAAGCATCGCCAACGAACGTGAACTTCGCCTTAAAGAATTATCAGAGCGTTCCCCTCGCAACGATATATCACAAGAATCGAATACCCTGGAAGCAGCAGATACGTCTCATCGGGATCAGGATGCCGGTACCAATTCGGCGTCGCCCACTTTGAGTATTGGGCGGAATTCCATAGCCGAATCGTTAGGCAGCTCGGCTTGGCAAATGGTGAGTGTCGAACATTTTTGCAGTAATTTCAACTTCCATTAAACGCTCGTTGTCTTCTGTGTTGGTAAACAGGACGACTTAGATTGCATATCGAATTCGGGACGACATATGAGTGGTTCCGTGTACGGAATGAGCAGTGGCTTTAGTCAAATGGGACATAGTGCTTCGATGTTTGAAACCTTACAAGCAACGTTGAAGCAACGCGATGGAGAAGTTAGTCAACTGCAGTGGGAACTTTCGCGGTTGCAGTCAGAGCGGACTGTCCTGAGTGCGGAGATATCAAACTTAACAATGGAATTAGAAAATGTGAGTATTAGACAAAAGTGCGCGTATACACGTTGTGCAGTGGAAATATTTATTTCCAGGAAGATGACCTTCTATTCTTTCCTCTTACAGATCAAAGAAAAACTCGCAATGCACGAAGACTTGGAAAAAGAATTTTCTGAGCTTCAACGGCAATACGACGCGCTCTTACAGATGTACGGCGAGAAAGTTGAAGAAACCCAAGAACTTGAACTAGACCTGCAAGACGTGAAGGAGATGTACAAAGCGCAGATAGATGAATTACTACGACAGAAAAATTCGGCTCCTAGTTCATCATAATCTAGCGCTGGTTTGCTGGCAAATTGGTTATTTCTTGTTTTTTGCGCTAAGTGTTATTTATTTTTGTCCCAATCTTCTTGCTATTAACTGTCTGTGGTATGAAATATTCGACGATATTGCCGGCAAAATGTTTTTGAAGCGATTCATTCTCGTTTCCCCGAAACAGAGATGAATGTCACGGTGGGGTCCAGTATCTGAAACGACTAATTGTACAACAAGGAGTCGAGCCGAATGATGTTCAACAGATCGACTGTGAGCTCGGAGGGAGGCAACTGTTATGGTTAATCAGTGAATTTCACATTCCTCGTTCAAAGTATGATGTAGGGTTGTAAGTAGTACAACCTGCACTGGGATTGTTGAATATCATTTTGCATCAAAGGAAAATTGAGCATCTTAGATTTGTAAATTTAGTATAGATAAAAGGAAATTATATATAAAAATTATTCGAGTAAACTATTGAAAGTATTTTAAAAAATATTTTAGTGTTAATAACCAGAAAGAGCACCCTGAAACCTTTGTAATATGCGAAGATAGGACGGTGCGTGTGATCTACATATATGTATATTGTTATGATATTCTTTTGCCTTAGTAAAGATTTTTATTTTATTTAAAAGCAAAATATTAATGGTTTTTTGTTTATTAGTTGCACCAGAGAATCGTGTTCATCCCCTCTTGATCTAATGCAAGCTTCACTGAAAGCAGTGAATCTTATAGCGAAAATTTTAATCGTATCCTGCTATTAGATATGCAACAATTTGGTAACAAAAATATCTCAAGAAGCCTATGAAGTTATTATATATATTTTAAATCGATACTAAAAAATAAAAATGCAAATTTTATAAAGAGAAGTAATTCAAGTGTCTTTTTCTAGAGTTTGCAATAAACGAGGGAAACGTTCTCAATGTCAATGAACAATGGGGATAATGAGCCGTCAATGAAATTGAAATGAAAGTCTGCTATGCAATGTTAGAATTATCTATAACGTCTTCAGGCGAGGATTGATCTTCTTTTTGGATTTTAGTGGTTTCCAGGTTTCCATTCTTCGGATCAAATGCTGCACATTTATGTACCTCGTCTGAAGACCATTGGCTGTTGATGGGAAAACTAGGGGAAACCACGATCAAGTTAATCATATCGAATCAACAGGGAAATAAGACTTTGTTGCTCTGCCTCTACGAAGGCATCGATCCAATCCAATCTAATATGCCAATAGCAAGGTAGGTGGGTTGGCTGCGGTGCGTTGTTTTGATCCGACAAACTCCCAAGACCGTAACTGTCATCATGAGAGCAGGGAGGTCGAGTCCAGCTTGCTCCGATTTTCGGAGCCAGCCCATAGCGTTCACGAAGGAAAGCAGCTCTCTCACCCTGCAGCTATAAATCTATCTGAGGTCCCCAAAGAATGGTTGCTCCAGTGTCCGTAACGTAGCCTGACTCTAGCTGAGGCACTTCGTCAAGGATGTTACTGTGGTCGTAGGGCTTCGCCTGTTGGTGGTCTTCATGGCCGACTTGTACTACTTCAGGCAGTCCTTGTATGGCTGCCACCATTTATGTCTGTAGCAGATGTTGAAGATTTCCCTGGTCAGCTTCCTGAGGCTGGAGAGGTCGTCAATCCATCACGGTGGCAGTGTCTTCTTGTTGTAATTAGTAGGGCACGAGACTTTGACTCCAGTTCGTCTGTCATGCCAATCTTGCCAATTTGCGCACCGGGTAGTTTGTTCTTAATTACTTCACCAAACTTTCTCCAGTCAATTCTCCTGTGATCTGAGAAGGATCTCTGGTCAGACACTTTCCAGGTCTCCACCCTAAGAATACCATTGTCGGTTATTAGGGTGATATCGGGGACCTCCTCCCAATCGTCACAGTTTTCCGAGCTGAGGAAATCCAAGATTCGTATACTGCCCCTGCTACACACCGATAGGTTTGAAGTAGTAATAAAATTAAAGAACGACTCACCTCTCTCGTTGATTTCTGAGCTGCCCCAAAGCGTATGCCTTCCATTGGCGTTGTAGCCTATCAACCTGTTGGCCTTCTTTATTGCTATGGTGTTCGTCAAATGTTCTAGTTCTTCTGGCAGAGCTGATTGGTCGTGAGCCATGTAAGCCGAGGAAATATATACATTCTCTGCCCCTGCGTGCTCCAGTTTGACCACGAGTAGGTCACCGGAACTCAGATCCGGACACAGAAAAACGTGCAGACTCTTCTTCGAGAGGATACATGCTCTAGATCTGTCCTGATCAGCGTCTCCTGTGCTCTGGAATAAATTAAAATATTTGCTTAGTAGCCCTTTGATGGTTCCTTGATTACAACACAGTCGTCCATGGCAATCCTGGGCTTTTGAAGGTGGAGCGATTGGACGAGCTTGTCCTTATCCACGCGAATCTTCGGCAACCAGATGCGAGCGACCGGTCTACTGAGAATCTCGTCGTAGGGGATAACATTGAGCTTTACGTCCTCCCAGACGTCGTCGATCTTAGCGACGCACGAACCGAGAAAGTCCCTGGAGAATTGGTCCTCGCAAGCCATAACGTGGAATCCTCTGTGAGGAATTAAAGTAGGGGATGGATCCTCTGTGTTTGTCTTCGGCGTCGAGGCGATGCTCAAGGACCACCTTCGACAGTCTGGTCTCAACACTGGTCCATATCTCCGGCGCTAGTTTGCCCCTAGCGGAATTACCATCCGGCAGCGCCACACGTAAGTGGCTCCTGGCCACATTGCTGAAGGGTTTCACAGTTCGTGGCTCGTCGGCTGGCTGTTGCTGCGTACTTTTCTCCAGATGTTGCTTAGCGTCCGAGCTCTTGCCCACTCTGTTTGTGATCTTGCTAGACCTCTTCTTAAGATCGATTGCGTTTCAGAGTTTCGCCTTCTGCTCGTCTGCCAGGCGTTTGCTGTTGTATTCCTCAACAATCGCCTGGTATTTAGCGACGTCTTTTTCATCCCGCTCGTCAACAGTACCGTACAGTATGCATGGCCTTCTGGTACTGGCTCTTGAGCAGGACACCAGTGGACCTTTGCTTCTTTGTCGGTTTCCGGTGACCGGCGTCCTGCTTCCTGTCCGGCCCTACATACTCTTGGCCGAAGAGGGTTTTCAGCGGGCACTACTGTCGTGTGAGGACTTGCCGAATTATGCAACTTTAACCTGAAGCATAATCAGACCAGGCCGTCGCCAAGAGCAAAGATGTGAAGATAATAGGATGGTGTAATGTTGACATTCGCTGTGTTCATTTTGGAATTTCTAACATAAGCGTGCGAACATTTAAACTGTTGGACTATTCGGTGTGAACAGATTTACAAATCTTGAATTTGTGTAATGAACTCAGTTTCGGATTTCGGGAGTGGCGTTTTTGATGGTATGGTCATGTAATTCATGCAAACGAGAATTCTCTACCCAAGATTCGTCTGAACATCGAAGTCGATGGTAAGCGACCAAAAGGTCGGCCGAAACAACGGCGGTTTGACATGCTGCATGGTGATTTGAAAGCCTTGCGACTGCATCCAGATCGGGCCTTTGACAAAACAAAATGATGCAACCGATTATGATGAGCCTATCCCGCTTCTAAGCGGGACAAGAAAAAGAAGATCTCTGGTATAGCGAGTCATAGATTTTGTAGGGGCATTTACGCTCAATTTCTTTATTTCAAAATGATGGAAGATAAATTGAGCTTTGTATTAATCGCCCGAGTAACGATCCGTGTGATTCATATTAAGTCCATTATGGATATTGAGAAAACAACCCAGATTTTTGTTAGCATATGAAAAGTTTACAAAAACAGCTGCTCTCTCAGTACATTTAAGATAGAAAAATACCACGGTGAAACTCAACCTTAAAAACCCCAAAAAAAAAATATAAAAACAAGTTCTGAAGATTGAGACGAGGACGTCTGAGTGCCTGAGATCACTCAGACGAATATATGAACAGCGTAATTATAATTGCGGAGATACTTTTTTGAAATGAGAAGCTTCCTCGAAAAAGCGAATCCCAATGAAGGGTTCAATCGTTAACTGAACAACTTACGCTAGCTAAACCTCGGAGAGCAAGCAGACGTGATCAACTTCTATCAGCAGCGTACATAACCTTTATAAACCAAAAGAGTAGTAAGGAATCCCAGGAGAAGAGATTTGAACTTCTAAGGTACTTGTGCAATAGCATGACTCATCTGGAAATGGGCAGAATGAATTAAATTGGAGATAGTGGTAGAAGGCCTCAGCGCGACCGTCATTGGCGTATACAAGGACAGCTGTTCGGCTAAGGCAGTCGCGTCATCAACGGATGTACCCTGGTGGAATATAAACCTAGCAAGAATGAGAACAGAGGTCCAAACACTCTTCAAATAGACGAAACAAATCAGGAACTAGCCGAGGTATGAAAACGAAGGGCATATAGTAACGTGATCCAAGAATCAAAACGAAGCAGCTTCAGGAAATTGTGTATAGGAATTAAAGAAATCATAGCAGCATTTAAGTTATACAAGACTATAGCCAAAAAAGGGCAATATCCTTTGTTTATTTCAAAAAGGAAGATGGGAGACGTATCCAGAATGAGGAGGAGAGGATACATTTGTTGTACGATACGTCAGGAGATTCCATGCTCATACGAGGGGAAAATATTCTTAGAAGATTTATCCGGATCGAACCTTGATCATATCGAACGTTAGCACGCCATCGCTATTCTCTCTCATCTCTCTCATCTTTGACGAGGTGTCTGTGCTTTACCGAAGCTGACACCGTTGCTCAGAATTGGGCCGTCCTTCGTGTTTGTATCGAACAACTCATCTCTCTGGCGAGACAGAGCTTGCAGGCACGAGCTGCAGTTTTTCCCATAAGAAATTGAATGCATGCAGTCCAGGAGAGGTTTTCCAAAAGTTGAGTTGCGAGTTGCTTGAAAACTGCCTGTTTTCAAAGGAATACTAGAAATATTTAATGACTAGGTACTCGGCTAACAACTCACGATCGTAAGTGCTGATGTTCCGTTGTTAAGCTGCTTGGAAAAGAAGTTCAAGGGCTGCCAGATTGGTTTCACTTTTTGATGAAGGGCAGTACCTATGGCGATATCTGAAGCATCGACGAATGCGGCTAGTGGTGCATCTTGCTGAGAGATTGCCAGAAGTGTAGCTTCTACTAACTGTTGCTTGATGATCTCAAACGCTTGGACAGACTATGAGAGCCACGCAATCAGGCAGGGGTCTTTGGTCTTCGGCTCAAACGAGTAGGCGTTAGGGATCCATTGATAGTGGGCGGCCTTGGGCAAGAAACGATGGTAGATATTTAACATGTCCAAGAACCTTGTCAAATTGGAAGCGGGAAGCCCGAAATCGCTTATACTTTGACTGGGTTTAATGGGATGCCTTCAGTGGCAATCAAGTGTTCCAGGAATCTCACCGGTGGTTACAAGAGTTTGTCTTTCTCAAATTAAGTAATAGACCACCCTCAAGGAGACGTTGAAAAATGCATTTGAGGTGCTTTAAATGCTCGGACTCAGAGGAAGACGCGACCAGGACATCATCCAAATAATCGAAATAACAGTGGGTATCGCAGCACAGACTGGATGAATCTTTGAAAGGTTTTTTGTCACATTGTATAGTTCAAAAGTCATCCTAGTGAATTTGAAGAGTCCAAAAGGTGTGCATATTGTCATTTTCAGAGTATCTTCGGGAGCTGATTGCATTGATTAAGTCTGGATGTCTCATGTGGTTAGAGCGTTGAGCTGTCGTACGGAAGGTCGTGGTTCAAATTTCACTGGTGACAGAGGGAACTGTTATCGTGATTCAATGTCGGATAGCAGTCGACTTAGGTGTGAATGAGTACCTGAGTCAAATCAGGGTAATAATCTCGGGCGAGCGCAATCCTGACAATGCCTCCTATGGGGTACCGTAATCCTGCATTTTACCGTTATGGTCTTTGATGAAGTGCTTTAACATACTTCAAGGCTCTAATTCAATATGGATTGTTGCACTAACGATTATTATTATTAATTTAGTCCAAGGATCAGTGAAATGGCGTATCGGTCTGGAATCGTCTGGGTATTTAGACATCTGTAATAGCAGAAATACGTATGTGTATACATTACAAAATACTTTTAGCCAATAAAAGGAAAATATATTCAAATCTTTCACACAATCATGAAAGAACTGGCAGGTGTCGTGTACTGTCCTGTGAGTGAGATTAACGCCCGATTCCTCATTCATTTTGATAAGTAGACAAAGAAGTGGAAGAAACTTTCTCAACCGGATGACATCCGGGAAAGTTTCCGCCTTTGTAGATGAAAAGGCTAGTCACCGTAGCATGCGGAAACGAAGTGCTTGTCCAAATAGAAGTGGAATCATCTCGGTCGTTGTGCTTGGCGGTCTCCCTGCAGATATATTCATCGTTGGTCATGCAGTTCCTGGAAATCTGAGGCCCTTCCCAGAGAGTGAAAGAATAGGATTGGCCGTTCAAATTCCGAAAAAAGACACCTGTCATGAGTACGACATTTGGGAAGCTATTAGAGTGCTCCCTCAGTATCGCTCCGCCACAAAAGCTTGATCGACAGAGAGCAAGCTAGTTTCCGCTTTGGATCCTCCTGCACTGACTACATCAGTACCGTCCGAACTTAATGTCGCTTGACGTATAAAAAACGCTATATCTGCCATCGCTGCATGGTCTAAAATCTGGAAATGCAGTTATTCCAACAACAAGATCAAGCTGAGACTGTTCTTCGCTAATGCTCTTTTCGTGTTGCTGTTACTGAAAAGCTTCAGGCCTTTATCAACACTTGTCTGCGATCTGTTGTCCGAGTACGCTGGCCTGATACTATTATATTTCGAACAAAGGACTCGGTCAACGCAGAGGACCGTGTGCCATTTGATCAGAAGGAGGAAGTGACAATGGATTGATTAGGAGAATGGAAGCGCATTTGAATGGACCGTGTGCAGTAACAAGTAGGTGACTGGCAACCATATACGGCCGACGAAATTTCTATGGCGATGATTGAAAATTTCTGAGCAACTCAGATCATAATATTACTAAATTTTTGATTATAAAAATTTATTTAAGTCTGGTACTCACCTGATGGCACGTTCTCCCTCGCTTTAGATGTTTTTCCGTTCCTCCGAGTCCATGGCTAAGGAAGGGAACAGGACACAGCTCTCGAATAAAACACTTGAGCTTTCACAAAGAATTTTATTTTAAAAGAAGAATAAAAGTAAAGAGTTACTAAATAAAAACAGAATTCAAATAGAAGCATCTAATTTCCATTGACCACATGTACGTAAAGGCAAATTCATATTCTCTAAGACATTTTTTGTTGGGTTTCCCATTAAGACAGCTACTGACGTTAAAGTTACTCTACTGATCCATCCGCTCCAATAAATAAACACAAATCCTTGAGTCGCTTTTTGGACTGTATAAGAAACTGTTCCCGACTTAGATGTTGTAGACAAAGAGGTGTTTCAATTTGCCATTTTTCGCAACAGTAATCAATCCAAACAAAATCGAGACGACTGCAGAATAAATTAACAAGAATTTCGAACAAAATTTGCTTCCATTTGCCTTCACAACTTCTGACCTTCAGCAATGTGCACTCTGATACGATACGAGCTCGAATTTTCCAGGAAAAAAGACATGCCGACATCTTTTAAAGCATTTTTAAAGCTACAAGGGGGGAGGGAGGCGAACAGAAGACAAGGGTTACTATCAAAAGCAAGAGTCGTCAAGCCAAAAATATGGAAGGGATTAATATTTTCGGAGTTTTAGTGGCGCTGGGGGGTATGGCAAACCCTCCAGCAGCACGAGTTATTATTTGCAGCAAAAAAGGGGGGCGGAAACCAAAGAATCCAGAGAAGGAAGGGGGGAAGGGCAGGGGAGGGGGAGGAATTTTCGCGCTTCATAAAGTTGTTTGGAATTATGCATCGACCGGACCTGCAACGCGTCACTTAATACTGCTACTCTCCGATCCGAAGAGCGCACACTAACATGTAATGCAGCAAGCAGAGCACACCAGAGATTACAACAATGCCCTTGCAGTGCACACAGTTTTATGACAATTTTTTTTTGAATTTTTTTGCTGAGTTGATATTTTTTTTTGTAATGGGGGTTTTGTAGTTTTGTTCGATGTTGCTCTTGTAGTTTTTTTTTTTGTTTGTTTGTGAATGTTTGGTCCGTTCACGTACAACAAAAAAAATTCTTGAAATTGAATACCCGCGAAGCTTGTGATTTAAAGCTTCCGTTTAGCTGGTGTTGTGCTTCCTTCAGACCCACGGTGTCCATCCTTCGTAGAGGACTGCCAAATTGTCTGGATTCATTGCCTCGCGAATCATCCAATCAACTTGTTCGGCTACGGTTAGACGACGATTTGGGTCCGGATCGCGTCCTTCCAATTTCATTCGGATTCGACGCCATACAGATACGGCGTAGGCGTTGCGTTTTTGCTCGGGCTGGTTAGCTATAATTGAGGAGAAAAAAAGTAGGTTCAGTCTGGATGTTCAAGCCACAATTACCTTTCTTTTCCTTCATAGGTGATCCTGGCAGTTTCCCCTCTCTTCTTTCGATTGGTCCTTCATTCCCCGCTTTACCATCCACATCCAGCAATTGCAACAACTGCCTATAGACGTATTCAAGCTCATCTATCAATTCAGCGATTATATTTCTAATTTCGGTGACAATCTCTTCAGTGAAGTCCTTGCTCAACACTTTCATGTGCAAGTCATTGATGCGCGATAAAAACTGTTTGTAGTTAATTTGGAATTGCTTATAATTTGTCGTGTGGTCGTTTTTATCGATTTTGAGAATGGACTTTAGCAAGTAGCGAACGTCCATTCGCAACTCATTATCAAGCAGTGACCTAAGCTTATGAGCGCTCAACTGCAGATTGTCCTGGGTAGTGACTAGATCCTTTTCCAGAGAAGATATTTTCCTCTGCATTGCATCAGTCATCTCATCGAGAAGTCCTGATACGTTGTTGATCCAACACTGGTCGACGGGGCCTTCGGGATCAAGTAGTTGAACTAGGGCTTCTTCGATAGGTGTGATCACTGCCGCTGCTTGCTTATAGGCTTTATGTTTCAGTCGCAGCTCGTTGATAAGCAGAGTGAAATTTTCATCATTTTCCGTTAGCTCGATTGCATTTCGCTTTACGTTCTCGTAAGCAATTACTGCTGCACATTGAATCATCACTCCTGAAGCTATCTCGGAATGCTCGTTGAATTTGAGCTCCTGTTTCTCTACACATTCCAGAAAGCTTCGTTGCAAGCCATTGAGCGAAGGATTCGCGCCAACGGCCCATTTCAAACGTTGCACGATTGCTTTGTTAAAACTCAGGACCTCATCACAAATCTTCTGTATCGATATCTTCCAAGCACCTAAATTCTGGATGGCGTTTTGGAAGTTTGTCAGAAGAACATTTCTAGGAATAATGTGTGCGAATGGGAGCGGCAATGGTAGGAACCGCTCATTAACCCATATGTGGACGGAGCTGAGCAGCTGTGATTGGGTTGAAACAATTTTATGTATTCTGATTGCTTCCTTTATGCGTTCCGTTTGGTGTTTCTGTTTAATTGCTTGGCAAAGCTTCGCACAAAGACCCTGCGCTAAGACATACTGTGGTCCGGTGAAGCTATTGCAATCATGGTATTGCTCAATTATTGCAGGGATAGCTTTTTCGAGGGTTATCGTATGCAAGTTTAACTCACTCGTACGACAGAACAGCTCGTTAGTGAACATCGACAGCAGATAAGGACCCATTCCAAACAGAAAATTGCTTTGGAATTCAAACACAAATATCCCAATTGGTTGATATAACAATTTGTGATCAAAGACCGTGTCCAAATCACTCTTCAGGAGGCAATTGCACAAACGTTCAGTCTCACGGATTGTGTGAACCAGGGCTTGGAGCTTACGAACTTTGAACTGTTGACGCAATGAGTGGTGGGTGTATTTTTTGAAAACAGCCAACTGAAAAATGAAAGAGAAAATTACATTTACAATTTTAAGGATATTTCTATTCGGACTTACAGTCACACTGCTTAAAAACGGATCCGGCAAGTGTTCCGCCTTCATCATATACTTAAGCCTGGCCATCTCCACATAACAAACCTCCAAGCTCTTCAACACGCGACCGAACATCTTCTCGAAATCAATGAAAAATGAGGCTTCCTCCTGGCTCAAACTTTCCTGAACGCTTCGTGTGATCCTTAAAATCTGAAGACTATCCATCTCGCAATTCAAATCGTTCTCCAATTTTTCCAACATAGTTTGCAGGTCAGCTTGAAGCTCTTTTAATTTCTGGAATCCTTTTGCCAGCGCTGTTCGGTTAACCATTACCGTTTGGATGATGTGCGGTATAACTTCGGTTTTGAAGTAGATTTCAAGATCTTTTAGTGATTCCAGGGCGGCACGAAGCCGCATCAGGGGCTCGATGAAGTGACTCAGGTAGCGGAAGATTGGCGTGTTAATGAATAGAATTGTCGACGTTTCGGTTATAAGGTGAATGTGGCTGAGTTGCTCGGTAAGCACCAAAAAGGGATCTGTAATTGTTCGTAGCGAACCCTGTTCGGTTGAATGCAACTGTTGGCGAATGTCAAGCAGCAGAGTTAGGTAGACACAGTGCATGGCTTTCATTGAGGTGATATCGCTTTCAACGTATTGTTTCGCACAGTTATTTGCATCCTCTAGTAAACCCTGGAAAAAAAATAGATTCCAATTACAAATTGTGATTTGATAGGTCAAGCCCAATAGCAATGAAATAGTTTGTGAGAAGAGAGTTAATGAATTTATTATCGCGAAGTTAATGCTGGACCATTGTCGTATTCGCACAGCATTTTTCATTATATTTATCATCCGATTTCAAATTTCCTATTTCTCATGCCGACAAAACTATATTACAATCTAACATTTCATGAGGTTTGATTGTTAATTTCCACAATTCACCAATATTCAAACCTCTTTCAAGCCTAAATTCCACGTAATACTTAAGCAATTATAGACTTTCGGGCACAAAAATGATTATTGACCCTTTCCCTATTCCCTTATTATAATTGACATGCTATGCACCTGCTCATGCTAGTGTGTAATTACATGTATAAGCACTTCCTCCTGAAGCAAAACAGAAGCCAAACCAAACCTGAAACCAAATTGGCAGACGAAGTCGATGCTTTGCGTTTGTGAAGTAGGAATAGAAGTCAGGATTCTCGACAAGTATCGGGTACCCCCGTAGGATCGATGATAAGGTCATAAAATGTACCAGCCCCTGCATTTTATTAAAAAAATTAGACTTGCCGGGAGCGGCGGCGGTTACTTGAAATGCAACACCACGTTTCGCGTCATTGGGGAACGAGGTACTGCTATCCAGCTAGGAGACAGTAGCCGTCGAGGGCAGCTAGTGCGAGCCGTAGCACTGCTGTGCTGGAGCCGACCACAGGGACTGTCGGGGGCTAAGTGGCAGACGGGCTAGCAATTTCTAGCCTGGGAACCATTATCAACGAAATGAACGCAATGAGTAAAACCCACAGTATTCCTACCCTAAAACCGTCGACGTTGGAGAAAAGGATGTCCACTGCCGGAAACCAGTGAAGAATCGGATGAATGCTGGACAGAGAAGGCCATAATAACATCCTGGATGAAGTACCTAGGGAACTTTGGGCATTCCCAACGGATTACCCACACGTGCTTCAAGAGGAATTTTTCAGTGAGCTTTCCAATCAGGGCAGAGCGGTAGACTGCGATGCGTTGTGAGGTTACGACACAGTATTTTTTACCGATGGATCAAAGCCAAACGGCCATTAAGGCTTTGTACTCAATGGCGACTTCCTCCAGGCTGGTGCGGTAGTGCAGGGACGCGCTCAAGAGGTTGAGCGGCTGACTCAAAACTACCTTCCTTTAGGTCCCCGGTTACAGAAACATAGAGAGTAATGAGTGATCCAACGGATTTGTCAGCCCTTAGGTAAGTACAGTCTGGTCCCGCTGGCGATTGTCAAGAGTAGAATCTACTATGTAGCAGTACTTAACAGCCAACTTCAAATGGCGAAGGATCACCAACTTCGCTAAGTCCAGGAGAATTTGGCCTTCCTATATAAAGCTTGTGAACTTTGGGCCACAAACGTGTCAATGCGAACAGGATTGCGGCGGTTTGCACGCTGCATTGGTCTATACGGGACGATGCTGCCGTACCCTACTATTCGCAGCGATAAGCGGGGATTGCAAATTAAATTAAAACGTTTAGCGTAGTGAATCGTATTTACCAATGGCCTAGGAAGGGATCTTTGATGAACAGCTTGAATATTGCCCGAATCGTAAGACAATTGTAGGCAACCACGCAATGTGAGAACCCATTGAGATTATCCCCAGCGCTGGAAGGCCTCCGGCCGTTTCGCGCTACTGTAAGTATTGTGGATTGTCCTACAGCACTTTCGGGAAATTTAGCAGATTCTTCCAGGCGCCGCTAGTGTGGTGAAATGTTCTGGGGCGGGGCCAAAATGTCACAAAGCCTTGGAAATTCCCATACAAGTGTTGTTTGCCTGCATGAATGTTTGACCATGACCGGGAGAAGGAAAAAGTGGTGCACAAACTAGTAGTCTTGCGAATTGCTCTTAGGAATCTTACGATTAAACATCGAGACCAAACGGGGATCGGGAAAGAGTGTCGTAATGGAGTTTCCTTGTGTAATGAATGATACGCGTTTGCTGGAGCAAGCACATTTAGGCTCTATTGCGAAAGAAAAAAACTGTATTGGTCGCATTGAAAGCGGGAGAGGGGGAGGGGTATCCTGCGTAGAATTTTCGGGCTTGTAAAGCGAATACTGCGTCGCGGACAAGGAATAGTATGTTGTTTCGAGGAGTAACTTCAACTCTGAAGGCGAATGAAACAGTGTCGCCTGTTACGACAATGCGTTAAGCCGTAGTACGACGATCACTGACAAATCTGTTCGATATTACTTATTCCGAGCGCCGGCAAGAATGCCTCCGTTTCTCTTAGTGTGGGTGTTGTATATTGTCCTGTAATATGGAGGGGAAAGTTAAAGCCTCCCTTGAGTCGATGGCGTAGTAAGATTCGGTGTCCAGTTATCTCCAGGACCTGTGTATATATAAACGGTATTTGACTCCATTACCAGAATTCGAAAAAAGTAAAAGCGAGATACGTAGAGCAATAGTTTACCCAAACTTTGAAACATATCCTCTGAATTTTTTTAGGCATCACCCATTTACACCCGTTGGAGGGAAATTGCTAGAAAGGCGTCTCGGAACGAGAACTCAATAGCTCGGTCGATCGGGAGCAACTGAAAACCACATCGAAACAGTAATGGCTTGAGGCATCAGAAAGTGAATTGATAGCTTTTTGATTATATCGAGAATGGCAAATTCTATCTTGATCTACAAGAAGAAAAGAAGGAAGGATATTTCGAAGGATATATGGGGTGGAGACTCTTTAAAAATTCGTGCAAGAACCGCGAGGATTATGGAGGTCGAGGCCTATTGAAGAGGAGCAATATCAACCTGAGTCTCCTAAGGTTCAAGACGGACGAACAGCGGATTACAGACGAGTTTCACGTCAGAGAAAGAGGATGATACCTTAAAATTGGAGAAGAGATTCAAATATAAATGAGATGAATATTAGGACATTTGATGAGGGCATCGAACAGGCCACGGAAGAAACCAAGCCGTACAAGGCAATAACCGTGGACAGAACCATATCCTCTGTCTGAAAAGGAAAGATTTCTATTCCAAGCATGCATCCCGTAAAACCAATATCAAAAGAAATACTTACACTGCTGTCTGTTAGCTGACCATGCAAAGTTTCGTATTGTTGACGAATCGAGAAAGTCGCATCAATCCACATATTTTCCAGTTCATATGCATACTTCAAAATATTCGCAGCGTTAGCTCTGGTTCGTTCCTCCTCAAGCGCTTCATCCAACTCTCTCAAAACATCATCCGAAGATTCGGGATCTTCTATCGCATTTTGGGACCATCGTTCATACTGGAACCATCGTTGCTTTTCCACTTCACGTTGCGGAAGGTAACTTACCACATTATTGTATTGCAGTAACGCATCGAGCCCTACTTTTATGAAGAAGGACTGCTGGACAAGAGAGGCATCCAGCTCCTTTCTGGCTTGATCCGCTTGCAGATACATTGCTTCCTGGGCGCTGTTTTTAAGAAGATCCTTGACAAACTCGAATTCACTTGGCATTTCTATTTGCAACAGATTATTCAAAGTAATTTTCATGTCGTTCAGGTTTGCTTCGTAGTCATCTGCTATAGTTGTCAGATAAGTTCGCTTGTCGTCTATGCTCTCGCGGTATGTATCGATGAGAAGCTCTTTAGCGTTCTCTAGCTCTTCGAGACATTTTCGATAGACACTGTAACGCTGAGATAAGGTATTAATTGGGTGGCTACTCATAGCTGCACCCAGTGATTCAACCTCGTGTACAGTGGCCATTTGTTTGGTAAGTAGGTCGCGTTCGTCTTCGTCCTTAATCATCTGCTCACGTTGCATCTCTAAGTCGTCGAGGAATTGTATCATTTCACGAAGTTGATCCTGTATATCGTTCCTGAAAAAGATAGAAAGGTTTGAATCCAATTGATTTTGAATTATGTTGAATAAAGTTGTAGAGGTTTCAGTGGGGATATAAAGCTCCAAAATCAGCACAATGAGAGTAGATATTTAGAAATTTACTTTAGACTTAAGGATATTGCCTCGGAAATCTACCCTGTTGGCTGAAACGCTGGAATCTGCAATGATAGTCAGTTGCTGCTTCTTCTGCATAATTCTTAAGAAACTATAGAACCCCAACTACCTGTTTTCAGTTAAACCTACTTCAATCGTCTCAACATGTCTTGACAAAAATAGTCCTTTGGCTAAACAGGTTCTCAGTATTCAATATGGTATAATTTTTTGACAGTACATAAAGCAGTAAGTCTCAGGAGTTGTCTATGCCTTTGCGACAAAACTGTCATCAATTCTTCCGAACCAATGGAATGTACGAGTCAGTTGCTGTTCGAAATTGGGCGAGTCTAATCGGGAATCAACCCTATTTGTGATATAGGAAATCAGTCCTAAACGACCAAGCCAAAACAGGACCTTATTGCCAGTGCTGCTGATATCATTTGTCAATCGGCATCATCTGCTGCGGGTAAAGCCTTACTCAAGTGTAAGCAACTGGTTTCGGAAAAAAACAGTGAAGGGATCCTTGCTACCGAGAGTAAATCGAAGCGGTTGTAGTTTCAATACTCCAAACTCGACTCAAATAGCAGCAGAAAAGGCTTCATCGACTACCAAGACTCTACACAGGGGCAGATCTTCGGCAGTGGTCTTAAGGAATGGGGAAGCGGGATCCAAATCGCCCAAATCGCAGTGCCACAAAAATTGGAATATCGTAGTATCTGATTCTACAATCGTGAAGGAGGGAGTGCGGCATTCTCTAATGACAGCATTTGTCTAATCACGCAAATGATATTAGGCAAAATGGCCAAATGAGGCAGGTTTTTTTCCCACTTGCTGATGATATAATAAAGCTTGCCTAAGAGAGAAAAAACATGATGATCATAATAGGTCGTATGAAGCTAGCGAAATGAAGGGACCAAGATGAAAGAAGTGTGAAACCATCAGAGGGAGAGGCAAGGCAGACGATGTAAGTAGTGCCACCTAAAAACCTGAAAATAGTTTGGAGAAACAATCGGATGAACTTGGGGCAATAAATACCCAAAAACCAAAAGCACCACCGAAAAAAAAAGAATAGGCGAAACAGTGTCTGCAGTGCAGGAAAAGCCCTCAAGAAAGCGAGGAGGAATATTTTCTTAAACTGCGATGAAATCTCAAAAAGCAGGAAAAAGAGATTTCCCAATAAAAAGAAAGGCAGGAGGGGAGGAGGCTGAAGGAGTGAAAGAAGTATATGTATAGTATGTGGTCATTCTCCGAAGGGTTGAGATAAACCGGGAGTTGCCAAATTGCAATGTGATTTTAGGATGGAACTATGGAAGCCCGAAAATCCGCTGGCAGATTCATAGGTCTCTTTACTACAGAAGGCAATCATAAGGACTACCAGGCAGAAGATTATCTTCGAAATCTCTAAGATCATTATTAAGGGAGTTCTAGAAAAAAAATTCGGACTAACCAGATTCCCAGAACTAGCGATAAAAGCAAGATTTATATTAGCGGAAGCTGCACTCAAATGGAACAGAGACAGTGAAAATAACTTGGGTTATGTGTTGGCTGAGGAACAGGTACCATTGAAGTGATCATATATAGGTTTGGCTTTGGTTTTTCCCGTACGTATCAGTCGTAAAAAATATCAATGTGGCCCAAATTAGGAAACTATATCGTAATTGTGGAGTTGGTACCTGAATGAGAGGCAAAACAGGTGAGACAACAGGAGATTCATGAGACCAATGTGCAACTAGACTACACTGCTATAGAAAGGGTCGCTCAAGTAATCCTGTAGGAAAAGCAAGCATGCGATCTCACCATGCTCAGAAAGTGGGTGCTTCCCAGTAGGCCATTCAATTAGTTGTAGAACAGCGAATATGCGGCGCTGCAGGCTGTATGCTCTCGATCAAGGTGGTTCTACCAAAGATTTGGAGGGTAATCTGGTAGAGGAACAAGATGACGCGCTTGAGAATCAACCTTAGAAAGGCCATACTGAAGAGAAGGAGGCATTGTGTTAAGCTGTGTGAGGAACTTTCCCTAATTAAAAAAAACTAAGGCAAAAACACGGTTACGTGATACGTCTAGTTGACGCCAAGGAGCTGCAGGAGATAGACGAGAGAGAATGGTGACGACAAGGCCATTGGCTTAAAAGACGTTATCAACAAGGCTTTGAAATTGGCAATCTAGACTAGGTCCGACTTCTTCGGGAAAACGTTCATGGTGTACCTAAAGGGAAGGTTCTTTTGTGCCGAGCGTAGTACTCAAACTTGATATACCAGAAGACCCAACTGGACACAATACACGAGATGATGGAAATAATTATTTACAACAGGTTTTTATCCATCGTTGAAAATGACCTCCCCGGTCGAAAGTATGAATTTCGACATGCATGTTCTGTTGGACGGGATCCCAGAAAATGCCAAAGAATCAGGTCTGTTCGAGATCATGCAGGAGTCCACAATTACAACACTAGGACTCATGTGGGATCCGCCCATGGATCATTTTCGCCTGAGATTGATATACTACGATCCAGAGAAGAAGTTAACGAAGCGCCAAGTATTACCGAATATTCCTGGCATTTTCGATCCTCTGCAATGGCTGGCACCAGTGACCATAGTTGCGAAGATTTTAATGCAGAAGATCTGGCAAACGGAGATCGAATGGGATGACATCCTCCCAGAGGAAATTGGAGAGAGAGATTGGAGCGCAATGGGGCATCGTTGTTGGCAGAAGTCATGGAGACAACAATATCCACTTTGCAACTGCAAGACGATCGTGCTGGCTTGGATAAAAAAGGAATCGGAGGAGCTAGATAATTACGAAGCGAATCGAGTGGCTAAGATGCGGAATATTAGCCAGAGGACCTGGACCTGGGGACACATCAGATCAAAGGAAAATCCCGTAGGCTGTGCTTCGTGGGGCATCAGCCCGAGCGAATTACGCAAACATTCTTGATGGTGAAATGGGCCGCAATGGCTTTTGGATAGAGGAGAGTGGACGGAAGTTGCTTGTTTTACGAGAATTTCGGATGGATTCGACCTGTTGAAACGCTATTCAAGTTTTCCGAAACTCGTAAGGGTGGTAAAATATAACACTCGATTCTCCTCACGATTAAAAGGACCAATCACCGCAGCCGAATACGAGCAAAGTCAGCGAAGAGTTCTACGGCTTCTCCAACAATCAACCTTGACGGAAAAAATAGTGCGATTAAGAAAAAGGCAACAACCTCTCAGCCTTGATGAATGTCAGAACATATAGGGGGGCCCATATAGACTCGGATCACTATTTCGTTGGCATGGTGCTCCGAGCTCGAATAACAACACTGCCCAGAATCCCCTCTGACAATCAGGTGAGAGTTAACACTGAAGCCATCCACAACACAGCCTTGGGCGGCGCCCATAAGAGGGAAATGGATGTCGTAATAACCGCAGTCAACAGAGGACCTGGAGATGAAGCATCAACAAATGATCTTCACAATCACCTGAAGAACGTTATCATAAATACGGCCACAAACATACTTGACCCCAGCCGCAAAAAGAGTCGGAACGGCTGGTTTGACGATGAATGTAAGCTAGCAACGGAACGGAAGAATGCTGCATACCGAGTAATGTTGCATTCTCAAAGGTCGCGGGGACGCGCGGAAGCCTGGGAGAATCAGCAGGTCTGTGAACTCGAAAAGTACAGGGAGCAACCGCACCAGGCGTGCTAGTTTTACCAACAAGGCAGCAGGATGAAGGCTTATACACCTCGATGCTCATCCTGTCGAGACAAACAGGGAAATCTGATTTCCGACAGAATGGGCATATTGGAGCGATGGGTTGAGTACTTTGATGAGCTACTGAACAACCAGAACATCGGCGAGTTGGAGGTCCCGCCAACTGAAGACGACGGACAAATACTGCCACCACGAAGTTTAGGAGAAACAGTCCGTGCAATTCATCGACTAAAAAATCATAAGTCGCCAGGAGCCGATGGAATTACAACCGAATTGGTTAAATATGGAGGCGACCAATTACACCAAGTGGTTCATCAACTTGTGCTCAAGGTATGGGACAGCGAATCAATGCCTGACGAGTGGCAAGGAGGCACTATCTGTGTCATACATAAAAAGGGAGATATCAATGCAGTAATTATAGAGGTATCACGTTGCTGAGTACCATCTATAAGATATCCTCCTCTATCTTGCTAGGCCGGATAGCCCCATACGCTCAGAACATCATTGGCTCATAACAAAGAGGCTTCACTCCAGGCAAATCAGCAACAGATCAGATTTTCTCTCTGCGGCAAGCGATGGAAAAACTGTTGGAATATGGACAATAGTTGCACCATCTATTTATCGACTTTAAAGCCGCCTATGATAGCATATCCAGGGTAAAACTGTACACGGCCATGAGAGAATTCGGTATCCCGACGTAATTGATTAGACTGACTAGGCTGAGCCTGACCAATGTGCGAGGCCAGATAAAAACAACAGGATCACTCTCAAGACCATTCGACATCAACAACGGTCTACGACAAGGGGATGCCCTATCATGCGTCCTTTTCAACCTGGCCTTGGAGAAAGTGATCTGTGATGCTGAGGTAAATGGGAGGGGTACGATCCTCTTTAAGTCCACCCAACCACTCGCCTATGCTGACGATATCGACATCATGAGAAGAACCACCCGAGACATACAAACTGCCTTCATCCAAACCGAGCAGGCGGCATTCGGGGCGAGATCTTGGGCTGCACATCAATGAAAGCAAGACAAAATATATGGTGGCAACGTCAGCACAGAAAACCAACCAACCAACAACATCAAACCGCACTGGTCAAACGGGAAAAATATAGATAGGAGACTACAACTTTGAGACCGTTGAAAATTTCTCCGATCTAGGGTCGAAAATCACAACCGATAATAGCTGTGACGATGAAATCCGCGCAAGGTGGTTGGCAGCCAACAGAGCCTATTTCAGCTTACAAAAACTGTTTCGCTCGAAACGTGTCACCATGGGGTCAAAGCTCTTACTGTACAAGACAATGATCTTGCCAGTCCTAATTCTCGGAGACTTGGGAGACTTAGCAAGAAAAATTGCGAACTTTCCGCCGCGGTCCAGAGAAAAATTTTGGCCCCCTACATGAGGATGGACGATTCCGTAGTCTATATAACGACGAAATCTATGAACGATACCACGACCGTCTGGTTGTGGATAAAATCCGGCTCAACAGGTTACGGTGGGCGGGTCACTTATTCCGTATGGATGAGGATGATCCAGCCCGCAAAGTCTAGAAGGACAATATCTATGGTAGAAAAAGAAGACGAGGCATACCCTGCCAGACAGCATTTAAGGATATCGAATTGGTGGACCTCGGCACAAAAGCGGGGTGTATGGAGTTCCTTATTAAGGCAGGCCTAGACCGGAAACCGGTTGCTGTACCGTTGATGATGATAATTTACCCCTTGATGGTGTAGAGCGTGTCAAGCACACCTAGGCACCATCGTTCGCGGTTATCTGAAATGCACATCAACTTCCCCAAGATCTTGCGAGACGCCTGAACTCCACTGTTCTGCGAGTGCCCTTGGGGCAACTTGATCTTTATATTGAGGTAGCTGCATTTCCAGATCTTAGACAATGCAACGAAAGCGAATCTAGCGCTGTTGATGGGTCGGGCAACATCCAGTTCGGTGCCATCGTCTGCAGAAACCACACTTCCTAGTAAATATACAAATTGGACGCCTGCCCATTGATACAGATAGGGGAAGTGCGATTACCCGTGAGACTTAGAACCTTGACTCTGATGGTGTTTATTTTCAGTGCAAAGCTGCTTGCCTCTCTTTCCCAATCCAAATCCAGTTGGCTAAGGTCCATGAACTGGTGAGAGAGCAAACAAATGTCATCAGCGTAATCGAAGTGTTTGATAAAAAATGTCATAGTCCTTCACTACGGACTACCGCAACTCACCTCCATAATACTTCCCGTCTTCGTTTTCTTCTATCTGCATTATTTGTGATGATTGAGGGATACAAATAGGAAGTGTGAAGAACATCACCGATAACAAAAAAAACCTTGGCGGGATTTTTGCATCATCATATGTCACTCTGATAGTAGCTATTAGTTTCCCAGGAATTCCCCTCTTGCGAAGAGTACTCGAGGTGTTCTTTGATGCGTTCCAAAATTATTTGAACTATTATCTTTGCGACGGCAGGGGGCATGCGTGGGCGCTGTTCTTTGGAATCTTGACAACCAACCTCTTCTTCGGTTCTCTGGGAAAGGTTTGGGATTTCCAAGATTTCCTTACGAGTGGAAGCAGCAGATCTGCAGTAATTGCAAATGCAGCGATAAGTAACTCTACGGGGAGACCGCAGATCCCCCGTCACGATCACAATGTCATCTTTATGAAGCCCCCTTTGAATTGGATGTAATTGCTCGAAGAAAGCATCCTTCTCCACTACATAGGAAATTTCCGTCGATGAATACAATTGTGATGCTCCTTAACCTGGACCGGAATCTTGGAACTTTGGCAACTTGGGAGCAAGTTGCCGCAAGAGGAAGAGGAGTACCTTCAGAGTTCCATCATCTTACTTCATTTAGGCCTAAAATGTCTAATTTTTGTGGTAGGAATTCCCGTTTATGTTGGAGAAAGTGAGCATTCTGAGGACCCTCGCTACCATTGTCGAGGAGCGAGCGCACATTCCAGAAACCAATCATAGTCTGTTTTCGATAGCCAAAGGTCGTACCCATGTCCCTATCCGAGGCGTTGTTAACGTTTTGTTTCGTTTAGTGGTCTTATGATAAGCAGGGAAGACCTTGAGGTTAGTTCCTATCCGAGGCGTTGTTGACGTTTCGGTAGCAATAAAGTTTCACAATTGGCAAGTTGCTAGCCCACAAATTTTTGTCTCTTTTAGTGGTCTTTTACGATAAGTGAGGAAGACTTTGAGTGTATTCTTAAGCCACAACAGATAGGGGATCTTTCCGCAGGCTCTTTATTACGACTTCCTACAACAACCGACCATGTCCCGGCCGGGGTTCGCAACGCAGGTAAACTAGGAGCAATCTACCGGCCATTAGCTGCAGGTGGTGTCGTTGTACTCTGGCCTCCTAACCACCTTTGGCAGCCAGCGACCTTATAAAGGGCTACCTTCTCCGTCATCCTGCTTATCAGGGCGGTATATTCCAAAATAATAAGATTGGTGATCTCTACAGTAACAGCCGAGGTAGCACCATCCCCTAGGAGAATATTGACTAACTATGTTCGGACCCTCTCTTCTGCTGCATCTCCCCCTTTGATATCAGGACTACCGCAACCCACCTTCTTTTCTTCTTACTGTCTGCATTACTTGCGATGGTTAAGGGGTATAGCGTTAGCCTTACGAACTCGTTGTTCCGGACTCGAAACGCGGTTGTGCTGTGCTGTGCTTGTCAACGCTGGTGTAAGCTTACCACTTACACAACATTCAATGTGATGATGTGATGTGTGATAAACTGAAGAGCAGCCTCATTGAAAATAAAACGTGGCAAAAAATAATAATACGAAAAGGACTCCTAGAATGTCCTACATTTTAGAAAGGATATACCCGTCATCAACAGCGAATGCTAGTTTCCGCCATCACTATTACCTATTTACATACCTAAAGTTAGGGCTCATGGGTGCTTGCTACCCAATCATATTGTCCAAAAGATTTTCATTGTGATTATCGATTGAGATATCCGCATCTTTCTACCAGTACTACGTCTTTTTAAATTTTAAACGAAAACAAGAAAACTCATGGCAGACATGCACTTGAGCTGCACATGCCAGTGTCCTGATGAACTTCTACGACAGGAGGCTTGAAACTCTCTCTTAAAGAAGCCAATTTTCAAGGGAGATTTTTCAAGCATGAACCAAGAAAAAGGATATTCGCACGTAAAAGTCACTGAAAACTTTGCTGTACAACTTTTAGATAATAAAAAAATTACTGACCTGTACTGCGTCCATTCCGGTTTAATTTCAACAAAACGTGACACTAATGCATCTCGCATGACCTCATTTCCAGAGAGTTTCTTGCCACCTTCCTTTTTATCCGACGAAGTGGCTTTTGTCGGTCCAGTGACGTCTTTACTAGTGCCAGGCATGTTGGATGGGTCTTGTGTTTCAGCTCCTGGTTGTGATGGGCCTCCACCTTCTTGACGCCCAGCTTCACTTCCTCCGTCCGCTGCTCCGCCAGCTGCTTCTTCCGTAGCAGCTGCATTTGCATTCGCTGTCAATGCCATTATATCAGCAGCAGCAGCTAAAACCGATGTGACCCTGGGGCTGGACGTTGTCCCATCATCACTTACCGCCCAATCCACCAATGGGTCATAGACAAAGGCTTCAAGGAGTGTTAACAATGTTTCACGTTCCTTGCGAAGTGTTTTGAGGACATGCTCGCACGCCAAACGGAATGTACCCTGCAATAAGAGAGCAAAAAAGAGGAAATATAAAAAAGGATAATGGAGACAAGTGGAAAAATCTGAAGATACTTTGCATAATAATGGCATAAAAATAGACATAACGTTTTGTTGCTTGATGGAGAGCGAGAGTGGAAATTGAAAGCAAAGCTGGGAGATAATAAAAGTCACGTAGTTACGATGAAAGGAGATTTGTTGGTTACTGTGACGCCAAGAATATCATGTAATCCTTGTTGTATCAATTGGAATGAAGCTATTGAAAGTGAGCTTTAAAACCAGTACACAGTGCTCCAGTTTGGAGGTTTTATAAGGACTTTTGGTAACATTTCGCTAGTAAACAATTGTTTGATTCTCGTATTTACGATTGATTGAACAAATGGAATATTTGGCGAATTTTACGAGGAACCAATGGAAATGTGCTGGTAAAAGGATAAGTGAGCCTGACAAAAGTTTTAAATGTGTTTACTTATGGAAATGGGATAGAGGACAATGGCTTGGTAGTGAGAAATAGATATGTTTAGAAGTTTTTCTGCCTCTTCTGCAAAATATTTTATGAGTTAGCTTGTTGTAAGGTTGTCGTCCTTCATTGTGACCATTCCAGACGTCAAGGACTAGAAAATGTGGGCCTTATCTATATGAGCACCGTATGCTTTGCTAATTGAATATACGAAGGAAGTTGGAGGAGTGTATATTTAAGCGCCTAGGAAAAATACTGTAACCGATATCAAGAACGAAGTCGTAAATATTATAGATATGTGCATGCGAAAATAGCAATTGAATAATAAAATTGCAGGGACAGAAAAAAATATGACATTAAGCAAGATATGAACTTTGGATTGAATTAATTGGGGAGTTGGCATCCTTAGTCGACTTTTGCTTCAGAGGGAAGCCCACATGTTTCTATGTAGAGAGTTGCTTTTATATCTCCTAGTTTAGAGTAAATAGCAATCCTGCGAAAAGTAATAGAGTGGTGGGCGTTATATTCAGATATTGAAGGATTACTTAAAGGGTTGAAAGTGGCAACTTGTTTGACACGAAATTCAAATACTCTCTAGTTGGTGGATATCAGCTAGGAAGTTCTTCATCCTTTTCTTCAGTCGTTGTCCCGTTCATAAGCAGGGTCGGCTCGTCGTGATCGGTTTCGCCATTTGGTTCTATCAAATGCCTGATCTGGATGCAGCCGCGAGATTTTTAAATCCTCATCCAGTGTATCAAGCCACCATTTTTTCGGCCTGCCTTTTGGTCGCTTACAATCGTCTTCAATGTTCAGACCAATCTTGGCAAGTGAATTCTCATTAGCGCGAATTATATGACCATATCATCGAGGACGCTTCTCTCGCAATTTTTCCACGATCGATGCAACCCCATATCGATCGCGGATATCCTGATTTCGAATGTGATCAAAACGTGTCACGTCGCTAGTCCAACGCAACATCACTGTCTCTATTATCGCAAGACGCCGTTCATTGTCTTTTATAGTCGGCCAACACTCAGAACCATAGAGAGCGGCAGGAGGACGACATTCTGGTAAATTTTAGATTTGAGACGTTCGTTGATATTTAATAATTCATTTTAAAATAAACATAGAAAACACAGCTTAAATAATTTTATTAATACAAAGATAAGGAATAGCGAGACTCTCTCAGTCGAAAAATTTCACAACTTTTAATAAATTTGGAATACTGTTAACCCTGCTGCGCCACATCACTCCGCCTCCAGATGAAACTTAGGGGTTTCAGCGACTTAACCCGTAACTGCGTTTTCCATCATTCGGCGAAAGGAACGCGACGTTGATTTGGGGTGCAAACGGGCTTCAGCCTGGATAAGGAGACAGCCTTTTTGTGTCCCCCGATCTGGAGCTGGAAGAAATGCTCTCCCCGCTCGAGAACACGGTACGGCCCTTCGTATGGAGGCTGTAAGCTTTCGGACAGCATTCGTCCTGACCAGGACGTGCACGTGTCCAGCTCCTTGGAAGCGCAGGTTGGTACGGATGTGTGTCGGGTGGAAGGTGTAGTTTTAAGGCGGTAGAGATTGTCTTTCAGCAGGCGCAGCATTCCCGAGTCTGTGAGGCCCGATCTCTTGTCGAAGACCGGATCACTTGGGTTCTCCCCGTATGCCAGCTCCGCGGGGCTGGCAGCAAATTCCTCTCGGCGGGTTGTTCGGAGGCCAAGTAGGACGAGAGGCAAGACTTGAGTCCAGAACGGATCGTCGCGGGCCATACGGCGGCTTTCAGCGTCCGGTGCCAATGCTCCGGCATCCCATTGGATTGCGAGTGATAAGCCGTAGTTCGCTGGCGTTTGAATCTCAAATCAGTAATGATCACTGCGAGAGGTCCACTCTCGACAGAGGGCTTCCGCACAAGATTGCGCCGTAATGTCCTTCAGAGATATTGCCTCAGGCCACCACGTAAACCTGTCGATGATTGTGAGGCAATACCTGAAACCGTACGAGTCTTCCAAAGGGCCTACGATGTCGAGGTGTATGGCATGGAACCGGTTAAGTCGTGAATCGCGTGGAACACCTCCTTGCGAAAGGTGGCCGGAGTCCCTTTTCCGAATCTTCGCAGCAGAGAGAGGTTCGAGCCGAAGATAGACAACTCCCGAAATTTGTATTTGGGGTTGGATTTGAGGCTCTGAAGCACAGCGTCATCCTCCTGCACATTGGCGATAGCCGAGAAGTCGAGTGAGGCGGGGATGTCAACCTCGGAGACACGTGACAAAGCGTCAGCAACTATATTGTCCTTGCCGGATACGTGCTGTATGTCGGGCGTGAACTGGCTTATAAAGCTCAGGTGTCGAAGCTGACGAGGGAACGCTTTGTCGGGCTTCTGTTTCAAAGCATACGTTAGAGGCTTATGGTCCGTGAACACTGTGACCGGCCTGCCTTCTAGGGAGAAACGGAAGTATTTAATGCTCAAGTACGCGGCGAGCAGTTTTCGATCGTAGGTGCTGTAGTTCCGTTGAACAGGATTCAACTGTTTACCGAAAAAGCTCAACGGCTTGTGCTTCACTGGTTTAGAGAGACTACATTCGGTAGTAATCTGGCTGAATTTTTGGAGGAGTGCCCGAACACGAGAGTTAGTAATGTCCTCCAAAAGTACGGAAAGATTGTTGTTGGGAGGAGATGAGATTTGGCTTGACGAATTAAGGTTGGTTGTGAAGTCTATAAGGGTCCTGTTCTACAAGTCCACTAGCAACTCATAGTGACACAAGAAGTCTGCGCCTAAAATGGGGAAGCTGATATCGGCCAGGATGGCTCACCACGGGAACGTCTTACGCAAGCCAAGACTCACGTTCCCTTGCCTGTACCCGTAGGTGTTAACACGTCAGGAATTTGCCGCCACAAGTTTTAAAGATTAAAAGAATAGCCGATGGTGCCGGGGTAGGGGAAGAACCGAAACCTTCGCACCAGTATATACAAGATAACTGCGTCTGCTGAGAGGGTCATAAATTGTTAGGCGACGTGGCGCTGCGTTCTGGGTGGCCGTCGCTAGGACCCCCGGAGGATCTAATTTTTTGAGGTAGTCACGAAGTTACACGGGAGCGTACATCTGGTAGCTTATTCGCCGAATCTGCGATGGTAACAACAAATGCTTCGGTTCGTAGGTTGTCCTGACGACTTGCTACCCGATCCGTCCTTTCTGCTAAAAGGACTAGAAAGATTAGTAGATCGGTTCATAAGGGATACACACATTCCTAAATGGCCACTTCACCATAGGCAACACGCCTACCAGAAAGGCAAATCCACGGAGACAGCACTCCATGAACTTACGGCAAAAATTGAAAAGGCGATGTCCGATAAAGAATACGTTTTAGGCGCATTCATGGACATCGAAGGTGCCTTCAATTATGCCTCATTTGCGGCAATTTGTGATGCGGCAAGACAGCATGGAATCGAACCGCTGCTAATCAGTTGGATCCTTCACATGCTAGAGTGGAGAAAAATCCACATATCGGTCGGCCAAAAGTCTATTGAAGCAGGATGTCTCAGGGGCTGCCAAAGGGAGGGGTTCTCTCTCCACTGTTATGGCTCTTGGTGATGGATACCCTGCTGTGGCTCCTGGAGGACAAAAAAGTCTTCGCGCAAGCATTTGCGGACGACCAAGCCGTAATAATTACCGGCAAGTTTGCGGACACAGTATGTGACCGCTTGAATGCAACTCTGCATGTAATCCACAGCTGGTGCCTCCGCAATGGACTCACGGTGAACGCTAGAAAGACTGGACTAGTTATGTTCACTAAGAACGTCAGGTGGGGCAGCTATACACTACCCACCTTAGCAGGGGCGGAAATCCAGCTGGCACAAACAGTCAAGTACTTAGGAGTACATTTCGACTCCAAGTTAACGTGGAAGCATCATATCCAGGAACAATACCAGAAATCCTGCAGATTGCTCTGGTGCTGTAGGAATGCGATAGGTAAGACCTGGGGACTTTCACCTAAACGGATACACTGGATGTATACATCCATAATAAAACCCATTTTGATGTATGCATGCATCGTCTGGTGGCCAAGACTGAACTTTGCTAACAGCAGGAAGCTGCTAACGCAGATTCAGAGACTTGGTTGCCTAAGTATTACTGGAGCAATGAGTACTACGCCGACTGCGGCACTTGAAGCCATCCTAAATTTACCCCCCATCTACTTGGAGGTGAAACGAAAAGCAGCCAACGACGCATATAGGCTCGATACCATTGGGGCGTGGAAAGGCGGCCAATCCAACGGGCATGCGTCTATATGGAAATTCCTTGAAAAACATCCGGTAGCCCTGATGCCGACCGATCATATGGTTTCCAGATTCGTCTTTGAAAAGACATACACTGTCGTAATCACCGAAAGAGAAGAATGGTCGACAAGTGGCCATGAGTCTTTTCAGATTACAGACCTAATAATCTTCACCGACGGGTCAGTCACGGAGGATGGATCGGGTGCAGGCGTGTTCTCGGAGAATCCGATTATAGAACTGGCCCGACCCCTCGGAAAAATGACGACCATATTCCAGGCGGAGATATATGCCATTTCATTGGCAGCAGAAGAATGTCTGCGACAAAAATGGAGGGGTCGCACCATTCGAATCTGTTCCGACAGTCGGGCGGCATTATCGGCACTGGATGGCAACAACATATCAAGCCAGTTGGTGTGGAGTTGTTATCAGGTGCTGCTGAAACTTGGCCGACTGAACGAAACATTCCTGATGTGGGTGCCGGGGCACTCTAACATCGCCGGTAATGAGGGGGCTGATAGACTGGCTCGCCGAGGGTCTGGATCCACAATGGTGGGCCCAGAACCAGCTCTTGGAATCCGACCATCTACTGTCAAGTCTACTCTGAAAGGTGAAATTGCAAGGATTCACGCAACCGAGTGGAGAAATTTGGACTCTTGCCGGCAAGCGAAAATCCTTGTGAAGGAGCCTAGGGCCACTAGAGCGGCATTTTTGTTGTCCCTTAAGAAGTGGGACATGAAAACCCTAGTAGGGCTTTTGACGGGACACTGCCCCTTAAACTACCATATGGAAAAGATTGGGGTAGTGGTTTCGGCTGTGTGCAGCCAATGTGAGGAGGAGGAGGAAACTGCCCTGCACTTTTTATGCAGCTGCCCGGCATCCTCAGATCTCAGACGAAGACACCTTGGCAAGGTTTTCTTCAATGAAGAATCTGCACACTCTCTGCCTCTGGAGAATGTTCTCAGATTCGCTAAAGCCTGCGAACACCGTAGGCGGGAAGCCATTGAATAGGCAACTTACGGGGATAGTGCAATGGGCCTAATAATGGCCTGAGTGCTCGGAGCTGCGGCTCCCCCCATTTAACTAAACTAAACTAACTGCTACCCGATCGCCCTTTTCGAGCAGTAGACTGCGAGCGAGCTTGCAACCTGCCGCCCTAAGGTTGAGCGTCCAGCGTCGCCCTTATTTCCACCATGCGGGCCGCAAGAGTGGCCATCTCACGCTTCAGCTCACCTAATTCATTTGAAGGCTACTGAACGGCCGCTATCGTGGGACGCGCGTGCAGCTCATACACCTTGTCAGCCACAGCTGCCAGGGCCTCACAAGGACCGCCTGGGTGCTCTCCGGAAGTCGTCGCAGCCAGAGCAACTTCATCAGGTCGTCGTCGACCTTGCTCCCACCCAATTACCCCATTTCGCGAAGGAATTGGCTGGGAGTTCGATCGCCCAACGTCAAACCTGCCAGCAAGTGATCCAGCTTAGTTGACTCACTTACCGATAGGCGCTTGATCAGCTCTGTTTTCAATAAGCTGTTGGAGGCCGACTTTACGATGTCCGCTACCAGGAGGATGGACTCCGCATCCAGACCCACAATGGCGTAGTTGAATTTAGTCGCGTCCCCGGTGATTGGACTGGCCACAACTCCGGATTCCTCCGCCAAAAGAGAGGGACGTGTACAGCGAGGGCGGTCACCTGAGGTTCCGATGGGCCTGCCGCGTCTTTGTTGCCTAGCGACATGACAAAAGCTAAATTTAATGACGTGAGTTGAGTCGAGGACGCGGCTGTAACGAATTTCAGCAGACCCTAATTTGACGACGGCAGACCGCATCCCCAAATGCCCGTACGACAGAGAAAAGAGAAACCACCGACGTAGTAATGTGCTGTGACGCGAAACCGTTCTCGGGTTATTTCTGACGGATACCGCAAGGCGTGTTCTCTTGAGCTAAGAGCCGCTTTCTAACAGAATTCGAACTGCAAGATTTCGGTCTAGCTTATGTCGGCCTTCAACTATCAGATGAAGATCCATCTGTTAGTGGCTTCCCGCAGGGTTAGAAAGCTGCGACTTCCAAAGGTTAACATCGATGGTTTGTAGGATTTAGCTGTCGCTCGACAGTTATCTTGCTGATCAGATGGCAGATACACCGAGTAACTCATCTGTAAGCATTGAATCGATGATCTTTTCTCAGGTGCTTCACAGGTCGTTGGTCACGTCTCGTAAGGGCGGCATAAGATCAGGCTGACTGTGGAATTATGGAAGCGTATTGATGAATGGATGGGTTTGAAGGTTCTATTGACCGCATCGGGTGGTGGCGGGCACGACGCGCTCGAACTCCGATACCGTGCGAAATCCCGGAAAGTTGAACGAAGTATGTGCCGTAAGAAAAGAAAATTTGTTATTGCGCTGCTCAGGGAAGCGGAAGATGACGCAGGACGCAATGATTCCAGAACTCTATACCGCATAGTTGTAAACCTTTCGACGATCTTGTAAAGGACATTAACGGTCGACTTCTCATCCACAATGACGAGCAGCTGAAAAGGCGGAAGGAACACTTTACCACGATTCTTAACCGTGTCACATCGGGGGGACTTCCGCCCCTTCTGAATGAAATGACTAGCCACCATAACATGTGGATATGGACTGTCCCTCCATCGATGCACTCAAACGGAGTAAAGCCGCTGGGCTCTCGACAGAGTTATCTACCGCTGCACTTGCAGTTTCTGGAGATCTACTCCTTCCACTCGCACGGAAATACTGAAAATCCAAGACCTTTCCCAAAGTGTGAAAGAAGAGGATGATAGGTAAGATTCCAAAGAAAGGCCCCCCTTTTCAAGTGCGACAATTGGAGGGCTATTTGCATGCTCCCTCTCGTGGCAAAGACAATACCTAAGAGAATCCTGAAACGCATTAAGTAACATCTCGAAGGCTTGATCAATAGAGAGTATACTGGTTTTCGGTCTGCATCTTTTTGCGTTGACTACATCAACAATCTTGCGAATCATTTTGGAGCTGTATGCAGAGTTTAGTTCTCCACTTGACTTGTTCTCCATTGATTTCGATAAGGATGTCGACAGCCCGACAGAGAGTGTTTCTGGCGTGACCTACGCAGGAGGGGCACTAATACCTATTCAGGGCATCAGTCCTTATATTGGTTTGATGCGCAGAATTATTCAGCCGTTAACTGCCCCTAGGACAATCTTTCGTGGTCTCCGATGTGAACACCAAGGATAAGTCAGGCAATTTTCCCACGCTCTGAGTAGAGTAGATGGGGAGGATGTGCAAAAAACCACTCGGTAATATTGGAAGGATATTTTTTGTGCAAACAATTTAAAGGTTCGGCTTGTATCGCTTTTTCATAACAAATAGCAACAAAGTTTTACAATTTTAGTAATTGCCGGGGATTCAAGACAGACCTCCTATTACCGCATGCATGAAATTACAGTTTAGCATGCACCGCTGATCTCTAGACATCACTATTACTAACCCTGCCCAAATACTGCATATATATCTACTCATTTTCAAGCGATGATAGTACTGCATTTCAAAAATTAATTATATGGAATAGATGAACCTTCCGTAACCTGGTCGACCGGTTGAAGCACGCGAACATAGAATGGGATCATCTCAAACGTGTAAAGATAAATCCATTAATAAACGCATTCGAAATCACGACAGGGGACAGTGGGTGATCTCGTTGCCGGAAACGTGATAGTTTTTAGTTTGTTCCAATCATTCTTCCTTTTAACGAAGAAAATCGACCTAGTCCATAAGTGGAGCCATCAAATGTCACTAACTCATCACAATTACCATTGGTTTTTGGGCATATTTTCCATATTGTCGTTGTCGTTCCGTTCACCGGAACCTGATTATATGACTAACTGCTTTGATTTAGCTTTTTGCCGTATAAATTGTTTCGCGTGATGGATCGATTTAATTATTAGAGCTTCTGCTCGGCACATGGCACTGCTACTAGCTTTCGTCTCCTTCTACGCGATTTCCAGAAGTATTCCATTTATTCATTTTGTATCAACTCACGGCAGTCATTACCTTCCATAATACATTTGATAAGCACAGAATTCAATAGAAGAATTGAGGTAGGTAGGAGCCCCTATCAATGTTTATCGAAACCGCCTGAAAGAGCCAGTTAAAGATGCATGCAAGCAGGAGAGTTGCGAATGAAAATGCTTTAAAAATGAAGCCCTTCGGAAAATCCGAAATCAATACAATGAAAATCAATTAATCAACACCTGAGATTACACAAAGAATCACACTTCTCGCCAGCAATTCAATAATCTCTCCTCAGTTAATTGTCCCTAAGCACTTCACCCATGGCCCCGATATTATCCTCTTATCTTTATCTTGGATGTAGGTTGTTATCGGTAGAGATAAAGCGAGAATTTCGGCAGGGTGGCCAATTTGTTGACGATAGGAGATCTATGGCGTAATCGTTTGTTTTACCTCCAGGATATTCCAGGCAGTGTGGGCGTGGGATACAGTAAATACGTGATATGTGCGTTGCTCTTTGTTAAAGCAATGATGGAGTGTTAGCTGTGACTTTTCCGTATGATGTGTATGGGCTACGGGGATCGTAAATATAAGGCTTCTTGGACGCAATCAGTACAAATCGATAGAGTCAGTTGGAAAGGAAATGAAAACAGGGAGACGTAAAACGTACAAACATTCATACGAATATTTGAAACTTAATGGATTGCATGACTGATAATGATAATAGATTGGACCATCTGTACCAGGAAATTGATGGTAGGAAAAGAACGGATGTGACTCAAAGACGCCTACTTCTCTAAAATGTCCAAACAGGAAAGATATTAGTTATCAGTATCCAGAGCATCACACTTCTCTGAAGTAAAAGAGAACACTTAATCCCTGGCGAACTTTACCGCCCTCAAGGGAGGATGTACAGAGCAGCACTAGTCCCCAGAGTAAGTGCAAGTGGAGAGTATCAGTATCCGTGTTATCCACGGAGAAGAACTAATTACGCAGAAATTAATCATAATCTGATGAAGACCGCAGCTATCCGCAGGCCGGGGAGGAAGCTTCTCTATCACATCTAACCCTAACCCTTGGGCTCACCGACTCTATTGGAACTTGAAGACGAGTACTTAGTCAATCGATTAAATAATAATCGATAGCGATTAGGGTCCATTATCAAATATTTATTTCTAAACGATAGAAAATTATGTCTAGACTAGCTGAACCTGGCAGACCTTGTTTTTCAGTTAAAAGTTGCATAATTCGGAAAGTCCACATACGACCTCCTCGGATGGGTCAAGAGTGTGTAGGACCGGGCTGGGAGTAGGTTCATCCAACTGACGAGGATCTGCTTGTTTGCTGGTTATGTGCCAGCGGCAAGTGGATATGGCGGGGGATGAGCCGAAGCAACAGGCTGGGGTCCGTCCTCCCTGCACTGGAGAAGGTGCTAATAGGACCTCAAGCCAAGGTGGAACAGCATGCGCTATGGGGAGCTTGGTATTTAGTATGCGAAGTCTAAATACCTTGGGCACCTTCAGTTTCAAATAAAACCCTTACCCTGGTGGCCGGACTAGCCAGGGTGGATATTCTTCACGAACTACTCATGGGACCAAGACCTGGAGTCAATTTTTAAAAAAACAAATAAACCGACGATAGAAGAAGAGGTGGTGATGGCGCATCATCGGAGGACGAGCTGCTGGCATCCAGGCAGGAGATAGAGCTGAAACCAACCGCAAGGACCTCTCGGAGCGAGGCGGCAGATGGACTAGTGGTTTCCAGTCTGGAATCCATTGCCGACACCAGCGGACCAGTGTTGAGACCAGGCTGTCGGAGATGGTCATTGGGCATTGAGGACCAATTCACCAGGAACTTTCCCGGTTTGTGCGTCGCTAAGATCAGCAACACCTGAGAGGGCGTAAAGCTCAAAGACATCCCCCACAACGAGATTCTCAGGAGACCGGTCACTCGCACCTGGTTGCCGAAAATCCGTATGGATAAGGAAAAGCTCGTCCAATCCCTGCACCTTCAAAACCTGCATCACTCCAAGTGCATCTCGGCTTATCTGATTATCTCTGCTTATATCGACATCGCAATAATAAAGGAGCCTTGGGTCGGAGGGGCCCGGACCATCAAAGGGCTCCAAAGCAAATATTTTAATTTATTCCACAGCATAGGAGACGCTGATCAGGACAGGCCTAGAGCATGTATCCTCGCGAAGAAGAGTTTGCACGCTTTCCTGTGTCCGGACCTAAGTTCCAGTGATCTACTCATGGTCAAACTGGAGCAGGCGGGGGCAGAAAACGTGTATATTTCCTCAGCTTACATAGCTCACGACCGATCAACTCCACTAGAAGAACTACGACATTTAACGAGCACCACAGCAACAAAGAACGCCAACCTGTTGATAGGTTGCAACGCCAATGCAAGACATACGCTTCGGGGCAGCGCGGAAATCAACGAGAGAGCGAGGTCCTTGATATCACTCTACTAACCGACAATGGGATTCTTAGGGTGGAGAACTGGAGAGCGTCTGACCAGAGATCCTTCTCAGATCACAGCTGGATACTTTTTAGTCTAGATCTCGCCGCAGAGGTCCCCAAACCTTTCAGAGACCCCAAGAGGATCGATTGGAAAAAGTTTGTTCAAGTAATTAAGAATAAACTCTCCGGTGCGCAAATTGGCAAGATTGGCACAAGAGACGAACTGGAGTCAAAGATCAGGGCTCTGGAAAAGACATTCGATACCGCATTTAAAGTCTCGTGCTCTGCCAAGTACAGCAAGAAGACACTGTCATCGTGGTGGAATGAAGATCTTTCTAGCCTCAGGAAGCTGGCCAGGGAAATCTTCAGCACCTGCTACAGGCATACAAGGACGGCCTGAGGAAGTGCAAGTTGGCTATCATGGCTGGACTATTATTAGAACAACGAAAGCATCAGCGAATCAAAGAGGCTCGGTAAGATTCTGTCCATAAGAGCCCACCCTTTCTTAGAAACTCGGAAGGCTCTTAGACGGAATCTTCTGCTGAAACCTTGGTTCAGACGCACTTCCCGCCAGCAAGAAAAACTGAGAACCTTGCTTGGAGAGTTTACGGCCACTTCCGCCCTGCGAGACTATCAAATCGGTAATTACCGAAGTTAAAGCTGGGCTATAAATAGCTTCTCCGCATATAAATCTTCGGTTCCTGATGGCATAATAACAGTCATGCTACAGAAGCAACAAGAAAGGGTTGTGCTGTGGTTTGTTGAGATTTACCGGAGCTGTTCTGGAGACGCGCACGAGTGGTTTTCATACCGAAAGCGGGCCATGAGTTCGCGAAAGACTTTCCGTCAATCAGCCTCATCTCTTTCGTGTTGAAGACCCTAGAGCGCGTCCTGGATATCCACTTAAGGGCGATTGTGGAGAGAACGCCTTTCTCTAGGTCGCAGCATGCCTACTTCAAAGGCAAATTCACAGAAACCGCTCTCCATGAGGTAGTTGGCACGGCTGAGCGGTCACTGCAGTATAAGCAGTATACCCTAGCTGAATTCTTCTATATAGAGGGAGGATTCAACAACGCCATCAAGGAAGCCTTGACCAGTATTGGATTGGAGGGGTATCTTGCTTTTTGGATTATATTCATGGTGAGTACCAGGATAATCTAGTCGGATCTGAGAGGCAACCACTTGACCAGAGGCACGCCCCAGGGTGGCGCCATGTCTCCGGTACTCTGGTTAATAGTGATGCACGAAATTTTACGAATATTGGACAGCAGCGGGATGAAGGTAGTGTCGTATGCCGACGACTTGGTGATATTAGTCTCAGGGATGTTTCCGTCCATTATGAGCGTTGTGAAAGGTGTGTCTGTGGGCCGTGAGATGTGGACTCGGCATAAACCCAATCAAAACAGAACTAATGCTACTCACCACCTGAATGTCGTCAGACTATGTGAGGCCGGATGATGGACATCGAAGCCCTATGGCCACAGTAACATCCTAGACGAAGTACTTCGGGAAATCTGGACATTCCCCGCAGACTATGCCACACGCAAGCAGAGCAGTGGAAGACCGGTTATGACACAGTATTCTTCATCGATGGTCTGTGGAGTAGGTGCGGGGTTTGTTTTTCGAATATACACAGTGTATCCGAGTCGGATGGTTTCCCAGGTTTCGCCAGTGTATTCCAAGCGGAAGTACTGGCGATATTGGAAGTCTGTAAATGGCTGGAGCATGATCCGAGCGTCAATCATAACATAGCCATTCTGACCGACAGCTAAGCGGCCATTAAGACCTTGTACTCAATGACGACGTCCTCCAGGTTGGTATGGCACTGCAGAAACGCATTAAACAGTCTGGTTGCACGCTCTAGGTCACTCCCCTCTGGGTTCCCGGGCATAGGAACATAGAGGAGAATGAGCGGGCCTTAGATGCCGAACGTTTACCACCTGTGTTAAGTCAAGGAAGATCTGGCCCGCTTATATCATAGCCCGATCACGAGAGCTTCTGTGCCAGACAGGTTGCAGGTTGTTAACTCACGCATCTGGTTTTTCTCATGCTTAAACAGCTCTTGAAATAGAGGCTCTGTCTTCAGAGCGCAAGTCTTAATCTTCAGATATTTCAGCAGCTCTTCTGGCTGACAGTTACCGTGCACGTCTGATTAATCTTCGAATCTTCAATTTTTTAAATGGCATCTTCAATAATTTTCAGAATGTCAGGCCATCCTTTGAGGGGGTGAAAACTTTATGGTGGAGGAACGGAAGGTCTCCCCTTTCCTAACCCGAGAAAAACTTATGGCGGTCGAAAAATCGCAGCAGTCTGGCCCTCTCCTCTTAGAAATTTAAAGTGCGCTAATAGGGAACACTTTCGTATTAAAAGTGAGGTTTGATTTTAGAACCCCGCCACAGGAGGGGGAGGAGGTAAAGGGAGAAAGAATAAGAAAGTCCCTCAGCTAAAAACCCATAAGGGTCACTTTCTTTTTAAAAGTTACGGTGCCTTGAACAAGGGCTATTTTCAAAATATTAATAAATTTATTGCTGGGGGGGGGGGGGGCAATGTGTAAGGGGGATTGTAGAGAGGGCATAGCGCGCCATGCCATTGTTCTTGGTTCCTGGCAAATTGTTTCAAATCACCTCATGATTTTCCAAGAATTTTTCACTCTTCCTCCGCTTTTCTGTACGACATAGTTCCAAGATTATCAACTTGTCATTCATCCTAGGACAGTGGTCACAGTGCATGTTATAATTCGTAATGGATTTGTCGCTCTTTATCAATGTGCGACTTATCCATTGCGTCCTCCGCTCTTCATTTGTTATTATCTCAGACCAGAATACCCCCAGGACGCAACGCAAATATGAGTTGTTAAAGCTGAGTAATAGTTATTTCCATAGCGTGCTCTCATATAGAAGCACAGAAAGAATATTAGCGCGCTGGTGTGGTGTTGATTGTAGAAACTATGCCTCCCAGATACAAAAAAGTAACTCCAGCTCAGTGGGGTTTTGTCGGAGAGAATCATCACAGATCGCCTTACGGAGTTACCGTTATCTCAAATTTATAATAGATATAGGCTTCTAGACCAGGTGGACTGAAAAGTTCGTAGGCTAACATAGGAAACATTTTTTTTCATAAAATTTGATTTTTTTTATTCAATATAGTTGCAATCGGTTTACTACGTGCAGTTCACTCAGATGACGATCACTTTGATTCTGGTGTGAAATAATGGAGCCATGTTTCGTCTATGTCACATTTCGAGGCATAAATTCGGGTGGAAGAGCTTCATACACTGCTCAGAATCGTCAACTCGTTGTTGGTTTTGGTCGGAGCTCGCGTGGCACCCACTATGAACAGAACTTTTACATACCCATATTCATGCACGATATGCCCAACACATTCCTTTGACATCTTTAGAGTCCTCAGCTATCTCCATCAACTTCACTTTGCGGTCATCCAAAATTATTTTGTGGACTTTTTTGATGTTTTCGTCGGTAACAGCCTATTTGGGGCGTCCACTGCCTGCATCGTCATCGGTGTTCATTTCGCCTCGTTTAAACTTAGCAAACCACTTCTCAGCGGTTGATTTTCCTGGTGCAAAGTTCGAATAAATCCAAGTGCAAAGTCCGAATAAAAGTTACGAACCCAAGCTTTGGCTTCAACAGTATTTTTTTTCGCCGAAAAGCAATGTTTTATTAACACACGAAATTCCTTTTATCCATTTTCTTCAAACTAACAAAAGTTCCTTTACTCAAAATACTCTATCTCACAAACTAATAGCCCAACAGCTGTCAAATTTGTACACGTGGCTTTTGAAGGTTAAGGTTAATTAAAAATCATATGGACTTAATACGCCATCTGTGTGTTAGCCTACGAACTCTCTTCAGCCCAATGAAGATGCAAACCATTTTCTACAGTACTGAAAACAGTTTCTTCTACCAAATGAGAATCAACTGATATACATACTTCACTGATTGCTGCCTATTTTGTAGTTTGTATGAAATTACAATTTGCTGCCTGTTTTTCATAAATCTTGTATGTTTACTTCCTGGAACATAGTACTCAAAAGTCAATGGACTCCGAAAACTTTTCCCATGCACTTATCGATCAACTCAACCGAAAATTCGACTTCAGCAATATTTTCTCATTTTTCGTTTCCTGTTCTTCTCCCGCAGACACAATATTCATAATTCCTTCGTTCAAGGACCTAACTTGTTGCCTGAAGTAATATATCTATAATCTTTGAGTGTGCATCCGCACCTACAGGCATCTAATGGAAAATTTATCTCGGAATCTTCATCAGATTGACAATTTGCTTTAAGTTATGAATAATTTGGGAAACGTTTGGAGGATTCATTTGAATAGAATGGAAAATGCTTGCTTTCTTCAAACCTCAAAGTAGGAAATACGCACAAGTGAAAAGTATACAATTTCCATTTAGCATAGAAAGAAATCTAATTTAATTTCGCTGATTTCGTGGAAAATTTACTCAGAGTCTTTAAGATGGAATCAATTTACGTTTAAATGATATTTAGCAAGTGGCAGGAGGTTTGACGATTCGCAAAATGATTTGCTACGTAGTAAGTGGCGTTTGTTGTTTGTATTCGAAATTTGAATTTAGTGATTTCGCTTTTGCGAATATTTTGAGGGAATTCGATTAGATGGATTAGGGGAGGAATTGTTTTGAAGTATGCATGTATTACGCAGTGACAAGTATGAAAGTAATTTTGAAATCAATTGGTTCGTAAATTGGTCACCAAAAAATATATTTTACTAGTCGATTCGAAGGAAGTCGGTTGGAACAGAGAGAGTCATCCTTGAAGAGGCCACCGGAAGCCGGTTGAGGGTATACTTACTTGATGTTCGAAGTGAACATCCGAATGTTTGTTTGAAGTCTCCTGTTCACTCCTTTGCAGAGCTTAGGATATCCACACAGTCTCTGTGTTGTTATTATATTGTCCCCATTTAATTTTCAATAAAATTACTTCATCACCATCACACATGGTGTGCACGTGATAAGTCTACGGTAGCATAAAAACAAACATCCATGACAAACCCAGATCTGATAACGAGGTACCGAATACCTACTCACTATAGATTATTATTGGGAGGAAATTTAGGGTCAATTTCTGCAAATATTACAGTGAAGAAGGAGGTATGCTTCGAAAACCTAACTGTCCAGTGGGACAGGCTACATATAGTTACTACATTGGCACTATTGACTAGACAAGCGCCGCATGAACGAGGATGGAAGCAAAATCTTTATTTATTCTTCCGTTTCCAAACTCATAAATCTTAAAATTTACCACAACCCTAAATCCTGTTTTGTAATTTAACTTAACTAAACTTTAACTAAAACGAAAACGCTTTTGTATTGCGATTAACATTGCCCGCTATTCACCTGCTTATGCCAACGTGCAATTATATGTAATTTTCTTAAGCCAGCAATATAAATGAGCAATGTTGCAGAATTACAGATATACATTGTATTTACCTAGTAAATCAGCACCAGCTGATCGATGGCCAACGAGTCAAATGTAATATAAGAGATTTGCATCTTATGCAGAATTTTTCCAATGTGTTGGAGGAGTCAGCAGAATCGCGATCGCTTCTTTGATACAGTTTAGAGTATGGAAGTTTTTCACACTTACCAAATGTGTTGCGAAACAATTTTATTGTCCTTTATTTTCCTCCTTTTTCATAAGCCTTAAAGCAAAAATTAAATAAAATTTTCTACTAAAATTGCATCTACGTCGTTCACAATTAAAAGTTATCCAACTGCATATCATTGAAATTATTGATTTATTTTTCCATTATTCCGAGGAATCATTTCCCTCAAATATACATATGTATATTTTTCCCCATAGATTTCGTGATTTTACCGGTTTCATGCAAGCCCATATGTGGCAATAAATACGACCAAGCCGAACTATGTACCCTTGAACTTGCAAACTGTTCCGGTTCATGCACTTGTTGAATGTCCAATAATTTGAAATGCAATCAATTTTAACTTTATTCAAACCTTAGGGATTGCATGTTAATTAATTCATTCAGTAAGCTGACCCGTTATGCCATATTTAACTATGGAATATTATATGAAAGTAAGGTTAATTGATAGACTGGCATCGGCAGTGCATATGGAGTTACGGAAAATTTGGGGAAGTTTATTAAGTGAGGGTTGCTTTCTGTTATAAATCAGGTTCATTGTGAGTGTTTAAAGGAGTCAGCGTTATCTAAACTGTAAATTTTACTTTTTGTTAGGATCTTCACAGAGAAAAGATTTTCCTTTTTCGAAAAACGCCACCGTTGTTTCGATCGGCCTTTTGGTTGCTTACCATCGACTTCGATGTTCACACCAGTCTTGGCAAGTGAATTCTCGTTAGCGCAAATTACGTGACCATACCATCGAAAATACCTATCTCGCAGTTTTTCCACGATCGGTGCAACCCCATATCGATCGCGGATATCCTCATTTCGGGTGTGATCAGAACGTGTGACGCCACTAATCCAACGTAACATCTTCGTCTCCATTACGGCAAGACGCCGTTCATTGTCTTTTATAGTAGGCCAACACTCAGAACCATAGAGAGCGACGAACGACATCAGGTCCTCATTAGTAAAAGATGGACGTCCAGTGTATTGGATGTACGATTCTATCGAGGAGCAAACTGCCATTCAGACTGTCACTTGGTGAAGGTAGCATATCAGTGCAGAATCTCCTGAGTACACCAATCAATCCTACCAAAATCTTCAAGGTTGATAAATTCCTGAGCGATGCTACGGCGCAGGCATATACACCCGCACTCGAGGAAAAATTATCACCTATGCTACAAGACATCAGCAATATAGATGTACACGGGGTTCTGGGGAGAACTTAAAGGCACCATCAAGGAAATCGCGGAGAAGGTGACTGGTTTGACGATGAATGCAGAATACAATATATCCAACGTGCAACCATAGCGAAAAAATAAAAGTATGGCGAGCTGCGGTAATTTCGAATAGAATAATTAAACGTAAGAAACGGAAATATTTTGTCGAGCATTTGGTCAGGCAAGCATATAGACTAGTGCATACAATTAAGAACGGTTATCAACCTAGGACTTGCTTCTGCAAGGACAAAGATGGGAACATCATCACTGATGCCGACAGCATCAATAAACGCTGGGCGTCATATTTTGAAGAGCTTTCGAATCCGACACCCGGCGCCCCCCTACAAGTAGCGCAAATCGATGGCGGTATTGGTAATCCTGACCCCACTACACATCCTCCGACAGCAGAAGTTGATTTTGCCGTGCGATCACTGAAATCAAACAAAGCGGCCAGGGACGAGATTCCAGTTGAGCTGTTAAAATCCGGTGGAACGGATCTACTAAATGCGATACACCAAGTACTGCTTCGAATCTGGGAGGATGCGTAGAGCCCAGACGACTGGCGCAGAAGCATTATCCGGCCCATTTGCAAAAAGGGAGATAGATTGCGTTGTGAAAACTACAAAGGCATTTCACTAGCCTGTTCTGTAAAATACTGATGAAAATTCTGGAGAATCACAGGTCAGGATCCAGAACAGGTCGACATTTGAAACACGTACTGGTTTGAGGTAGGGCGACGGACTGGCGTGGGCGCTCTTAAGCCCAGCAATCGAACACGCTATCCAAGCAAAAGATACCAATACCAGCGGGGTGCTACTCATTAAGTCGACACAACTGTTAGTGCACGCAGATGACATGAACATCATGTCTCAAAAACTGATCAACGCAGGAGAACTAGTACTGCATACTCTTGACACTGCTGCGAAAGAAGTTCGACTACGCATCAATGAGGGCAAAATAAAAATAATGATGGAATCAAGAAGTAGGACGTTAGCTCATTTGAGCATTAACGTAGGGGACCTCAACACCGAATTCGTAGACAGCTTTATATATCTGGGTAGCGAAAAATTATAGTAATATGCCATTATTAACTTTATTTGAACAGGTATCGGTATGGAAAGGTTTTTCGGAGCCTAGGGATCATATAGTGACAGCCTTTCATTTTTTTCAGATTTTTCGGTTGGGTAGATCCTGAGATTAGGTCCGTGAAAGAAATGAACACTTACGACCGATCGCACTCATCACCGTTCCAACAAATAACTTCCTAAAGTACTAGGCGAGACCTTTCATTTGATACCCTACATGACTATATTTGGCAATACACCCCTTTTTGCATGTACGGGGATCCCGCTGAAATTCGACGGAAACTGATGTGACTCACTGTCTGCGTGAGCGTTTACAGTTCCCACCTTTCCACCAAATTTAGTTTAAATCGCTATAACCATTTCCAAGAAAAATGCGTGTGACAGACACACAGACAGCCTACATCAAGGCGGGAAGCACATATAAAAGTAAAGGCTGCGGTGTGGGTTTGTGGTAACCGAGACTCTCACCAAGCAATGAAGCATCGCGAACTTAACTTTCACAAAGTCGTGTAAGATCGATGATCTCTACATTTACAGCTGTTACGCCGCCTCAAGTATGACACTACCAGAGAATTGCAAAATACTAGATAGACTAGCGAGAGACCTCAAAGATCGCAATCCCAAAATTATTGCTGGCGACTTCAATGCTTGGGCAATGGAGTGGGGAAGCCGGGAAACAAATGAAAGGGGAAGAATCCTACTCGAGGTTTTCTCCTGTTTAAACGTCACCCTGGCCAATATCGGAAGCGAAAACACTTTTAGGCGTGGAAAGCTAGGCTCCGTCGTGGATCTTACTTTCGTAAGTGATTCGCTGGTGAAGCGTCTACACTGGTATGTTAGGAAATAATACACTAATAGCGACCACCAGACGATATATATTACAAGTGATAAGGGACCCAACGAAATAAATCCTCGCCTGAAGAAACCAGAAAGAGGTTTGTCATCAAGAGCACTTGAAGAGGAGACATGTTTGGAGGTATTGCAGTGGAACACCGAGTTTACTGGAACGACCATAAAAAAGCACCGCAGGTGTCCCAACAGATATACCGAGCATGGGACGCTTCCATGTTAAGGCGTGCACACTCTCGGAAGTGCAACCCTAACTACTGGTGAAACGCTGAAGGCCACCAGGCGGAGTCAACGCCGAAGAAAAACACCAGAGTATGAACAAAAATACCTCGAATGTAAACAGGCATGCAAAAAGTTGCAGTGTGTCATCACGAAAAGTAAAAAATATCGCTTCAAGCGACTCTGTGATGAGGCAGACTCCAATCCATGGGGAGGAGCGTACAAGTCGGTTGTGTCTGCAATAAAAGGCGAAAGGTAGTTTCGACATTTTTTCCCCAACATCCGGAAACAATCTTCCCAATGATACCAATGGCCACCGAAAACATCCCTCCAGTAACCACAGATGAAGTTTTCGAAGCAGTAAAAAGAATCCGGGATACCACAGATCCCGACATTCATCGAATCCCTAACAAGGCGCTGAAACTAACAATAAGAATGGTACCAAGAATGCTCACACAGATATTTCCATGCCTAAAACAAGGATCCTTCTCCGCACTGGTGACCCTCGACATCAAGAACGCGTTCAATTCTGCTAGATGGAACCATACCAGCGGAAGCTACTTTATGATCTGGAAGAAGGGTCGAAGATGTTGTAATAACGGCAGGGGTTCTGCAGGGGTCTGTTCTGTGTGTGTCTATTTAATATATTATATGATCGCGTTTTACGGCTCCCAGTAGCTAAGCACACCGTTGTTGTTGAATTCGCGAAGTAGAAATATATGCAAGACTATACGAACGATCATCATCATCATCATCAACGGCGTAACAATCGGTATCCGGTTTAGGCCTGCTTTAATAAGGAACTCCAAACATGCCGGTTTTGCGCCGAGGTCCACCAATTCGATATCCCTAAAAGCTGTCTGGCGTCCTGACCTACGCCATCGCTCCATCTTAGGCAGGGTCTACCTCGTCTTCTTTTTCTACCATAGATATTACCCTTATAGACTTTCCGGGTGGGATCATCCTCATCCATACGGCTTAAGTGACCCGCCCACCGTAAACTATTGAGCCGAATTTTGTCCACAACCGGACGGTCATGGTATCGCTCATAGATTTCGTCATTGTGTAGGCTACGGAATCGTCCATCCTCATGCAGGGGGAGTATTCTTCTCTCAAACGCGGCCCAGAGTTCGCAATTTTTCTTGCTAAGAACCCAAGTTTCCGAGGAATACATGAGGACTGGCAAGATCATAGTCTTGTACAGTAAGAGCTTTGACCCTATGGTGAGACGTTTCGAGCGGAACAGTCTTTGTAAGCTGAAATAGGCTCTGTTGGCTGACAACAACCGTGCGCGGATTTCATCATCGTAGCTGTTATCGGTTTTCGACCCTAGATAGGAGAAATTGTCAACGGTCTCGAAGTTGTATTCTCCTATCCTATCTTCGTGTTTGTGTTTGACCAGTGCGGTTTGATGTTGTTGGTTGATTCGTCTTCGGTGCTGACGTTGCCACCATGTATTTTGTCTTGCCTTCATTGATGTGCAGCCCAAGATCTCGCGCCGCCTGCTCGATCTGGATGAAGGCAGTTTGTACGTCTCGGGTGGTTCTTCCCGAACGATCAAGTCTTGGCTTAAAGACCACGGGCTGGAGTTAGCCGAACAGAAGACGGAGTTGGTGCTCTTTACAAAACGACGGAAACAGAAAACTGTTGAAATTTGCATAGTATGTTGTTAGCTCTTAGCCATGGCTGAAGTACCTGGGAGTATCATTCGACTCCAAACTGAGCTTTAAACCCCACTTAAAGTTTCCTGGGCAGAAAGCGACGACTATCAGCTCAACACTGGCAAGGATGCTTCTAAATGTAGGCGGCTCGAAACACAGTCGACAATTACTTTTATCGCGAGTCGTCAGCTATGTCCTTCTATACGCGGCGCCAGTGTGGGCGTCGCCGATAAAGATCGGAGAAAATCGCAGACAGCTTCAAGGTGCATATCGGCTAAGCCAACAACTCTAGTACCAAACCCTATCTCCACCTCCAAGCCGTTGGGAGTTCTTTCTTTATGAAAAACTGCAGACGGAGAAAGATGAAGGCGAATCTCCCGCGCTTAAAAACGGGACAAAATGTACCAACTGGTCCACCACGTTGGGGGTTGAGTAGGGCTGACAACCTTACACGGAAAACCGATGTTACGAAGCCACGAAAGGGGCCTCGGACAGGATGGATTTTACAACGACGAACTCGGCAAGGACAACGGATTAACGATTTGCTCATTTTCTCATGGAACGTACATTCCCTGTACAGATCGAATGTTGCTGAGCAGCTAGCTGATACCCTGTCTCAATATAAGGCTGATGCGGCTTTGCAGGAGATGCGATGGATAGGGACCGCTTCAAGGTGCATATCGGCTAAGCGGTCCCCGAATATGTTGCGCCTACCGAATAATATCTGATGAGGCAACATGCGAGATTCGGGGATGATCCCAGTGGATATTCCAGCCGATGAGCCAAGTCGTTTGTACGAGAATCAGGAAGAGAGCCTAAACAAGCAAAGTGAGTCTATGAGGTCATTGGCTACATGGCAACCAGCATGAGACCAGGCGGAGAATGGCCGGTGAACACATAGGCTTATCCTAGACATAAGTATGTGGACTATGCGGAACCATGTTGAGATGAGTTACAATCTGACTCAGTTCTTAACCGGACACGGTGGGTACAGGAAGTACCTCTATAGGTTCGACCTCGATGAATCGGCCGATTGTACTACGTGTGAAAGTGCAGCCGAAGATGCAGAGCACGTTTCCTTCACTTGTCCACGAACGTCTCAAATCTAAAATTTACCGCAATGTCTCCGTCTTGTCGCCCTCTATGGTTCTGAGTGTTGGCTCTATAAAAGATAATGAACGGCGTTTTGCGGTAATGGAGACGAAGATGTTGCGTTAGACTAGTGGCGTGATACATTTTGATCGTATTCGCGATCGATATGGAGTTGCGCCGATCATGGAAAAATTGCGAGAGAAGCGTCTTCAATGGTATGGTCACGCAATTCGTGCTAACGAGAATTCACTTGCCAAGATTGGTCTGAACATCGAAGTCCACCAAGGCCGGCCGAAACAATGGTGTCTTGATACGCTGGATGAGGATTTAAAAGCCTCAACGGGACAAAAGATGAAAGCGGTAGCAGCTCATTTAGAGTGAACAGTTAAGAACTGAACAGCCCCGCGAAGCAAGACCAGAACGGTGGTCCCGTGGGGAAAGTGTGGAGCAAATATGGGAGGTTTTAGTCAGTAAGAGTCCGACATGCGTGTCCTAGTCTCCAGATGCATATCCATGATGGATTTCCCTCGACCAAAAAAAGACAGATAAACAGTAAGCCGATTTTAATAAGGTTTTATTTTATGCAAAACCTTAAAAACCAGTAAAAGAGAAGAGAAGGGGGAAGGGTATGGGGCTTTCTTGTATGTTCATTCGCTTCTGCATTGAAGTTGTTTCAACTTATGAAATGTATTCAGGCTTTCATCTATTTTCTTCTTTGTAGCATGAAAGCATCTCCCGATTCTCAGGATATGATGAGACTTTCTCCTTTTCAAAAATGGAGTTGACGCTATCTTTAGGAAGGTTACTCATTATCTTGGGCGAAACGATGCATAGGGTTGAGGAAAGATAATGTTCTCACAACGTGAAAGCCCCCATGTAACAGGTCAAACTTCCATTATTAACACTATCTTTTTCTTGCAAAATTATGATATCAGCAATGCAGGATAATACATCCGGCACGCAACAGGGAACCCTTCAGGCATAGAGAGACAGTGTCCTGTTTTATATCCTCTCAGAATTACTGTATTGTGTTACTATGAACCTCTGCAACGAACAATGTGGAAATGCATTAAAATCTCATTTTAAACACTTCCTTCAGGCATTATGACTATCCCGATGCAGGATAAAGACACAACACACAAGAGCCGATGTTGTGTAAATCATAATAATTTATAAATCAAATTTCATAGCTATTACAGAAAAAGTACAAAAAACCAGATAACGAGTTGATCAAAAGGATTATAGCCGTTCACGCGACAAAAACTTCCCTCGTAATATGAAATAAGGGTTGGGGAAATATATTACGAGCATTATAACAGAATACACGTGATTTATGGCTTGTTTTTGCCCGTGTCCACGGCTGGTGGGAAAGTTGAACAATTGGATTCCGACATGGAAATGTCAACCCCATAGCCCATAGCAAGTACGTCCTATTAGTGGGTATACGCAGAATTATCCATAGTTCCGCACGCAGATGGAGTGATAAACGTGCTTTTCACGTTCCTCATATTTTATTGGGAAATCTATGGGTTTATGGATATTTTTCATGGTGCCAATGATAAAGATACTTTGATGTTTTGTGAAGTGGAAACATATTTAAAAGAAGGAAAATGTCCTCCTGCGTGCATGGGAATTTATGGCCACTGGTGGGGTCCTCGAGTCCTATAATTCATTACTTTGATTATAATCCTGAATTCATTCATAAAATCGGTTTGGTACGACATGTAATTTATTTATGGATTTCTGCTCACTACTGTCTGCTTACTTCAAGATTGTTTTTTCTGCGGAGGAAGGAACGAATGCGTCAGCTATCACGAATACTCATCCCAAAGTCTTTCGTAAACTCCACGATAACATCCATTCCGCATTTTAATCCACGCCACAATTGTTCCAAAATAATTTCCTGACATTTCGGACCAGAAAGATACCTTCATCTGATTTTTTAAAAATATATCTTTATGGACACAGTATTTATAGTTCTTGGAGGTGATATGGATTGTAAACAGGTAAATTAGGTCCTCGGAACAAATTGGGTCTGATGCTTGCTTAATTATTTTTAGAACACTCTTGTCAGTTTCAAGATTGATTTCCAAGTCCAGAAATAAGACGTTGAGATGTAGATACCTTCAGAAAAAGGATAAAGTTTCACGAGGCAGAGGGGCTGAACTCAACAAAGTGCGTAGAAAAGGAAGGAAAGAAACTGGTAGTGGACACGAAAATCGTAAATGAAATTTCTTAAAATAAAAGGAATTTCCTATAAAAAGAAATGTATGGTTTGATAAATGAACTTGTTCGGAAGTAATCAGTGGAAACAAGGTAGGCGAAATTATGAATATATATTTCCTAGAAAGCCTGCTTTACTAACATTGACTTACTGGTCGTGATGCAGTAGGCGAATACTCCAAAGCGTTGGGCCATCAGACTCGAGTTTGCCTGGGGACTCATCTGAACCGGCTTCATCCACAAAGCCTCACCAGAGGATATCCGTTACAATGAAAAGTTCATGTCTCAGGAGGAATCCTGGGGCACGTGTTCTTATTATATCCGATGGTTATTTGCAGTTGGCCCCGTTTTGGGAGTTTTATGGGGGTGAATTCGTCAAAAGGTCATTGTTATCTCCAGCAATGGCCTTCTGCCGTATGCGGGGACATTCGAGAATGTCAAAGCTAATCTCAATCTAAAAGATCTGAACAGAAATATCAATAGAATCTGAAGAACCCAGAAAAGTGATCCCATGTTCCAAATAAAAATATCTTACCTGAGCGAAACTGATAGCTACTGCGCTCAAATTAAAAACTTACTTGGGGAGAATGCGGCAGTCCGCTCCGAAAAATTTGAGGTCTAAATACATTGTAAGGATCCCGATGAAGTGACCTCGAAAGGAGAAATCTGTACTGCCTTCAAGGAATAATTAAAGTTAGAAGAAATTTCATTCAAATGGCCACCAGTGTAGGGAGCGCAGAAGTTGCTGTCGCCAGAAAAGTTCTCATTGGATGGGTAGTTTGCTATTTAAGAGAACGAATTTCAAAAAGATGTTTTAGATTCCTTTTAATAAGCAGACCTTCATAGAGGTGCCGCCGGACCAACCTTATAAAGCAGTTGCCTCTTCGGAAAAATCTCCCAATATGATACAGGGTGTGGCAGCATAACTTCCTTTTTTCAAAACTCAATAAAAACTATTGTATGCATCGGAAAATATTCATTTATTTTTTTATAATGTAGGTACATGTCTAAAGTTTTTATTTACATTGTTTTGAAGATCAAATCTGTTAGGTGACGTCCCCCATTTTCCATACATTCCGTAAACCGATTTCTGGCGTTTGTCATGACTCTTGTTAGCATAGCAGGTGTTATGTTGGCAATTTCTTCTTGGATGTTGGTCTTCAAATCTTGTAGGGTTCTTGGACGGTTCACATAAACACGGGATTTCAAAAAACCCCATAGAAAAAAATCACAAGGGGACAGATCGGGAGAGCGTGCCGGCCATTCCAAATCGCCTCTAATTGAGATAAGGCGCTCTGGAAAGTGTTCCCTCAAAACAGCCATCGATGCTCTTGAAGTGTGTGCTGTTGCACCGTCTTGTTGGAACCAAGTGTCCCCCAAATCCAAATTTTCTAGCCGTGGGAAAAAAAATTCTGTAGCATGCTTACATACCGGTCCGAATTCACTGTCACTGTAACCTCATTTTCCTCAAAAAACCAGGGACCAATAATTCCAGCTGAGGAAATTGCACACCACACTGTGACTTTGGGTGAATGCAAAGGCTTTTGATGCAATTCTCGAGGGTTGGTGTCAGCCCAGTAGCGCATGTTTTGTTTGTTAACCGACCCACACAAATGAAAATGGGCTTCATCGTTAAAAAAAACAATAGCACCCTCGGGAACGACATCAAGAAGAAGCTCACACGCGTTCATCCGAGAATTGAAGTCACGTTCTGAAAGTTCCTGCACTATCGCCATCTTATAGGGATGAAAATGAAGATCATCACGAAGAATTCTTCTCACAGAACGATCGGATAGTCCAAGGGCAGATGCGTGTTTGCGCGCAGAACGCCGTGGCGATCGCAACATTGACGCTCTCACTGCTTCAATGTTCTCAGGTGATCTAACGGGCCGAGGGACTCCAGTTTTTCCTTTTGTCGCACTTGCAGTTTGTCTGAATGTAGTGACCCATGTAACAATTGATTTGCGGTCTGGGACGGGAGCCAACGGGGCTAAATTAAAGCGATTCCGAAATGCACGCTGTGTTGCAATAACCGAATATCCACTTGAAAAGTAAACCTCAACGGCAAAGGCACGCTCCTCACTATTCCGACGCATGATGGCGACTGAACCGTGTCGGGACAAAACTTTACAGTATCCCCTCTTGAACGAGACCACTAGCGCTCCGCTATGACATCAACTAACTGAATGGCGCGCATTTTAAAAAAGGAAGTTATGCTGCCGCACCCTGTATAATGCATCGCCAAAGCATGCAGCGCATCCGTGCCTAGGAGATGCTTCTTCCCAGTAGAAGAACTAACTATTAGTGGAATTGTGAACTTTGATCAGCCTAACACCGAGCCACATAGATGGCTCAGAGGGCGATAGGATCGATCAGCCACAAAAACGGACGCCTATAAAAAAATGGGCAAAACTCTCTAATTGGTCATCCAGAAGGGACACGAGGAAAAGTTCGGTGAAGCTCCGTACAAAAGCGGACGTAAATCCAGATCGACAGTATGCATTTCATACAGCCAGATCAATCTTTCATGCCATTAAATTGGTTATTGGCTTGGCCGAAGATGCAACTTAGGGGAAGGATAGTATCAGCAAATATTGCGCGTTGATATCCCTGAACATGGTGGCCAAGGGTAGAATAGGTATCAGGGCGCAACGTGGATTGGTACCCACGATGGAGCATAAAACCTGGGAAACGCCTGCTGAACCAACACCAACAGCTCTACTACCAAACCCTATCTCCACCATCAAGCCGTGACCGCTGGGAGACCTTTCTTTATAAAAAACTGCAGACGGAGAAAGATGAAGGCGAATCTCCCGCGCCTAAAAACAGGACAAAATGTACCAAGTGGTCCACCACGTTGGGGGTTGGGTAGGGCTAACAACCTTACACGGAAAACCGATGTGACGAAGCCACGAAAGGAGCCTTGTACAGGATGGATTTAACAACGAAGAACCCGGCAACGACAACGGAATAACGATTTGCGCATTTTCTCATGGAACGTGCGCTTCCTGTACAGAGATGAAGCTGATAAGCAGCTAGCCAATATCCTGTCCCAATATAGAGCTCATGTAACAGCGTTATAGGAAATGCGTTGGACAGGGACTGGTTTCCTGGAGAAGAGCCGCTACACCATATATTATAGTGGCCATCCAGTAAACCATGTGTTTGGAGTAGGTTTCTTAGTCAGCCAAAAAATGAAACCTGCTGATATCGGCTTTGAAAATATAAGCGAAAGGCTATGCACTCTGCGTTTGCGAGGCAAGTTTAGAAATATAAGCCTCATAAACGTTCATACCCCTACGGAGGAGACTGTAGAGTCGGAGAAGGACGAGGCAGTTGAGCGGACCCTCGAAGCCTGTCCCAAGTATGATATCAAAATCATACTTGGAGGTTTCAACAGTCAAGTAGGGACGGAGCCCGTATTCAGGCGATACGTCGGCTCCCATAGCTTACATAGGGATACCAATGATAACGGACTGCCGATTATTCAGTTAGCAGTATCGCAGCATCCACAGTATCCGGATAGCTGAGTGCTTAGAGTACAAGGCTGTCGTACGGAAGGTCGCGGTTCAAATCTCGCTGGTGGAAGAGGAATTTGTATCGTGATTTAACGTCGGATACCAGTCGATTCAGCTGTGAATAAGTACCTGAATCAAATCAGGTCAATAATCTCGGGCGAGCGCAATGCTGACCACATTGCTTTCTACAGTCTACTGTAGTGTACCGTTACGGTCTTGAATGAAGTGCTCTAACACACTTCAAGGCCCTGATCCAATACGGATTGTTGCGCCAACGATTATTATTAATATTAGCATCGCACGAAATGGTTGTTGAAAGCACCTGGTTTGGGCGGAAAGCGGTCCACAAATATACGTGGGCCTCTTCAGATGGGACCAGTTTCAACCAAATTGATCACGTGTTGATTAAACGGCGCCTCCTCTTAGCCTTGATGAATGTCAAAACATATAGGGGGTAACCGCATCAGACGCGGAAGTTTTATGAACAAGTCAGCAGGATGAAGCCTTATACACCTCGGTGCTCATCCTGTCGAGACAAAGAGGGAAATCTGATTTCTGATAGAATGGGCATATTGGAGCGATGGGTTGAGTACTTTGATGAGCTACTGAACAACAAGAACATCGGCGAGTTGGAGGTCCCGCCAACTGAAGACGACGGACGAATGCTCCCACCACCAAGTTTAGGAGAAACAGCCCGTGCAATTCATCGGCTTAAAACCCATAAGTCGCCAGGAGCCGATGGAATTACAGCCGAATTGGTTAAATATGGAGGTGACCAGTTACACCAAGTGGTTCATCAACTTGTGCTCAAGGTATGGGACAGCGAATCAATGCCTGACGATTGGTAACGAGGCATTATCTATCTCATACATAAAAAGGGAGATATCACACAGTGTAGCAATTATAAAGGTATCACGTTGCTGAGTACCGTCTATAAGGTATTCTCCTCTATCTTGCTAGGTCGGATACCCCATACGCCCAGAACATCATTGGCCCATACGAAAGAGGCTTCACTCCAGGCAAATCAGTAACAGATCAGATTTTCTCTCTGCCGACAGCGATGGAGAAGCTGTTGGAATATGGACAACAGTTGCACCATCTTTCCATCGACTTTAAAGCCGCCTATGATAGCATAGCCAGGGTAAAACTGTACACGGCCATGAGAGAATTCGGTATCTCGACGAAATTCATAAAACTGACTAGGCTGACCCTGACCAATGTGCGAGGCCAGAGAAAAGCAGGAGGATCACTCTCAAGACCATTCGACATCAACAACGATCTACGACAAGGGGATGCGCTATCATGCGTCCTCTTTAACCTGGCCCTCGAGAATGTGATCCGTGATGCTGAGGTAAATGCAAGCGGTACGATCCTCTTCAAGTCCACCCAACTACTGGCCTATGCTGATGATATCGACATCATGGGAAGAACCACCCGAGACGTACAAACTGCCTTCATCCAGATCGAGCAGGCGGCAATCGGGGCGAGATCTTGGGCTGCACATCAATGAAGGCAAGACAAAATATATGGTGGCAACGTCAGCACCGAAGACGAATCAACCAACAACATCAAACCGCACCGGTCAAACACAAACACGAAGAAGAATAAGGATAGGAGAGACCGTTGACAATTTCTCCTATCTAGGGTCGAAAATCACAACCGATAACAACTACGATGATGAAATCCGCGCAGCCAACAGAGCCTATTTCAGCTTACAAAGACTGTTCCGCTCGAAACGTCTCACCATAGGGTCAAAGCTCTTACTGTACAAGACTATGATCTTGCCAGTCCTCATGTATTCCTCGGAAACTTGGGTTCTTAGCAAGAAAAATTGCGAACTCTTGGCCGCGTTCGAGAGAAGAATCCTCCGAAGAATTTTTGGCCCCCTACATGTGGATGGGCGATTCCGTAGCCTACACAATGACGAAATCTATGAGCGATACCATGACGGTTGTGTATAAAATCCGGCTCAATAGGTTACGGTGGGCGGGTCACTTAATCCGTATGGATGAGGATGATCCCACCCCGAAAGTCTATAAGGACAATATCTATGCTAGAAAAATCAGACGAGGCAGACCCTGCCTGAGATGGAGCGATAGCGTAGGTCAGGACGCCAGACAGCTTTTAAGGATATCGAATTGGTGGACCTCGGTGCAAAACCGGGATATCTGGAGTTCCTTATTAAGGCAGGCCTATACTGGATACTGATTGTTGCGCCGTTGATGATGACGATGAAATAAATTTATTCGATAAATGGGGAGCAATGCACGACTGGGAGGAGTAATTCACGTCTTTAGCGTGCATTGCTTGGTATTGTTACTCTCAAATTAATGAACTAACAGTTTCGTATACGACGATACAAATGTAGGACATCGATAAGCCTGTCTGACGCTGTAGAAAGCTGAGGTATAATCGATATAGTAGCTAAACAAATTTCATGCATGTCTGATCGTATGTCTTACAACCAATGAATTGCTCTCTGCAACTCCTCACTTTAGCTCGGTAGCCCGTTTGCCCCTAGACAGAATGTTGTTAATTTCAAGATGTGCTTTGATCCTCCCATTAATGATGGACGTTATGAATTCAGAGTAGTGGGTTGGCAAGCAAGCTATCGATCGTGTGTATGTGTGGAGCCCCATATTCCGTCCTCTTTAAGGAGTAAATAGGCAATTTTCCGGTGAGTGAGACTAAAAACTTCTCCGGTCGACTAATGATTTGGTTCATACTGCAAAATTTTTGTACTAGAAATTATGCACCTGATATAGACCGGGGCTCCTCAAGTTCTTAGAGCTGTTAGGGCTGGTCGAACCTCTTCGATAATATGTGCAAAATTCATGCTCGGGATAGTGACTTGCGCGTACTTTTTGGAGGAATTTTCGGTGTAACAAGGATCCGTATCTGTCACCGGCCGTTGTCATTTCTCAGCAGAAGTGGATGATTAAGAGATTCATATCCTTTGTCCATTTCCGCTATCTACGTGAACTTTCCGAAATGGTTGCAGATTACGGCAAAACAGCTGCAACAGGCGTAGCCACGGTCATGGTCATTCTATGATTTTCCTTTCCTTTGTTTCTATTTGCTTCAGTTATCAACTGTACTGAGTTGACTTGAGAACCTTCCCTTTCCTTTTTCCCTTAACTTTCTGTAAAATTCATATGAGAGACATCCGAATTTCCGTGCATGAGATACCTACGTCGTAGGTCCTATAGACCGCGTGGTGGTTGACAGTAGTCAATTCACATGCATATTGCCGAGGTAGATTCCTAATTCGGAATAGCGTGAATGATGACAAAACTAGTGACTATGTGGGCCCATAATATTTTTTTGGATTTTTCTTGGTGCGTTTTCATATCTGCTTTAATTTGTTCCTCATTGCAATCCTGCTAACTTTACATCCATTCGACTCAGGGTTCAATTAACCAAGCTTTAGCTGGCGCTTACTCTCTGAAACTGTACCAAATTGTATGCTTTTCATAGGTTATTTTACACATGTACGCCTTAACACGCTAATCGTGGAATTCTGCTTCCAATGATACAACTGAATCCAGTGACATCTTTGCCTAAAAGATTGTTTTCAATGAAAAGGTAGTATGCGGCGGCACGATAACTGAAGTAATCCTTTAGAATCGACTCTTTAGAAAACGATCTTTCGATGAAACTATTGCGGTGTGTGTGTCCGGATAGCTGAGTGGTTAGAGTGCAAGGCTGTCGTACGGAAGATCGCGGTTCAATTCTCACTGGCGACAGTGGGATTTGTATCGTGATTTGACGTCGGATACCAGTCGACTCAGCTGGGAAGGAGTACCTGAGTCAAATCAGGGTAATAATCTCGGGCGAGCGTAATGCTAACCACATTGCCTCCTAGTGTACCGTTACGGTCTTCAATGAAGTGCTCTAACACACTTCAAGGCCCTGATCCAATATGGATTGTTGTGCCAACGATATAATAATAATATATATATAATAATAATATAATATATATATATATATATATATCATGTTCCGGAACAGAACGTCGTCAACCAGTACCGGGTGATCGTAAATAACAACCGAGTTGACTTACCAACTAGGCAACAAATCTTCCAAGAGGTTTCACTTGAGCTCGGGCTGGAGTCATCAAATTACCGGACTAGTCAAAGGAGTAACACAAGTACTCCACCTGTAAGGCACTTCATGAATCCAGTAGTCAGGAGAAGCTTAGTAACTGGGGATGTCGACCCAATTTATAATGAGGCTTTGACCGCATTCCAAGTCGCATTCACAGAGTATGCTGAGATTCTCCCAGACGCTAGGCCAAAGATCCCAAAACTGAAGTTTACTTCGACAACTACTAACATCATTGCTGCCGTTGACAGAATTTTGGCTGATCGTTTGGCTAGCGAGATTACTGCTACAGAGGTTCACAGCCTGATCTACGTTGCAGCTGCCACGGTTATTCGTCTCCATAATCAACATCTTAGAGCGAATAACAGAGGTATGCGCAGAAGGACTTTACCGTTCTGGGTGTTTCGACTCAACAAAAGAGTCGAAAAGTTGAGAAAGGAGATTGGTCGTGTGACGCAAGCACTCCTTGAAAATCTATCACCAAGAGTGCACAGATGCGTTGCCAACATCATTGGAAACTACCATCTGTCCAATCGAAGAAATCCTCGAGGTGCTGAAGCAGAAACTTGCGGTATGCTCCAATCGCATCCGTAGGTATCAGAAAAGCTTTCAGCGAAGGACAGACAACACCTTGTTCTTCCAGAACCAACGGGGATTCTACAAAAATCTCACCAGCTCAGATAGGGAAAGTAACCTCGATTTGGATCTGGCAGAAGACTTCTGGATATTGGCAAATCAATTTAATCAGATGATTGCCGATCCTGATTTAGTTCCACCATTTTTCACTAAGGGGATAACTTTCCTCATCCCCAAGGAACAGGGTGTCTCTTGCCCTTCAAAATGTCGACCAATTACTTGTCTTCCTACCATCTACAAGGTCTTCACTTCAGTTCTGTGCGCGAACATCTCAAAACATCTTGATGTTCATAAATTGATAGCTGAGGAGCAAAAAGGATGCGCAAAAGGCTCCCGAGGCTGCAAAGAACAGCTTATAATCGATACGGTAGCTGTAAAGCAGGCTGTCCACCAAAAACGAAACATCTCGACAGCCTCCATCGATTATAAATCAGCCTTTGACTCCATATCACATTCGTGGTTACTACAAGTGTTACGCTTGTATAAAATCAACCCGAATGTCGTTCTTCTTCTGAGAACAGTAATGAAGAATTGGAGCACGAAGCTATCGGTATCTTCGCAAACATCAGGAGAGATACCAATCAGGCGTGGCATTTTCCAAGGCAAGCAAATACGGGTTCCAAGTCAAGCATGGCATATTGTCGAAATGTACATTAAGCCATTTAATGTACATTGACGATATTAAATTGTATGCCAAAGACGAGAACCAACTTCGCTCCTTGCTGGACATCACCATCCAGTTCAGCAGGGATATCGGCATGCAGTTGGGTTTGGAGAAATGTCGCATAAAAACAATTGTTCGGGGAAAACACACCGACAACGAAGGATACAGCCAAAATAACATCCGAATTGAGGGCATGGATTCGGACGACGCCTACAAATACCTCGGCATATTGCAAGCAACAACACCTGCTGTGGCAATAATCAAATCTAAGTTGCTGGGGGCATTTGAACGGCGTCTGAATCTTGTCCTTAAAACTGAGCTGTACGGGAAAAATAAAATCATGGCAATCAACACCTTCGCCATTCCCGTCCTTCTATACACTTTCGGTGTGATACAGTGGAGTAATACTGATTTAGAATCTGTCAATAGACGGGTAAGGGTAGTTCTTGCAAACAACAACATGCACAATAGAGCTGCCGAAAATTGAGGATCACTATCCCACGTCATCAGGGAGGAAGGGGGGTACTTGATTTAAAAACGTTGCACTACAATCAAGTGCATTCTCTTCGTGAGTTTTTCTATGAGAAACAATCCTCTAGCCAAATACATCAGGCTACCGTCATGGCAGATAATAAATTATCTCCTTTGAACTTGAGAAGCAGAGAATGGGATCCTATGTCGAATGTTACTTCAGTCGAACAGAAGATCGACATGTGGAAAGCGAAACCCATTCACGGAGGTCATATCAAAAATTTGTTGTTGTCAGGCATTGACATCGAAGCCTCCAACAAATGGTTGACTAATGGTGTACTGTTCTATGAGACCGAAGCATTTCTAACTTCAATTCAGGATGCTTCGCTCCCAACAAAAAATTATAAACGGTACATTCTTCACGACTCCTCAATCACCAACTCCAGTTGTAGGTTATGCAACTGTGAAGAGGAGACCATCCAGCACATAACATCTGCGTGCAGGATGTTGAGCAGTACCGAGTACACCAATCGTCATAACTCCGTCTGCAAGATTCTCCATCCATGCATCCTTCATAGGTTCTTTGTTGTGGAGTTAATAATTTTCGTAATAGAAGTGATGACCACCGATAGATCACCCCTCTTAAAGGTATAACTCATTTATGGGGTGTAAAACCCTCTAGAACTATGTTTCTCGACAATGGAGCTAAATATGATCCCTCTGTTGCCCTGATCTTAGGTTTAAGCCATAGTAATGACAGATTCTTTTCCAAAATATCTTGAGGAGGCCAGTGTATATCGTTTAATAGTGAAATCAGTTTATTAAACTCACATATTGATGCTGTAATGGGGAGAATACAGCCCTGCATCAACGCCTTTCTACAGTCATTTTCATCATGCTCGCATCATCATTCTCCTGGTGTTTCCAACGAGGAAACCTCTGGCTTGAACCTCCTCATCCCCGCAATTGTGGAGGTTAACAAATATAACTTTTTCTCGTATATCCGCAACCAAGAGATTAAACCATAAAAAGGTGCAAAGTGATAGGTTCATCCGCATGAAAGTTACAGTGTTTACCTTTACACTGCACTGCATTTCCAGCATATTACACAGATAACAGATAACAGGCCGCAAAGCAGAATAATTTACGACCTGACAAAATTTATTGAACATCAACCATAAAAAAGTGCGTTGTACGGCCGGCATGAATGTGCATTCCTTGCGTGGAGTTCCAAAGATTAGCTGGACGGGGGCGTACATGACGACCAACAGTGTTTTGTAAATACAAGATACGAGTATCTGTTGTTTCACTCTCGTGGAAATGGTTTAAGAGAAAATGTGGAGCTTTCGATGGGGCTGTTGAAGAGAAAACATTTGTTGCTTTTTACTTGTAAACATGCTATGTACGAAGCGGCCAGTAGGAAAAAGGCGTTTTGAGCTACATACAATGGTATTCCTTCATTGTATCTTGCTTTAATTTACTTACGTTATATTTCTACATCATTGCTTAAGGTGAACTTTTTATGCAATGGAAATATAATATAATATTAATAAAAAGATAGCTTCCATCAAATGATAAAGATGACAAATACAACTTTGAGATCGTTGGAAATTTTTCCTTTCTAGGTTCGAAAATCACAACCGATGTACAAGACAATGATCTTGCCAGTCCTTATCTACCCGTCGGAGACCTGGGTTCTTAGCACAAAAAAAGATTGCGAACTCTTGGCCACGTTCGAGAGAAGAATCCTCCGAAGAATTTTTGGCTCCCTACTTGAGGATGGACGATTCCGTAGCCACGACCGTCTGGTTGTGGATAAAATCTAGCTTTACAGGTTGTGATGGGCGGGTCATCTAATCCGTACGGGTGAGGATGTTCTAGCCTGAAAAGTCTATAAGGGCAATATCTATGGTAGAAAAAGACGACGAGGCAGATCCTGCCTGAGATGGAGCGACGGCGTAGGACGCCAGACAACTTTTAGGGATATTGAATTGGTGAACCTCGGCGCAAAACCGTAGACGTAGACCGGATACCGGTTGTTGCGCCGCTGATGATGATCCAAGCTTTAATAATTTATTCTTCCTCGAATTGGTGCTTGATCGCGCAGGACCTACCTCTTAGTTAGTTAGTTTAGTTAACTGGGCGGGAGCCGCAGCTCCGAGCACTCAGGCCATTATTAGGCCCATTGTACTATTCCCGTAAGTTCCCGTAATGGCTTGCCACCTACGGTGTTCGCAGGCTTTAGCGAATCTGAGAACATTCTCCAGAGGCAGAGAGTGTGCAGATTCTTCATTGAAGAAAACCTTGCCAAGGTGTCTTCGTCAGAGATCTGAGGATGCCGGGCAGCTGCATAAAAAGTACAGGGCCGTCTCATCCTCCTCCTCACATTGGCTGCACACAGCCGAAACCACTACCCCAATCTTTTCCAAATGGTAGTTTAAGGGGCAGTGTCCCGTCAAAAGCCCTACTAGGGTTTTCATGTCCCACTTCTTAAGGGACAACAAAAATGCCGCTCTAGTTTCCCTAGGGACCTACCCCTTTAAACTGCATTTAATTACTCACTGATCATTTGTGACCATGATTTACGGTTTTTATAAACTCAAACTTTCTGGTGATCAGTCATTATAAAAAAATCATGACGATGCCCCTATATGATATCTATGCCTACGTCTAATCTACAAAAACACCTGCTTAATAGGATTTGAGCGTTTTCTGGCAACCCCCTTGAAGTTCATCTTAGAAGAATATTTTATAGTGATATAGTTTATAATATATTATAATAGAAAGTTTAGTAGAAATCTTGCTATTAACAACAAAGTTATAGTAAGTCTCTTTCGTGTAAATTTACAGCACCCAAAGAAACGATACATACATCCGCGATAAAACTATAAAATATAGCATCAAAAATGAGAAAACTTCACTAGCACTAATAATTTATTTACTTTATTAAATTGGGTATTTTGTATAACCGGATAGTTCAGTGGTTAGAGTACTAGGCTGCCGTACGGAAGGTCGGGGCTCAAATCTCACTGATGGCATTTTGATTTGTATCTGAATGAGTACCTGGGTCAAATCAGAGTAATAACCATGGACGAGCACAATACTGACCAGATTACCATTTCGGTCTTGAATGAAGTGCTCTAACACAGTTCAAGTCCCTGATCTAATTGAACTGTCACACCAACGATTTTCATTATTATTTTGTATTTCAATAAGCCAGTAATGAAGAATACAACACTAATTTAGAGGAGTTAAAATAAGACAAAATTAGAACTGGTGCACGCGTCAAATTTACAGGATACCCTATGTGTATCACCAAATATTTTCGGAGCAGAGACGTGTGCTAAAGCTTCAATGGCCAGGAGATCCGCTTTTGTTGCTGAGCACTTCGCACATTTGTTTTGGCAAAGACCAATACAAATCACCGATACATCAAAATTGTTGGACTATGCTTTCAGTGCTCAGAGGTGGCGGTGAGGAAGACGGGGCGGCAACCCTGTCGGCCAAACCAAAACCAAGTGGCCGAGTAGAACCTCCATAGTGATGGCACCGGGAGACGCTGTACTCACTTTGGTTTGCCGTCCGTGATGCAGTAGGCGAATGCTCCAAAGGCCTAATCAGGGCGATCAGACCCGAGTCTGCACGGGGACTCATCTGAAGTGGTAATTGGCCACGAAACCTTACCAGGGGTAAACTGGTACCACGGGAACCGGGATAGCTCCCGGACTCTCAAACTTCGGGTGAACTCCCGTTGTATGTGAGTACAGCTCGGTTATTTGCAGTAGGCCCCCTAGTGGGAGTTTCATGGGGGCTGTGGTTATTCTCAAGCGAGAAGAGACTTCGGCCTCGGCGTGGTGTTGCGTTTCAGCACGGGTTCCGTACCCCTTAGCTCGGTAGAGATTTTGGTATGTCTTGCATCCACCTGTATAAATGCTAAGCCAAGCACTTGGTATAGACTGGTACCGTTGTTGCTTGTCTCAGTGGGGCTCTGATTGCGGTCACAAAATCAATCCGTGTATTAAGAAGACCGTGGGATTAAGTCGTCCAGGCAGGTGCTCATGTTAAACCCTCAAGGACTTAACGGGACTATGCTTTCGTGATTGCATTTGGCTCAGTCATGATTGCAAACTGATATCATTCGGCGTTTCCCCCAGGGAACTTGCTGGTCAGAAAGCATGGTAATTTTATACACGAAATTTTTGTAGTGCGTCATGTTGGTTGATTGTGGATTATGTGACGCAATGACACAAATACGACACAAGACGTTTAATTAATAATAAGGGCTGTTTCGCGAATCGGGATAATTGTGCCTCGAAAAAAGGATCCTGCAGTTTCTGGACCGCCACACTTCCTCTCGTGCAAGTGTCTTTATGTGAGTGCGTTAATGACGGCTTACTTTCAAATGCTCAGTTCGCAGCAAAATATGTTAATCAGTACGTACATTTGTGGGCATACCTGTTTCTATGCTGACCTCCTGTAACGGTGCCATTGGGTTTTTGAGCAACCCGTAGAATTATCCGCTGATGATGGTTGATCGCCTGCGTTCCGTGCGCACGATTCCCGAAATATATTTTCCACCTCATTATTCAAATGAATGTTAAGTTCAATTTTTCAATGTTTCAACTCACTCTACGATTTTCCGAGAAGTTTACACTCTTCCTCCACTATTCTGCGCCATATAGTCCACCCAGTCGTCGCCCATCCTAGAATAATGGGTTCCACTGCATGATGATTCACAAAAGAGTTGTTACCCTTTCTGAATTGTGATGTATTTACTTGCATTCCACAGGTATCATGCGCGAACAGCGGTGAAGTTCCTCATTCGATATTGTCAAGTCAAGAATATTTTCACGACACGACGAAAACATGATTTGGTGGAAGTTTGGAGCTTTCAAGTAACTGGTGATCACTTTCCAAGTGCTACGCCGATATAGAAGCATAGAGAGGACATTGGTACAGTACAACGTCCGCGTAATATTGGTATTGAGAAGGACGGATTTAACTGTCTTAATAGACAAATAGGAAGTGTACGACAACCAGTCAGAATGAGAATCACGATCTTGTTTACTTCGACCTTGTTTGCCCCTTTTTCCAAATCCAAAGCTATTTGGCCAGGGCTCCTGCCTCGGTAAAAGGACAATCTGACATCATGTTATGGTGGCCTTCACGTCCCGCGGACAAGGCAACATGCAGAACGTGATAGACTTCAATCTTGTCGAATGCAAATTCCTCTGAAATCCTTTTTCACGTTGTCAAAAGCCTTCTCGAATCAATAAACTTAACGGAGGACATTGCTAAAATGATCCGCAAAGTATTAATGGGGTCAATGTGGGAGGATCCAGAGTGAAAATCAGGCTGCTCTCTGTCGATCAAGCGTTTGAGATATTCTTTAATGGCACGCAAGGCCGCACTTAAGACGGATGCCTTTTGCCGGAATCTTCGAGATAATTGACAGAAACCGCTCTGCTGAAAGAACAGGAGTTGTGATGATTAGTTCGAGAAGGGGAGACCGTCAAGCCCAGCGGCTTTACCCAGTTTGAGCACACTGATGCCCCAGTTGGTTTCAGTTTTGTATGGAGGACCAGTTCGTATCCGCATATTATGGTAATTAGCCATCTCGCCAGATGTTATACGGTTGAGAACTGTGGCGAAATGTTTGCTCTGTTTTTAAGGTACTCGTCGATGTGGATGGAAAGTCGTCAGTTACCGCCCCTCATCACACCATCGAAAGATTTGCGACAACATACAACTTTTTTTCGTAATGCGGTGTACGGTATTGAAATTGTTATTTTTCCGACAGCTTTTGTTTTCCGGACCAGTGTAATAAAAACTTCCCTTTTGGGTCCCGAAATGGTTACAAAGGGGGACTCCCTCTTGTTCTGTCACTCCTCCCGCATTCAAGCAGCGGCGTTAGAAAAGAGGGATCTTGCTTTTCGTCTAACATATCTTCTTTTTGCTCTCTCTTTTGGCAAATTAAACTTTATTATGATATTAAAATCATCATCACCATCAATGGTGCAGCAATAGGCATCCGATCTAGGCCTGGACTACTAAGGAACTCCAGACATCCCGTGTTTGCGCCGAGGTCCACCAATTCGATTCCATCTCAGGCAGGATCTTCCTCGTCTCCTTTTTCTGTAATAGATGTTGCCCTTATAAACTTTCTGGGTAGATTAAGCGTCCCGCCCACCTTAACCTATTTAGTCGGGTTTTATCCACAACAAGCCGGTCGTGGTCTAGCTCATAAATTTCATCGTTATAGAGGTTTCGAAATCGTCTACGCTCATGCAGACGGCCAACAATTCTTCCGAGGATTCTTCTCTTAAAGGCAACTAAGAGTGCACAATTTTTCTTGCACTTAGGTTCAAAGGTCCCCCAAGCTGAAATAGGCTCTGTTCGTAGTCAACAACCGTGCGCGAATTTCATCGTCGTAGCTGATAGGAGAAATTATCAACGGTCACAAAATTGTAGTCTCCTATCTTTAATGTTCTCATTTGACCAGCTAGATTTGATATTGTCGCTTCTTTGATGCTGACATTGCCACCATGTACTTCGTCTTGCCTTTATTAATGTGCAGCCGAAGATTTTACGTCATTTGCTCGTTCTGGATGAAGGTAAAGTGTACATCTTGGGTTGTTTTTACAATAATGTTGATATCGTCAGCATAAGCCAGTAGTTGGGTGGACTTGAGGAGGATGGTGCCTTTCGGATGAACATCAGCATCACGACTCACTTTTTCCAGGGCTAAGTTAAAGAGGATGCAAACATCATAGTTGCCTCCGCTTATTTACCCTATGATTCTTTGTATCCTCCACCGATGCAAGAACTTAGGGATCTGGTGGAGTATGCAGAATCAAGTGGTCTCGAACTCTTAATAGGTTGCGATGCGAATGCTCAACATATTTGTTGGGGCAGTAGCAAATGCAATCCAAGAGGAGAGAAGCTATTTGATTTCATCACTTCAGCTGGTCTTATGACTGCAAACGTAGGGTGCGCCCCTACGTTCGTGGGACCGAGAAGAAGCGAAGGAATTGACCTAACAATCTGTACCTCAAAATTGCTAGAGTTGATTACACACTGGCGAGTGCTAGACGAGGTCTCACTGTCAGATCACCGATATCTAGAATTCAATCTGATTATTGCGGGCGAACAGTCTGCAGTACAAAGACGGAACCCTAGGAAAACGGATTGGGCAAAGTTCAATGAACTTCTTGGCAATAACGTACAGTTCCCTAGGCGACTAAGGACTCCTTTGGTGCTGGAAGATGAATTGAAAACTCTGAACTGCACACTTTTAGAGTGCTATGAAGAGGCTTGTCCTATTTCCTGAGGCCAAAGCGGTAAAACGGTTCCCTGGTGGAACCGAGAACTGCAAAAACTCAGGAAATCAACCAGGCGACTTCTAAATCCTGCTTGCAAAAGTAACAAGAACGAAGACTGGTTAAATTTCAGGAACTCAGGAATATACAGCGTGCCGTTGATTTGATAGACAGCTGATGCCTTAGACATGGTTTGTCAGTTAATCCAAATAAAACACAATGGTTTTATTCACAAAAAGGAGAAAACTGGATGGACTTTGTCTCCCTGAGATAAGGGGTACTACCCTTCAACTCTCCGAAGAAGTGAAATATCTGGGGGTCACTCTAGACAAAAAACTTCTTTGGAACAAACATGTAGAGGTAAAGATGAAACGAGCTCTCACAGCTTATGGGCTGTGCAGACGGACCTTTGCCTCGACATGGGAACTCAGGCCTCATGTGGTAATGTGGATATACGTTGCATGCATCCGTAGTGTGGTGGGTTAAGGTGAGACAAAAAGGTTTTCACAGTAAACTAGCCGCACTGCAAAGAACTGTTTGTCTGGGTATCACTGGTGCCATGAGCATGACATCCGGCGCAGCTCTGAATGCACTACTCAATTTGCAGCCCCTGGATATATTTATTCAAAGCACTGCAATGAGAGCAGCTCATAGGCTAATTCGATTAGATCTATGGGAAAACAACGGATGTGGGGGGCACAGAGCATTGGAAGAGTTACTGGGAGGACTGAATTCAGTTCTTACAATGCCTTCCGATTCTCGTGTCCCCATACATCTGTTTGGTAGAAGATATGTAGTTACCCTGAAGCGTAGAGAGGACTGGGAAGACCCAGAGGAATGCGTGGCGGGATATACGGAAGTCTTCTACACCGATGGCTCAAAAACAGAAGAGGGTTCTGGAGCCGGAGTCTACCTCTCGAATAAAAACGAGAAGTGGGCTTTTCCTTTGGGACAATATGCGCCGGTTTTTCAAGCCGAAGTTTATGCGACCCTAAGGGTGGCAAACTGGGTGATTGGCGAGCGGTTGAAGGGCAGGCTGCAGTGACAGTCAAGCTACACTGAGGGCATTGAGCAGTCCTTTGATCACCTCGAAAATCGTTCAGGAATGCAGAAACCGTTTGAACTCTATGTCTAGATTCAATACGGTGGAACTACTCTGGGTACCTGGTCACTGTGGCATAGAGGGAAATGAAATCTCGGACGCTTTAGCGAAAGAGGGGTCAATCTCCCCTATGCCGGGACCGGAGCCAGCAATTGGGGTATCAGTAGCATTGGCTAAATCTGTTTTCAAGAACTGGGAACAAGTTTCCCATAATGACAGGTGGCAGAGCTTAAATGCTGTTCGACACACCAAACTTTTCCTGCCAGAACCCAACATACGTACCGCAAAGTTTATCCTATCGAAAAGCAGGAGGACTTTCAGGTGTATTGTGGGCATTCTGACAGGCCATAATTCACTAGCTGGGCATATGTTCAGAATAGGAATTACCGAAGATGATACGTGTCCCTCCTGTAATGAGCAAGCGGAATCCACGGAGCATTTCCTATGTGAATGCCCCGCCTATGGACGCATCAGGCATCAGATCTTTGGTGCCGATGTCCTCCAATTGCGACGGGTAGCATCACATTCACTGACGGAAATCCTGCGATACGTTAACGAATCCGGAATATTCCGTTAGACGGGGGAGGCGAGTACAATGGGCCAACACGGCCTGAGTGCTCAGAAGCTGTAGCTTCTCCCCCACCATACACACACACACATACACACAGGGGTGTAAACGTTAATGATGCTTATATTTCTAAATTTGCTTCGCAAGCGTAGAGTGTTCGTTTATGTTTCCAAAGCCGATAACAGCAGGTTTCTTTTTTTGGTTGACTACTCCGAGCACATAGTTTATTGGATGGCCGTTATAATATATGGTGTCGCGGCTCTTCTCCAGGACGCCGGTCCCTGTCCAACGCATCCCCTGAAATGCTGTTACATCAACCCTATATTGGGACAGAGTATCGGTTAGCTGCTTGGCAGGTCCATCTCTGTATAGGGAGCGCACGTTCCATGAGAAAATGCGCAAATCATTATTCCTTTTTCGTTGCCGGGTTTGCCGTTGTAAAATCTATCCAGGCCAAGGCTCCTTCCGTGGCTTCGTAACGTTAGTTTTCCTTGTAGGGTTGTTAGTCCTACCCAAACCCCAACCTGGAGGACCAGTTGGTCCAATTTGTCCCGTCTTTAAGCGCGGGAGACTGGCCTTCATCCTTTTCTGTCTGCAGCTTTTCGTTAGGAAAGAGCTCCCAGCAGTCACCACGCGGAGGTGGAGGTAGGGTTTGGTAGTAGAGCTGTTGGTGTTAGTCCAGCAGGCGTTTCCCAGGTTTTATGCTCCATCGTGGGTACCAATCCACGTTTCGCTCTGGGGCCTATATTACCCTTTGACCACCCTTCGGATCAAGCGGACGTTTTGCTTCGCTGAATCCGCGCGGTTTCAGCTGGGGGCGGAGTGATGTGGCGGCACATCGGAGGCGCCAACCCAGGCGCCAACATGAATTCGCCTCCACCGCTGCATTCAATGGCCGCAGAAACAGTTGACGGACTGACATGAGACTGGGGCGAATAAAATGTCAGGAATGACAGTTTTGTGTCAACAACGGAGTCGAGTCACGTCCGCTGACAAGAGAGAGTAGAGAGATTTAACGTTAACATAGAGAACATATCTGAACTTAAGGAAGAAAAAATGCAGCACTACCGGATTGAATTGATAGAATATATTATGATGACAATGATTAGCAAAAGAAGTGTTTAAATTTCGGGTCGGCTTTGACCTCTGGTATACGAGTATTTCCTTCTATTTCTCAAACGGATATTAGTGGGTTTCCGGAAATACACTCAGTTATCTTGCTTTCCCCAATAGTTTCATAGTTAGCCTCAAAAACCTCAAATAGCATAAACAAATCCCAGGTGGAAAGTATCACCGAAAAGCGGGCATTGTAAACAAGTAAAGAGAACCCACAACGACCGAAAGCTTTCTGAGAAAGATACAACACGTATCTGAGAGTTGTTATGGTTCACAGTGGGGCTGATAAGAAATAGTCTGTAAACTGACTGTTAACACTTGGCTGGTTAACCTAGCCCAGAATCAAGCCAACAACAAAAGCACATGTTATTGACTGTTGGAGTCTTTCGATGTGTAGGAACATGTGTGCGAGACTTGCCAGTGCGAACAGCACACAGAACCAAACGATATAATTTCAGCTTGGGAAAATGCGAAAAATCGTCTCTAATGCAAGAGCTTTTTGGGAAAATCGTTTTCCCTGTTTTGCTGCTTCAATCAGTTTTAGTTTCAGTTTCAGTTTATCGTAAACGGTTGGCACGTGAAGACCTAACGCCCCAAGGAAGTTCGTTTGAAATACTTTTGGCGGTTATTTTTCCCTCTTACATACACAAGCACAATAGCGAGACCAGACACCTGTTGTTCTTCTGTAGTGGTCTGTTTTGAGTGTGTGCGTATTTTTGTGTTTACATCGCGAACTTTGGAATAGAAAAGAAAATATTTTTTACTGGAAAATATTGAATGAAATCGAAATTTTCAGAATGGAAAAATTCTTGAGTGAAAATTTGTTATGAAGAAGGAAAAATTAAAGGGGTCAGATTTTCCGTGGTGATTTGTAAATGTTAGTGTTAAGCGGAGATAATGATGAAAATAGTGGATCCTGAGTGAAACGAAAACAGGAAGTAACGTAAGCAAAAGCTCCTGGAGCCAAGCTTCGCAACCCCCAACAAGTGAATAGAGAAGTTTGCCCTAATTCTTGCACCGGGATCGGGAAAAGTGCAACAGGCTATTACTGCCTTTGTGACCTAATTTCTCACCCAGTTTCGTGGGAACTTCACCCCTAGTGGATAGATGGATGGACTAGCACAGTGACGGATTATATTAGGTTACCGAGAACAATATGCTATTGCAGGGGTTGCAATTTTACCCTCTAACGAACTAGGATTATTGTAGCAACAAATATAGAGCAGGAGTTACTATCTGGTGCGCGTTTACTATAAATCGACGAGAGAGATGGTGTGTATCTTCCAGATACAATACAGAAGGTGATACCGAGTTATTTCATGATTTATTGGCTACTAAATTTTGCATGCTATGTCATTTCAATATTTTAAGCTACCACGATAACAGAGTTCGTGCTCCGTTGCTCAATGGACATTGAATTTTAAATTTTTAGTGGGTAGACTTTTTGATATCGAAAAATATTTATTGGCTGGTTTGGCGTGATAAGATGCCGATTATCGGGGTAATTTGTCAGAGCAACTGGCAAGTATACAGTGTGTTCCCTGAATATGCGAAATTAATATGGATTGCTTGGAAAATGCCGTTCAGACTGCGTATTTTAGTGAGGAGTATATTGGATCGAATTATATGTTTCAGATTTGATGGTCCTAAATATGTTTCGCTCTACGGTTTCAGGATTTTTAAGGCCTAATTAGGACGCCAAAGCGATTCGCTTGGTGAGAAAAACAAAGCAAAGATTTTTGGTTTTCTTAGCTCTAAGTGTCTGGCTCATTGCATAATTATCAATTGAGAGCTGCAAACAAGTTGCAGAGATAACTTGGGGTCAATACTCAAAAGCTAATAAACAAACTTGACATTGTAGTGTGGATTTGACGTAGGGCAGGCCTTGGTTTCCAAAGATAATAGTGACAAAGTTCTAAGTGCAAAAGGGCTAGCGAATTTGATCATGTAATTGAAATTTTTCCATTAGTTATTATTAGTTAGGAAGTGATAACGATCCGATCTGGACTAGCGAATTCAAGCTGTAATCTGAATTGTAATATGAAATTTACTCAACGATGCAACCCTTAAAAATTATGCCATTCAAACCTTATATGATGCCGGTTACGAAGCTCCTATTAGGAGTCCCGATAACACCAAAGGATATCCAAACTGACCCTTAAACTTACAATATAATTTGTCAATTATCCCAAATTCCAGCGAAAGAAAACATCAACATTACGTAAAAAAATTTCAAATTATAAAAGTTATCTCCCATTGTATACCGAACAAAGTTCCTTACATGTTCCTCGAAAAAGGGATAACGTCGTCCCAATAGCACTAAGGGTATTTATCAAAAGTTCATGGACGTAACGTCTTACAAGCGAAAGGATCACTTTATGAGAGATGTTCTGCATAAAATGTTTTACTTTCTCTTTGAATAGATAAGAAAAGAAATAAATTTAAGGAATTTGCATTGTACATGCTAACATATGCGTTCATACGTACATAAAATGTTTGTATGTCTAATAAAACAGGAAGACTTTGAAGCAAGTTTTGCTCCAGTGTGAACAATGAAAATAAATTTCAAGCTCAACAAGAACATATTGTAGGATTCCTAGAGGAACTTATGAATTCCCGAGAATGTGATAGGAAGCCATTATTTCCTTGAATGATAGACGTTTCATTGCAGTGGAATCAATATTGACTTTGCTTCCTTCTTCAAAATGACGAGCCAGAGAGTACTCGTAGTTCAGACTAAACAAAGCTACTTAGTGGTACAAAAGGACGAAGGGTTGCTTGGTATGTAGTTGGGACCATCTTGCAATCCTATATCAAGTGAAAAATAATTAATGATGGCAAATCTATGTATTGTCAAATATGGCGTCCGGGACCATTTTTGGAAGGTTATCAGCAGAAGCTTATGTGATAATTGAAAACAAAGGAATCAGGAAAATTTGACCTTTGGAGTGTTTTCTGGAATTTTTCATTCCGTGAAGAGCATAAATTTGCACAAAGTTAGAAAAAAACATTGCCTGACAATTATGAGATAAGTCCTTTATTTGACTACATAGCTTTATCAGCGGTCTTAATTCCGAAGGTCTTAATCAAAAAGGATATTACGTGATGAAGTCAATTTAAGGTGTATATCATATTAGAGACACATCAACTTCTAAGAAATATGTGATGAGATAAGAGTGGAGGATCGGAAAATGATCTCCCGGGGGTTGGTTGTCAAAAACATGTCAAAGTTGCTATTTTTTCATGCATGTTCACTACATGTCTTAAAAATTACATAAGCTCAAGTGTCTAGTGTTGGTGGTAGGAAATACCAGCCTTAACATATGTGGATAGCGAATTCAACGACGAAGTCAAAGTATTAGAAATAACGACGTAGATTCCGAACTGAAGGAACTCAGATGCTCCAAACGCAAAGGCCTGAATAATCGGGCAACGCATTTGGATAGCCTATTGGGCTGGGGTTTAAGAATACACACTCCGTGTTTTTTGTAAAAGGTGACTCAAAGGAATAGACTGTTCTCACGGCTACGACCTTTAGTTATCAAAAAACGGTTTCTGATTGATTTCTGGAATGTGTACACGTTCCTCGGGATTGAGGAGAATTCTGGCGATATTCTAGATCTAAACAAAGGGAAATAATCAGATTTTGGAGAGTGCTCTGCTCTCTTTTGCAGCAGACGCAAATCTGGTGTCGGACTGTGGCTACCTAAACCCGCACTCTCATGACTTGGGAGCTTGTTTTTGACAGCATCGTGACCTGAAGATAAATATGAACAAAATGAAGTCTGACTTTTCATCACGTTTCCTATTTGCATTAATTGACAGAACATCGGAAGCGTCGATCAATATGTACATGTTGGTAGGGCTGTTTCAGATGATACTAGATGCATTACCAGTGCTAAGCTTTTATTCTTCTTTCTAAAATCGGGATCGCAGATACTTGATGGTTGTCGATGGTTGAGTTGGTTGAGCCTTCCACGGGTTTGAATCCCGGTAACCAGGGATGTTTGAATTTGGCTTTGTGCTATTCTGCTGCTGAAGGCTTATCGTTTGCCTCATTGAAAGTTCGAAGGCTCAAATCCTTTGTTAACACCTATTTTCGCCATGTGTACTCTGATCCGACTCAATCTTTAAAAAGATTTACATTGATGTACGGTACCGGTAGAAGAAAGAAGGGGTAGTGGATGAATCACACACTAAGAAAAAAAAAACACTCTCTGCTATGTAATTAAATTTACTATCCGAAAGTGACTAACGAGTTGATTGCCAAGAAACAAATGGCACAGAAGAGTACAACAGGATTGTGGGCTTCTTGGAGAGACCTGGACACAGATGAAGTATATTTCGGGGAAAAGTGGAAATTATAAAAAGATGTTGAGGGTCGACTTTTTCGACAATTATATGCCATTCTGTCGAAAATCCTGTGTCTAATCCTGGTATCATGGAGTACTATAATAGCATTAATATATTATATAGCGAAATCAAAGGTGAAATTTATGCCTCAACATTCATATTTTTGAGTTAATGTTATTTCGATGAATATTACTGGTCTGTTGAAAAATCTGTTAGTATATATGAGATTCGCCACCTATTGGCCTCACTCTCTGTTTTCAGGATTTCTACGACCTTATTTTCAAAAGTCCTAAATAGCTTTCCAAAGGTTTTAAATAGATTCCAAAATTCGCATCCGTAAAATAGTATAAATTTTATTTCAGGAACACAAACCATCCTTCGTTTTAATAAGCATAAACTTCGAATGTCGCAAAATCGTTGAAATAACCGTGAATCAAGGCGGATTTGTCGAAAACTGCGGAACTGCTGACGCAATACATGTTGCGCGGTTACTTATGGAGAAATATCGCGAGAAGTAACACTCTCTTTACATTGCATTTCTAGACCTAGAGAAAGTTTTTCACTGTGTGCCACACGAACTCATCTGGTATGCTCTACGATAACACTTAGTGCCAGAAGAGCTCGTGCGCGGGCCCAACTGCTGTACGACGATCTGAAAAGTAAAGTCCGAAGTAGGGCACATCAGGACCCCTTCGTGTTTCTGTCAGTGTCAATCAATTTGAATAAAACTGAACTTTTGCCTTGTCTTATTAGCTTGAAAATAATCGTCGCTTAACACTTCACCACTTTCCTGCTGTTTGGATATCTTATTGGCTTTCCTCTGCTGATTTCCACATTTATTCTTCTTGGTCTAGTAGTCATATTCACCCCAAGAAGAATTATATTTAGCAGGATTTATCACCGTCCAAGCATATAGAATTATCTTCTTTTTTGGTTAGTATTTCTTCCTACCGTTCATCTGTTACTGCTTCTTTCTTCAATGGCGGACAAGCCTTGAATTCCAGGATACCGACTTTCAAATTTTCTTAATCCAGCAATAGGGTCAACTCATGTAACAAACTAGAAACGTTCCAGTGTCCTTGTCGACTGAGTCTTTCCAGTGTGTACGAAGTTCTCCTTTAGGTCACTTTACTTGCGTGAGTCCCTTTAGTAACTATTTTAGTATGCCGCTCTACGAAATTCGATCAATATGAGGAATTTGAACTATTTCGGTGCTAATATGCGTGCGCCAAATAACTCATACAACGATTTCTTCTTTCGCTGTTCCCAAAAGCCTTGCGCGGCGTCTGCTGCTTAAATGCTTCCCACACAAGCGCATTCACACAACTAGATATATAACGTCCTGATCACTATAAGATGGTCATTCAGAATCCTTGACATGACTTCATATCGGGGAGCAAATTGTCACTTCGACCACTACATGGTAAAAAGCGTTTACAGGTACCGAATCTTAAAAATGCGCGGAAGAAAAACAAGCCCACTTTAAAAATTTGCAGTCGAAAAACTAAAAAAATTATTTAATGGTAGAGAAGCACAACGCAACCCTGGAAGATCTATTACGTCCTATCCTCCAGAATTCCACGGACAAAACTATAAATGACATCTGGTATGACCTAAAATGTGCTATTAAAACCACACTAGAAAAAGTGCTGCTTATGACTCCTGGTGCCGAAGAAATGATTGGTTTCATGATGAATGCCAGGAAGCGCTTGACAAGAAAAAGGAGAGGGATTGAGGAAGTCCTAAATCCGTATCTAGTTGAAATCGGACGAATCTAATTGGTCTGGTCTGACATCAACTAAATGCGCACTTAGAACTCCCTCAATCCTCAAACAAAATAACTTGTGCTATGCTACGGATGTGAAAAATGAACCCTAACATAAACTTCCGAAAAACTGGTGATACCAGATGATGGTCCTGAGCTGGATATTAGGAACTAAATGAGAAGACGACCAATGTCAAATCAAATATCAGATACAGCCATGAGTTCTATCAAATATTTGATGTCTCCAAAATAATCAAACTTCGGAAGCTGCAATGGGTTGGCCACGCTCAACGCATGGAAGAAATTCGGATACCTAAATTATTATTCAAATGAAGAACAGAAGGACAAAGATCGGTAGAAAAACCCCAAAAAGGCGGGGAGATTCTGGTGACAAAGACAGCGCATCACTGCTCGCATTTTGAAATTGGAGGCTGTTCAATGAATCGAGATAGTGGAAGAAAGGACATCCTGAAGGCCAAGGCCCGAAATGGGCTGCAGAGCCTTGACAACTGTCTAAAATTTGCAACCTATCTGGCACTGGAAAAGGTTATACGAAAGTTGGCTATGGACACGACAGAAAAAGGGCAAAGGAGTAAAATGATGCTCACTAGACAAAATATAACGAATAACGAGTATGACTTGGAAAATATAGACAAATTAGGTTTACAACTGACGAAAGAAATAAATAAATAAAGGGACGAATTCAGCACGCAAACCGAGCCTTCTATTCATTCCTGCTGATTTTAAAAGCCAGTTGCATAGTGCAGAAAGCAAAACTCCGAGCATACAAAGCGATAATACGACCTGTGCTATTCTCCGATGTGAAACGCAAACTTCCGAAAAACTGGTTAATACCAGAGGACGGTCCTGAGGAGAATAATAGGAGCTAAACGTGAGGACGACCAATGACGATTCAGATACAACAATAAATTGTATCAAATATTTGACGACCCCTTCTTCCGTTCAAAACAACTGAACTTTGGGAGCCGGAATGAGTTCGCTACCTTCAATATACGAACGACACTCAGATACCTGAAAGGATATTCGAAGGGAAAACAAAAAGACGAAAACCAGTGGGGAAACTCCAAAAGTGCCGGGGAGATTCTGTTGACGAAGATAGCACTGCTTGAATTTCGAAATTGGAGGGCGCGATTGATAGGTCGAGATGTTTGCAGGAAGGATATTCTGAAGGATAAGAATTAAAATGGGCTATAGAGTCTCGACGGTTGTTTAGAATTTGCCACCTATCCCTTCACTGCCAAAAGGGTTTGAGAAAAATGGGTGTGTAACAGTATATCTTCAGAAATTGCAGGAGTTCAGCGAAATAATAACGGTTTTATCCCATTTTGAAAAAAAAACTCAGGTGGGTTTTCTTTAGAGATCTGGAGACGATATGGCTAGACTCTGACGTGGCAATCAGGTTTCATATTGTGATAGCAATACTATGCTGAAGCTCGAGGAGGTTAAGGCATCAAAGTTTCGCAATTCTAGCGTTATTTTATAAAGTTCACAGCGCTGGAGTTAGTTTAGTTTACTGGGGGGAGCCACAGCTCCGAGCATTCAGGCCATTGTTAGGCCCATTGTACTACCCCCGTAATCGCCTATTCAATGGCTTCCCGCCTACGCTCCACTTCAACTGGCTTGATATGTTGTTGCTGTTCAGTGCTGATAATGCCGCCTGACTGTCGGAACAGATTCGAATGGTGCGACCCCTCCATTTTTATCGCAGACATTCTTCTGCTCCCAATGAAATGGCATATATCTCCGCCTGGAATATGGTCGTCATTTTTCCGAGGGGTCGGGCCAGTTCCATAATCGAATTCTCCGAGAACACCCCTGCGTCCGATCCGCCCTCCATAACTGACCCGTCGGTGAAGATTATTAAGTCTGTAATCTGACCATTTATCGACAATTTTTCTCTTTTGGTGATTACGACAGTATGTCTTTGACAGTGTATGTCTTTTCAATGACGAATCTGGAAACCATACGATCGGCTGGCATTAGAGCTACCGGATGTTTGTCAAGGAATTTCCAGATAGACGCATGACCGTGTGATTGGCCTTTCCACGCTCTAATGGTATCGTGGTATGGTGGCTGGTGAAGATGTTGAAGAAGGCGATATACAACAGGCTGCTCCCGTTCATTGAGCTTGCGGGTGGTCTTTCAGAGCGCTGATTGGTTTTGCGGACGACTTGGCGGTAGTTACAATTGCAAAGCATCCCGAAGATGTGCAGCTTTATGCAAATGAAGCAATTCATACCATCATGGTTACGAATAGCCAAGCTAAACTTGGCGGACGAAAGGACGGAGGAGGTCCTCATTACCAACCGCAGGAAGAACAACACGGTTAATATCCGGGTTGGTAATGGTGAGGTCATTTCAAAATCAATTGTCAAATACCTGGGGGTGATGATCGATGCCAAACTGAGTTTCAAGGGACACTTGGATTATGCGCGGGACAAGGTAGCAAATGATAGTTCATCCCTTGCAAGGATGATGCCTAACGTGGGAGGGCCGAAGTATAGTCGCGGGCTACTCATCGCGGGAGTGGTGAAGTCGATCCTGCTATACGCGGTCCCTGTCTGGGCGGGAGCGTTGAACCACGCTATAAACCGGAGGAAGATAAGTTCGGCATACCGGCTGATTGCGCTAAGGGTGTGCAGCGCCTTTAGGACGGCGTCGACGGAGGCAGTATGTGTCATCGCGGGAATGATCCCTATAGATCTTCTAGCGGGCGAGGTACACCGGCTTTACGAAAAACGGAAGGCAAATCCAGCCGAGGTGAATTCGGATTTCCCAAAAGCCATCAAGAGAGAATTGTGTGGCAAGTGGCAATAACGGTGGGAAACTCCGACAAGAGTCGGTGGATCCATACATTGATCCCGTGTATCGAGAAATGGGTCGAGCGAAAGCACGGAGAATTGAATTACCACCTGACACAGTTCCTTAGGGGACACGGTGGCTATAGGAAGTACTCGCATCGCTTCGAGTTGGACGAGTCTCCCAACTGTCCTGAAGGCGGTGCTACACCCGAGGACCCGGAGCACGTTATGTTTCATTGTCGCAGATTTCTGTAGCAGAAAAGGAGGTTGAACTGCATCTTGGGAGCGGACATCGAGCCCTCCAACCTGGTGGAAGAGATGCGTAAATGAAGCAGTAGCCGTGGTGCAGACATCCTGGAGTTGGATCGAGCTCGGAAGGCGGCGTGACGGAGACGCCACATGGACGAGCTGGTGTAGCGAACCAGAGCCTCCCCCGCGAAGTAATACTTCACGGTGGTCCCGCGAGGAGGGGCGGAAGAGTGGGGGTGGTTTTAGAGGGTGCGAATCTCGCACACTGGTGCAACCTGATGCAGCAGAATCTTCCTGAGATTTCCACCTGCATCCATAAAAAAAAAAGATATTACGATTGCAATGCTACCTTTAGGGATTCCCCTTTAGTCGTATGCTTCCCGTGAATGTCATTTGTATCTTAAAGATATTGACGCATACAAGCTATTGAAGTGGCTTTAATTAATCTACTCAAATCTATTCATCCATTTCAGATCACAATACGTCTTCTCTCCTCCTTTTCAGTCTGATTTTGGGCCATCTTCGCCAAAAAGCTTCATGGCTGACGTTCATAGCTCCCTGTCTCTCCTCTGGCAAAACTAGACATCTAAGTACATCTACAGCTTTTTTGGGAGATTAGTAGAAACAATAACCCTTGATCGGTTGTTTTTTTGTGGGAAACATGGCAATTCTTCGAAAAGTAGGAGCAAAAGTATTATTGTGTGTTGTTGATAAGTTAGTTTGGTCAAAAGATAAAATCCAAGAAAAATTTTAGCAAGTCACCCTTTGGAGTCGCTACGAGTATTTGCAACAATGCGACTTTTTTTTATATCTATTGATATATCTCCTCAAATAAAAATTACGACAGGTGGATTTTGGTTTAGTTAATTATTTGCAATTTGCTATTGACGATGAAATGATTGTATCTTTTATGATTTTTTATGAGTTTGAAGTGTTTACCTACTGGTGTTCTAGCCTGTTTGCTTAGGTCATACATAATATCAGCTAATTCGGCCCGAAACGACCATTACAGAGCTATTAGGAAGATGGGCCATTAAAGCGTATTTGGTAGTAGTACTTTAAGGTCTTGTCGGCTCTAGTTAATAATCCGAAATGCTAATTGTCTAATCAGAATGGATTACACAGAAAAATGAGGCAAGGTCACGACGAAACGATATGAGCATAAGAAAAGCGGGATTGGACTATCAAAAACCGACAGAGTGATACTCTCATTGAATAATTCATTGCGTAACGTCTTTGATGTGAAGAAGCAACAGCACGTAGTATGATATCTGTGGAAATTAGTCATGGTGGATTCTCGTTGGTATTGGTTCACTTAAAACTACCAAAAATTGTCTGTTGTAAATTATGAGCAATAAATAATAACCAAAAGCTCTCGTTGAGGTAATTAGGGGCCAGTTTTTGTTGGCTATTAAATTTTATGTTTATGGAATTCAGTTTCTGTTGTGCGTAAACTGTTTACGTTAGTCTTATTTCATATCTTATTAAAGCAACATTATAGTAACATGTTCGGGTTTCAGATTAGATTTAATTAGGTAACCGGTCTCTTCCGGTAGATTTCCCGAAAGCGAGTTTGCAGTGTTAACCTTTGAACTCGGTTGTACTTGTAATCTGCCACCTTTGAACTGAACCGATGGAAATAAATCAGCAATTATATTGCCAATCTATTATTCACTAAATTCGATTGTGTCCAAAACGGGACTGAAATTCATATATTTTATCTTTCTCCCATGAGCCTTCTGGGTTCTTTTTTCACTTTGCAACTCGGGCCTTCCTGATTCGTCCTCATTAATTTTTCAATGTATGTTTTCCTTGTCCCCAGATACAAAAAAAAACTCATCCTGTGCGGGAAATTCGCAATGGTTGCACATCCCGAAGTCTTACAAACAAAATAAAGTACATGCCCTGTAGGGTGTCGTCTCTTTTGCCAGGACAATATGTTTGCGGTGTGTTCTTCTTTCTTTTTGTCTGTTCAGGAAGTGACAACAAACTGTTGGATTTATTAGAATTGTTGGTAGTGGGGGAAGCGTATAAACGTTCATATCTATTGTGTCGTAAGGCAGGAGCCATGAGTTTGCTAGGATATTTAACGCTCTATTTTGTTGCAGGATACAGTGAGGAAACAAACATTTAGAAACGAAAGGACTACCTTCCTAGGGAGCCAATGATAACATTATCATTACGAAAATCCATATATCGATCGATTACTACTTTAATAACTCAAAGTCTAAGATATTTTTTTCAGCCTTGCTCCCGGAGTTTTCAGGGTCATGACGGAAGGACCCACCCCTATAAAAAGAGCGACCTTGGAACAGCCAAAAGTGGATGGAGAAACCTCGCCCCTATTGTCCTTTGAATGATATCCATTACGTAGTCCAAAATTCGTTTGGTTTTCAGAACTTTTTAAAAAAATTTAAACTTTTTATTGACAAAATGATGGACAGGATCTACCAGTCCTTCCCAGTTCACACAGAAAACTTTCTTTCAGCCCGCAACATTCCGATTTTCGACTAGTCTACGTAGTAAAAATGCATTTACCGAGACATGTAAACTGTTGGATATAACATTATATACTTTCCATACGCACTTTACGCAAAAGGAGCACATTTTTCTTGGAAATCAGCCATTAGGGACTACAAGGAAGAAATATATTGTCTAAAGTTGCATAAAATCCATTTCAGCGTTATATAGTATATTTACGACTTCTTTCGACGGTTTATTTGGGCACTTTAGAGAATGTCTGAGGAAGGACGCAACACTGAGGAAGGACGCAACACTGAGGAAGGACGCAACACTGAGGAAGGACACAACACCTTTTTTCTTGACAAAGGTAAAGGAAGATAAACGTTGTAAATTTTCAACCACTAATTTAATTTAAGCCTTTTATGGGGTGTGGTTGGCTTCTCAGCTGATAGACGCTGCGGATATTGGGTTATATTTTGTTTATATATAATGTATGTTAGCGTGTCATGTAGTTACAAACTCAGATGGAAGGAAAACAATCTCTTGCTTGAAAAAGGAGCAGTAAATCTTGTCAGAGGAATAGGTTTTCTACATAAATATTTACTGGATTCCTCCAGAGGACATTCGATCTGAAATGCAAGAAATTAGGGAATTGCTAAACTCTTGACAGTCACAGATTGAAGTTGAAAAGGATGTTTGGAAGAAGAAACATTTAGGGATTTATTGAAGATGCGGTGTTTTTCTGGAGTATGGTGGAGTGGTTGTCTATCTAAATGTGTACAAATTATTAGACAGTGGAAGCCCACTGCGGCTATTTTGCAGCTGATCTTTGAACCAGCTGTTTCAGGAAATTGTACTGACTGCAGCTTCGCGACAGGAGCGCAATCTCATTCGTCTCTTTTTGAATTAATTTGCTCAAATAATACATTTCATAACGTGCAATCACCGCAGATTGCACATTATTGAATGCATTCGGGCGAATTAATCTTGACAGAGGCGAATGATTTGCCGCATCCGTAAGCGTACGCGCATGTTGCAGCAACATGAACTCAAGAGAGTTTAAGGCCAAAGTGGCGGCATGGGGAGCGGTTCTGAGAAGGAACAGCTGGACTGGCGGGTCGAGAAGAAGAAATTTCTTTGGAATTGTGGTAAAAAAGAACAGCTGGACTGGCGGGTGGAGAGGAGGAAGTCCTTTGGAATTGTGAATAGAAAAAAAAAACAGTTGAACGGAAGGAGAACGAGAAGAAGTTTTTTGGAATTGTGGCGACAAAGAACAGCTGGACGGACGGAGGACGAGAAGAAGTTTTTTGGATTGTGAATTGACTTGTGGACAATTGTTTAAAGACTTCACTCGTGGTTATTACAAATATTGTGAAGGGAGGGAGGGGCCGCGCCTCAATCACGATATGAGGCAGAAGAAACGATGATCGGGATTGTAATCCGTCGTGGATTCTCCCTCTTGATAGCGGCACTCGGGTCCGGAGACTTACGCGCGCGGTGGAGCCTTTTTAAGGTTTTGTGTAAACACAAAACCTTATTAATATCGGTTTACTGTCTGTCCGTCCGTCACGCATTTTTCTCGGAGACGGTTATAGCGATTGACACCAAATTTGGTAGAAAGGTGGGAACTATGAACGCTCACGCATACAGTGAATTACATCCTTTTACGTTGAATTTAAGGGGAGGGGGGTCCCCATACATGCAAAAGGGGGGTGTAAAATTTTTTTTCATCAAATATGTGGGGTATCAAATTAAAGGTCTCGATTAGTACTTTTCAAAGCCGATCTTAGTTTTGACATTCGTTGGAAGGGTGGGGAGCGCGGGGGGTTGAAAGTGATCACTTCTTTAAGGGGGCCATTCTCAGAAACTACCAAACCGAAAAATCTGAAAAAAATCAGGAGGTTGCCACTATATGGTGCCTGGGCTCCGAAATACCTTCCATGCCAATATCTGCTTAAATAAAGTTAATAATAGTATATTACTACAATTTTTTGTAATTGGTTAGAAACCCCCCCCCCCCCCTTAAGTTCATCCTAGTACCAGGAAATTTTGCGGTGATATAGGCTATAATATAGAGCATGATCTTACCAAGTTTGGTGGAAATCGCACTATTACTAACAAAGTTATAATACCTCAAATTTGTTGCTTCTTTGAAAATTGAAGACTATGAATGTCAATATCACCCGAAAGTGGATACTCTCACATAATATATGAATATATTACGTGCTACGTACTAAGAAATACACAAAACCTTTCGTACTTGAAGCGTCCAGCTTCCGGTTTCCCGACTTGTTTTTATTTTTCAATTTTAGCTCGTGTTCTGTTTCTATTTGTTAGGCCGTCGCGAATTCCTTTGTTTATTGTCTTTTTAAAATCCGGTGCGGACCCACGCATCGGAAAAAACACGTTAATTTTGTAATAATGACACGTGAGGGATCAAAGCGTTCTAAGTACCCTCCCCCCATATTCCCGAGCCTGATTAGCACATAGGCGTGTTCATTACAAAATATCATACCTTTTCTGTCGGTACGCTATTATGAAATAATGCACCTGTAAGACGAAGACCAATAGTTTTAGTCGATAACGGCCAAGGCAGCCTGATAATTGAAAACAAAAACTTTAGAATGTAAGCAGTGTCCACTACTGCTTGATGGTGTCCGCTAGCTAAGTCCAGTGTGGAGAAATACGGTGAATGTCCCAACTGTGTCCTCAATTCGGGGAAAGGGAAAGGAGTTCCCTATGGTCTTCTCATTTAGTTACGGAAATCGACCATCACTCTCCATTCCTTTTCTCCGCCAAGCCCGGATTTATTCGGAACCACCAACAGAGGTGAATTCGACGGGCTTTTACTTGAACTACTTCATTTTCCAGCATTTCGCCCAATTGGTCGTCTAAAACCTGTCGATATGCCTGCGGCAATCGATAACGTTTTTGGTTAATAGGTGCCTGACATTGCACCAAGGGAATCTGATGTATGATGCCCCTTGTATAGGTTAACTTACAACTTAACCTTACATAATTCTTTAATAGAAGTTTCCTCCGCTTTACTCAACTTCTAAGTTCAACTCGTTTCTTAGTTGGTCCAACCTTGCTTGTTCTGCGTTGTTGGGGGTCATTGACTGTGAATAGTTGATCAAGGTGAACTAAAGGATTGTCACTGTCTCTAGTACTCCTTTCCTGCAGACTGGAAACCCTCAAGCGGGTCAGTTAGTAATACTATATTTTTTAATTCAACCTTAGTCTCCGTACTATTAACGACTGGGATGGCTAGTTCTTCGGTTTGTCCGGGTAATAAACTATTTCTAACATAGACACCGCTACTTATCTCTTGTGCCAGACAGAGGGTGTTTTGTACCAAGTGTACCAGTACCCTGATCGACGCCGGAATACGTGGCGGTAAGTCTCTCTCATAAGTTGGTGAAAACATTAAATAAAAACAAGTCCTTGGAATTATTCTTGACATCGACCACGTCTATTCTACACAGCAGATTGTGGAGGACCTATTTGCCCAAAGCAGTTTTTCTCATCAAGCCGCTTCAAGTGAAAAGCAATAATCACATATTGCAGTACAAAAATTGTCGGCGCCTTACCATTTCCAACATCGTTACGTGCGCATCCACAGGCTATGAGAATGCCCCAAAGCGTAGGGCGAAAGTTCTAAATGCGTAAAGTGAGGATCAAGCGACCACCCGCCAACTACCACAAGTATTCTAGGTTCACAAAAGGGGAAGCGAGGAAGAACAGCCGAATTGGTGGACCTTGGCGCAAAACCGGGATGTCTGGAGTTCCTTATTTAGGCAGGCCCAGATTGGATACCGGTTGTTGATGATGATGGTGATGTATTGTTAGGCTCAATCGCAGAGAAAACCGAAACAAATGAGGAGAATATGAGGCATTTTGCAGCAACGGTGTAAAAACAGAATAAGGTTCCGGAAGAGGAATCTACCTTTCGGACAAAAACGAGAAATGGGTTTTCCTTTGGGGCATTATGCAACGACCTTTCAGTCTGAAGTATATGCGAAGTATATGAGTGACGAGTGTTTAGAGGACAGGGGCATCGCAATCTACATCTGTCAATCAAGCAGTCTTGAGCTGCCCCTTGGTTATCTGGTCATTGAGAGCCTGGACCAATACCAGCAATTGGAATGGCTGTAGTAGTGGTAAATAATCCTAATCCCATCAAAAACTGGGAATAGACTTTTCAAAAGGATAAGTGGTAGATCCTAAATGTAACTAGACACATCAAACTTTTTGCTTCCAAATCAAACGAACATACTGCATAGTTTGCCCTTAAAAGCTGGCCGCTCTGACTGGCCATTCTATAAGGAAAGTCCGAATGAGTGTCCAGCTTATAACGAGCAAGTGGAATCTACGGAACATTTCCTGTATATGTACCCTGTCTATGGCCGCATCAGAAGTCAGATTTTCGGTGCTGATACGTGGGGCATCACGGATCTAGGTTATTCTATTTGACAGGAATTCGGGTACAATGGACCACTGTGACCTGAGTGTTTATATGCTGAGCCTCCCTTCCACCCTATAGACATAATTAATTGAATAACTTTCGGGCAATATCTATGATGGTTGATATAAAAAGGCAACTTTGAGGCACAGTGTTCTACTATGAGAACTTCTTGGCTACCCTACACTGGATGGAGTATTGATATTATATCCCGTATAGTAAGACTCTTACAAGGTGGCTAATGAAGCAAAAATATTGCCATGGAACGAATATCCCCAGCTAGTGGCCATACCTAGAACGATACAAGGTTGACACGCAGGAAGTATATCGTTAGGTGGAATGATTTACAATTAAAGATTTTTTTTTTTGGTTCGGACCTAGGGAGTTGGCCAGTGCTCCGTATGAAAACTTTTCATCTTACTGGTCGTTACACTCCTTGTAAGGACTATATTGTTTGGTGATCCTTTATTCAATTGTTGTAATCAAGTAAACAGCTCCCATTACATTGGTTATTTGTGATTTTCCTCTTCTTGAGGCTGGTCTAATGCTGTCAGCATTCTATATCTTTCCTTTCTGAGTTTTAAGGAACGGTGATTTGAATTAAGAACAAGTGGTTGCTCCTGCCATTTATTTTGTCAAATATTTCCAGAATCGCCGTGGAGCAGTTTACCCAAGCATAAATAAAACCTAGTTTTGCACACTCAAATTTTCGGTCGTGGTCAGAACTTTGTACACGTTCGAAAACCTATGGGATAATGCCCCTTATGCCCAGCCTTGACACTGCGCTAGAGGTGCTAAGCCTTACACGCAACTATCAGAACTTCTTGAATCAGAGTGATCTCCTTGCCCGCCCTGGACAAAACTCCGTATCGGTAAAAATTCTTACTTTAGCTAGCCCCAAATTTGCTTTGGTGAACTACAGTCCGCCTCAGAGCTTACGTATTACTCTCTGGTATGGGAAGGATGAATGCCGCGAGCAGCGAGGGTACCACAGGACTCGATACTGGGTCCCCAGCTGTGGAATATCAGGTGTAATGGTGTGCTTGCTCTCGTCCCAGAAGAGACTACGATTGTTTGCTTTCCGGATGACCTGGTTGTAGTTGTTACAGTCAACTACCTAGAGGATGCGGAATGTGGGGGTTCCCGCGACGGAGACCCAGCTGGAAACAGCCGGGCCGACCTTGGCGAATCAGAAAATGGATGTGGTCTTGTTAAGTAATCGTAGAAAGAAGTCTTTGAACTCTGTTGGTGGACATACGGTGAAGCCGGCTATCAGATGCCTGGGGATAATGATTGCTGCTAAACTGAGTTTTAGGGAGGACCTAGAATATGCATGTTAAAAGGCATAACACTCTCGGAGACTGCTTTTCGCTGGAGTGGTGCAACAGATTCTCGTTACGCATCACTTGCGTGGGCGGAGGCGCTTACAAACTTTCAGAGAAAGAACCAAGTGAAATTGGTTTGCCGGCCGATGGCTTCGAGGGTTTGATGTGCTTTTAGAACCATATCAGATAAAGCAGTGTTGGTAGTGGCGGGCATGATGCCAGTCGACATTTTGGCAAAAGAAATGACTGCACTGTACCATGCAAGGCGTATGGAACGGAACACAGGAATGTGGCAAGGTCAGAGTCGTGTGATTTCTGGCAATGCAAATGGGACGAGTCTATGAAAGGTCGCTGAATGCTTAGGCTCATTTTCAACATTAGAATATGGCTTGATCGAAAACACGGAGGACCAATTACTAAATGACCCAGCTCCTCACGGGAGACGGTGGTTGATATAGGCAGTATCCGCATCGTTTTGAATTTTATGCGGTGGCATGGCGGAGAATTCGCAAGGTTCGCAGTGGAGAGAAGGAAGCTGAACTAAGCGTTGGGAAGGAGCGTAAGCCTGGAGAAAATAGTTGCGGAGATGCTAAGGTTTAAGGATAACTAGCTTACGATTTGCTTCGCAATCCTAAAGGTGCAGAACGAACTGCTTATGGAAAAAAAGAGAAAAATAGGAAGGAGCGGGAGCACGAGCAGAAGTTGGATGACCCATTGCTCTAGGACATTTGTAGGCAGAAATGGAGCTGTATAGCTCTTTTTGGAGACCGAATTTTGAAAATATTATCCCTCATAATTACAAGAAACTTCGCAAGTCATTATAGCCTCAATTACCAACCGCGCAACCAGAAAAAAGGAAAGTTTTGAATTCAAATTGTTTCTTGAAAATTCCCTGAAAAAAGATAAAGATTTAAAAACTTCACCATGTTAGATAATTAGAGTCTATCCAACCGATAATTTTTGAGAGTAGACGGGGAATGTCACGAACTTGCTCCTCAAAAAAGCCTTTAAGCATGCTATAAAGTCCTTTGCACTTTCATTTGTCATTCTTTTGGGATGAATTAGAGGTCAACAAACCAAGGGTTCAAAATGGTCAAGATTGAATGGTTTCGTTTCTATCTGTTCACCAAGGCAGGGGCATATGTATGTACACATTTCCTGTGCCTCGATGAGTACCCGAAAGCAACACCATTTATGAATATCCTTACAATTCTGAGTATCCATTGTGCGTTTAGCATCACAAAAGCTTGTATGATTGGTCCTTTTTCTTCAACCAAAGGATTGGAGTTTTATCCGTAATTTATTCTTGCACATGTATGTTTTCTTATGCAAAAGATGTCCCAATGTCTAAGCATATGTATATGCCATTGGGAGTTCATTTGCTTTTACTGAATGTCCGGGAGAAGGACGATGGTGTTTGCTCAAGTTGCTCATATTGTAGTTCAGGGCTTAATGCAAGGACTTCCAACTATTTTGTAGCGACGCAATATTAAGTCCTATTAATGAATTTTTGTTTACTCACTGAGCTTGGTGTTCATCCGAAACCCTTTCTTTTTGTTAGATTGGAGGTAGGAGGGGTAGGTCTGAAAAGGACTAATATTATATTCACAACGTTTAACGGAAGTTGTAATACAATATATGTTCAAACCGTTGTTCTTTACCCATTCGGTTCCCATAACGTCTAGTACGATTCTGCCGAATATCAGCCACTGGGGAATACTCAAAAAATAATAACGTTTCAGGCGGTAGAAAAACCAATTTCTAACGTTTTCCCTCACCCACAAATACCAAGAATTTTACCTTCGGCATCGTCGCGCCAAGTCAACCTAAGGGTGGTTGCTATTTTCTGGGCCACGAACAGCTTCAATATTAAAGTGTTCATCCAATTCAATTCCTTCGAAGGAAAGTGTTTTTCTTCTGCTTTTTTTCATCCCCTATAGACAGATTTTCCACACCGGCGGGAGAATAAAAAATAGAAGAAAATATGTATCCAGCAATTCATTGAAATTTTAAATTAGTTGGAAAAGAATGTGGTGCCAGGAAGGGTGAGAGAGGAAACTCCTTTTTTGGCTGAAAAAGATTTTTCGGAGGTTAAATGCGACTAGACGAAATGATCATTAAACGAAAATTTCGTCCATTTTCATGGGAGCAGGTTGAAAATGCATTCGTAATTGACTCCCAGGAATATCCTTGCACTCTCTTGATTTTACATTTCTTTTAGAGAATTTGAAATTCCAATGAATGAAAAGTTTGGATAAATTTCTGAATAAAAAAATTCTCTCCCAGTTACTCAGCTAAGCGTGAACTTTGTCGGATGAAAAAAAAGGATTTTCTTTATAAAAAGATTAAATCTGCATAAACTTTGACGCTAATGCACTTTGCGTGGCTACTGATGTGCATGGCGTGGGCAGCATAACATAAGGCCTTGATTTTAAAAGTAAATTTGGGTCTTGACAGATTCGTTAGAGAAACGAAACTCATCTAGACGTAAGGACCTGATTCTCAGAATAACCAAATGCTGAGCAGACTCAAAGGATCTCCTTTCGGTCTGAAGCAATTGGTCACTCAATCTCAAAGGGAACCTTCCAATTTGGGTGCTTGCCAGTGCGGAATGAAATGGACTTTTGACGTGGGGCTGCAATGTTTTCCAAATTGGTTTTAGAAACAAGGACAACCCGAAATAAAAGAGCTAATTAGATGTGAATTCGAGCTGCGAGATTCTTTGTGGGGACGATAGTTCTAATTTTCTACTACAATTAATACCACACAACAATTTCCTTTAGAGAAAAGAGACGAAGGTTAAGGTCCTCTCATGCTTTCTTCACAAAGTAGGGCTCAGAGACTCTAGCCCGTTTCAATTTGTTGGTTGCGAATCAAAGGACTGAGATATGAATTCGACATTCCTGCCGGCTTTAGACGGAGATTACGACCCGAAGGCAACTGCGCTGCAAAAAGTAAGCCAGTTATGTCAACGCGTAACTGAGGCATGTGACTCTACAATGCCGTGACAGAACTTCCACCACCATAGGAAACCAAACTACTAGTGGAACCAAGAAATCGGGCTGTTGAGGGCATCGTGTCTGCGAGCGAGGAAGCTTTGCCAAAGGACCAGAGGGAAGCCAGAACATCGGCAGTCGGAGAAGGAATACCGCGATCTTCGAAGTAGCCTTAAGAAGGTCATACGGGAAAGTAAGAGGAATTGCTACAAGCAAGTGTGCCTTGAGTCAAATACGAACCCAAGGGAGCGCTGCTTACCAGGTTGTAATGAATAAGATTGGTGGACAAAAATCACCCCAAGCGACCTGCCCTTGACTCTTGTTCAAAATAATCGCAATTTTTTTCCTACAACAAAAAAAAAGTGGATCTCAACCAACGGTGTAACAGGTCGTTTTCACAATCCCAGGGCTTACCGAAGAGGAACTACGAGAGATCTGTGGAAGAATTAGGGATAATAAGGCTTCGGGATTGGATGGGATTTCGAGCAAAGCCCTGAAGTTGGCAGCTAAAATTAGGCCCCCATGGTTCTTAAGTACATTTGAATCCTGCAAGGTGGAAGGAGTGTTTCACGCGAAATCGAAAAGGCAGAAGTTGGTTCTATTATCGAAGCCTCAAAAACCACCTGCTGCACCCTCTTCATATCGCTCTTTTTGTTTGTTTGGAAGATGTTGGCGAGGGTTGCTTCTGTTCGTCGAGCTAGCGGGTGGTCTATCGGAACGGCAATACGGGTTTGGCAGAGCGCGGTCCACAGTCGATGCCATTGAAACGTAGCCGGGAGGCATTGGCCGCTGCTGCGTGCTGTGCGATGGTGACGCTGGATGTTAGCAATTCCTTCAACTCGGCCAACTGGGGTTGGATTAAGGGCACCTTGGTTAACCTGGGTGTCCTTGGTTACTTAGCTCGGATAATCGAGGAGTTACCTTTCGGAGAGACTTCTTTGGTACGAAACGGACGACGGGCCGAAGGAATATGTTGCGATAGTAGATGTTCCCAAGGCTCCGTACTTGGGCCGCTGCTGTGGAACATAATCTATGACGGAGTGTCCGCCCGATATCTATGGGTGTCCTGAGCGAAGCACTACGCGCATCTCCGATCCGTTTTTGCACAGTTTCACACAACATGTGAGGTGAGGCAGTGTGTGTCATCGCGGGAATGATTCCTTTAGATCTTCTAGCGAATGAGGCACATTGTCTCTATCGGAGAAGGAGGACGAATCCGGCCGAAGTGACTGCGGGCTTCCGAAAAGCCACTAGGAAGGAGCTATACAGGAGATGGCAGCAACGGTGGAATAATTCTGAAAAAGGCCGTTGGATCCATACACTGATCACGTGTATTGCGAGATGGGTCGAGCGCAAACATGGAGAATTGAATTACCGTCTAAGGCAGTTCCTTACAGAACATGGTGGATATAGGGGGAACTTGCATCACTTCGGATTGGATGAGTCCTTAGACTGTCCCAAATGCGCCGGTACACCCGAGGACTTGAAGTATATTATGTTCCACTGTCCGACATTCGCGAAAGAAAGGGGGAGGGTAAACGACGCCTTAAACGCATAATTTCGTGGTGGAGATGCTGAGGTTCCCAGCAAATTGGAATTCGGTAAACGCAATAGTAATTGCGATACAGGAGAAACTGCAGGAACTGGAACGAGCCTGGAAAGCGCGACGGACGCGTGACTTAGTTGTGCTGGTGTAAAGCAGGACCTCCTCGCTAAGTAATACTTCACGGTGGTCCCGCGGGGATATGGGCGGAAAAGTGGAAGTGGTTTTAGTGGGTGAGAATCTCACACACTGCTGTAACCTGGCGCAGCAGTCTCTTTTTAGGATTTCCAAAAAAAAAGATGATATAAGACACTACTTTGGTATGAAGGTTTGGTATTCTTGGCCTATTGTACCGATAAAATCAATAACCTGACATAGTGGAGGTTATTAGTTCTTCTGCCTGATGGATTGATGGATTGAATATATGAAAAATATATGAAAGCTTATCCTTTAGCAATCTTTCTTCGCGAAGTTGACTCAGCTGTGAGACATTCAGCTTCCTGAGCGCGTTTTATAACTCCAAGGTTGTGACGTTACGAACTAATTGTTCTCCCAAGTACTTTGTGAAATCTCATTCCTATCGTAAGGTCATCCAGCAAGTTTCCAATTTTGAAACTGCATTGTTTGATTGGATCCTCAGATTATGCACTGTATGCGGAAGATTTCAGAAGGTGTCATAGTCAAAAGCAAACCACTCTATAAGCCAACATGTTTCTTATTATTCTTTAGTCTTTATGCAGCTCGGTAGCGGAGTCAGCCCGTCAAAACCATGTTTGCCACTTTTCTCGGTCATAAGCTTCGTCCAGATAGCATCTGGAGATTCTTAATCACCATCTATCGTATCTAGCCGTAGTTCTTTCATTTACAGATACAAGCGATTATTTTCACAAGATTATCCATTTTTCGGTAATGTTCTTGGCACCCAAACTCCCAACCTATATGCCATTTGGCAGCTCTAACTCTCCGCTAAAATCAGTGATCACGAATTTTGTAATCGGCAATCAGACCGAAGAATTGGACAGCCTGATAGTAGCTAAAACGAGGTACATCTTAGTTCCGAAGAGTATAACACCTCGTATGCAATCAGTAGACAATCTATAGACGTGCACTGTTGGCAGGACCTAATCAGTGGTACTTACAGGGCACCTAGACTATAAGTCGACCTTCTAAAAACTCGAAGCAAATCAAACACGCCATTCCATGAAAGCAGCTAAGATGTAGGCGCTTTCCTTGGAAAAATGCTTTCTTCCAGCCGGGATACCGTCGCGACCTGGCGCCTTCTTGTTTTTTCATAGAGATGATGGCGTCTTCTAACCCTTTAATGGAGGAAAATGGAAAATCCTTGGTGCCTTCCATGACGTTGTCATCAATACTTAAGGGATGTGCAGGGAATAATGCCCATACAATACGGTACATCTGCTCAGCCTTAAGCGAACAGAGTTTCCGCAGAGCTCCAATTTTTTGAGTTACCAGTTTATAACCGAGTTCCCAAGGATCCCCATTCCCCTCGTCAACTAGGTCTTGCCAAATCAAGGTTTGCTTTGGTTTATCGCGCTGCGATGTCTCCCTGATGTACTCTGTTTTGATGCCTGCTTCCTTCCAGTCGTTTAAACGTTATGTCAAACGGCGGACCTTATGATATTTTCTCCGCAGCTATAACAATTTTCGTCGTCCACGAATATATAGAAGGTTTACCAGGTCTGAATGCCCTCCTGAGCATGGAAGTCCCGCAGACTGTCGTTATCTGGTTTATTAGTGAATTTTTGAAAGTACCAGCTGCAGCGCCACCGCCCTCCATAGTGTCCTTCAATGCGAGATAGTGCATTGGGTTGATGCACATGGAGATATCGTGATTCCGATGCAGAACTTCTGTCGGGAATGCTGGAGTGGATTCAGGGTTTGAAACTACGAGCCCTGTTCCCGCCGCCATTTTGAGAATCCGTTTTCCTAAAAATTACCAAAGCGTTGGTAGGGAATATTTGTTTGGGGACTGAGGGATCCTAAGTCCGCATCCACTTGATGTCCCACCGGACCAATTAAAAAGCAACTGGCTCCCTCTTTTCTGATCCACGGACTCCTCTTTCCGGTTCGAGATCAAGTGGATGCGGACTTAGAATTCCTCAACCTGTAAACAAATTTCTTTTAGTGTCGGACAAGCTTTGGTTTGAAGTATGAGCGGATTTAGGTTCAATATATTCTGAACTCATATTGTGTTTTGCGAATTATATAAACGAGTGTTTAACGTCTACGGATCACTTCAGTCACACTGATCCCATGGCAGAGGTGAGGCAGCATTTGGTGGGTCGCCTCTGCCTTAATATGAAATTGTAGACCGTCTAAAACGGCTCATTATAGGAAAGAAGAATGGTCGTTTCGTAGAATCGTAGAATCACAATCGTAGTGTAGTGCGCAATGTCACGGGGTACACGGTTATTTTGGAAGGATATCTGATACCAGACTAAAATTAAGCCAAATATTGACGAAGATAATGAAGCGATCAGATGAGAGGAGAGGGGAGCTAGAGGAGGGTGGTTTTATTAGATAAGAGTGCCACGGCTGACCTTACGAAGGGGTCATGTATTCTCAGACAATATAGTTGAGGCAATGGGGGGATATATGGAGTTGGATGGGACATTGCATTCTTAAGCCGAAAAATTGAATGACTATTTTCAAAGTTCCTTTATTTCTTTCGAAAAGGATGGAAGTTTGATAGATTTGCGTCCGAAATGGATGAAATCGTAGTGGAATGGCCCGAAGAAAACCAAACGTTAGACAACAATTATTAAAGTTTTGTCTGTTGCTGCCTGATCACTGAAGTTAAGCGCTTTTGGAGATGGTTTGTACTCAGATGGGAGACCAGAAAGTGTTACTTTCACCGATTGCCTGTTATTTCATTTCTTAGCATTCGTTACAACTTCGTTCAAATAATAAGCCCAAATCAGGCCCATATTTCGGATTTTATGGCTTACTTCATGCATATTTATAGATTAACCTCATTCTTTATAAAATTATGCCCCCCGTCAATTAATTCATGTCGAAAATAAACCATCAACGAAGACTACAAAAATTTTGTGATTATGTCTTTTTAGAATAACGACCATAACTCTTGTCCCAAAATAGTCCAATATTCTCTTCCCCCTAGCTAATGCATTTCCTCAAGCAACACCCTTCCCAGAAGCAAGCATAAACACTATCAATCATCAAAAGCATTTTCAATTCACTCTACAAAAACCCCGATTGCTCATCATCTCAATTATGTTCTTGAGATAGAAGAAAGCCTATCCTAACATGAATCCCCTTAGTCTCATATTTCACAACATCATCATTATCGCGTGACTGGGTTTCAGACTCGACTCCTCACACTTCATTCATATCCTTGTCACTTATCCAACTCTCACTCAGCCACCAAGAAAATATTCTTAAAGCCAGCGAGATGGCGCTTCAAATTACTTACTCGCAAGAGTCTATGAACCAAAAAATGCAATGCCCCAAATTCGACGCTCTGTTGAAAAGATGATGACTATCGTGGCTGCTGAAATTGTGTCAGACACTCGAATAACTCGAAAGAGGGAGGGGGAGAAATATGAACTAAGGGAAGTTTTGACCTATTTCCCGTGGCGTAAAGCACAAATAATTTGCCCTGGAAACGACGTGGAGTACGGGATATAATGTGACGATAGGTCATAAATTGGCCATCCATTTTAATTGTCTATTCCTGATGTTCCTAGCGGAATAAGGAGCCGGAAAAATAGATGGTAATTTGATATCCTTAAATGGCATGCTATGGACTATTATTATAATTGGTGTTTTGAATGTTCCAAGGATATTTTTTGCTTATTTGTTATCATTTTAGATCATGTTTATCATCCTGCGACTTACCACTCTGCTCATCCCTTGCTGCTCACGGCTCAGTTACCCTGTGATACCCTCGGTACTATCACTGTAATGTCTTAAAAATATCCTCTGTAACAAGCATGTCCCTCGTAATCAAATTTATGAAATAAACATTGCCAATTATCCTGGGGCTATTTTTCCCCCTAGACTAGCCATGCTCCCCTACGAACAGCTTCAATTTTCTTTGTTTCCCTATTGTTGTGAATTTGAATCAATTGAGAGAACCTTGGTAACATGAAGACGCTTCCCTGATGATCCACTTAAGCAAATTGTAAACTTTCCACGACAAAATAGTCGTAGTTCGATATCCCTTCATCCGCAGGATCCTCTCATGTAATGCGCTTTGCATTAATTTTCTCATTCACTAAAACTTGTGTAAACTTTTTAATCTGTTTTCCATTAATATCCCGACCAAAGGAACTGAGACAAATGCTTGGAGGTCTACTCAGGACAAACAGAATAATTTTATGGCGTTTCAGTTTTAGTAATTGATGGAGGAAGATGTGGATTGGATTACAATGGAAATATCGGAGAAACGTATGTGATGTGGACGAGTAGAGGTTGCATTTCGATTTGAATGCACTTTGGAGCTGAGTAAACTCGATGGGAATGTGGACTTGGATAATCCTTGCGGGCATTTGCACAGTATAAAATGGAGATCCTTTATGCATCTTAATAGGAAAACAAACTTCAATTCTATCTATGGTACCAGAAAGAGAGCGCAGAACATGGTTCAAATTCAATTCTGGATATTTTATCCTTTCACTCCCAAAGCGATAAAAGGCTGACCTGCAAGGGGCAAATAGAGGCAAAGAACAGCAACACAAATTTAATGTTTTGCCTTAGGAAGTCCTAAATCCGCCCGCTAGTCGATGATGGACCGGATAAATTTGGAAAGAAATTTCCTCCCACTTTTTTTGGTCCTTAGATCTTTTTTTTGAGGTAAGCACCTAACTTTTTAAAAAAGATACAACTTGCGGTTTCATTTAGGGCAGAGTCAACTAATTCATCAGACAGAGGAATAGTTGACTGAAATATCGGTCGCGGCAGAGGAAGGACTCACCAACCGCAAATTATGTAACCCCAGAGCACTGCTGCTCTTCTCGGAAGGAGCACAGACAAAATCGTTGAAACTGGGCAGAAGATTTTGAATACAAACCGAATGAATCCTTGCCGATTGCCGAAGTCGAAGAGGAAAGGCTTATCAGGAAATCAACGGCAGCTATGAAACACATGTGATATGAAACATTCTTTCAGAAAAATTCCAGCAATAGAGCTGGAACTGGAGCAGTTTCCTTCTACAGAGCGAACATGGAGAGCAACAGAAAATGTGTGAAAAGCAGGAGCAACTGCAATTCGCGCTGAAAGTACCGTAAGCGCCAAACCGATGGCAAATAGCCGGTTTCAGAGCAGATTGGGCAAAAAGTGAAAAAAAGAAGGCACATCTGAAGGATGCTAGGGCTCCAAAAAAAAGGCGAAGACGGACAAGTGGGAACAGCATGCCGCTCCGTTAAAATGCCGTTTACCTAAAGTCAACACGGACGCGAATTGTATGGAGATGTAGGAGGACTAGACCGCTAGTTCTGCTTATTAAACCGACGGAAGGTAAGATCTTTGCAGAGATCGACTAAAAATTCAAGCTCGAAGACAGCGGGGAAACAATGTCTTCCATTCATAAAACGAAGGAGGGAGGAGGAGGTGTTCGTCCAATTAGGTTTGAAGACAACAAAGAAGGAGGTGCCGGTCAAGGGACTAGTGGAGAGCGCTTTGGTTTCTAGTCTCCAACCCAGGTGTTCTTTGGAAATCCGAGATCTTGACTGTCTCACAGAAAACACCGTGGTAGAATAGATAACTGATCCCCAGATAGGTATTGCCTCTGCGGATTCTCGATGCTAAACATTTACAGAGAAAACTTCTTGACAGCGGGAAAATCAGATTGAACAGTATAGAGAATATGAGTTCGGATCACCTCTACTAAATATTACACATGTCCGCAAGCTGCCGGAGATCGGACAGATGTAGTTAGGTAGGTCACAAAGCAAATACTTGCAACAAAAAGGAGAGTTACGGCCTCTGCGGAGGTAAAAGCTAATCAAATTTTCGCTCAGTGAATACTACCGGAACAAGAAACCAACTTTATGGCATCTCGGCTTATCAGGTACCGCTGCCATTCTGGTTCGGGGTCTTTCTCAAGACCAAGACGATGGTTTCGGCTGGATTCTGAGTTCAGGGATTTTTCTCAGCGTCTATCTAAGACCAGATAAGACAATGACGGACATTCGACGCAGGCTACATGCTCTGAAGGATGCTATCTTGAGCACGGAGATCCGTGTTGGAGGTGATTTCAATGCCAGGGGCTTGACTGGGCATGCCCCACCCAGACTCCAGAGGGAGTAGTTTTAAACCCTGTATCCACTCCAGCATGTTTGACGTAACTTTTGCGATTTCTGGAAGACGTCTCCGCAAGCGACCATCAATACATCGAGTTCGAAGTAGTTGACAATACCTCTGGGTATGCATTTAATCCAAAACTGTACGTGGAATGCCGCAAAGGTAAACACCGGAAGATTCGTTGATAATCAGTTGTCACTATTGAAAATTCACTAACGAAGCTGATAACCGCGCGGCAAATTTTCTATGTATCGGTGGACGGAAAAAATTGTCGAAGCTCCGCCATAAGGTTTAAACCACCGGGAGCATGCAGCATGAAGGCAGCAGGGAGAGCTCACAGCGCGACAAACAAATGCAAATCTTAAAATATCGGTATTTGCAAGGTTAATAAATAATATCAGCGAAAAATAAAAGCAAATCTTAATTATTTCAAATCTGGCTGTTGGCAAGACCTAGCCGACGAGTACCGGTAACCCGAAATTTACGGAGACCCTGTTCATTTAATGTCGGACAGATGCACTGTATTGAATTCGCTGGGTATCCCCTATCCCGTATTGATGACAACAACGTGGAAGGCACCGAGGATTTTCCAATTTTCTCCACACAAGGGATAGAAGAGACAGTCCTTTCTATGAAAAACAAGAAAGTGCCAGGACCCGACGATATCTCAGCAAAAATATATAAGCCGGCTGTTTTCCTTTCCGCTGGGAGGTGGCAAGGCTTGCGTTGATTAGCGAAAAGAAAAGAGACCTGAGCTATCGTCAGCATACGAACCACTCTCTATACTCGACACGACCAGGAAAGTGCTTGAGACGCTTATCAGAACTAAACTCGTTAAAGACACTTATCTCCGAGGCAGTTCTGTGTTAGAGCAGGGAAATTCACAGAAGATGCTGTCATGCCAGTCGTAGTTGCGGTTTGCCAAGCTGAGAAATGCAGCCGCCGCTTTCAATGGGCAGTGCTTCTCGAAACGCTTGATGTCAGAAATGCCTTTAATTCCGTGAGCTGCAGAAACGTTGTAAGCACACTAGACAATTCATTCAACGTGCCGGGCTATATCTTACGGATATCAAGAGATTATTTGAGGAATCGCTCCATGCTCTATAAAACTTTTGAGGGTCAGAGGAGGATAGAGATCAAGTCGGGGGTAGCACAGGGATCTATCCCAGAGCTGGACTTCTGGAAGACTCGACATACCAGAAGAGTTGTACTTTGTCGGTTATGTAGTTGGCGTTGCGGCACTTGCTGGACGAATTGAGTAACAGGAGCAAAACAGACATGTCATATTGACCGAACGAATATGGTTACCATTTACCCCTTAGTACGGTATAGCGATGATTTCCGAGAGTTTGTACTCTTGTTCTGCGGCAAGTACCCTTGGGGCGACTCACCCGTTGGCCATCTTGGGAGAGTGGATTCCATTGCATGGTGTAGCCAGCAATGTAATTGTTGCCTCTCCTTAATATATTACCTATCCACTTTCACCACCGATCACAGTGCATGCGAATGCCGAGCCGGTCAAGTTCTTCGTTTGAGATAGTATCAGGCCAGCGTACTCCGATGATACGACGCAGACAAATGTCCAAAAAAGCTTGGAGCTTTTGAGTAACCGTGGAGTTCACATCCAATGTACTACTCCCATATAGCAACACGGAAAGGAGACTAGTACAGAATAGTCTCAACTTGACCTCGGTGTTGAAATAACTGCATTTCCAGATTTTGACGGGGTAGCGAAAGCGGATCTAGCGTTGTTAATACCTCTGGCAACATCCAGTTCGCTGCTACCGTTAGCAGAAGCCACGCTTCCTAGATATACAAATCAATCAACCCCTTTGATGTTCTGCCCAGTAATGCAGATAGGGAGAGTGCGATGATTGAGCATCTTGGGCGAAGCTCTTCAAATTTGCGTGAAGTAGCGGAGGCACCACGCAAGCGAACGGAAGCGATCATCAGATGGAGATTCCTTTCTAGGACAATGTAAGCGAATCTCTTGTTACGCATATCCAGGAGACAACTGCTGATCGCGATGTCAGTCAGTTAAAATCCAACTAACCTTATGGCGAGCTTTGTACTTGAACAATGTGCCAACAATGACGAGGCGGTAGAAATCAGCGGAGACTGTGTTTCTTCATAATTTTTCCGAGCAAAGTGTTGTCAGAGCCCACCTTGACATTCAGAGCACACATGCCACCTTTAGGAAGCCTTTGCTGAACTGCGTGTAAATGCTCGTAGAAAGCATCCTTCTCGACTATATTGAAACTCTCTATTGGCGCATAATTCTATAATTGTGATGCTCCTTAACCCGGATCAGAATCTTGCAGTTAGAAATCTGACTCCGAGGTTAAGAGAGCACGTCTTGTGGTAGCCCGACACCGGGTTCGATCCTGTTACCACCTAGTTTCCCAGAGTACAGAAGTATATTTCCGCAAGAGGGAGAGGAGTACTTTCCAGAGTTCCACTATCTTACTTCGTTCAGGTTCTCCAGAGTTCTCATAATACACGGTAGTTTGCGTGGGTGGATGGCGGACGCTTTTGAGGGAGACAAGTTTTCCGCGGCGTTCAAGCCGGACATATTCTGGGATGGTACGGCCAGAAAATAGTCATCTAAATCATCCGATAAGTGACGGAAGCGTGAAATGCTACTATGCCCACAAGGAGGAGGAAAAGAATTGCTTCAAACAGCTGTGACCATGCGGATATAAACTTAAATAAAAAGACCGCTAAGGTCACCTCAGGTGGCTTGTTTGCACCTCCCGAAAAACAGTTTTGCCACCCTGTTTCCTCATGACTAAATCAGGGGAGGCAAACGGTAGTCCAGGTCAACGAGTGAAACATGTGATAAGATCAACGGTAACCAAGCTGCCGGTTTGAATGGCATCCATAAGAGAGCTTTGAAACTGGTGATGAAAACTAGGCCCGACCTCTTCGTTAACACCTCGGTGGTACCTCCCTGACCAGAGTAAAAAGTAAAAATTTATGTTGCTTCCCAAACCCAAAAACCCAATCTTGATACAATGAAGAAGATGATAGAGAGCCATCTACGACAGATTGGGCAATCCATCATCGAAAGTCGCAATGGCTTGTCACTGTACGGTGAATACAACAAGGACGGTGGAGAATCTGGCAAAAGGCGCGCTGAGTTCTGGCGGTTACGGTGCCATCGGATGCGCCGAATTAAAGGGATGTTGGTTGACACAGGCGTTCCTTGATATTTGACAGGTGTGGTCAAGAATCACCTCTCAGAAAAGACTCTCTGGTAAGAGAAGGTTGATGACCCGAAAGAGTACGTCACCGTCACCGGGAATACCACAGGGCTCGGTACTGGGTCTCCTACTGTTGAATGTCATATATAATGGTCCGAAATACTGTGGATGTTTATTTTTAGTGGTGCTATCTTTTCTGCTTTATGTAGCTTAGAGGAGGTAAATACGGTTTACCGACTGACGGCTTTGAGGGTTTGAGGCGCTTTTAGAAGAACGTTAGGTCAGACAGATAGATTGGCGGCGGTGCCGGGTACTATTCCAGTCGACATTCTGGCGAAAGAAATGAGTTTGCTGTATCAGGTAGAACATATGGGGTGAGGGGCGCCTAGACCGCAAAAACGCAGAAAGACAGAGTTGTATGACCTCTGGTAACGCGCGGCTTAGATGGGGCTGACGTGCCTTCCTAAGATTTATACACCTCCATGCACAATCAGCCCAAGGTAAGTACGTCGACTGCTAATTTAAAGGATTACTAGCTTGGGCTTGATTTATATGAAGGTAGGATTTCTCTTGGAAGCGCAGAGTAGAAATTTCCAAAAAAAAGGATAATCTAAGGCCCACATAATTCCGTTGTCCGGAAGTATGAAAATATCCATTACCTATTTACATTTGGGTACATCACGTTTAATAGAGAAAAAGCTAAAATTAGTATCCCAATGTGGTTTCATATATCGGTCAAAGAATGGACCAAATGGGATTAGATCCATTCCTGATTTCTAAACCAAAACCTCAAACCTCATTCTAATCCTAAATGCAGGGAACTAACCGCAACTGTTCCAGGAGCCAGCATTGAAATGGTTCTAGGAATCAGTCATGTAACGTTCAGCTTCAGGAAATTCCAGATAAATCCTTGACAAGCTTTGATCAAATAAAAAATGAGGTTTGCTTCCATCGTCACCAGAAGGATGTCAAGATGCTTTTACGAAAAATTTCATTTCCAGATCTCTTACGTGTCGGCTAACCACAAAAAGATACACCCACACAGCTTACCGCAGTCCCGATTTTTCCTGTAGTTAAAAGTGGCAATTGCACTCCACTTCTCTCCGAATATTTCTTTGAATGCTCGTCACCATTTTCATCTTTTTCCCTTTCAATTTCAAATGCAGTCACTGATTCAGGTGTCTCCCCACATGGGCTGACTCTTGAAAAAATCGATTTTTCTGGTAGACTTTGGAGAGATAAATGCTTTCAGGGTTCTTTTTTGGGTATGTTTTGGAGTGCCATCGATTAAAATGTAATTAATGTGCATCGTACCGTAATTATCAGTCAATATACTCGTATGTCTATGACACCCCTGTCTGAACAGAAGTAGGGAGACATGTGGAAATAGATGGACGGAATTTTACTACGGAGTACGATATTCTGAATTCCTTCGCGTTGGTCGCACTGTAGACTCTATCAAATAACAAAATATACAATGGAAGCCAATGGAACTTTTTAGAGGAATCCACAGGGGAGACTGACACCCAACCTAGTCACGTTACTCTGTGCAGTCTACACTTGTAAATTTGTTCACAGGACATATGTTATATGATAATATATATAATTGATGGTGAATGTTTGCTATCGAGGACATGTTACGAGGTCGCGTGTTTCCATTGTCTGACATTTTACATGATATGTAATTATAGCGGTCTTTCATCATATGGGGAACGGATGGCAGGGTAGGAATTCGGCCAGGCAAGAAAATTATTCCCGAATAATGCTTAGTGTTTTATAGATCAGGAGATAATTCTGGGAGCTTTTCTCGTTCTAGAACAGTCAATGTCGACTATTGGATATACTGGAGCTGTGGGGGGACGGGGGGGGGGGATATTATAACCTGCCTCACATATAAGTATATTGTAGAGTGTTATTTGACAGCTAACTATAATATAGACTTTTGCTAGGGACTGGAAAATAAAGGTGTCGCTGCGACTTAAGCAACAGATCCTTTTGGGTTTATCTTCCATGCCAATTCACAGCTAATAACCCCGCCTGGGAATAAATCCTTTACATATCCTTATGTTACCCAACCTCACCAGACAAAACCCAAAGTGCTGAGTTCGTGCTCATCCACATAACGACCCTTTGATGAAATCACGCTTTTCAGCACAATACTATCCGTTGACTAAGATCCTTTTGAAAGTAATTTACAAGTGATTCCCACCCGCTTGTTAAACCGGTTACATATAAGCTCCTTGGTTGCTTCGCGCTCACTTTTTCCAGTAACGAACTAGCTGAACCTCTCGTAATCTTATTACTATGACTTGAACTTTGAACTATCATATTCAACTTTCAACTTCATCCCTCGTGCACATAATCGGGACGAATTAAAGGACACGTGCTTTACCTTCTAATATATGTAGCCACCCCGACTCGTTTTTATACTTGACTTGGAAAAGACAAAGTACCAAAGGAGTGTTAAATACTCCATCTTACGTGCACAAACGTACATAATACAAACATAGAAAGCAAGGATTCCTGAGCTTTCTCTCATTTGGCATTCTCCTCGGATATGTAAGTACTTTCCCTTCACTTTTTTCTGACACAGTAAGAAGGAACCCACGAGCATGTGATACCGTCCTGTGTGTGTTATACGTTTTTATCGCTATTGTACTTAAAAGGTTCAAATACATTTTCATTTGGAACGTTCCGGTGGCAAGGATAACAAGACATGACACGGGTGCAGGGCATGTGCTTTTCTTTATTACCACAAAGTGTCCTTTTGATGAATGCCACGGGCCTGGGTGCGGGAACGATGCTAAGGAAATGTGAAAGTTGCCATTGTATTGTTTTGCATTCAAGGAGATTTTCCGCAGATGTGTCTCCTTATGAGATCCTTTGAGAGGCGTATCGGAGTTCGGTTGCCAAGTTGTTTTGTCATTTAGTCAAGATGAATGCGTATTTCATGGGAACAAGTGCTTAAGGAGAATTCTCCTTGTTTCAATGAAAGTTAATAATATGCGAGGTATTCAAGGCATTAGTGAACATCGTTTCAATTTCACCGAATAAATTAAACAAATCGATTCAAGCAGGTACTGAGCTCTGACAAATTTAGAGACTTTTCTCTGAAAACAGGTGCATGTGGAAGTGGGATTATGTTAATCCAGGAAAGCATTGGGAAGTTAAAAGCTGTTTGAGATTATAAGATTTCGAGCTTGAATTTTCAAGAAATCGTCGTTCGGAAATTTTGCAGCCATTGAAATCATTCAAGGGGCCACAAGGGGAGGGGGGGGGGGCGTGGTGTCACAGGGTTTGAACTCTTAAAATCTCTTGCGTATGGACAGGACTGATTAAGTGCCGATCATCAACGTTATATTATGGCCACGCAATTCGTGCTACGAGAGTTCACTTGCCAAGATTGGTCTGAACATCGAAGTCGATGGTAAACTAGCAAAAGGCAGACCGAAACAACGGTGGCTTGATACGCTGGATGGGGACTTAAAAGCGTCGAGATTGCACCCAGATCAAGCATTCGATAGAGCCAAATGGCGAAACCAATCACGACGAGCCGACCCCGCTTGTGAACGGGACAAAGGGTGAAGAAAAAGAAGATCAACGTTATAGCAGTGACTCAATAAGGTGTTCCTGTCCTTTGATAGTACCCCGCTGGTTTCTGGATCCAGCCTCACTTTTTGGATTTCGTGCTCCGGGTTCGAATCTTGGTGTGCCAGGAATGTTTCTTTTCGACTTTGCGCATACAACGCGAGTGATCATAATAAAATTGGAGCACAGTCTCAAAAAATGGATTGGTCGAAAAATGACACCAGAGAAAACTCTTTACATTCATTCATTTAGATCGAGAATACAGAGAAAATTTAATTTCCAATTATGTATTGTATTCAGAGAGAGAAGGCAGTAAATATCTTGTTTTACCCTTAAAATTAGGAAGGAAGACAGAGCCAAATAAGCCAATGCTATGAGACATTATAAAACTGGCACATTTTCGGAATCGCAGAGAGAAAGTGCCTATCGAGCTCTGCGAAGAGAACCTCGAAAATGTCCGGACTACGTGTATTACGAGAGAAAAATAATAATAGTAACCGTTAGCGCAACAACCCAGGGCCTTGAATTGTGCTAGAGTACTTCATTTAAGACCGTAATGGTAGACTACAGTACACTTTAGGAGGTGTCGTCACCCGAGATTATAAGCCTAACTTGACTTACTCATTGCGACCAGTGAGATTTGAACCCAGTGTTCTGACTACTTGAGCCATCTGGATTACGAAAAGGAAGACTGGAGATAATATCCGAGGAGGATAAGAATGTAAGAAAAGGATGCGGCGGAAGATGTGAGTGAGTTTCTAGTGGCATCAGCTGATGTTTAGTCCCAGTCTCTTCGCCGAGTACCAAAGCACCAAAATGCCTAATTGCAAGAAAGGACAGTCCAGCGGAGACGAATCAGTGACCAACAATTGAAGGTATGCCCTGTTCATGCAGTCGAAAATCTGCTTAGCAGGTGAAGCGCGTTCCAAACTAATACACAGGGAGTTGTCGTCGTCAGTACAAGGAGATCTAGAGTGGAAACCAGCCTGCTTTCTCTCGATCAAACTTTCAAGGTGCCCCTTGATGCGTTCCAGGATTATTTCAGTTATTATTTTTGCGATGGCTGGGAATGCACCAATACCCCTTTAATTGTCGAACCCTTTTTCGAAATCCAAACAAACTATCCCTTTCTTTCACTCTCTAGGCAATGTCTCGGATTCTTCAAGAGGACACCGTTAAGTTCAAGGAATTTACTCTGTTGATAACGGAGATTTTTTCTCTTCTGATTCGTTACAGTGATTAGTCATTTCAACCACAAGAGGCGGACCTGTACCGGATGTGATACGGTTAAGTACCGTCGTTTTTTCGAGAAGACACTTAAGGTAATGTTCTAGAAAAAAGTCTACCACAGAACTCAGACGAACAGATGAGGTTCCTTTGAACTTCGTTAAACACAAAAACCGCCAGAATACATCAAAACAGTTCAACAAATGTTTGAAAGCTCTGAGTTCCGACGTAGACCACCAACAACCCAATTCAGACACAACCTAGAAAAATCCTGAATTTACCAACGAGAAAGGCCGCGATGCGGATCAAGTTGCATTATAATAAGCAACTCCAGATCAACAAGTAGGTTCAATCCGCAAAGCTGATCATCCAACCTAAAGCGGTGTGAATACTGTCTGTAGCAACCACCATACCCCTTGCCCCATTCCTGCGTTCTGTGTGCCCCTCCATACATCTTGCAGCATACAGCACACTCATTGGCAGTCTTTCGTCCCACCAATATTCGACAACATTTCTGTAATTGTCCTGGTGCACTGGCTGTCTTTTGGCAGGCATACTCTAGGGTGTTCCCTGCAGCTCAGTCTGGCGTCAATTATCACCCCCAGGTATTTCATAGGTGGCTTTGACACGATCGTATATCCACCAGTTTCCATTTTCACACTGTGTTTTTTTCCTATAGTTCGTTATTAACACCACTTCCGTTTTCTCGTCCACCAAGGTCAGCTCGGCTTTTTGTAGCCGGACTTTGCAGTTCTCATTGTTTTCGTCGCATAGACCTGCACGTCCTTTGGGGTGCTTTGATGTAATAATCACAGCTAGATCATCTGCATAGCCGACAATCGTAGTCCTCTCTGGAACGGGAAAAGAAAGCACCCCATCATGCATTCCCACAAGAGGAGACCCATTACCGATCCCTGTAATCCCGGTTGTGTCAATCCACCTATTGGTGCCCTCGTGCATCCCGTACCAGAGAGTCCTCTCTGAGTCCTAATTTTCAACCAGATTCCCTGAATACCCAGGAACACCTACACCCCTTCAATTCTATTCCAGTTGGCTGAGTAAAATGCCAATGCTAATATGGCACAGCAGCCGCCAGAAACTAGTGCGCCTCTTGCCAGATTCACGACCATGCCTATTGCGAGTACATACCGTTTCGACGCTACTACTTTCAACGTCGCTCATTTCGGCTGGAACACGTTTCGACGGCAGATAATAATTTTTCATTTCAAGATCTTTTCCAAATTTTATGATTCCACAGTCAGTCAGCCCTTTTGGAAAGTGGCACCTAAGGCAATTTATTTTCGATGTTAGCCCAATGCCCATTAATATTCTCAGGTGGGTTGATCAAGATATCTGCCATCCAATCAATAACATACCTCCGATTGTCGAGCGATAGCGGGCGATGTTGAAGTTGGGGATTTGTAGTCCTCCAAATCTGCGAGAAGCGCCGGACGCAACAGGCAAGCGACCGTTGGATGGTGATCCCTTTCGAGGCCGATGCCAGCGTCTTTTTTGTTGCGCACATCCAGAAGCCAACTTCGAAATCTACTGCTGATGTCAAAATGGTCAATCTGTTGATGTCGGTCAGTTAAAACTAAACTGATGTTCTGGCAAGCTCTGTGCTAGTACAAAATGCTCCATCAATAATGAGGCTTTGGAAACAGTAGAAATCTACAGGCCTCTGCTATTCTGGTTACAGTCAACCCAAGAGTTTTTTCAGTTTTTCTTCATTATATGTCCGAGCAAGGTGTTGTCAGAGCCCGTCTTGGCATTCATATCAGCCATTACGATCACGATGTCACCTTTGGAAAGCCTCTTCTGAACTGCGTATAATTGTCAACCTGTTGAGGAATACCGTCCTTACGTTCTCGACGGAGGCGATCACCGGAGGTTTTCTGGTACCATGCGGATTGGATTGGCCCTCTGTGACCATATGTTCCAGGAGAACTCTTAGGGGATTTGCTGTCAACCCTCTTGTGGAGGTTTCTAGTGGTTGAGGTTCCATTTATGCCCATATCACGGGCAGAGCTACTTGTGAGCTCATGCGTGGAGGTGCGTTGTACAACTCGGGGCCATACCCTTTATGGTTACGGGGAAGAGATGTCAATATATAGGTGCATCATACATATGAATGCAGTTACAGTTAACTAGCAAAAGTTCATTAGGACCGAGTTCGATGTTGGTGTCAAGTTTATTGATGAGTACCTTAACCAGGAATCGAGTAAGGAGAGCGAAAGCGTGTGATTCAGAATAGTTTAAAATTCGAGGAATTGTAGGCAGGCTGAGAGAAAGAAAGAGAAGTAAGAGGGAAAGTCACATGGATTTTACTGGGAATTGACAGTGCAGAGATTTATGGCAAGGAGAAACGATTGAGTGGGATGAACAAAGTTACCAATGTAGCTTAAAATTTCCCCGTGCTACAGCGGTTTCAACGCTCATGAAGTATCGCCTATGCATCCTTTTTATTATCAGTTTCAGCGTGGAGCGTAGAGGCTTGAAATGAGTGAAGTGGGTGGAATTCAGCAAGATACACCTTTTTTTTCGTGATTCATGTTTCAGTCAAGTGTTTTTGTGGATCTCCGTAGTGAACCAAGTGTGACGGTACAAGTTCAGAGAAACCGTTAAACGATATTTGGTACAGAAAGCAGGAACGAATATAGGGGACCAGAAACCAAGGACCAGAAATAACAAGCAAAACAGAGTTAGGGGGAGAGACGTATGGCAGTAGAATTATAAGGGAAACCAGAGAAGAAGATGAGATATATGCGAAAGGGATCCCACCGATAATGAAATTAGGGGATGATTGGGGAGCTTTGGAGTTAACATTTTATCACCAAGCTAACATGTTGAGTCAAACCAGGGCTTATTTTTTAAACCTTAGACAGTTTCGTAAAATAATGAATAGTGCAGAACGGATCAATCACATAAACCGACGGGAAATAAGTTATTTTAAATGAAGAAACCACGCGGTTCCGGTTCTTGTCCTTTGTAAGCGTGACAAATGAGAATGAAGAAATTGGTCCAACTTTATTCTTAATATATATCGTTTGAGAAAATAGCATATGCTGGTATCGAGACAAAGATCTATGTTGGTGGGGAGGCCACCTTCCACTCAAGGGCACTGGTGGAAGTAGATGAACTACTTGGATTAAGTGCAGAGATGGGAGTTAACACTTCATCGACGATGATACTGATGCTGCGTTGAGTCAACTATTATGGTGACTGCAAATTTTGTTCTGCTAAGGAGCGAGACAAGATAGGCGACTTTCTTGGTATAGTTCCAGTAATTGACTCCGCAATCATAGATTAAGCCACAAGAACTATCTGGAACACGTGAAAGAGATACGGGAAAGACCTTTACAAATTATAGTGGTACACTGAGTTCAGTAGGGAATTCCCAGCGTTGCCGATAAAATCTGTTTGAAGCGAACTTCGCATGGATCCCTCGGAAAATTTAAGGAATCCCAAGATATTTCGGGTGATAGAGCTCTTTCGGTAGCTATGGTATAATGCTACCATTATGCAAAATTCGCCAGAATATTATTGAAGAAACGAAGTATGCCATTTTTTTTAACCAAATATAGGCATGTGGGGTATCAGATGAAAAGTCTCGATTAGTACTTTTGAAATCTGGTCTCAGTTTTAACATTTAATTCGAAGGAGGAGGCAGCGGGCTGGAAAGGGATCATTTCTTTCACGGTGCCATTCTCAGAATCTACCCAGCCGAGGAATCCGAAAATAATCAGGAAGCAGCCACTTTATGATGTCTCATTTTTAAGGTTTTGTGTAAACACAAAACCTTATTAAAATCGGTTTACTGTCTGTCTGTCTGTCTGTCTGTCTGTCTGTCTGTCCGTCTGTCTGTCTGTCTGTCTGTCTGTCTGTCTGTCTGTCTGTCTGTCCGTCACACGCATTTTTCTCGGAGATGGTTGTAGCGAAGGACACTAAATTTGGTAGAGAGGTGGGAACTGTGAACGCTCACGCATACAGTGAGTTACATCCTTTTACGACGAATTTAAGGGGGGGTCCCCATACATGCAAAAGGGGGGTGTAAATTTTTTTTTCATCAAATATAGTCATGTGGGGTATCAAATTAAAGGTCTCGGTTAGTACTTTTCGAAGCTGGCCTTAGTTTTGACATTTGTTAGAAAGGTGGGGAATGCGGGGGGTTGAAATTGATCATTCCTTTAAGGGGGCCATTCTCAGAAACTACCCAACCGAAAAATCTGAAAAAAATCAGGAGGCTGCCACTATATGGTGCCTGGGCTCTGAAATACCTTCCATAGTAATATCTGTACAAATAAAGTTAATAATAGTATATTACTATAATTTTTAGTAATTGACTGCAAAACCCCCCTTAAGTTCACGCTAGCACGACGAAATTTCACAACAGTATAGAGTATAATATAGAGCATGATCTTGCCAAGTTTGGTGGAAATCGTACTATTACTAACAAAGTTATAATACGTCAAAGTTGGGGCTTCTTCGCAAATTCAAGACTATGAATGTCAATATCATCCGAAAGTGGATATTGTCACATAATATATGCATATATCACCTGCTACGTACTAAGAAATACACAAAACCTTTCGTACCTGAAGCGTTCAGCTTCCGGTTTCCCGACTTGTTAGTAATTGACAGCAGAATCCCCTTAAGTCCATCCGAGAATCATGAAATTTTGCAGTAAGATAGGCTATGATATAGCATGTTCCTATCAAGTTTGGAGGAAATCGCATTATTACAAATCAAGTTATAATAGGTCAAAGTTGTCACTTCAGTGCAAATTCTAAGACTTTGAATGTTAGTAGCGCCCAAAAGTAGATATTCTGACATAATAGATGCATATATATTGCGTGCTAGAAGGGGGGGGGGTGTTTTCCACCTTTCATACTTGAAGCGTCCAGCTGGTTTTTATGACATTTGATCCAGAGAAATTATACTAAAGCCATCCTTAATTAATTGCTTTCATCAATATCAACCGTTTCATAAAGTGAAAAGCGCGGATTGTATCTAACCATCTTTTTCCGTCTGGATTCCTGTCTACCTACAATAATATACTCATTTGTAACATTCTTTACTTCCGTGCTTGTAGCTATGTATAGTATATGTACTCCTAACCATTAACCATGTTATCTAATTTCTCTCTGGTCCCAAAAATAGAGAAAAGATTACTCATAATTGCAGACAAAGGATCATATTCAAAAACATTCTGGGTAGATATTACCAAGTAAAATGAATAGATATCTCGCCCCTCCTCCTATATTTTGACTTTCTTTTGGTAAGCTAAAATAATACTACTACGTGTCTGTCACATTAAGGCATAAATGTTAAAGTCCTGTTATCAGTTTGGGCCAGAAATAAGGAAATTAAATATTCGAATCTCATCCCTAAAATATTCACTTCTTAGTTGAATTGTAGCCTGTGGCAAGGATGTTCATTTCACGCTTCCTTTTCTTGGTAATTGTATGTAAATTACTTTCCCTCCGCAAATTTCTATTTGGTGAATATATTTAAAGGTTTTACTCACTTTTGGGCAGCACGTGGCGAATGAAAATGAAAGGAATCGAATACAGAATACTATGATTTCGCATCGAGACCGGATTTTAGGTTGCCTAGTTACGTATCACAGTCCAATTAACTTTTTCAAGGTTCCCGTGGTAGCGTGTAATTGTCGGGAACTATCGGTTGGAAAACGTGGATATTTACTAGAGCGAAATGAAGGATATCGAACGTTCAACCAACTCGTTCATTATTGACCTTTTGAAAAAGTATCAACAACAAGATCCACTATAATTTTTGAATAGATTATTGGAGTTTTCCGAGTGGTCGATATTCGGGTTAGTGGGTGATAAGATGCTGGCACATCTTGACTAAAAGTGGAGAGAGGTGTGGTGAATCTTTGAAATTGAGCCAGAGATGGACAAGTGTGTTTATTCAGCGGTGTAATGGAGACGGTGGAGGAGCAGGGTTTTGCCATTTGCACCGAACTACGATATCGTACTCTCGCTAAAAGTTGGCTTGATTAGTAAATTTTATGCATTCTCAGTCTAAAATGCAGTCTCGATAAAAGAGACATATTTCCATTGAAGGGTAATCACAAACTAGGGACCACATTTATTTGAATTAGATGCTACTGAGAGACACCAATGTCACTCTCTGTTTATCATGTTCCTTCTGTTCCATTGCTGGTGTCAACCTAGCCTCACGCATCATTTCCTTCATGTTCACAACCTCTTCAGAATCAGCAGAATAGCTGTGCAATTGGTGAGAAAGTCTACTTGAGAGAGGCTTCTCTAAAATTTCACTTTGCTGCACTAACTTACGCAGCGGCGGCGAATCATACTAGCCGGAAAGTAGAGAAGTTGCCTCTGAACGTCGGGTCTCAGCCCAAGTCGTAGCAACTCTACCAACTTCCCTTCCGTTAAGGAATTTTCTAGCATATTGGCTAGCGAATGCACAGCTTTATAATAGCTGTCGAAATCTTCGGGTGGATCTTGCGTGTGGTCTCGCGTCAATTCAGGGATTTCCAATTCATCTAGAGAATCCTTCAACTACTGGCGATGAGCCTCATGCGAAGAGGTCCAGTTTATTCGTCCGACAGACTGGTGGTAGTCCCAGGAATAATCTGCTTCTCTGTCTCTAAATATGGTGTGTACATAAGTACACAGCAAGTCGAAATCCCCCTATAGGGTTGTGTTGGTCAAGGCCTCCATGCGGAAGAGGAACTGGTTGATAAGCAAAGATGTTGATGTGCCGTCAAAAACCAGGTCCCAGGATGCCAAAATTGTATAGACACGACCCGCTGATATGGTATTAAGGGATCGTGCCTGGCATCCGTAAGGCGCGTATTAGTTCTCGAATGCGGACCTGTCACGTTCGTAAAAATTTTCATTTCATTCATCGTCGTTGTTGTAAAATTTATTTGTGTTATGCCTAATGTTACGTCTGTCTTCAAAATGTACTGCACGAGTTGAAGCAGACTAATGTTGAGGAAAAGAAATGTTCCGAATTTTGAAAATTCGGGCACCTTGCAACCGAGTTTACAAATAAGACCGTTAAGCCAGTCCGAGGAATAAACCAAGGTGAGGGTAGACGTACTAAGTTCATCCAGTTCGGTCACATCATCGGACAAGAAGGGGTAAAATCTACGAACGATTAGAAGCACCGCCGAAATATAGCGCTCGGACGGCTTAGGTCACCCAATCTCCGAACATTAGGGAGATTTATGGCAGACGTGGAGATAGACGGGTTATCTTGCGTTTTTGACATCGATATTCGTCCAGGCGAGTGTCTGGGCCACGACTTGCCATTCGGAGGTACAAATTAGGCACTGTAAACATACACAGGGGTTCATTGGACCAGGAGAGATGCCCGTATGGTCAGACGATCTTGAATGAAAGACGATCTTAAATATTAATGTACAAAGCTTCCAAAATGAGCGTGGCATATCGTTGACGCATATACAAGATACAAAAAAATTAACGGAAAATGATGGAGGAATACACACCAATAGAGACTGAAGACTTAAGAGTAAAGTGAAAATTCTGCTAACGGACGACGTACGTACTCCAGAACGCAAGAAGGCTTTCGGCAGAACAACGAAAAAACACAAAGAATATAGTCGATGAATGCAGCAAGAACGAGATTGCTAAGCACAGTATGTCCGAATACGTCAGTCCCCTGGTCCTAATAAAAAGGCAAAAAGTGGAGATTATGCGTATTAAAAGACCATAACCCGGTACCTCTGATAGAGGATTTTGCGGATTGGGTATAATACGCCGAAATATTCTGCACGTTAGATTTGAAGAATAGATTCTTTCATGTTTCGAAGAAAATTCATCGAGAAGGTATACGGCGTTCTTAATTTCGAACGGCTATTAGAATTTCCTAAAGGTGATCTCGTCGTTTCAGCAAAGTCGGAAGACAATGGGTGGAAGAACTAAAAAGAATACTAGAAATCGCCGAGAGGCCTCTGCTAATCTTAAACTGGAAGAAATCCAACCTGCTGGGCAGGAGAGTAGAATATTTTGGCTACATTGCCAAAGGAGGAAGGATCCAGCGTCAGAGAAGAGTCGAGCTATAGATTTCTGGTGCCTAAATTGTTGAAATCCAGTAGAAGTTTCCTGGAATTGACGGAATACTTTCGGAAATTTATTCCATACACAGTCCTCCCTTACCATGAGTTCTTGTCAAACCTTCTAAAAGAAGGAATCAAATTCCACTTTAGCCCTCGGAGAGAAGCAGCATTCACGTAGCTAAGGACAGCGCTAATCCAAAAGCCAGTGTTACGGTTGCGTCACCAATTAGCAGAGAATCAGCTACATACGGACGCGTGTCGAGCAGATTTGGGAGCTGCATTGATACAGAAAAAATCCGAGTTCCATCCAGTGTACTATACTAGCTGGAAGATATCACCAGTTGAGGAAAAGTTCATGAGTTGCCAACTAGCAGTGCTGAATGCCTTAAAGAAAACCGGTACTTATTTAGTGGGAATCCCTGTCATAATAGGACAGATTGCCATGCATTACGTCAAATGTTAAGTTTCCCGGAAGATCGAAGCGCACTCGTTGAAAGAATACGGCGATTTCAACAGGATAATACAGAAGTTAAAGGACTAATAGACATAAGGACCCTGGGACATAAATCAATCATCAGAAGTAGTTGAAGGAACTTCTGAGCATGAACATTTTAAAAATGACAAGATGGATCACGTTTCGAAGCAGCAATCCACTATCATTCCTGTAATGACCAAGTTGTCTATGTTCAAGTCGCTAGTATAGTACAAACACGCTAGTAAACAGCACGATTAGCAGGACCAGCATGACATTCGAGTTACTAGTCATCACAAAAATGATGATCATCTTGACTAATCTTTAACTTCTTCGTGCACTATAAATGACGTTCAAAGTGGGGCCAAACCTTTGCTAGGTTTCACAATAGTAGATCTGTGGAAGATTACCTATTTCCGCATCACCGTCGTTTTCAAATTACTGAATAGAAATGACATCAGCCTCTCAGTTTGAAAATTTGCCTCCACATGCCCTTAGGGACGACCGGTCTGGACGTCAAAAGGGATGTATAGTACCAAACTATAGTGTTTGGTTCCATAGTAATATTTCTAAATTCTAAGGATGGCGCGCCGCTAACCATCAGCTGCAACTCCCTATCGCGAGACTGCTCGCAAGCAAATTCCTTCGAGTCGAAATCCGTCGCCAGGGAAATCTCTTCTACCCGAGATAATGTGTGTTCGTCTCCCCGGCTATATTCTCTTCTCCGTTTGTGGTCAGTGTTGATCACGGACTGAGTTCCTTTGAACAAGTGCTGGAAATGCTTGATGCTGCTGTAGATTGCGAGGAGCTTCCGATCATAAGTGCTGTGGTTTCGCTCGGCTTTTGAAAACTTGCGTTGAAATTACGTGAGCAGCAACCACCCAGCCTCCCCAGACCCTGGAATTCCGTCCTTATTAATACTGCCACGGAGGAACTCCACTTCCTATACACCTAAAATGCGTTTTGTAACATGATTTACGAGACTACGGTTGTTAAGTCGTTTACAAAGTATGCGTAAGTGCTGCTTACGCTGCTCCGGGTTTTCCGATGAAGCCAAGTCATCGACATACAAAAGGCAAAAATCGAGTACTCTTAATTTCTCGTCCTTAAATCGTTGGGAGAATTGGGCGCTGTTCCGTAGTCCGAACGTCATCATTAAAAACTCGCACAAACCGATAGGCGTTGTTTTGAGAATATCACTCTGGGCAATCGGGATTTGGTGGAAAGCCCTCAATAGATTTATTTTGCTAGAGATCCCGCTAGTCCCACGAGAACGTCCACAGTGTGCTTCAATCGCAGGAGCTGTCCTTTTTAGGAATCAATAGAAGCAGACTCCACCAAGGGCTGTTTGACGGGCGGCAATGGCCTATCTTAAGAGCAAGTACTCCAACTCTAATTTGCCAATTGTTTGGGGGTAAGCCGACGAGTTCCTTTGCAACTGGTAGGCTGCTTATTACAATATGATGCTGCACTGAGTGGCGTGCGGCTGTAGACCTGGGATTTAAATAGGTTAATATCGGGGATAATCTGAGCACCTTATGGTAGCGGGTTTACCCAAAGACCACGGCAAATGTTGGGTTACTACAGGTCACCCGTAATCCTTGTGAATATTCACCGGCTGACGAACAGATAACACAATGATTCACTGATTACGAATGTCAATCAGTAACACAATATGACGAATAAAATCGGCACCGATAATCGGGATCCGTTGGCCACAAAAAAATTTCAAGATAGATTCCGCTGGAGGCCAAAATTTTGTGACAGAAACTTTTGTTCGAACGTCTTAATTTTTGAACCACTCATTTAGTCTACTTGGCTTTATTTTTACGAAGAAAAATGAGAATATCGGCACCGTTCTCGCCAAGGAACAGGTTGTCCATAGATTTGTCTGGATCATGTATGCGCCTTGACTGCTGAATACTGTTGACTGCCGCTTTTGACAGCGCAGGCATTAGTTTTACGATTCCGCAGCTCAACTACAAGATGATCTGCACTGAAATAACTCTTGACAATGAATGAGAACCTCGGTTGGCGTTAGATTTCTTCAACTCCAAACGGAGATCGAACAACATCCTCTAAACGGCATTCAATTGCGAAGGCGCCTTGGAATGCCGGATTCGTTGGGAGGGCGACTTGGAGTGTTTGATTCGTATACGTACAGTTAATTTGCCACCTCAACCAACCGTAGAAGGTCAATAATCTCCCAAACGCTTGAGATCCTCCGAATATTTTCGAACAGACGTCGCAAACAAAACGATTTCATGGCCAGCTCGGACACTCTTGAAACGCTCTTCTCTCGCAACATGCTTTCAAGGCCGTTCATTACCAAGTTCAAGGTTTGTCAAGAGGTCCTGTAATTCCATTTCCTCTGGCACACCGCACGATTGAAGAAACGATCCTTTAATGCCTAAAATTTTCCAAGGGTGGGCGGGGTTTCGATCAAATCCGAGATTTGTGCAGGGAAACAGTTTTGTCGAATGGTGTCCCATCACTCGAGATTCGGTGTGTTCGACATTTTCCCTCGACTATTAGGAATCAAAGCTTTGGTCTAGATGGTCAAAATGGCGATAGTTTGAAAGCTATGCTGGTGTTGCCCCTTTCTTCTACGATATAAACGAAATTCTCAACATCAAAGACCATATTTTAATGCATGCAGGCAATCAAAACGGGTGTTAGCTTCGTAAAAAAACCCTGATACGGACACGTGTGATTCAGTTCAAGGAATTACGCGTACCCAATCAAAAAGTAGCAAACGTCAAAGGTTACCACAAGAAAACTATACACAAGCAATCCATCTCCCGGCGTATTGCTTGAATTTGCATGGTGGAAGAAAAGCACTGCACATGTTCGACGTTCTTCGATCGCGCGGGAAAATTTCGCGTAAGTCGAATTTTGAATAGAACCTTAGTGGATAAGTTTAGTGTCCTTACCAAAAGAGGATGCAAGTATGCAACTAAGCCGAGTATTGCTTGAAATATGCACTCTCAGATTTGGGAGAAGCAAAGAAAAATCTGCAAATACTCCTTGCTTAGTCTCTATATTTAGAGTTGATGAAATATTTCAGGCATGGGCTGAGAGACCAACTGCCCTATGGAGGATTGGTAACAAGCAAGCCCATTATCGTCCTTTTCTGTCCTTCCAAATTATTTTGTGAGGACAATTACCAGAGCCAATTGCGCTCTTTTTACCAATTTTAGAATCCAGTCTATTTTTGTCATTTTTAAACGCTTTCTGCTTAAAGCCTTTCGTGTTTTTTAAAGAAAAAATATAGCGAAACGCCATATCACGTGCACGCAATCCATACTGACGTTTCGACAATTTTACACTGCATGCCATAGCTTGCTATAAATGAAACCACATAAGAGACCGTCAACTACGCTGTTTCCATTGCCAGTCTAAGAGCCAAGTGAGGGTGAATTGCTCGCAGCTTGTTCTAGAAATTGGGAACATGAAAGGCGATTTGTCTGACTTAAAAGGCTGTAAGACCTTCCCTTCCACAATACATAAAGTTGGAAGCTGGCTTGCAATCTAGCTGTACTGACAATGCACTAGACCTATATCACGAACCGCAAATCTGCTCACAGGGAATTCGATTCTCTGCTCTCGCCTTTCACACATTTTCATTCTATCATATTTAACCAAACATAAAATTCGCCTTTCATTACTAATTGAATGTACGCAGAGAAATCTCTGGAGTATTATAAAATTCGTCCTGATGATACACGCGAGTACGCCGTGAAATATATAGGCTTTTAGGGTTAAGTATTCTTGGAACCAGTAAAATCCATTAGCTGTAGAGCTTCCATCAATTCGCCTGTTCGTGTTACTAACAAATACTGATATACTTTGCAGAAAGTCCCAAGAACAATATGTTTAAACAAAACCTCGAGAAAATCAACTTGTGGCCTCCCTCAACACTCTGAGTGTACTTCCAAGCCTACAAAAATCCTGTTTGAAAAGCGATGTGCCATCCAGTTAGGCGCATTGTCGAATAAAATATTTATACTATTCCCAGAATACGGACTGACGAGGGTGGAACGGGACCATGTCAAAGGGTGTACAGAATTGAACTAAGAAGTCTAATTTCAATTGTGTTTGGGCTTTTAATATTTCAAGAATCAGAAGAAAAGGGTTGAATCGCAACATTCAAGGTCGCCGATTGCTTTTCTGGGAAAAAAAATGCCGGAGGTCCTGGTCTGCACGCAGGACAAGACCGAGTCCAATAATATCAGCAACAAGCCTGCAAAATAAAAATCTGGAAATGGTAGAGATGTTTACAGTGGAAGAGACGATGCTCATGGTTAGATTCAAACCATTGAAACACCCCCCTTAGCATTATCGCTGAAGAGCGGACTTGGATGAACATTTGATCGCATCTCAGAAAGGAGACAAGTGGACTGTTATCTAGTCGCCAGGACGAGTTGAAATTTTCAATGGGCGGAAGATATTAAGTGACGCTTTTGGTTTCCGAAAAGGACTCCTTATATGATAGCATCCATCAATCGATTGTAATTCCACTTGAATTTCCTCTCGGTTGCCTCAATCCTGCAGGGGTTTTTCAATATCAATCCTAATTCGCAGATATGGGACAAAATTTTTCCATAAAACCTACTTTATTCATTTGAGTGTATGGACAGACAACATGATTAAAACTAGCTAGCATAGATAAAATATAGTCCTTTTGAAAGGCAGCTCCTTGAACCTATCCTTTCATTATTTTCTAAACACCGTCCCAAGAAGCTTTTCCAGCATATCCTACACTCATCTAATAGCTGCAGGAGGAAAATTCGAAAATCAATACAGATTTAAATTCAATAACAGGAAGCTTAGCCAAGCTGAGATCACATCCTGTATCCTCTGAAAAAAAACCTGGTCCATTTGCTTTGCAAATAAACCTACATTACGGGATAGTAACATAACGCAAAATTATCTATCTGAAGAGCAATTCAGATGGAGAGGCGTGGAAAGGACCTTCATAAACAATCATAATAACCAAGAATAGTGCAAAAGGTTTTCCACTCATTTTTCTAGTTAGCAATAACAGTTATGAAACATTTCATGTGTGTGTGTGTGGAAAATCTTCAAGGATATAAATTTTTCCATGGTTGAATTGTTTCATGTATTCGAGTAGAAAATTATTTTGTTTCAAGGACATGAGAACATTTGCTGGAGATACATACGTACCAGATGAGGATTGTAAAAATAAAGTTGAAGTTTCATAACTCGGGAGGATTAAGAAGTTGTTTGAACTCGTAACATAGCCAATTAGGGAAGGGAGAATTTTTTAAGAAGGATAATTTGTAGTAGAGAATGATGTAACGGGGATGATATAAAGTAATTGGGTGCTGAGGGTATCAGTATCTGTCTGGACATAAGATAAAATTATATGAACAATAAACAGAATAGACAGAATAGATGCTAGGAGTTAGGTAATAGCAGTTAGTTTGGCCATTCGTCCTTCCGCTCAGTGTTTAAATTAATTATCTCCTTTGTGTGGCGGTTGTTGACCGAGTTTACCATTCGTTGGGGTTTTCAAAGAATAGGCCCAAAACTCTCTCCTCTTTTTAATAAATTATTTAGCGGAAATCATCTCAAATCTAATATATTAAGTCTTATTAAAGAAGGTCTAAAATTACTCGCATGCAACGTATAGGCGTAATCCTGTCGTTTTTCTGACACGGGTTTATTTTTTAATCAAAATCGAAGCTACACAAGTGATGCCCGTCCAAAACACGAGAGAACAGAACTCGGGGAAGAGAAAAAAATAGAAAAAAAAAACCAGTATTAAAAAAAGTGGAGGAAGTGTGGAGGACGGCTGAAGCTGTCAGTGAAACTTATGTGGTCGAAATCCCGGAAAAATGAATGGAACTCTCAAGAAGGATGTGGAAACCTGGTGAAAGCTAGCACGTCGAATAAGGGAAGATCGAAGGAAGATAAGGCTGAACGTTATCATGATTTCCAAACGTGATGAAGGATGATATGCTGGCATTCTCAGGAGAATGAAGGCAGACCCCGAACTTACCAATTTGGGAGATAATCTTAGCCGTATTAAACGGTTCAAGAAAGGAACCCTTAAGACAAATTCTTCAGCCAAATTGGAAAGCCCTTGGAACAGGAAGCCGAAATAAAGAGTAGCAGGTCGGAGATCACTACAATCTGCAAGGATATAAATGAGATCACCATGAAGGAGCAGGGTCGTGGCGCCTTGGAAAAGCGGTTCAACTTTATCCGAGAGAGAGAGTCAGCGGTGAAAGCGCTAAGAAAATTTTACAGTGGAACATAAACCACCATCATTAGTCTACCGGCGGAGGCGGTATTGGCAGCAGGTAGAGTAAGAATATATTCGATTAGGTGTCGGCTTAGGAAGCAGGTAATGCTGCTTTAGATGCCTGGTCTTCGTTTACATTGCGAAGGTATACACCATTTCCAATTCCATTCCAATTTCCAAGTCTAAACAATGTAGGATATGTGGAGTGCAGGGCCATAACAACGAGGACTGTGGAGCTGGCTTCAATTGTTTACTGATTGTTTACATCGGCACATTGCAAGCAACAGTAGGTGCCTCGAATACTGAAAGACCCGCAAGGTTGATACAAATGAGTCCCAGACTGCACAAGACCTACTCTCGCAATCCATCCGCGGGAAAGACATCGATATGGCCGCAATTAGTGAACCATATTGAAATCGCGGTTGTAGAATTTGGATCAAGTCAAGTAGTTAAGTGGAATTTGGATCAGGTCAAGTAGTCCTATGGGCTTCCGGAGAACGACTCATCCATTAAAAAATGGAGCATCCGGAGGAAGGATTCATTAGAGCAAAAATGAAAGGAATCTGAGAATAAGCAGATGCTAAGTGCGCTAGTTCTGGACGCGAGAGGAAGTTGGCCCAAAATCATAATATGACGACACAACAAATAGGAGAAGACGTGTTCTGGTCAAAACATTCGCATACATGTTCAGAGGAAGAGGGTCGATTATCGCGTTGGCTAGTAGAATTGCTTGGCAACTAAATGAGGTCTACAATTACAGTGACCACTAGGTAATCTGCGTGGAAATTGAGTGGTCAGTCCAACCAAACGGCGAAAACTTTTAAGAGCGACACGTTATCGCGACATACCCGTGATGGGTACGGCAAGAGAAGAGGCACTAAAATCATCCGATGAATGATTGAAGCATATGATGCTACTATGCCAACTGCTCCCCAGTAAACAACTCAACTGCTAGCGGAATAACGAAATCACAATTTTGTGGGCCTCATGTTTCCCACCAGATGGCGACGATCGAAAGTAGACACATAGCCAACTGCGGAGCTGCTAAAAGAGGCCATTCGGAGGAGTAAAAAGAACTGCTTGTGCGACCTTGCCGATGTAAACCCTTGCGGTGGAGCTTACAGGTTGGTAATGAAGAGGCTGTGAAAACCACCTTAGGTTGTTGCCACTCTGATTCCCACCACCAAACAGTGAAAAACAAACGGTCTCCAGCTGAACGAATGCTTGGTACCTCCGCTAACCGAAGAGGAGCTATGGGAAATATGTGGTAGAGTCGGCCACAGCAACGGATTGGATGGCATCCCTAACAAATCTTTGAAGGTAGCGGTGAAAACTAGATCTGACATTTTCGCTAACATTTTCAAGGCGTGTCTAAAAGAAGGAATATTCTTTGCTCAGTGGAAAAAGCAATAGTTGGTGTTGCTTTCCAAAACAATAAACTACCTGGAGATCTAGGATCATATCGCCTGATCTGCCTTTGGAGTACATTTTTTTTTTTTTTTTTTTTTTTTTTTTTTTTTTTTTTTTTTTTTTTTTCCCCTCCCCATCGTCAGAGAGCTAGCCTGGAACCGTTTGTCACATTACTTCGGGCCAGCCCCCGATCTCTCCCGCCTTGCGGAGCCTTCAAATCAGGGAATTCCTTTCACCAACGGGAGGGGAGAGGAGGAAGGGAACTGTCAGTTCAAGGAACTCCCTGCCATCCGGCTCCTCCACCGGTCGAGTTCTATCTTCTTAGCAACGAGAAGGGCCCGAACGTAATGGGCAACACGGTTCCAGCTGTCAGCAGTCCTCAGCATCTCTTCCACAATGTTGTCTGGAGAAAGATCCCCTGTGTTTAAATAGAGCTGCTGACGAACCCCATCCCACCTTCCACAAGAAAAAAAAGTGTGGTGGGCATCGTCCACAACTCCATTGCAAAACACACAGTCCGGAGAATGCGCCTTTCCAATCTTGTGCAGGTAAGACTGAAAACTTCCATGCCCACTTAAAAATTGGGTAAGGAAATAGTCAGTCTCACCATGCTTCCGATTCAGCCACGCACCTAGGTTGCCGATGAGCCGCGCAGTCCATCTGCCTCTAGTTTCATTTTGCCAAGAGAGCTGCCACTCGTCTAGAGTGTGTTGCCGTTCTTCGCGAGCAACCACCTCCCTTGGCTCATCTCCCTTGCGCTTGTATATGGCCTGACGCTCCCTAGCAAGAAGGGCAACGGGGATAACTCCCGCGATCACCATCACGGCCGGTTCAGAGACTGTGCGGTACGCAGACGCCACTCGTAAAGCTCCCCGTCTCTGTACTTGCGCGAGGCGTCTACGATATACCTCCTTGTTAAGAGCGCCAGCCCATACCTCTGCGCCGTAGAGCAGGGCAGACTGCGTTGAGCTCATCAGGAGACGTCGCCTACTAGACGTAGGACCCCCAATGTTTGCCATTAGCCTACTTAACGCCGAAACTCCAACCGCAGCCTTGTTCGCTGCTGCTTGGATTTGCTCAGAAAAGCTCATCTTTGAGTCAAGAGTCAACCCGAGGTACTTTACCGCTGATTTTGACTCGATTATCGACTCGCCGAACGATATGGGACACAGGGTCGGAATTCTCTTCTTAGTCAGGATGACTACTTCGGTTTTTTCCAGTGCAAGGTTGAAACCATGAGTAGTCATCCATCCGCTTACCCGTCGCATCAATATGCCGAGTCTGCTTTGCGCCTGTTCGACAGTGCGTCCAGCAACAAGCGCTGCGACATCATCTGCGTAGCCGACCAGGCGCGATTCTTCTGGCATGTCGAGTTTAAGCAGACTGTCATAGGTAGCGTTCCAGAGGTCCGGCCCTAGGATGGATCCCTGTGCTACCCCCGACGTGACCTCCATCCACCTTTGACCCTCTAGTGTTTCATAGAGCAGGGAGCGATTCCTCAGATAGTCCCTCAAAATCCGTAAGAGATAGTTCGGCACGTTGAAGGTATTGTCTAGTGTGCCTAGAATGTCTTTCCATCTTACGGAATTGAAGGCGTTTCTGACGTCAAGCGTTACGAGGAGCACCACCCGTCGAGTTCGGCGGCTATGTGCCTCTGCTCGTTGAACGGCGTCCACGACCTGCATGACAGCATCAATTGTCGATCTCCCTGCCCTAAAACCAAACTGCCGGGGAGATAAATCTCCGGCAGCGCGTATCGCTTCAGCGAGTCTACTTCTGATGAGTTTTTCGAGCACTTTCCCAGCAGTATCAAGCATACATAGCGGGCGGTATGAAGACGGCAGTTCGGGATCGCCTTTCCCTTTAGGGATCAGCGCAAGCCTCGCAACTTTCCAACGAGCAGGGAAAATGCCCTCTTTCAGGCAAGCGTTGAATGCACCGAGCAGTAGGCCTGGCCGGTGTTGGAATACCAGTTTGTACACCTCTGCTGGAATACCATCGGGTCCTGGCGCCTTCTTGTTTTTCATAGAGAGGACTGCCTGTTCCAACTCTTTTACAGAGAAAAGTGGACAGTCCTCTGCGCTCTCCGCGCCGACGTCACCATCCCATACGGGGTGTGCAGGGAAGAGTGCCCTCACAATGCGGTCCATCTGCTCGGCCTTAAGTGAACAGGGTTTCCGCAGAGCCCCGATTTTTCGGGTTACAAGTTTGTAACCGAGTCCCCACGGATCCCCGTTCACCTCGTCGATCAGATCTTGCCAGCAGCGAGCTTTGCTCTTGTTTATTGCGCTGCGGAGTCTCCTTTTGGCTGATTTGTACTCCATCATTATGGTACATGCCTCCTCCCGGTCGCCTAGACGTTGTGTTAAGCGGCGGAGCCTGTGACATTCCTTCCGGAGCTCTGCGATTTCCACTGTCCACCAATACATGGAAGGTTTGCCGCGCCTCGATGTCTTCCTGGGCATGGAGGCTCCGCAGACCGTCGTTATCAGGTTCATAACTGAATTTACGACAGTGTCAGCAGCGGCGCCACCGCCCCCAGGAGTACCCTTCAGCGTGGCCCCACCCGTTCCCAGAGTTTCGACAAACTTCCCGGTGTTCACCTTCGCGACGTTCCATACACAGAAAGATCGCTGGGGTGGCGCACACCGAGAGTTTGTGTCCACCACTTCGAAAGCAATGTATTGGTGGTCACTGGCCGAAAACTCTTCCAGAACTCGCCACCCGTCCACCAGCGACACCAGTGATTCCGATGCGAAGGTTACGTCTGGAATGCTTCCTTCGCAGCCCGGGCGCCGGAACGTTGGGGTGGATCCGGTGTTTAGAACTACCAGTCCTGTTCTCGCCGCCATTTCCAAAATTCGTTTCCCTCTGGAATCTGTGTGAGGCATGCCCCATTCAAGTGCCCTAGCATTGAAGTCACCTCCGACCAGGATCCGCCCATCCGTGCTTAAGATAGCGTCCTCCAATGCCTCAAGCCTCCGACGAAAGTCCGGCATCGTCTCATTCGGCGTAAGATAGACACTAAAAAACGTTATCCCTGAACACCGAATCCAAACAAAGCCGTCCCCTCGGCCTTGGGCAAGAACCCCCAGGAGGGTGCCGTCCCGAACCCAGATGGCAGCGGTACCTGATATGTCTGGGTGCCATGAAACTGGGCCCTTGTTTCGGTACTGCTCACTGATGAGTACTAAATCAGCTTTGGTCTCCGCAGCGAACTGCGCTAGCAACTCGTGAGCGGTTGCACTCCGGTGCATATTGATTTGTAGGATGCGAATCATGTTGACCGTATCCTAGCTCTTTCCAGTTCTGCTCTGAAAACTGGACACCGCCCCGATCCCGCAGTGTGCGCAATGCTCTCATCAGTCGCGCCACGGTCCTTGCATAGAACGCAGCTTTCCTTTTCATTGCAGCTGTTCGCTTTATGGCCTGCCTGACCGCATTTACGGCATGTTGCCCTTCTGTCAGGTCCCCGACAGTTTGCAGATGTGTGCCCATAATCCAAACATCTGTAACATTTGGTTGGGGCGGCCCGAATTCGTATCCTACACACTACCCAACCAATTCTTATTTTCCCGCTGTTTAGAAGCTTCCTCGCGTAGTGCTCGGCAACTTCCACCACAGCGAGTTTTTGGCCTCGTGAGTTTGCGGAGGTGATACCAATCCGGACATTGGTTACCTCCGGGCATTCGCGTTTGATGGCCTCTTCTACCTCGTTCTTTTCCGTGAGACAGTCAAGGTCTCGTATTTCTAAAGCACACGTGGGTTCCAGGCTAGAAACCAAAGCTTTTTCTCCTAGAAGCCCCTTGACTGCTTCACAGAACGTGACTTTATTTATAGTCTTCGGGCCTAGTTCGACTAAGACTCCACCACCCTTCGTTTTACGTATGGAAGACACCTCCGCTCCGTTGTCTTCGGGTTTGATTTTGTAACGGATTTCGCTGAGGACTTCCGCAAAAGTCTTGCCTTCCGTCGGCTTAATAAGCAAAGCTGGCGGTCTAGTCCTCCTTCGTCTCCCCACCTTTTCTTTTGACACTCCATCCTTCGTGTCCGCTTTAGTTTTAGGCAGAGGTTTTTCTGATGGCGCGACGTGTTGTTGTCTTTTGATCCTCTTCGCCTTCTTCTTTCCAGCCCTGGAGAGTACCTGAGTGAAGTCTCCTTCAGATGTCCCTTCCTCCTTTTGAGTACATTGGGGAAGATGCCGGTGACAGTTATCACAACAACGTCGAAAGCAACAATGGCTTGCCAGAGGACTGGTATGGATTTTCGTGCGCTCATTCATCGGTGGATTCAATTACATTGTTGTGAATCTGGCAAAAGACGCACCAAATTCTGGCGACTGCTGTGTTGTCAAAAATTGGTCGAGAATTATCTCTCAGAGGGCTCTCTGGCACTGAGCGGATGAGGGTGCAAAAGACTACATCATCACAGCGAGAGTAACACAAGGTTCGGTTCTGGGTGCCTTGCTGTGAATCATCGTATATATTGGGGTGCTTAATAATTCCGTGCCAGAAGAGGCTCCGATTGTCGGCTTCGCGGCTGGCTGCAGTGACGGCTGATGCCAGAGAACTCCTAGAATATGCGTGCATCCAAAAAGCATTTGGTTCCATCGCGGCACTTATAAAAATATTGCCGAAAGTTGACGGGCGGAAACTCTGTCGGAGGATGCTTCTAGTCGGAATAGTGTGATCCATTCTGCTTCGGAGAAAGAAGTAGGTGAATTCGGTTTACTAGCTGATGGTTTTAGGGGTTTGCAGCATTTTTAGAACCGCAACAGATGAGGCAGTACTGTTAATGACGGGCATGATTCCAGTCGACATTCTGACGAAAGAATGCGTATGTTGTATCATACAGGATATATGAAGGGAACACAAAACACAGGAATGCGGCAAGATAAGAGTTGTATGATCTCGAGCAGCGCAGATGGAACGAATTTACGAAGGATCGCTGGACGCACAGGTTCATTCCCAACTTTAAGGTATTGCTAAAGCGAAATCAAGGGGAGACCAACGACCACATTACCCAGTTCCTCACGGGAGACCATGATTTATACAGATAATATCTGCTTTACTTTGGGTTATGTGGAGGCATAGCGGAAGATCTAGAGCATGTGATGTTTCAATGTCTTAGGTTTTTAATGGAGAGAAGCAATCTGAACGAAGCGCTGGAAAGGAGCATGAGGTCGTAGATGTTGAGGTCAAAGGACGACAGACTTACGGTTTCCTCTACAATCGTTAAAAAAACAGAAGGAACTACTGAAGGAAGAAAGAAGAAGGAAAGCAAAGAAGAACAGAAGATCGAATGCCAAAAGGCAAATCCAACCTGTGAAGTAATACCTGAATGGTGGTCCCGCGGGGTTGAGGGTGCATAGACTGAAGGTAGTTTTTAATGAATGCGAATTCTATATGCACCAACTCCGCTCCGAAGTTCGCTTGGCTGAGCTGGAGCGGACATGTCTTTCTGAGATTTTCCATTTCCATGCATAAACAAAAAATAAAAGACAAACCTTCGGCATAATTTCGTAGTTTAAAGCTCTCCATTGCCATGGCCTGTTTTGCTAAGGAAATGTACACTCCCCAATAGGGCAAAAAATGATGAATTGACTAACATTCAATCGGTTTGCCACTGAGCCAGCCAGGCTCTGAGGGCGTTGGGCACGGAAGGAAGAAAGCAGGATTACAAGAATTCAACGAATCGACTCGGAATATTTTGAGGGACTCTGTCTAGTCGTTCGTGCATACCGTGAGGGAGTCGCGGAGCGAACAACTTGCGTGTCCCACGCACGCAAGTGCGAATCGAGTTGTCCATGATATTGAAAAACAATTTTTTGACAGCGAAAATTGTACTTTTGATGTCAATTCAATTTAAATTAAGTTCAAAATTAATAAAAACAACTAAATGTTTAAATCACAAGGGAATATCTACAGAATTGGGACGGCACAAAGGTTATTCGCCGCGAAGACCATGTGCTCTAATTTCCTACTTGGAATTGTATTGGAATTATTCCCAAAGCAAATATTGATTCTTAAAACTGGTAGACCTCCAGACAAACTCCTTCTATTGATCCATACATTTTTTAGATACTATGGGGAGGTATTGGAACGGATGATTTACAATATATTGCTCCCAGTTTTGGAGAATTGAAGAAGTCTCTGATATTTACATTATAATTACCGTGTCCTCGTCAAGTTCGAATGAGGAGGCCTTTTTGACACTTGAGTACCTCCTACGTTTTGTACAAAAAATCATAATCAAATCAATATAAATTATCACGGATCACATCCTCGTCTGATATCTCTCCTGCCTCAAAATGTCAATGAGGTGCGGCCATTGGGGTCCCCATTCTGGACAGACATTTTTTGAATTTAACTCGGGAGGCACTGGAATTATTGGGTTGGGGTAATGCATGGGCGAAATAGACTGCATTTCCATCTTCACACCCCAACAAGCATCCTGTGTTTCAGACCTCACAGCATCAGCCTGTTTAATCTAATCTCTGCGGATCGTATCTACACTATCATTGCGTTTTGGGAGCTGGTTTTTGACGGGACTCCTACATCTTCGTTCACCAAGCAATTCCTCTTCCGCATGGAAGCATTGACTGGCAGGGCCTTATAACGGTTCCGGGTGTTAACATATGGACTCCTGAACACACTTTTTTTCAGGGGTAAAGTAGCAGATTAGTACTGGAATAATCACTGTTTGGGTGAACACCAGGCTTTCTAACACGTACAAGCTCTAATATCCTAAATGTCATATTCGACAACCTAACTCTCACCATCTTGTTTCAGACACCCGTCACTACCGTGGCGTTTCTAGCGGGGTTCATATATCTCGTGATTGGCCACAGCCATCCCAGATGGTAATTTGGTCCATCTCCTACTTCACTAAGCATTTTGGTGGAATATTTTACTTCAGTTTACCAGTTCCCCGCGATTTATCCTGGCCCTAATTATCGCTGCAAATTGTACAAAAATACTGTGGTCTTCCAAAAGTCATAACAAGGTGACCTAAATACTCATATATTAGCTTTAATCCCTTCAGTGCTAACAGTCCAAATCACTTACTCCAGATTTCAAAATTATATATCATCCTTTTGGAATTTATTCTGTGATCTCTCGAACTAAATCCATCCAAAAAGTCCTTGCATGAGTGCAATTTGCTAGAAGCAGTCCAGTGACATTTTATCTTCCCTTATTCCATCTGTTAGATGGTATCCTTTATGACCGTAAAATACTCTGGCCGAATTTTGTTTACGACGCACAAGGCAAGGAGTAGGTCTAGTTACGAGTACTCGCTTTTATTACATCCAGGAATTACTTGTAATTGTGAGCTGTTCTATTTTTGTCCGGACAATGAGGGTTGGGAATGCTCGAATGTTGGTTGAAATTATGGACGTGGCTTGTGCTCAGAAAAATGTTATTTTCAGGATAATTTACTTGGCAACTGTTATAATTACGAGTAGAGAAATTATCAGTGAATTAATACCAAGGACGAAATTGACTTGCCTTTCTTATCCTTTCGATGAGTACATTGCTTCGCTGTTTAAACCTTCACTAATCGTTTCAAATATGTTGACCGTAGTATAATCGCTAAACGATTTATGTTACAATGAACTGGGGTAAACATTTTGTATATAAACTTGATCGGAGCAAGCACCGTAATAGTAGTAATAGTTGATCCTTTGTTGCAGGACTTTTTTTTTTTTTTTTTTTTTTTTTTTTTTTTTTAGGGTAGGTGAATGCATTTACGCACACAGTGTTGGACTCCCGATTCGGTACATCGTCGGACTACCAACTAAACACCTCCCCATCGTCAGAGAGCTAGCCTGGAACCGTTTGTCACATTACTTCGGGCCAGCCCCCGATCTCTCCCGCCTTGCGGAGCCTTCAAATCAGGGAATTCCTTTCACCAACGGGAGGGGAGAGGAGGAAGGGAACTGTCAGTTCAAGGAACTCCCTGCCATCCGGCTCCTCCACCGGTCGAGTTCTATCTTCTTAGCAACGAGAAGGGCCCGAACGTAATGGGCAACACGGTTCCAGCTGTCAGCAGTCCTCAGCATCTCTTCCACAATGTTGTCTGGAGAAAGATCCCCTGTGTTTAAATAGAGCTGCTGACGAACCCCATCCCACCTTCCACAAGAAAAAAAAGTGTGGTGGGCATCGTCCACAACTCCATTGCAAAACACACAGTCCGGAGAATGCGCCTTTCCAATCTTGTGCAGGTAAGACTGAAAACTTCCATGCCCACTTAAAAATTGGGTAAGGAAATAGTCAGTCTCACCATGCTTCCGATTCAGCCACGCACCTAGGTTGCCGATGAGCCGCGCAGTCCATCTGCCTCTAGTTTCATTTTGCCAAGAGAGCTGCCACTCGTCTAGAGTGTGTTGCCGTTCTTCGCGAGCAACCACCTCCCTTGGCTCATCTCCCTTGCGCTTGTATATGGCCTGACGCTCCCTAGCAAGAAGGGCAACGGGGATAACTCCCGCGATCACCATCACGGCCGGTTCAGAGACTGTGCGGTACGCAGACGCCACTCGTAAAGCTCCCCGTCTCTGTACTTGCGCGAGGCGTCTACGATATACCTCCTTGTTAAGAGCGCCAGCCCATACCTCTGCGCCGTAGAGCAGGGCAGACTGCGTTGAGCTCATCAGGAGACGTCGCCTACTAGACGTAGGACCCCCAATGTTTGCCATTAGCCTACTTAACGCCGAAACTCCAACCGCAGCCTTGTTCGCTGCTGCTTGGATTTGCTCAGAAAAGCTCATCTTTGAGTCAAGAGTCAACCCGAGGTACTTTACCGCTGATTTTGACTCGATTATCGACTCGCCGAACGATATGGGACACAGGGTCGGAATTCTCTTCTTAGTCAGGATGACTACTTCGGTTTTTTCCAGTGCAAGGTTGAAACCATGAGTAGTCATCCATCCGCTTACCCGTCGCATCAATATGCCGAGTCTGCTTTGCGCCTGTTCGACAGTGCGTCCAGCAACAAGCGCTGCGACATCATCTGCGTAGCCGACCAGGCGCGATTCTTCTGGCATGTCGAGTTTAAGCAGACTGTCATAGGTAGCGTTCCAGAGGTCCGGCCCTAGGATGGATCCCTGTGCTACCCCCGACGTGACCTCCATCCACCTTTGACCCTCTAGTGTTTCATAGAGCAGGGAGCGATTCCTCAGATAGTCCCTCAAAATCCGTAAGAGATAGTTCGGCACGTTGAAGGTATTGTCTAGTGTGCCTAGAATGTCTTTCCATCTTACGGAATTGAAGGCGTTTCTGACGTCAAGCGTTACGAGGAGCACCACCCGTCGAGTTCGGCGGCTATGTGCCTCTGCTCGTTGAACGGCGTCCACGACCTGCATGACAGCATCAATTGTCGATCTCCCTGCCCTAAAACCAAACTGCCGGGGAGATAAATCTCCGGCAGCGCGTATCGCTTCAGCGAGTCTACTTCTGATGAGCTTTTCGAGCACTTTCCCAGCAGTATCAAGCATACATAGCGGGCGGTATGAAGACGGCAGTTCGGGATCGCCTTTCCCTTTAGGGATCAGCGCAAGCCTCGCAACTTTCCAACGAGCAGGGAAAATGCCCTCTTTCAGGCAAGCGTTGAATGCACCGAGCAGTAGGCCTGGCCGGTGTTGGAATACCAGTTTGTACACCTCTGCTGGAATACCATCGGGTCCTGGCGCCTTCTTGTTTTTCATAGAGAGGACTGCCTGTTCCAACTCTTTTACAGAGAAAAGTGGACAGTCCTCTGCGCTCTCCGCGCCGACGTCACCATCCCATACGGGGTGTGCAGGGAAGAGTGCCCTCACAATGCGGTCCATCTGCTCGGCCTTAAGTGAACAGGGTTTCCGCAGAGCCCCGATTTTTCGGGTTACAAGTTTGTAACCGAGTCCCCACGGATCCCCGTTCACCTCGTCGATCAGATCTTGCCAGCAGCGAGCTTTGCTCTTGTTTATTGCGCTGCGGAGTCTCCTTTTGGCTGATTTGTACTCCATCATTATGGTACATGCCTCCTCCCGGTCGCCTAGACGTTGTGTTAAGCGGCGGAGCCTGTGACATTCCTTCCGGAGCTCTGCGATTTCCACTGTCCACCAATACATGGAAGGTTTGCCGCGCCTCGATGTCTTCCTGGGCATGGAGGCTCCGCAGACCGTCGTTATCAGGTTCATAACTGAATTTACGACAGTGTCAGCAGCGGCGCCACCGCCCCCAGGAGTACCCTTCAGCGTGGCCCCACCCGTTCCCAGAGTTTCGACAAACTTCCCGGTGTTCACCTTCGCGACGTTCCATACACAGAAAGATCGCTGGGGTGGCGCACACCGAGAGTTTGTGTCCACCACTTCGAAAGCAATGTATTGGTGGTCACTGGCCGAAAACTCTTCCAGAACTCGCCACCCGTCCACCAGCGACACCAGTGATTCCGATGCGAAGGTTACGTCTGGAATGCTTCCTTCGCAGCCCGGGCGCCGGAACGTTGGGGTGGATCCGGTGTTTAGAACTACCAGTCCTGTTCTCGCCGCCATTTCCAAAATTCGTTTCCCTCTGGAATCTGTGTGAGGCATGCCCCATTCAAGTGCCCTAGCATTGAAGTCACCTCCGACCAGGATCCGCCCATCCGTGCTTAAGATAGCGTCCTCCAATGCCTCAAGCCTCCGACGAAAGTCCGGCATCGTCTCATTCGGCGTAAGATAGACACTAAAAAACGTTATCCCTGAACACCGAATCCAAACAAAGCCGTCCCCTCGGCCTTGGGCAAGAACCCCCAGGAGGGTGCCGTCCCGAACCCAGATGGCAGCGGTACCTGATATGTCTGGGTGCCATGAAACTGGGCCCTTGTTTCGGTACTGCTCACTGATGAGTACTAAATCAGCTTTGGTCTCCGCAGCGAACTGCGCTAGCAACTCGTGAGCGGTTGCACTCCGGTGCATATTGATTTGTAGGATGCGAATCATGTTGACCGTATCCTAGCTCTTTCCAGTTCTGCTCTGAAAACTGGACACCGCCCCGATCCCGCAGTGTGCGCAATGCTCTCATCAGTCGCGCCACGGTCCTTGCATAGAACGCAGCTTTCCTTTTCATTGCAGCTGTTCGCTTTATGGCCTGCCTGACCGCATTTACGGCATGTTGCCCTTCTGTCAGGTCCCCGACAGTTTGCAGATGTGTGCCCATAATCCAAACATCTGTAACATTTGGTTGGGGCGGCCCGAATTCGTATCCTACACACTACCCAACCAATTCTTATTTTCCCGCTGTTTAGAAGCTTCCTCGCGTAGTGCTCGGCAACTTCCACCACAGCGAGTTTTTGGCCTCGTGAGTTTGCGGAGGTGATACCAATCCGGACATTGGTTACCTCCGGGCATTCGCGTTTGATGGCCTCTTCTACCTCGTTCTTTTCCGTGAGACAGTCAAGGTCTCGTATTTCTAAAGCACACGTGGGTTCCAGGCTAGAAACCAAAGCTTTTTCTCCTAGAAGCCCCTTGACTGCTTCACAGAACGTGACTTTATTTATAGTCTTCGGGCCTAGTTCGACTAAGACTCCACCACCCTTCGTTTTACGTATGGAAGACACCTCCGCTCCGTTGTCTTCGGGTTTGATTTTGTAACGGATTTCGCTGAGGACTTCCGCAAAAGTCTTGCCTTCCGTCGGCTTAATAAGCAAAGCTGGCGGTCTAGTCCTCCTTCGTCTCCCCACCTTTTCTTTTGACACTCCATCCTTCGTGTCCGCTTTAGTTTTAGGCAGAGGTTTTTCTGATGGCGCGACGTGTTGTTGTCTTTTGATCCTCTTCGCCTTCTTCTTTCCAGCCCTGGAGAGTACCTGAGTGAAGTCTCCTTCAGATGTCCCTTCCTCCTTTTGAGTACATTGGGGAAGATGCCGGTGACAGTTATCACAACAACGTCGAAAGCAACAATGGCTTGCCAGAGGACTGGTATGGATTTTCGTGCGCTCATTCATCGGTGGATTCAATTACATTGTTGTGAATCTGGCAAAAGACGCACCAAATTCTGGCGACTGCTGTGTTGTCAAAAATTGGTCGAGAATTATCTCTCAGAGGGCTCTCTGGCACTGAGCGGATGAGGGTGCAAAAGACTACATCATCACAGCGAGAGTAACACAAGGTTCGGTTCTGGGTGCCTTGCTGTGAATCATCGTATATATTGGGGTGCTTAATAATTCCGTGCCAGAAGAGGCTCCGATTGTCGGCTTCGCGGCTGGCTGCAGTGACGGCTGATGCCAGAGAACTCCTAGAATATGCGTGCATCCAAAAAGCATTTGGTTCCATCGCGGCACTTATAAAAATATTGCCGAAAGTTGACGGGCGGAAACTCTGTCGGAGGATGCTTCTAGTCGGAATAGTGTGATCCATTCTGCTTCGGAGAAAGAAGTAGGTGAATTCGGTTTACTAGCTGATGGTTTTAGGGGTTTGCAGCATTTTTAGAACCGCAACAGATGAGGCAGTACTGTTAATGACGGGCATGATTCCAGTCGACATTCTGACGAAAGAATGCGTATGTTGTATCATACAGGATATATGAAGGGAACACAAAACACAGGAATGCGGCAAGATAAGAGTTGTATGATCTCGAGCAGCGCAGATGGAACGAATTTACGAAGGATCGCTGGACGCACAGGTTCATTCCCAACTTTAAGGTATTGCTAAAGCGAAATCAAGGGGAGACCAACGACCACATTACCCAGTTCCTCACGGGAGACCATGATTTATACAGATAATATCTGCTTTACTTTGGGTTATGTGGAGGCATAGCGGAAGATCTAGAGCATGTGATGTTTCAATGTCTTAGGTTTTTAATGGAGAGAAGCAATCTGAACGAAGCGCTGGAAAGGAGCATGAGGTCGTAGATGTTGAGGTCAAAGGACGACAGACTTACGGTTTCCTCTACAATCGTTAAAAAAACAGAAGGAACTACTGAAGGAAGAAAGAAGAAGGAAAGCAAAGAAGAACAGAAGATCGAATGCCAAAAGGCAAATCCAACCTGTGAAGTAATACCTGAATGGTGGTCCCGCGGGGTTGAGGGTGCATAGACTGAAGGTAGTTTTTAATGAATGCGAATTCTATATGCACCAACTCCGCTCCGAAGTTCGCTTGGCTGAGCTGGAGCGGACATGTCTTTCTGAGATTTTCCATTTCCATGCATAAACAAAAAATAAAAGACAAACCTTCGGCATAATTTCGTAGTTTAAAGCTCTCCATTGCCATGGCCTGTTTTGCTAAGGAAATGTACACTCCCCAATAGGGCAAAAAATGATGAATTGACTAACATTCAATCGGTTTGCCACTGAGCCAGCCAGGCTCTGAGGGCGTTGGGCACGGAAGGAAGAAAGCAGGATTACAAGAATTCAACGAATCGACTCGGAATATTTTGAGGGACTCTGTCTAGTCGTTCGTGCATACCGTGAGGGAGTCGCGGAGCGAACAACTTGCGTGTCCCACGCACGCAAGTGCGAATCGAGTTGTCCATGATATTGAAAAACAATTTTTTGACAGCGAAAATTGTACTTTTGATGTCAATTCAATTTAAATTAAGTTCAAAATTAATAAAAACAACTAAATGTTTAAATCACAAGGGAATATCTACAGAATTGGGACGGCACAAAGGTTATTCGCCGCGAAGACCATGTGCTCTAATTTCCTACTTGGAATTGTATTGGAATTATTCCCAAAGCAAATATTGATTCTTAAAACTGGTAGACCTCCAGACAAACTCCTTCTATTGATCCATACATTTTTTAGATACTATGGGGAGGTATTGGAACGGATGATTTACAATATATTGCTCCCAGTTTTGGAGAATTGAAGAAGTCTCTGATATTTACATTATAATTACCGTGTCCTCGTCAAGTTCGAATGAGGAGGCCTTTTTGACACTTGAGTACCTCCTACGTTTTGTACAAAAAATCATAATCAAATCAATATAAATTATCACGGATCACATCCTCGTCTGATATCTCTCCTGCCTCAAAATGTCAATGAGGTGCGGCCATTGGGGTCCCCATTCTGGACAGACATTTTTTGAATTTAACTCGGGAGGCACTGGAATTATTGGGTTGGGGTAATGCATGGGCGAAATAGACTGCATTTCCATCTTCACACCCCAACAAGCATCCTGTGTTTCAGACCTCACAGCATCAGCCTGTTTAATCTAATCTCTGCGGATCGTATCTACACTATCATTGCGTTTTGGGAGCTGGTTTTTGACGGGACTCCTACATCTTCGTTCACCAAGCAATTCCTCTTCCGCATGGAAGCATTGACTGGCAGGGCCTTATAACGGTTCCGGGTGTTAACATATGGACTCCTGAACACACTTTTTTTCAGGGGTAAAGTAGCAGATTAGTACTGGAATAATCACTGTTTGGGTGAACACCAGGCTTTCTAACACGTACAAGCTCTAATATCCTAAATGTCATATTCGACAACCTAACTCTCACCATCTTGTTTCAGACACCCGTCACTACCGTGGCGTTTCTAGCGGGGTTCATATATCTCGTGATTGGCCACAGCCATCCCAGATGGTAATTTGGTCCATCTCCTACTTCACTAAGCATTTTGGTGGAATATTTTACTTCAGTTTACCAGTTCCCCGCGATTTATCCTGGCCCTAATTATCGCTGCAAATTGTACAAAAATACTGTGGTCTTCCAAAAGTCATAACAAGGTGACCTAAATACTCATATATTAGCTTTAATCCCTTCAGTGCTAACAGTCCAAATCACTTACTCCAGATTTCAAAATTATATATCATCCTTTTGGAATTTATTCTGTGATCTCTCGAACTAAATCCATCCAAAAAGTCCTTGCATGAGTGCAATTTGCTAGAAGCAGTCCAGTGACATTTTATCTTCCCTTATTCCATCTGTTAGATGGTATCCTTTATGACCGTAAAATACTCTGGCCGAATTTTGTTTACGACGCACAAGGCAAGGAGTAGGTCTAGTTACGAGTACTCGCTTTTATTACATCCAGGAATTACTTGTAATTGTGAGCTGTTCTATTTTTGTCCGGACAATGAGGGTTGGGAATGCTCGAATGTTGGTTGAAATTATGGACGTGGCTTGTGCTCAGAAAAATGTTATTTTCAGGATAATTTACTTGGCAACTGTTATAATTACGAGTAGAGAAATTATCAGTGAATTAATACCAAGGACGAAATTGACTTGCCTTTCTTATCCTTTCGATGAGTACATTGCTTCGCTGTTTAAACCTTCACTAATCGTTTCAAATATGTTGACCGTAGTATAATCGCTAAACGATTTATGTTACAATGAACTGGGGTAAACATTTTGTATATAAACTTGATCGGAGCAAGCACCGTAATAGTAGTAATAGTTGATCCTTTGTTGCAGGACTGTCGAGAGAAGGGGCTGAACTTGATTCCATCTGGGCCCGGAGCTTTCTCACGGAATGTCAGTAATGTATGAAAAATTAAGTTGATTGCGATTTCTGGGCGGGGTCCAGATTTCACCGCTGCGAATCTAGTTTTCTGTCAGCTTGGCAGTCAATTTACCTACATCAGCAAAAAAAAAAGATTTTTTCAACTAATAGACCAGAGCAAACTATGATGCCTCGAATTAAAAGTTATCATTCCGACCTGGACGGAAGCTGGGGCTGGGAAATCTAGTTCTAGTCAAGGTAGTGAAAAATGGGTACTTTGTTCAAAATGAGCGATCCATAGATCAAAACCAGAGGGAGACAGTTCCTCCCCAATTGGTCTGGAACGTCATCAAGTCGATATGGACTCAGGAGACGCTCAATGCAAAAGGAAAATTATGAACATTGGTTTGATCTAGCTGTTAGTAAGTTGCACACTATCATCAACAAAAATTTTCTGGCAATACCACCTTATGATGCTCCTATTTTAGGCCAAAACTGTTCTGACAGTCTCTCCGAATTTCAGCATTATAATTTAACTGTTATGAAAGTGGCGCTTTCTTGAATACATCCTTCTGTTCACGGGTTTTCAATTTTTTACATTTTAAAAAATGGAATTAAATTTTCAACGAGTTTATATTAAATTTTGTGTTAAAAAATTCATTACTGGAGACGAGATGTGGGGTCATGAATACGACTTGAAATTCAGACATCAAGTGAGTGACTGGCGTGCTGCAAATGAGCCAAGGATGGAAAACCTTCGTGGTTTCCAAAAAAAAGGGATCCTTACGGTTGCCAAGGGTGTAGCGTATCATTAATTTTTTGGCAGAAGGTCAGATAGCGAACAAGGGGTATTGTATTGTGAGACGTCTGCGTGAGGCATCAATATGAAGCAAAGAAATTTCATAAGCACCGGCATAAGATGGGGATTACTTTCAAGGAGATAATATCGGGGCATAATCCCATATTTTAAACTTGACGAAACCTCGGGAACTTGTTGATCGAAGTAGGGTGGTACAAGCCTTTGTTTTCGGTATTTTACCCAATTATTTTGTACAAAAGCAATCTCGTGATAAAATACGTTCCGTACTCAGATGCTTCTCTAAATGTGGTCAAAGCCTAATGGAGTCTCTTAGAGACAAGCTATAGTTTATCTTATCAGCGTACTCCTTATCTGACCTCACGCATTTTGGAAGCCGGAAGATTAGATTAAGTACTAAGTCTGGGGTTTTTCATCCTGTTCTTTTCTAAAAAGTAAGATGCTTATCGATCTATTGATTTCTTATTTACTGTTTTAGGTTCTGAAGTAATCAATTTCGCATACTCAATCATAATTCTCCCCTCATTTCCCACGATTCAATTGTTTCAATCGGAAATTCCGCTAGTAAATTTATACTCCTGACAAGTTTTCAAATGTTGGTAGAGATATTATCGCTATATTAATTAAAGTTGTTGATTCCTTGAAAATAGAGCTAGAGAAAGTGTACTACATTTCTCTGGCTTCCCCTTAGGAAAGACTAGGGGATATCAATATTATATAACAGAAACTTCTATTGTATTGCTCAGGCAAAAGTTTGTCTTGTTTGATCCATCTTATTTGGTAATAGCTAGTGTAATAATTGCTTCATGACAATCAAAGATTTACTTCTTTTTCTAAACCGAAGGGCCGGTTTGGTGACGTGCAGAATTAAAATGATCAAGCTTGTGCGATGGTCGAGTTGCTTGAATGTCAGCCTCTCAGCTTCGCTGTCCCGGTTTCGAATGCTAGGTCGTCATGGATGATTGTGTTGGTCTTTTCGCTGTTCCAGTGCTACAGGTTTATCACTTATACAGTATTAAGTTTTGTGATAATGATACCAAAGCATCAGAATGGGGAAGAAACAACAATAAGAAAAAAAATGTTGAGTGGGTGGTGCTCTATACTCCATTAACGAATTAATAGAAGACATGCATTTTAAGCTACTATTAGTTTAAGCCTGTTTGGTGATCTTCTGTTTATTTACTTGTCACAATTTGAGAGAAGATTTCTGATTTTAGATAGAGTTGACACTATTAGATTGGAAAATCTAGTTATTCGCCACTGATAGCTACTGAGCTAATTTCTTGTTTTATTGTTTTATGTTAAATTATAATTGCAGCCTATTATACGCAGTCAGTAGCTAGCAATGATCTGATATACATATCACACTGCATATATGTACATTTTCCAGCCCCTCCCTGATTAATACTGACATTTTTGGCTTACTTTTTTAGCTAATTATCACAAAATAGTTCATTTAAAAAAATTGTGGTTCCACACCCACATAGACAACAGTTGCTCCGGAGGACTATTCAATTAAGAAATCAACCAAGTGCCAATGCCTACTTCCGTTAGCCTTTTTAGGACTCCATGCTTGACACTACAGGTTCGAGAGGGGCTAAATATGCGTTAGAGAAGAAGAAAGGATTACCAGGGGACAAGTTTTACGTTAGGGTCGACTTTGAAAATGAACCACTCAGGCCATATGTTAGTCCAATTGTTTGCTCCTGTCTGCTTGAACGTTTGTCCTAGGGGTTCTCTGCCTCTGCTCTCATTGACTACAGACAGTCGATATCATCACCTCGATTTTCTTCATTTTAAAGTTAAGATAGTTTAAATTGCAGTGACCTGCAAGGAACCTTATTAAGGCTTACATATCCCCTTCCCCTTCAATCCCTCCAAGAGAATGAGGACCTGGTAGCTCAGGTTCCTTCCCAAAGATTCCACCGTGCTGACAAATTTATTCATTCGACTGCATCAATTTTTGCAACTTCGCGTTCAGAACAGATAATAGTAGAAGAGTAGAGACCGGCGTTATAATCGAATCATGCCAAAGGATTTTGAGTGTCCTATCATCCAGACTTGGAACGGTTCATTCAATTGACTGCGATTAAGTAGCATCTACCCAAGTATCAGAACTCTTGACCTTTGTCAAGAGCTTTCTGAATGGAAGTATGACCATGCAATTGATTGCCTTTCCAAATGTCAATGGTATCCCATTGTTTCGCCGTCAAAAGAGAGGATAGTTTCAAGTTTCGAAGACATTGTAGTTTTCAGTGCTTTAGTAATGGACGGAAACTTTGAATTTGTAATAATGAAGTTGAGGAAAGGTTTCCCTTTTTTGGTTACAAAGTGATTTATTAGAAAAATACTCTATTTCGGGAATCAGTTGTTCTCTTATTTGGCGTTTTTTCTGAAACATTGGCTACCAAACCATTCCAAAATGCCAAAATTACCTTGTTGTGCCGATTTTTAGTTAATCTTCAGCTAAAAGCGACTAACGTCTGATGTGGTCACCAGTGATGGTTACGATCGGTTGTAGAATAGACTACGCCGAGTTGATTCCATCATATGCACAGCATCGTCTTCTTCCAATGAATTTTTTGCTAATGTCAACCTACCTATTGGGGATTCCTGTATATCACCCCCAGAGTTGAGGCCCTCAAAGAATAGTTTACCTTGTGTCCGTAGCCTGACTCTAACTAGAGCTGAGCAAAGGACGTGTCAGAGGGTTTCTCCCGCTTCTGCGTAGGACTTGTGATTCGTTCTGGGAATTTGCGTTATCACGGAGCTAACAGTATAGAGATCACCAAAATGGTCGCTTACCCAACTCGGGCGAGAATTATAGCAATATAAGCTAGACATACTTGGCCTGAGCAAAGTAAGATTGTGGGACTCTGGAGAGTACTCCTCTCCTCTTGCGGCACAGAATTGTCTCTTGGATGTACATAACAAGAGAGTCACTGACATCGACCTCGAAAGAGACCACCATCTGATATTCGCTTACGTTCGTTTGAGTGTTGCGTCCGCTACTTCTCGCGAGTGGGAGAGTTGGGACCAGTAAGTTCAACATCGGCGGGTTGTCTGATCAAACTGTCGCTTGACAGTGGGAGAGCTATCTTGCTGATCAGACGGCAGATATACTGAGTAACCCGCCTGAGAATATCGATCAGCATTAGGCTGCACAGGTCGTGTGGCAGGCGTGATGCGCTTGAACTCCGATACCTAGTGAAATCCCTAGAAACCCAACGTAGTGTGCACTACGACAAGAGAAAATTTGCTATTGCGCTGGTCAGGGAAGTGAAAGATGTCACGAAAAAGTTTGCTTGTAGTCGCAAATCTTTCGATGGTCCTGTGAAGGATGTTAACGGTTGACTGCTCACCCACGATGACAAGCAACTGAAGAAGTGGAAAGAAGACTTCGCTACGGTTCTTAACCGTATATCATCCGACGAGGTTCGTCCTCTTCTCCTCCCTCGGATGAAATGGCTAGTCACTGTAACACTCGAATACGGACTGTTCCAACAAACATTAGAGAAATAATTTCGGCCATCACCGCACTCAAACGGAATAAAGCCGCTGGGCTTGACGGTCTCCCTGCAGCGATTACTGTAAATCTGCTGCTTCCAAGGAAATCTTGGGAATCTGAGGCCTTTCCCAGAGAGTGAAAGAAGACCATAATCATTAAGATTCCAAAGAAGGGTACCCGTTTTGAATGTGACAATTGGAGAGATATCTGCATACTTTCTGCCGCTCCATAGATAATAGATAAAATAATTCTGGAAAGTATTAAAGAATATCTCAAAAGTTTGATCGGCAGAGCAGATTGCAGGCTCCGGATCATCCTTACAGATGATTTTAGAGCAGTGTGCGAAGCTTACTTCCTTGTTCCACGTGGTCTTCGTCGATTTGGAGAAAGCTTTTGATAGCGTGACCAGGGAGTGTATCTGGAGTGCCCTATGCAGGAGAAGTATTCTAGAGAAACTAATAGCCATTATCTGAGTGACATATGATGACGCAAAATATCACGTGCAATGTCGTCCGTCCTGTCGCTCTCTATGGTTCTGAGTGTTGGCCGACCATAAAAGGCAATGAACGGCGTCTTGAGGTAATGGAGACGACGATGTTACGATAGAGCCAAATGGCGAAACCTATGACGACGAGCCGACCCCGCTGAAGGAAAAGAAGAAGATCATTCTTCTTTCGCTAGGTGGAGATACCTATCTAAGAATCAACAATGAAGAGGCGTATGCGTGGTTGATATATTAAAAAAATTTGGAATTCATCAGAAATCTTATAGTTATGTATTTATTCATTCCTTTCAGTTCACTCAATTTGCTGCAGATATATCTCTGCGCTTATGAATTTGATTACCCCACTGAAATGTTTGTTCTCGATAAAGGTTATATTTTTCACCCCTCTTAGCTTGATAAATATTAAAACGCAATTTTTATTTTCATTCCATTGACAAAATGTCAACATGAAGAGCCTCTATTATCACATCACTAGAATTTCCCGAAAGGATATTGAGATTCAAGATGGAAATCATAATATTTCTGAATGTTACGCTGCTATGCTTTTTGGCATTAAACAGGCTTCATTTACTGCAAATGATATGTGTGCTCGTATATAATTTTTATGTTCTAAAGGTCACAGCGTCTTCCCATGTACATATCTGATTTTTGATTCGTCTCCCCATTTCGATTTCAATTAATAAGGGAGTCAGAATATTAGACAGATTTAATTCATATCATGTTTCAGATTGTGTAATCGAAAATATATTCGAAGATTCGAGAATTTCTTCTTTTTTTTTTTTGACTGAAGATTGTCGTCCCATTTCAAGTGACACGCCAGTAAGAAGAGCCTGACCTAGCTATATTTATCTGACATATATAAACCATAAGATAGATACGTATTTCTATAGTCGAAAGCTGAATTTATTTTTGGCACGTTGTGGGCTGGAGTGTCATTCCTCACGTGATACGTTCTGGAGATAGTATTTCTTTTCAACAAATGGCTCTCCACAATTTCTTGGAATGAATAAACTTGAAACCGGGGTCTTTTTCAAGTGACTCCTCCCAACATTTATTTGTACGTTAATGGAACCATTATGCAAATCCTGGTCATTCTAAATGTTAAAACAAACACTATACAAATCTAAGAATTGCCGAAAAGAACCTTACGTTCTTTCATTACCATTCCGACCATCTCTTCCACTTCCTAGTTACAGCAAAAACCCCATTAGCTGAAAAGTTCCCACAAACAATACTAATAATTTCAATGTAACTCCAAAATCGATTTCCTTAACCTAAACCCCGGGCGGCGGGTAATAAATAGGTGATTCACTTTTTTACGAGTAATTTAATGAATTGTAAATGAAGCCGGAAAAATTGAAGTGGTCTATGTACGAGCATTAAAGGTAGTAATCCGCGGCAATTGAATGTGATGATTTGAAGGTTTTTCATTGCTATAGATGAACGGAGTATCTGTTTACGTGTCTGTCATCTCTCTTTAAATTTCGTGATGAAAATGCTTGATGAACATGCAAACTCGTTACACGTTTAATGACATTTTATGCACGCTTTGCAGTGGTTTAGATACAGTTTGTGGGGAAAATTTTAGTTTGGAACTATTGTTGAATAGTTGAGTTTTATCTGAATAAATGTCTCCATACGGACAGGGAATTTATCTTGAGTTTTTCACCGAAATTTGACATGAGCACCGTTTGCTTCTATTCAGTCAGATAAAGTCTTTGGAAGAAGTTAACTTGAAAAAAAAAATCCTCAAATGAATGGCCTTTTAATTGGATTTATGGTTGCCAGAAAATCTTATGTGGAGCATAAAGTGGCCACCACGCCTAAGCGTTCCTGTTTAAGCTCCTCCCATGACTTTCCCAGAATCCGCACTCTTCCGCTCCTATTCTGAGCCACATGGTTCTAGCGCGACCTACTTATTGGCCATCCTGGGATAGTAGGGTTCACTACGTGGCAACACCGGCAATGGAGTTGTGTGACCTATCCACTGCCACTTACGTCTTCTAATCAGCATGTCCTCGAGCATCTGGTCCGTACGCCAAAAAAAGGTCTCCATCTGTTATTGTCTCAGGTCAAGACACCCCGATGAATCGATGCAAACATGGGTTGATGATAACTTGGAACTTCCGAGTAACAGTGGTGGTCACTATCAATGTGCTCCCCACATATACCCTAGAACAGCCCCAAAATTGATTTCAGTGTTGACATTGCAGGATTTCTAAATTTTGGACAAAAGAGCGCTGGTAATACGTCAAACGAAATGAAATTCGGGATCGCTTCCTAGGTATAAAAACGTTGTCATGTTGCTGTTTACCTTCAATCCGTCTCTGTTTATTTCCTTCTCCAAATTTAGAGCAACCAGCTGGCTTCTCCAATCCAGAGCCATTAATTGAATGGCGAATATGACATTCCGTGTAGAATACAAATAATTCATTCAAAATGTACCCAATTCTTTGGAAATCTTTGAAATTAATATGAGCCCCAAAAATTTATTCAAGCTAAATCCCATTATGGAACTTAGACTGCTAAGAATATATGCCAAAGTGAGCGATTAACTAGTAAAAGCAACTCGAATGAACAATACTTCGACAGGAGGACGAAACAACGCAGGAACTCGGCGAAACCATTTTCGAAATGAACTGGGGATGCATGAAAAAAAAACAGAATACTGGGCAAAGACAGAACATTCTCTAAAAATCGTATTTGGAGAGACTATTGATTTATTACGGTCTACGTGAATGGAACTGCGATTTCCCAATTGTTGAGTTAACTCTTAGTTACGAGTTTAGAAGGTAGAAATGACAGTGGCACTTCCTCAACTAAGCCAATAAGTGCTTTGTCCTACACGGTCGTGGTAATTCGTTTTTTTGTTATCTAATGTCAAAAAACCTCAACCCATATATAGCTCCCTCCAGCAAAGCAAGCATGCCCAATATTACTACCTTTAGATGGTCAAATTCATCACCATTTCCAAGACAGGATCGAGGCCATGTGGAATAATAATCTCGGTTCAAGAGTACTTTATAAAATTAGGATAATGTATAGGCAAATAGTTCCCACAGGTAAAACCTACCACCCGAAAAATAATTTTTCCATGCCAAATCATAACATTAACAGATTGACTATACTCGGAATCGACTCGGTACTCGACAACCGTCACCGTAATTTATACTATGAATAATGGTGATGTTTTGTGATATGATATCACATCGGCACGGATGTTACAAAACATTTATCGCACACATATAATCATCACTTCGAAGATACGGTGATGTTAAGTGATGTGATAATGATGTGATGTTTGGTGATGTCTACATCGTACTCGGTGATAGTAATGCGATATTATACTCCAAGATGATATCACTTCTGTGATATATGACACGCCACCTGCACATCTCGGCCTTGAGGATGACCGTAAGATATGCTGTTTGAAAATACCTATCACCTCTTGTGATTTATTTAAGAGCCTTCCTTGCTTCCTTGTCCATTTCTCTACTTTTCTGTTAGGGGGACTGGGTTATTATGTTGACGAATCTAGATCCAGACACGTCTGCTTCGCATATGACATTGGTCGTGCGTGTTCACATAAAAATGTTATTAAATTTCCGAGTTACTTCATTTTCTTCCTTCCATTATTTTTTACTCCTTCTCAAAACATTCGCTCTATTCCTTTTGTTCTTGTGATTGCTCCTAGAATTTAAAATATTTGGCAACTTTTGACTGGTATTTTCAATGGAGCTCATGTGGTTTTCGTCCTTTATTCTTTCCTTCAAAAAATATTTAGGTATTCTTCCTTTGTCCATTTTTTCCGTAATGCTTACATCGTCGGTTTGGAACCAACATATCATCTTGTTTGGGTTTTTCTGTTTTGAAAACCTCTTATAATTTGAGTTTGCATCCTGAGTCTCTGATATACTTATTGTGCGGTTAGTTAATTTAGGTCAGAAGAAATTCGGTTCCTTCCTTTGCTTTCAAATTGTTGTCCAAACAACAGGACAAGTAAAAATCTGAAGGAACAAGGTGGAAGGAGTACGAGGACAGCAGCTAGGCTGCCAAGCTGACTCCGTAATTTTTCTCTGAATGAGTGCAGCAATCTGAGGCTGGCGGTGTGAAGGTGACATATAAAGTTACCACTATTTAGCAGGGGTGGAAGTGTGATGCCTTTAGACGCTCTAGCTGAGCACAGTATGCTTCCGCTGTTAAGGTTTGGTTGCATGAAAATAGCTTCCAGTGAATAATCTCTCAGGGTGAAATTCTACTCTTCATGTCGGTGGCGTTGTTTCATTCTGCAGACGATTTGGGACATTCAACACTTTTGTAAAGAGGCCACTTTTCATCTCCAGTGACCGAATAGGGAAGGAAACCTTCCGTTTTTCGCCTAATCAGACGGTCTTTCTCTTCTTTGTGAAATAGCTCGTGGGGAACCCAAGAATCGAATTTCGCAACATAACCCAGGGATTCTCCTTTCCTTGATGATAAGGTGTACTTCTTTCAAAACTGAGACTAAAGACCAACTTCTCCTACTTTAACGGTCCACCGAGAATCGCCTTTAAAAGGATGAAATAGGCGGCTTGGTAAAACCGAACAAAAATTTAGAGCTTGAGGAATGATTCGATGATCAACCCGAATTGGTTAATTTCAACTACGGCGGTAGAGTTACACTCTCCTGTGGAAAATTGACGAGAGTGATCGTTCATGTCTGCTCACAAGCAATTAAAGTTCCATAACACTTCTATAGTCGCCTGTTTCAAGCATTGGTAGTTTACGAGCTGAACAATGCTTTGATGTACTCAGCCAACTATTCTTTTTCGCCTTATATTTTCTAAGGATTTCATAGAGCAGAGCAGAGCTAATGCATCTGAATTTTCCCGGTAGGATTTTACACTCCAGAATAAAATCCGATATCCCGATGAAACTATACGATTAAAACGGACTGTTAAAAGAGATCACAAATACCCCGACAAATCGTCTTCAAGGATCGAACTTCACGCAACCCGGATGCCGCGATCAAGGAAGGGAGGATCAATGATGATCACATCCCAACATGACCCTTCTTCTTTGCCTCAAGTGGTGATGAGGCAGTTTCTATAGGATCTCAATGGGGTAAGGTAAACCTGGAACGGATTAATGAGTCGAAGACAATGCACGACATACACGCGAATTGTCTCTGGCAGCCTTTTGTCGAACAGCCCTGTGAGTTGGGAGTTAAAAATACATGCAATTCCCTACTTGTCATAAAAGCCGAGGATAGACATTTGTGGGATATCAACCTGCAAATTCCGAAACTTTACTGCTACCGAAATGTCAATAACACCTCGGATGGGGACTGACCAAACGCAGAAGACCTTTGGCTATCGAAAACTGACTATGACCGGTTTTTGGAACATGCTTACGCTCTTCGACAACGGTGTCGAGAGTCTCCAGAATGCTTATTTTTTCCAACTCGATTGAGAATTCCAATGATAGAGAGGCGCGCTCTTTTGACCTGGGAGCCGGTTTCTGACAGGATTCTCACTTTAAGCCATGGTGGCCAGAAGGTTAATTGGGTCTGGACTGTCCGGCAAAGAACATCTAATCAAGTCGACCACATCGTGATCAGCAGTATTTTATGAATGTGGGTAACGTTACAAGAACTGGCTAAATATGGAAACATTGAGGCAGATGGATGACCATAAGGAGCTAAGAGCTCTGTTGTTGACTACGAGAGGCAAAGAGGCAAGCACGTTTGGACTGGAGATAAACACAAACAAAATCAAGGCTCTCAGCGCTCTTCCTATTTGAAAACGTTGATCAATTTGTATATCTAGCAAGGGTTGTTTCAATAACAGTGCTAAATCCGCCTTGGCTCCTTTGCCCAAAATCTGAAAAGCCAACTATCTCAACACTAACTCAAGTTGAGGCTGTTCCGAACCAGTGTTCTTTCTGTGCTATTATATAGGCGTTACTACGCCAACTTAGTTGGCGTATGGGTTAGATACCCCAGATGACAGTAGATAAGCCACACATTGAGGGAGGGTTACAATGGTCGAGGATTGGGTCGGTCTTAAACTACCCGGATAGAACCGTGGAGAACGAATACAAACTTTTCGGAAGATCGTGGTGGGAGTTGAAGCGCATTGCCCACGTAAGGGGGGGGGGGGGGGGGGGTATACTATTTTACATTACGAAAGAGAGGGAAACGAAAGCTCCAACAAACAAAATAATTACCTCGATAAAGTAGCTACTAGGTCACCCCCTCCCCCCAATTGGAATCTTTTGTATGACGATTTCAATGAGATAATAAATGACAAATTCAATGAACAAAATTTTCTTCAATTAAAACAAAGAAATTAAACCCCACTTCATTGCAGATTTTTACGCCCAATGTTTGGGTTCAATATCGGGTTGGAGAATGTATTTGATCGGAAAAACGCACGATCTAAACAATAGGAACAATGCCATGTCAAGAAATGCTCTTCAAACTATGGGATTTCCTCTCCCGTGTTTTAATAGTGCATCTAGGATCTAATTCCTTGCTGGTTGGGCAGCATCTACTAGTTAGATCAATGCTCTCATCCGGAAAGACGGTGATTTTTTCAAGCAATATTTCGGGAAAATCAGCCGCCTTTTTAAGGTTTTGTGTAAAACAAAACCTTATTAAAATCGATTCACTATTTGTCTGTCTGTCTGTCACACCCACTTTTCTCCAAAACGGCTAAACCGATCCGAACGAAATTTGGTGGATAGATGGGAACTATGAAATCCCACGCATACAGGGAGTGACATACATTTAGGTGGAGTTTAAAGAGGGGCTCCCCATACATGGAAAGGGAGGATTTTAAAAAAAAATTTACCAAATATAGTTAATTTGAAAAAAATCAGGATGGATGAAATCTAGGCCTCAAAATATGTCCCATTCCGATATCTGCTCAAATGAACTTACTAATAGTATATTACCAACTTTTAGAAGTTGACTGAAAACCCCTCTTAAGTTCATCCTAGGAGTACTAAATTTTGCACCTACATAGAGGACTGTCTCGTGCATACATGCCCTATCTTATGGAAATCCGACTATAGATAATTAGATAATTAATCGTTAGAAACACCGCATAATTTCACTCAGACGACTATTAGTGTCAAAGTTATAGCAGTTCAAACTGATCAATTTCCTGCGAATTTACCGCATCCTCATCATAATTAATTATAATTAACAAGAAGAATTGACATTCCATTCATGAAGAATCTACTTCACCCTAGCCGTTTTTCGTATCTGTTGTAGGTTAAATTATTCGCATTTGCTAATAATATTAAACTCAGAGTCTGAAGCGTATCAAGTTGACTATTATCAATACAGGGCTTTCCATCAAATGATTTATTTAAATCGTTTTCAAAAAACTAGAGGGCAACGGAATTTTTAACTATGTGACACGGAGCTGTCATGCCCTTGTCGCTCCTCCCATCTTCTTCTTTTTCTTTAGCCTTTGTCCCGTTCGGGGGGCTCGCCGTGATCGGCTTCACCATTTTATTTTATCAGATGCTAGATCTGGATTCAATTTCGAGGCTTTTAAATGCCTATCCAGCGTATCAAGCCACCGTTGTTTTGATCGCTTACAATTGATTTCGATGTTCATAGCAATCTTGGTAAGTGAATTCTCGTTAACGCGAATTACGTGATCTTACTATCGAAGACGCCTTCCTCGGAGTTTCTCCACGATCAGTGCAACCCCATATCGATCACGGATATCCTCCTTTCAGATGTAATCAAAACGTGTTACGCCATCAATCCAATGCAACATCTTCGTCTGCATTACCGCAAGATGTCGTTCATTGTCTTTTATAGTCGGCCAACACTCAAAACTATAGAGAGCGGTAGACGGACGACATTTTAGATTTGAGAAGTTCGCCGATACGTCGATCACAAAGAACAACAGTTGTGGGGCGCAACTTCATCCAGGTCGCATTAATGTGCGAAACAATTTCATTACGCAGTCCTCCATTGGCTGATAGTATTGACCCGACATATTTAATTCGCTCAGTTCTGGACAGGTTACACCTGACAGCACTGAGCAATTTAAATATCTCGAGTCAATGGAGAACGGCGGTATGCTGCTCACAAAAGGAAACACAAAACCTTTTATACCTTAAGCGTCAAGCTTCCTGTTTCCCGACTTGTGGCGAGGATCACCCTAATTTCCGATGGTCCTCACAGTAATACTTAGTAGCGAAGATGCTTGTGTTGCAATATACCTGCTTGTCACAAAAGAGTTGGCTTATGGCTGTCGACAAATAAATCGAATTGCATTAATCCTTTCATGGTTGGATATTTTCCGTCTCAATTTCCCTTGAATACTATCGAAATAAATTTAGAATATTAAAATTCTGTCGCTGTTTAGTTCATTGACGACTATGGCGACAGTATTTTGCAAAATAGGGTTCTTCATTTCAGGGTGGGGTTTGAGTTTTTGCGAAACGGCCCTCTTTTTGGGCAATATTAGAAATAAACCCTGAATGTATGACCAGGGGTATACCTATGTAACACATGCGAATTGAAATTTCTGGAACCCAATGGAGTTTTTCAGACTGAACTCAAAGGTCATTCACCACCTGCGCTGACTTAACTACCAGTCAGCATGCAATGTTTTTGAACACAATACAGTCGCCTTCATCTAACCGTCGATCGTACTTGAGCACTCTTGGTGGGGTTTGAATTTCAACTTTGCTAGCCATGAACAACCCCGGCCCCACCCTTTTCGAATTGCCGAATCAGTTTGAAGGGTTGTTTTTGGTCAGTGAAAGCGACCTTCTCATTGGTAGCCCATGTGATCTCCCTATCTTATAGGCAGTTCACTTTATGTCTCCACTTACAGGCAGTCTATCCTTCCTGTTTTTGGAAATCGGCTGCTATATGGCGAGGTGTTAGGAGCTTCCGATTTTCGGTTTCTGCCATATTAGTGGTTAAGAGTTTTCACGAAACACAAAAAAAAAACCCCGATATTTTTTAGCACAGACTCCACTCAAATGAGAATAGCAGGGAATCTCTTGACCTCAGAATTACCTGTCTCTTGTATGCTAAGCAAGAATCGTTAATAACGCTTTGCCGAAAGCCAGAGAAAAATCCCATGAATACCATTATTAAATGAAATTGTCGACTACCTTTGAAATTATATCCATCAATTATTGAAATGGCTCTTCCGCTTCGGAAATTCGCGTTAGCACTTTGTTCATTCTTTATGTTTTCGCTCGAAATTACTTTAAAACGCCATAATTAGGTGGTTATCTCGCATAGAAGCGGTCGTTCATCGCACTCCCAATTTCAACAGGACGATTTGACACGAAATATGTTCAACCTGACAGCATGCGAGATATCGTTCACAGGATGCGATTCCTCAAGGTACGAGTAAATAAATTGTTTTTTTCGTCAAAATTCTGTACTACACTTGGCAAACTTTGCTCAGAGTTTGGTGTACTCAAGCAAACATTTACATGTTGCGAAAAGGAGAAGTTTTATGCTGAAGCACGGAGTGTAATCATGCGAGGGAGAATACATGAGTGTTGGAATGCTGCCAGCGTGCTGGAATGGATGTCAGTCAATATCTTGAGGGGTCGTTGAATGTATGGAAGATTGGGGGTAGATTTCCATTGATCAGAGAGGGTTTATTAAAAATCGTTGAAAATTTATTTCACTTTAGTGCCGTATTTTTACAGAAAATTGGAGAATAAAGTAAGAATTCATTTTGGTATCCTTTTTATATGAAAGTACGATAAATTTAGGATATTCGTCCTTTTTGACACTTCTGCTGTAAACACAGTCTGAGATTTGGTTTATTTTCCGATTACCACCCTCATTTTACGCTTATGGCGATAGAATCATTCAATCTGTGAGTATGGAGAAACTACTGCAAAAGATAACAATGGAAAGGACGAAATTCAGTGGCAGACCAAAATTACGATCGTAGTATACTACGTGAGGATCAAAAGCCGCAAACAAGTTCAATAAATCACCCATTCGAATCGCAATGCAAGCTGCGTCCTGCAGCCATATTTACACAACGAATACTAAAAGCAAAGAGAGCAGGACTAAACTGTCTAATCCATTACAACCTGGGGTCACATTGCCTCTACCATGACCCATACCTGGCTACGTGAAGCGAATACGCGACACTAAAATTCCCAGGTGCGCTGTAGATGTAAAAGCACGGGTCAATCGATTAGTGCAGAAACGAGGAGAGCGATAAAATTCAATCAACACACATTATTTCATTAGAGAGAGAAGAGAGGACGGGGGAGGGGGGAGACTGGATCCCAAATTAAATTTATCTTATATATTAGTAGCATTAATGAAAACGGGTCGTTTGCATCGCCTTCACGAATGGGTAAACAGAAAGATACTGTGTTTTATCGTCCTTACCGGCGTAAGGTTGAGCATTTTATTAGAGTCTGATTTCAAAAATTTATCAAAAATGCGAAGGAGTTGTTTATAATTTTCCCAAGGAACACCGGAAAGGTTTGGTTCGGTTCAGCTCCAGGGAAAGACATACAAGGACTTTTACAGACGACTACGTTGTTCAGCACGTTGAGAACTCATTAATATGTATTCTGAAATAAGAACAAGCCAGATAATAAGGATACGTTGCACAATAATCAAGGATTTTGAGACAAATCAGGTTCAGGAAGATGGGTAGGTATCAGTGGCCGCTTCGAGGAGCCCTATAAGCGCTGTGGTACGTCGTTTTCATGCCACAAGCTCCTAAGACCGTGACTGCTGTTATGGGAGCAGGGAGGTAGAGTCTAGCCGGCTCGGATCTTCAGAGCCAACCCGCAGCTAGAAATCTCTCTGAGGTCCCCAAAGAATGGTTTACCCAGTGTCCGTAGCCTGACTCTAGCTCAAGCTAGCCAATCGCAGAGAAAGTGCATCAGGATTTCTCTTCCTTCTCCGCAGCTTCGGAAATGCGAATTGGAGGGTATGTCGAGCCTGGCGGCATGGTTCCCTATGGGCTATTTGCACGCGTCTGGCACAGGAACTCTCGTAATTGGGCTATGTTATAAGCGGGCTAAATTCTCCTTAACTTGGCATAGCTCGTAAGCCTTCGCCATCTTAGGCCCGCGGCTGCCAAGTAGTGTAAATAGACTCGGCCCCCGACAGCCGCCAGCGGAACACTGACTGTATTCACCGAAGGACTGTCAAGAGCAGAGCCTTGCCTGGCCAATCCGTCAGCCCGCTCATTCCCCTCTATATTCATATGCCCGGGAACCCGGAGGAGGGTGACCTTGAGCGTGTCGCCCAGACGGTTCAGCGCGTCTCTTCACTGCCCCACCAAGAAGATGTCCTCGCTGAGTACAAGGCCTTGATGGTCGCTTGGCTGTCGGTCAAAATGGATACGTTACGCTTGGGGCTCAAATCTCGTTCCAGTCATCGACAGACTTCCAATATCGCCAGTACTTCCGCCTGGATTACACTGGCGAAACCTGGCATACCATACAACTTGAATACACTGTGTGTACTCGAGAAAACCCCCGCGCCGACTCCACAGGTCATCTTTGATACCTTGTTCGAAAACATAATTTTGCTTAATATGGCATCTGTTGGGATGGTACCTGCCGGAGATTCGGGTTGCATTTTTTTATGAGAACGTCATTGAAATTTTGACCTTTTTCTAAGAAAGAAGATGTAATTAAAGATTTTGAAAAAGAAAATATTCACTTTAAGTGGAAAAATGGCAGGGTTGTTGCCGAGAGTCGTAAAAGTACAAAGAAACATAATCCTTAAATGTACGAAAAATTTTCCAGGACTAAAGGACGTTAAACAAATTTATTTTCTTTGCAAGTTTCCATGAATTGATTAAATTGAATTGGAGGTATCTACTATATCTGCCTCCTCTAAATTAAAGTTAAATCCTGTCAAATTCATTTTCGCATTACATATAGCGCCTTCTTAAACACTGGAAACTTGATGCTCCCTATGACATGAGCATAGTCGTTACTATTCGAGCCTGTACAGAGCAGAAAGGTAGGTACCTACCCTTCCACACTTCGACATAGGGCAGATCTGTCATGTAGGCTTGTGCAGTTTTTCGCTACGTGTCCGAACTCCAGACATTGCAAGCATTTTCTTAGCAATATTTGCTCGCGGAGTTGACAGACAACCCAACCGGCTCGTACTTTACCTATAGAGATATTTTTTTTCGCTGCTTCGGCCGGTAAGTTCATTGCCGCAATTTGAATATCTCCACATGAATATCTCATCCTTATAATATTTTTCTCGATGAGAAATTGTAAACCCAGTTGCAGTTCGCATAACTCAACCTTGGTGATCTCTTCCAGATTCTTACACTCGATCGTAACGCGATTTCTACTTATTTACTTCCTCCCCCCAGCGTTACCACGATTTTTTATGGAAGTCATCTGTCTTATTTTCATCACGTTTAGGCACCAGCAATAATACCCTTTCTTGCGCCTGATACGGGTCACGTTCTTCCCTAGATCTTTCACTGAAGAATCCGCTTTTACTGTGATTTCGCTTTTGCTAGTAGTAATGAGGGCGTCAGGTTGGGGTCTCTTTTCAAGCTTTTTCTTATTTTCAATCCCCTTCCAGGGTAGTTCATTCTCTTTCTGCCCAGCTTTCGCGGTAACGACGACTGGCATTTCTTGAGGTGGATTCCTTGAAAGTTCTTGAGGCATTGTGCTCTTATTTTTCTTCGAAGCACCTTGAGCTTCCTCAGTAACCTCCCTATTCGATTCGCGGTGCTGTGATGTGCTCTGGAGGCCTTCTACTATCATGTTATTGACGGAGAGAGTTACTTTTGGTGTCGTTTGGGATTCTACCGTATTGTGCTTATCCTCCCCTGCTTCCAGCTGTTCTCTTGCTTTGATGTAAGGAGCCATCATAGCCCTTAATTTCTCCTTAATGATTCCATGTACGTTATGTCAGGGTTTGCAAGTTCCATTAGTTCCCCAAAAACCGTGCCACATGAATATTGAAGCAGGAGAAACATCGATTGAGGATGTGATTCGCCGTGGACCTTCCCTTCCGACCGCGGCACTCCGGTCCGGAGTTTTATGGCTTTACACAAGCGATCGAACCCCTATTTTTTTCCTTAATTTCCAGCTTTGGCTTGCGTATTATTCCGGTAGGTTTGCGCGATGCCCCATATTTGTTTGGTTTTCACGTTCCGATGCGGACCTACGCATCAGGTTAAAGCATAAAGTGTTAAAAATTCCCGTTCTTCGGTCCTGATCTCGGCTGATGCACTTGCAAATTGAAACGTGCTTATACTACAATGTGGCCACAACTGAAGAGGGACGGAGGCACAGGATTGTATAACCAAATTCTGTATTTTTGAGAAGGGCCACGTAGTCTACCGTTTAAAAAAACAAACTTCACTAAAGAGGTGCTATAAATGGCCCATGTTTGGGCACTTCGCGAAGGCATGCACCAGCGGTATTAATCGATGCTATCGATGTAGGAGGTGTGGGGAGAAAGGCCATACTGCCAGGGAGTGTAATAATAATAATAATCGTTGGCGCAACAATCCATATTGGATCAGGGCCTTGAAGTGTGTTAGAGCACTTCATTCAAGACCGTAACGGTACACTATAGGATTACAGTACCCTATAGGAGGCAATGTGGTCAGCATTGCGCTCGCCCGAGATTATTACCCTGATTTGACTCAGGTACTCATTCACAACTGAGTCGACTGGTATCCGACGTCAAATCACGATACAAATCCCACTGTCACCAGTGAGAATTGAACCGCGACCTTCCGTACGACAGCCTTGTGCTCTAACCACTCAGCTATCGGGACACAGGGAGTGTAATAGGGACCTCAAATGCCTATTGTGCGAAGTAAAGGAAGGACAGGATAACTTGCACATTGGCGGAAATGGTAAATCTTCGGAAGGCGTTGACTGCAACGACAAAATGAGGTTTATTCAGATAAGTTAAGTCTGACAACCAGTGGCTTTGTACGAAGTCCAAAGGTGATTGTTGGTGATTTCAACGCTCGGACCCTACAGTAGGGCCGAAAAGAATCAAATGCAAGGGGGCGCAGTTTATTAGAAGGTTTTGTGCAGATGGACATAGTTTTGGCTAACGTTCGGTTCTAGACTTGAACTTTGTTAGCCAGCGCGTGGTATGTCCCGGTACGTCAACAAGCGCTACATCTACAGCGATCACCAAGTAATCTTCTTTGAGTAATTTTAAATAATTAAAACTTGGTTTTTCTATTCGCTAGTGTTATTTATTGGTCTTGCAAATACCGATATTTCGGGAACCACTTCTCTTCATTTAGTGCAAGATCAATAAATAACACTAGCGAATAGAAAAAGCAAGTTCAAATTATTTCAAATAATTTTATCGCTAGAAATACTGGGCAATTACACTCACATAAATCTTGGCGTACATGTGAAGCCACAGGGCAAAGAATAATCATGTTCGAATTGAGAAGGTTTTCAGGCTGGTCTGGAAAACCTTTGAATGAGCAGCCCTTCATAAAGGTGTGATAAGACCAACCTGACAAAGCAAGCGATCCACGGAAAAAGTTGTCCATGTGGTCCAATGCATCGCAAAAATATGTGACGGACGCATCACACATTCCCCAGTAGAACACCAAACTACTGGAATGGTGAACTGGTCAGCTTTCGGTCAGCCTGCCAAGGAGCCAGAAGAGCGGCTCAGAGGGTGGCAGGTAGAATGGATCAAAACCTTTAAGCTCGCCATCCAGCACAGAAAGAGGAAATGCTTTAAGGTGCTCTGCTCAGAAGCAAACGTAAGCACGTGGGGAAGTGCTTACAGAATCGTAATTTGACAATTCAGAGGTCTTTCATCTTCCTAGACCACGTGTCCTACCCTTTTGTTGAAGATCATCCAAGAGTTATTCCCTCAGCAGGGAAAGGGTACCGACATATTCCGGTGATCTCTGAATGTGACGACAATTCCATCAGTCACCATAGATGAGCTGCTGGAGATTTGCGGTAGAATAGGAGAAAACAAAGCCCCTGGTCTGGACGGAGTATCGAATAAGGCCCTTAAGCTTGTCGTAAAATCCAGACCGGACAGGATTGCTGAGTTGTTCGAAGCGCACATGTCTGAGGGAAAGCGACAGAAGTTGGTATTTCTGCATGCTGGTAGACCACCAGGTGAACCATCTCCATGCAGACCCATATGCCTTGTGGACACTGTGGGGAAAATTTTAGAGCGAGTAATCTGTTGTGTTGTGTCCGGATAGCTGAGTGGTTAGAGCACAAGGCTGTCGTACGGAAGGTCGCGGTTCAAATCTCACTGGTGGCAGCGGAATTTGTATCGTGATTTGACGTCGGATACCAGTCGACTCAGCTGTGAATGAGTACCTGAGTTAAATCAGGGTAATAATCTCGGGCGAGCGCAATGCTGACCACATTGCCTCCTATAGGGTACTGTAATCCTGTAGTGTACCGTTACGGTCTTGAATGAAGTGCTCTGACACACTTCAAGGCCCTGATCCAACATGGATTGTTGCGTCAACGATTATTATTATTATTATTAATCTGTAATAGATTACTTACGGTTGTTGAGAGACAAGGAGTTTTTTAGATCGACAGTATCATCAAATTAGTTACTGGTTCCGCCGAAGATGCAATTCACGAAAAGTGGAATACCAGCAAATATTGCGTGGTAGTAACCTTGGATGTGAAAAATGCATTCTTTCGGCCAATTGGAATCGAATACGGAAATCTCTAGCGAATATCGGTAGGAGTAAGTTGAAGCCGCAGGTGTCCCGCAGGGCTCCATATTGGGCCCACTCCTGTGGAACATCATGTACAACGATGAACTTAATCTCTCCCCCCCCCAAATCATGCTCTATGCGATACCAATTTGAAGAGAGCCGTTGCAGTCTATAGGAGGATAGCCCTGAAGGTTTGCCTTGCCTTCAGGAGTGTTTCAGATGATGCAGTGTTCGTGATCTCGAGAATAATGCCGATTGACATCTTGGCAGATGAGATGGTTTATCACAGACAAAGAACGCTGAGAGGGGAAGACCCGTAGGCAGACGGCTAGATCGGGGGGAACATCAAGGAGTGGTTGAAGAGGCGACACGGTGAGATTAATTTGAATCTCACCTAGATTCTTACGAAGCACAGAGGATATCGCCAGGACCTGCACAGTTTTAAACTGGGCACCTCACCCGACTGTCCAAATTGCGATATCCAAAGCAAACTGCGAAAGGCACAGGAGAGGAGAAAAACACAGTTACATACACTGTAGAGAAAAAAGGTGACGAAGCTAGAGTGAGCTGACTCCGGCTCGTGATGTAATACCTTATGGTGATTCCACGAGGGTGGTTCTATGTAGTGGATAAAAATCCCACACGCTGGTAGATACAAGCCAGTGTCTTTTGAAGATTTTCATCTCCTCGAAAAAAAGGCGGACAAACAGACAGTAAACCGATTTTACTAAGGTTTTGTTTTACACAAAACCTTAAAAAGGGAACAGCTGGTTCCTGAAATAAGGTGTTTGTATAATAAAATATATTATCAAAAACCAGGAAATCCTACCTTCAACGTATTTCAGTGCAGGGAGATAATTGATGTGTTCAAGGACCACACCAATGGGACATTGTAAAAGCTACAAAAGAATCTAAAGGATAAAGCAATAATTTTCAGTCCTTTGGCGGATTGAGGAGAATACGGCCAAATGGGGCACGTATCATTTACGCTGAAAGAACTTACTTGCGGTTGATTAAATCAAATGAAGCTGGAATTCTTTAAATGAAGTGAGAAGAGGATATCAACGTGCACCTCAATCAAATCAATTCAACTACGAAAGCATGAAAGGAAACACTTCGAGTACTATAGGGGAAAGTAGAGTTTTGCTCGGTGGAAGTTACTGTTGATGTGCAAGGAAACGTGTCATTTTCATATAGTGAAATGCTGAGTTATCGAAAAGGGAGACCCAGTGGAACACACGGATATGCGTTTATCTAGGTCTCGACCTCAACAGCAATATTCTCAGACCTATCAGAGATAACTTCGCCCAGGATTTCGAATAGATACAGTGTGCGTATAGTGCCTTTGAGATGTCTATATTTGCGCCCCATACTAGTTAGGTGACAAATTCAAGGATATCACTAAGCGTTAGAGAATATTCGCATATTCCTAGGAAGTGAAGTGACTTTGACGTGCTAGAAACTTCCACGAGGTTTGCTTTCCGATAACATACACAGCTTCCTTCTGCTTGTAGTGAATTTATTGCTTTTGCTTACACTTCCATTGAGTGATAAGGGTAAGTCATGCAGATTATTTGAAAACCCTTTTTCGAACCCAATGGCTCGGAAAAGTGCCGAATAAATCAAAAAGTCGAACATGTCAATCTCTTCCAAATTCACTACTTCTAGCCCCGTTATCCTCTATCCGAACAATCGAAATTGCGGAGTTTTCACCTCTGTCATTTCCCGGAGCAATTTGCGCTTGAAAAGTTTCGATATCTTTGAAATGTTACTTCCGCTAGAACTAGTGCTAACATTTTCACATCCATCCAACAATTACGTGGGAATATCGATTTTCAGCGGCATTCTAGTCGCAAAACATCAGGTTGACTTTGGTACCGCTCCGCTGGGTGGTGGCTTGATTGGTACTGCGTTTGCCACTGTTATTTATTTTATGTTTCCACGGGACACACATGCCCGGCCGGTAGAACTACAAGCCAACAACAAGCCACATCATACTGTCGTTGCGAGGGTGGGTTTAGCATTGACGGGACATTATTTTATGACTTTCTGGCATCTTGGTGGGTCTTTGACTTTCAAATTATGTTTTGTTTTCCGCTAAATTGGCACTCGCTACCAACGACCCGCAACGGCAACGGCAGCCATCAACGATACAAAATTAACATGTTCCAGACAAGAAGTGAATGGTTACGTTCAAGGTTCTGGTCGTGTTCATTCAGAATCGTGGCGTTGGGGGATGAACTTTAATCTTTGCGAAGAGTATTATATTCGAATGAATGGAGAAGATTGGTTGGAGTGGAGATTTAAGTGAGCACTAGATGAGGACCCTCAAGATGATGGAGGGATATTTCTTAAGATTTATTTAGGATGTGAGAGAGGGGATGCAAATCAAAATGTTATTGTTCTTTTAGGTTATCAAGAGCATATGAATGAATTATGACCAGGAGAACTCATCCTTCGTAGGGATCTTTTTTTAAAGCGCTGCCGTTGTAATAAATTTGAATGTTTGTTGCGTCTGTGAGCGTAATAATTGAATATCTTCTGACTTACCAACGGTATAAGAAAGGTAAGCACGTCTCAAATTACATACCTGGAAAAAAAAAACGAATGTTAATATTTGGAAGCTTGTGCTTATAATATGAAATTTGACATTGCATAGATAATGAAGTGAAAAGATATGGCAGATTGATTTGCAGATCTTGATGGGGTATAGCGAGTCAATCATACCTAGGCGCCCTGGCTCGCGATTACCCTAAATTCCTTTCAGTTCTCGAGACGCTCGCATTCCTCCTCTACTGTTCTGCACCAAGTGCCTTTGGGGCGACCAACTCGTCAGCCATCTTGAGAGAGTGGATTCTCATGCATGGCGTAGCCCACAATATAATTGTCACCCCTCCTTAAAATGCGGCTTGTACACTGCCACTTCTGTCTTCCAATCACAGTGCATGCGAGTAGCTAAGCTGTGCACCGACCAAGTTCTTCGTTTGAGGTCGAGTCAGGCCAGTGTACCCCGATGACAGGACGGAGACAGGTATTGACGAAAGCTTGGAACTTTTGGGTAACAGTGTACACTTTCTATGTGTTACTCCCATATAGCAACACAGAAAGAACACTAGCACAGAACAGTCTCAACTTGATCTTAGTATTGAGATAACTGCATTTCCAAATTTTAGGCAGGACAGCGAAAGTGTATCTAGCACTGTTAATGCGTCAGGCAATATTCAGTTCGGTGCCATCGTCGCTGCTCTGCCCAATAATGCGGACAAGGAGAATGCGTTGACCCGTCAGATTGAGAATCTTGGTTTTGTTGGTGTTTATCTTCAGTTCAACTTTCCTTTTTTGGCTTTTTCCAAATCCAGAGTAATTTGCTAAAGGTCCATGATCCAATGAAAGAGCAGACAGATGCCATTAGCGTAGTCGAGGTGTTTGATGAAAGATGAAAGAATAATATCGATGACAGGATGCAACATTGGCGGACTCCGTTTTGGACCTCAAAATCCTCCGAGATTTTGACCCGATGCAGATCCTCTCTTTTGCGTCTTTTAACCGACCTTCCCCCACCACTCCCTTGTTTGATAGCTACCGTCAAAATGAAGACCTGTTTCGCAAAGAGACATAGGTATATTTAGAAAAGGGTGGATGTTTAATCAACCTCTGTAAATGCAACGTGATTTTACTATATTCATGTGCAAATAGGTGGAATGATTTTTTTTTTTGGAAAATCTGTAACGCAGTTTCCTAGAAAGGCGATTTATGCCAAAATCTAGACGGATACTGTGCTGACGTAATGCGTAGTTTTGCTACTTCCCAAGATTTTCTTGCAACTGTGGCGGATTTCGTTATGATTTCAGACTTCTCGGTTAATCGCCTGCCTGCCAACGAAATATAACTATTATCACCACTCCTACACACGAGCTGCCGAGCTTTTAGCTATTTTCTCAGCACCACTTTCCCATTTTCTGATTTTTTCCTCAAGGCGACATTTTGGATCCGATTCTGGGCTCCGTAATATGTTGCAGCGCAGCACGACGAACTGAGTCCCTTCGGCGGTAGCTTATGCAATTACAGCCTTTAAAACAAACTTTCTGGACCCTTAAATATGGAGCCTAGGGCTTCGGACACCTAGAGTAACGTAACTCTTAAAAAAAATAGCCACTTCACCTTGGAACTTTACAAAACCTACAGAAACGACCTACGCGCATGTTTTTTCATTTCTGACATGTTCTCCGATGGGTACCTCGAACGCGGAAAGCCACAAATTTATTTGGACAAGACAGAACATTTTGCGACCCTTATAATTAGGTTTTCAAGGAATTTTTTGCACAAGAAAACATATCAAAATCATCATCATCAACGGCACAACAACCGATATCCGGTCTAGGCCTGTCTTAAAAAGGAACTCCAGACATCCCGGCTTTGCGCCGAGGTCCACCAATTCGATATCCCTAAAAGTTGTCTGGTGTCCTGACCTACGCCATCGCTCCATCTTAGGCAGGGTCCGCCTCGTTGTCTTTTTCTACCATAGATATTGCCCTTACAGACTTTCCGGGTTGGATCATCCTCATCCATACGAATTAAGTGACCCCCCCACCGTAATCTATTGAGCCGGATTTTATCTACAACCTGACAGTCATGGTATCGCTCATAGATTTCGTCGTTATGTAGGCTACGGAATCGTCCATCCTCATGTAGGGGGCATCGACTGTTTGTATAATCCAGCTGTCGCTATATATTGGGAGAGCTAGCTTGCTGATTAGGTGGCAGATATGTAATCTGCCTGAAAATATCGATGAACATTTGGCCGCCATCAAAAATGCTCTTTCTTCTGATGTTATATATGTCATCGATCACGTCCCGAAAGGGCGTCACAAGATCTGGCTCACTGCGGAATCGTGTAAGCGGATCGATGAACAGAAGGGGTTGAAAGCTCTATTGACCGCTGCGAGTGATGTTAGGCGCGACGCACTCGAACTACCATACCGAACGAAATCCCGAGAAATTAAACGTAGTTACGCCGTGACAAGAGAGAATTTGCTATTGCACTGGTCAAGGAAGTAGAAGATACCGGAGAACGCAATGATTTCATCACGAAAGAGGTTCTATGTGGTTGCAAATCTTTTGATAGTCCTGTGAAGGTCGTTAATCGTCGACTTTTCATCCACGATGACGAGCAACTGAAGAGGTGGAAAGAACATTTCACCATGGTTCTTAACCGTCTAGGGTCGCAAAGATAATACTTAAAATAATTTATGAACATTTCGAAATCTTGATCGACAGAAACAGGCAGGTTTCCTCTCCGGATGTTTCTGCATTGACCACATCAACAACATTCGGATCATTTTGGAAGAGTGCGCGGATCTTGATTGTACCTGCTTTTCATCGATTTCGAGAAAGCTAGTGTGAACAGGGACTTTGTATGCAGTGTTTCACATAGGAAACCATTCCGGAGAAACTAACAGCTATTACCAGAGTGACATATGAATGTACAAAATGTCGCGGTCTGCATCGAGGTAAAATCTCGGACGATTTAAAGGAGTCCGCCATGGTTGCATGCTGCCGCCGATAATATTTCTCCTAGTTATCGCTGGCGTTTTCCATGCTGCCTTCTCTGGAGGGCGTGGAAGAATTCATTGGACTATGACACCTTCCCTCAAGCACCACGACTACGTTGATGGCTTATATTTGCTCTCTCATCGCGCCATGATCCTTGGCCAAATAGCTCTAGATTTGGAAAGAGAGGCAAGTAAATTTGGACTGAAGATAAACACCAACAAAACCAAGGTTGTCAGTTTCAGTCTGACGGGTCATCATAATCTTCCTATTTGCATTAATGGGTAGACCGTTGAAGGAATCAATTGGTATATCGCTTTCGCTGTCTTGTCTAAAATCTGGAAACAAATGAAGAACTTGGCCGGCGTATAGGCCTGGCACCCATACGTAATGTGATCGGAAGATGGAAGTGGCAGTGGATAGGTCCCACATTAAGAAGTGGCGACACCTCTATTGCTACGCCATGCAAAGGAATCGACTCTCCCAAGATGCCCTAAGGGCATCTGGCGCAGAATAGTAGAGGAAGGATTTCAGCGTCACGGGAAGTAGTGGGGGGAGTTGAAGAGCATTTCAGGTAACCGGAAACGGTGGTGTGTATTTTGTTGGGTAGGGTAGGTGAATGCATTTACGCACGCAGTGTTGGACTCTTGGTTAGGTTTGTCGTCGGACTACCAACTAAACACCTCCCCATCGTCAGAGAGTTAGCCTGAAACCGTTTCTTTTGATGCTCCGTCCTTTGTATCCGCTTAATTTTAGGCAGAGGTTTTTCTGATGGCGCAGTGTGTTGTTGTCTCTTGTTCTTCTTCGCCTTCTTCTTCTGAGCCCTGGAGAGCACCTGAGTGAAGTCTCCTTCAGATGTCGCTTCCTCCTTTCGTTTTTTCCCCAGTTCGCTCTGCAATGGGTTGTCAGCGATCCGTTTGGTACCCGTAGTGTTCTCTTCGGCTTCTCCTGTTTCATTAGCCCGTTTTTCACCCCCTTACCGACGTTTTTCTGGAGGAACGTCACAGATCGCGTGGGCTTCACAACTGCCGCGCATTTCTTGATAAGCCTTTCCTCTTCAGCTTGCGCCAGAGTAGTCGACAGCCCTCCCATTCAGCTTATATTCGAAACCATTTGGTTAGTTTCGGCAGTTTCCACTGGTTTGGTCTGGGTTCCTGTTTCTGTTGTAGGTGCCGCGTCACTTTGCGAGTCCTTCTCTCCATCGGCGTGTCCCGATGCCTCACTGGGTATTTCTGCCCTTATTGCGTCCTTCGCTGGGTGTTGGGGGAAACGGCTCATTTTCGTGCTGCGAATAAACGCAGCTAGCTCATTCTCCATTTCCACTATCTCCTCGTTTGATTTGTTTTCGTTCTCCATTTAAGTTGTTTACCAGTGCATCGTGTGCAAGGGAGTGGGCCGGAATAGTCAGGAACGGGTATACCGTCGGGGACAAAGCCCCTACCCCAGTTCCTTGATACCTAACCCACGATTAGCTAATCCCGAAACTTACGGACGGATCAGCGCTTGCTCGGGGCAACGCGATCTACTAACACCAATTCAATGCACACTACCCGACCAGGGCCCCGAAGGGGCTGACTCCTATTAAACGCTACAATTATCATCACATCACCCCGTCGACGTCGGTAGAGAGTTGTCAACGGCTCTGGGGACTTCCAGTCTGTTCCGGCGTGTATCGGTCATTAGCAGTTCGCTCTTCACCGAGAAACTTTCTCGAGGCTATTACCTAGGACGCAGGTAGTATACCAGCTAGGGGTCAGTACTACTTGCTCGGGGACGCCACTCCCCGTATCGACCCGTTAAGGATCGTTAACGATCCCTGAGGGAGGCGGGGGTGCGTAGGTGTGGTTTATACCTTAGATAACAGGTCAGCCTATAAATAATGTAATCGACCCCATTGCTCGGTAAGCAAAGAAGAAAAGATAAACCCACGTAAATTTTCTTGCCCATTTCATTCATTTGAGTACATTCAAGTGCACACTATCCACGAGAAAATTTCTCTATAAAAACAATATTATCTACACATTTTGAAAATCATCCACAAAATTGAGCGGAAATCAAATTTCGCGCTGTCTGACCACTGAGCAAGCCAAAAACGCACGTAGACGGTCTCTAGTATGTTTTCGTAAATATTATTACAATCATAATTGCACTGGGCCGTGATTCATTTTAAAATAAATGTTCCATGGATATAATATCTTCCAAACAATTCCAAAACGCTGGAAGAAAATTATCCACACATATCCAAGCATCCAAGCTTTTTTGCAATTGAAGGAAAAATGCTTACATTACATACTTACGTAAGGATGTAATTTTGGTGAAATTAGATTCAAATTGCTCGGGAAATCGTTGATTTGTGAGAATCAGATTTAAAATTTCAATAAACTTTGATATTTTACTGGAACGAATTAATCAGTTCATTAATTGTTTTTAGGTAGGTGGAAAAAATGTGGAAGATGATGTTCGGGAGATAATTATAGATTTGGATTGTTTGCTTAAGTAGACGGCTATTAAGTATCTCGGATAATTCAGATGTTGTATTAATTATGATGGATTTGAAGCAATGACTTATTTATGATCCTATTCCATGTTGGAAGATAATTTCAAGTGGGAAAGATTTAGTTCGTGTTTCTGTAGAAAACGGGGAAAAGCCAAATAAAACATCCTTAAACGTGGACTACTCTGTTTATACGCAACCATAAATACAAAGTGAAATATGAATATTTCAAAAAGATTCCAGACATGTTACATATCCCAATATCCCCAAGCGGAGGCTTACAAACATCAACCATGTTTGAAAGTATTCGACCCACGCAGAAAGGACAAGTTCAGAGGTTTGACGAGAATACGTAAAACCGAGCGCATAAAACATGTCAAGATGAGGCGTACCCGCTTCGTATGCATATTTCATTCATCCCTGAATCAAAATTCTATCCCTGTAACTACTTTTATGCAATGTCGCTTTGCACTTTATTCACTTCTATGTTTAGTGATTATAAATTCGCAGTACATGCTCTAATTTGAACCGCACAGACGGGAAAGTTTGTAAAGCGGAAATTTCCTATTTGAAAGAGCTTTTCACGTAACATTGATATTAACTACGTTGTTTTCAGGAGCACGAGACACTAATATGTTTACCAGATATGAAAAAGCGTGTTCCTGGGAACTGCGTAGGACATTACTATGTACATGTCATCTGATTTTCCACTTGCGAAGGGTAAGATTTCCACGGTAAACAAACGAAGGCGGATTTACGCAATCCAGGTGAACACAATAGGACTTGATTTATTTAAAATATGAAACCAAATGTCGTATTAAATAACCAATTTGTCCATAGAAAATATAATGTCCTGAATACACAATTAACAGGAAAAATGGTCAGTGAAAGTTATGAGAAGATTAAATTTTATTGGCTATAAACTTTCCTATTTTTCCACTTTTCAATGGCGCTCACATAACACGTTTATGCGTTTTATATTTTCCACAGGATTAAGATCCTCCGGGTACACTGCATCAGGATGCATTCATACTTGATTGATATTGTCAGGTGGAGTTTATGGCAGGCTAGATATAAACCCTCTGTTGGCTCAAATTCTCAGAATTATGCAAGCAAGGATTACAGGATTTCGCGAACATTTCTATATTTAACCGCTTTGGTTACTGCGGTTATGAGAGAAGTTATATTTTGAATCGCGTATAGGGAAAACACCGGGAATAACCGTTTCTGAATCAAATGCAAAAGTTTTTTGTTTAGTTAAGCTAATTGGATATCGCGAAACAAAAGTTATCTGCTTTGCATGGAAGCAGATAATCCGCATCCGTTTGGGCTTTGTTTGGTAGCATATTTTTAACGTTCAGTGAAGTTTGAGTAAAAAGGATAAATTTAAAATGCGTTGGAAGTTATGTAAAGCTAGAGTACTTCATAGAAGGATAGAATGGATAGGAGTATCACACTCAATTCAGTTGATAGTTGACAGCACATCACCAATAAAAATCGATTCCGTGTGTAGAGAGTTCGTTTTAATCAATATTTGATGCAAAACCCCAACCCTATGCCCGAAAAGAGTGACGAACTCAATCCAAATAAGCCGACCTAGCTACTGAACGGTACAAAAGCTAATGAAAAATAAGTTCGTAGTCTGTCTCTTCTAGTGGTTCCAGGTACTCTTCGTTGCGGAAGAGAAAAGGTAGAGACTCCAATGGTATGACAACTTACCTCAGGTAGCTACTATCTCAAATCCTTGTTATACAAGGTCCAATGAATCCCTCGAAAAGTGGCTTTCGCAAATAATGTCGCGCTTTTTGTTGAGAGTCCAGAGTTTGCACCCACTTGATGACGGACCGTCCAGTCCATATCCATCACAGGTGAAAACATCCGTGCAGTTAGGGTGCTTTTGGAGGAAGACCAGCGTTTCACTGTTGACGAAATTGTTTCTTTAGTAGATCTAAATTACCGGAGTGTATGTCCATTCCATCAAAAGAAGGGAAATTGGATCTTCAACGATGTCAGCGCGATGAGTTCCTCGGCTTCCTTCTCTGATAAGAAGAAAAGGCTGTTTGGAAATTTTCTACAGGTTACTGGCCTGTTATTCTAAAAAATGAAAATGTTTTCTCAGTCATATAGTCACCTGTCAGGTTCACCACTGGTTGCTTACACGTACGCTTACCATTTGTTTGGCCGTTGAAGGAATCTCTTGGAGGTCAAGGGTTCAATCTCCATGAATAGGTTGAATTTTTTGTCCGTGATCGGTTAACGATTCAGTCTTCAACTTTTTTTTTACGACGGAATAAGGAAACTTCCAAAAATTCTGGGACAATGTGTTTTAGTACAAGGGTCTATGTATATACATATATATCGTCGCTATTCATCCCTTGGTGAAGTACAACGCGCCAACCACACATCGCTCGCGGTTACCTGTACCCTTCGGCTACCCCCTCGACTTAGTGAAGCGCTCTCCTCGCACACCCCTCTACTGTTCTGCACCAAGTGCCCTTGGGACGACCCGCTCATCGGTTGGGAGAGTGGATTTCACTACATGGCATAGCCCGCAATGCAATTATGCCGCTCCTTAAAGTGTGACCTACTCACTGCCCCTTCCGTCTTCCCATCACAGAACAAGGGAAGTTTTTAAATTACTAGCTAAGCTCGATGTGTTAAAATCTTTCGGTCCTGATGATATCTCGCCCATAGTCCTGAAAAACTGCGCCTCTTCCCTGGCTAGACTTCTGCGCAAACTTTTTCATCTGTCTTTACGCCGCTTTCCATCGGCTTGGAAAATCGTTAATGTCCAGCCCATACTTGACTTGTGATCCCTCTAACTACCAACCAATAGCATTAACTTCAACTGTGTCAAAAATGTTTGAAAAACTTATCAACTCTAAATTAATGTCCTATTTTGGCTCAAACCAACTTATTAATGACAGGTAATACGGATTTCGTTCGTTGTGCTCAACCGTTGACTTGATGACACTTCCCATGGAAAACTGGAATCATTGTCTTCATAATCACGGCGAGGTCAAAGTGATTGCCCTTGATATTTCGAAGACTTTTGACAGAGTATGGTACCCTGCTCTCCTAGCCAAACTTCGCGCATTTGGTCTTGATGACAAGCTGTTCAAATGGATTGAAAGTTTCTTTAACGGCCGTTCTATTCGAGTTGTATTGGCCGATGTTGAATTAGATTTTTATACCCAAAATGCCGGGGTACCTCAAGGTACTTTTCGGTCACCCGCCTTCTTTCTCATCTTCATTAATGGCCTTTTAAGTAGCAATTTCAATCCAATCCATAGCTTTGCAACACCTTTGACTTCGCGTATTCTCTTGATTCGCTGGTTTACTCTCGTGTTTGAGTCATCGAAAAAGGGCATATCGTCTATTATTACTCGGAAAAAAGCAAATCGTTTTCAATTCAGTGCTTCTAAATCCCAATGTTGTCTCATTTCGAATAAACTATATGCTCCCCCCTCCTCACAGTCTATTTCTGTGGGATGGTGGGAATATTTCCGGCTCACCCTCACTCAACATACTGGGCATTAACGTCTCTAGTAAGTAGAGCTGGACCGACCACATCTTCGGCATTGCGAAAAATGCGATGAAATGTCTTGCGTTTCCGAGCCTTTGCAAACAATATTTTTAACCATTCGATCTAGCGCACTACAAGACTCACGTTAGACCTAGACTCGAATACAACTCTCACATTTGGACGGGTATAACTGCACTAGCTGCTCTTTATAAAGTTCAACGAAGAGCTTTTAGACTCATCAGTGATGTGAACATTACATCACAAATTGAGCCCCTTGAGCACAGACGAAATGTTGAATGTCTTTTTTTCCTCTATCGTTATTATAGCGGTCACCGCTCCCAGGAAATATCAGATCTTATCCCTTGTAAAACCTCTCTCAAACGCAACACTCGGCTAAGTAGCCGCTCCCATCCCCATACTCTAAGGGTTAGTGCTAGTCGCAGCGTGAAATACCACGAATCTTTCTTATCTTGAACTATACGAATATGGAACAGACTTCTGTCTTCTCGTCTGACTATGCTTAGGCAAGGAGTGCATCGCCACTTCCTTCAGGCTTAACCCCTTCCCTTCCAAACCCTAACTTCTTTCCTCCCCGCCAAGGCTGTTCTATAGCTTTATAGCACCAAAGGGCATCCCCTGAGCTTTGGCATCATAATAAAAAAAACACTGCTTTCACTAGTAAGTGGCAGTCTGAATGTAATTTAATTTAATATTCACTGTCCGTTGAAACTGGAATGACCTTATCAATCCTGCGTGTCTGGCAAGTAGCACAGAATCTTTGATTTGACCTTGTAAGACGAAAACCGGGATAGCCCCATCAAGCTTGATTATTTGCAGTTGATCAGTGGAAGTGCTGGAAGAACCCTTCCAGCTCGGGACATAGTTGCGCTTTTTTTCAACCGCATCCCGATAACCAAAGACGGGAGACGTAGGCCTCGTAACCATTCGTATGAATGTCAAAACAAGTGTTTGGTTAGAACCGCCATCTAAACTTGGGAAGGCGATGATGAATATGGGAGAAAGTGAGTGTGAGAAAATTACTAACTGTGGAATTTGAACAATAGTGAAAATAGTGATAAAAAGTTGTATATATTAGGCTAAGGAATTAGGTTTCAAAAGCGAACACTTTGTTTCATTGAACCTAAGCGTAGGGCAGAGGTACAGCTTTGATCACCTCTGCTTATACGGAAAAAGCCTAACGAACTGTCCGTTCCTATGATTCTGCACAGGCCAGAGGTACAGTTCTAAAGGAGGCTTCTCTGGGAGAGCGGACGACAGCTTCCGAGCTATCCGCCCCTGAAGCTGTTTCCACGTTAAGGCTCCTCTAAGGCAACACCAGTGGACGACCGTGACATTGGTTCACACCACAGATATCTTCCCCTATCTACTATTGGTCCTTTCACTGGTGATGAAATTAGGCCTTATTAAAGGTACTGTATTAAAAATTAATAGAGTGGGTGTTCGCATATCCCGACGAAGACACGAACGAGTGGCTCAGGCAGTGCTGCTCTTCCCTTAACGATGTGTGGAAGGGTGCGCGACCAACCCTGAAAAGGGTCTCTGAGCTGCCATCGTTCAAAAAGTGCTTTCTTTCGCATCTAAAAGAAGAGCGTAATGGTGCTGGGGTTCTGGAACAATTTGTTATCCAGAATAACCTCAACACCTCCTCCTGGATGTCTAAAAAGACTTTCAGGTTAATTTTGTTAACGACCTATGTGACGGCGACACCACATCGACTAACCTAATCATAAGAAGTCAACAGAGAGATAAAGTGATACTATAATGCTCTGCATATTTCCCTTATGACGCAGAAGAACTTCCCAGTGGGATATTCACCAGAGCTATCCAATATGCCAAAAGTAAAGACATGGGGGTAATAGCAGGATGTGATGTCAACGCTCACCACATATACTGGGAAAGTTCCATCATCAATGTAAGAGGATCGAGACCACTGGAGTATCTAGTAGGAACCGATCTGAGGATCCTTAATTTGGATAATAAACCCACTTTCTTCAACGTGGTCAGGCGATAGGTTGTTGACATCATGGTGGCATCCCCTGACATCGCCGTTCTAGTCGGAGAGCGGAGAGTATCAGATGATATCACATTCTCGGATCACATTTCTTAATGGGCATTAATCCGCCTCCACCCACTCCATTTCGGAATCCGCTGAGACAGACTAGGCGACGTATAAAATAGAACTGAACGCGCGAGTCACGATCCCAAATCTATTGCTGCAATTGAGAAGACAACCCAGATGATCACAACTAGCATGAGAGAAGCTTTCGAAGAGAACTGTCCACTCAAGATGCCAAAGAAGGGTAAAACACCATGATGGAGCTCGGATTTGGCAAGACAGAGAAGAACGACAAGGATGCTCCTCAATCGCGCTCTCAAGTGTGATGCAGCCGCTGGTTTGAATCACTATAAAGAGGCACAGAAGGCTCTAAAGAAGAGCATAAGATTGGCAAAACAATCATCATGGAGACGCTTTTGCGAAGAGACTAACTCTCTTGAGGCAACCTCAAAGCTGAAACGGATTCTTGTTAAAGAACGTAGCCAGAAGCTGGGTTATTTACGTTTACAGAGCGGGAGGTACACAGAAAGCGATGAACAAACGGCAAACCATTTGAATGAAGTGCACTTCCCAGGCAGCATCCGAAATCTAATCTCGATTCTGACAGGTGCATACAGCCCTCAACCGAATCTGGCATGCAAAGTAGTTTCATGGATACAAGTCTGCAGGTCTGGATGGCATCATCCCTGCTCTAGTAATAGAAGAAGTCGATGCCCTGGGTCAACATATTCGGAATATATATCGTGCATGCCTATCCAACGCTTATATTCCAATTAACTGGCGTGATGTGAAGGTAATATGTATTTCCAAACCAGGGAAACCCGCCTACACATACGTAAAAAGCTTCCGACCGATCAGTCTAACGTTCTTTCTACTAAAAGGACTAGAAAGGCTAGTAGATCAGTTTATAAGGGATACACAATTCCTAAGTGGCCACTTCACCATAGGCAACACGTCTACCAGAGAGGTAAATCCACGGAGACAGCACTCTATGAGCTCACGGCAAAATTTGATAAGGCGATGTCCGAAAACGAATACACCTTAGGCGCATTCATGGACATCGAAGCGGCCTTCAATTATGCCTCATTCGAAGCGAGACAGCATGAAATCGAACCGCTGTTAATCAGTTCGACCCTTCACATGCTAGAATGGGGAAAAATCCACATATTGGTCGGCCAGAAGTCTATTGAGGGAGGATGTCTTAGGGGCTGTCCACAGGGAGGAAAATTCCGACGGGTCAGTCATGGAAGGCGGATCGGGCGCAGGGGTGTTTTCGGAGAATTCGATTATGTAACTGGTCCAATCCATCGGAAAAATTGCGACCATATTCCAGGCGGAGATATGTTCCATTTCATTGGCAGCAGTAGAATGTCTGCGACAAAAATGGAAGAGCCGCACCATTCGAATCTGTTTCGACAGTCGAGTAGCATTATCAGCACTAAAAGCAACGACATATCAAGCCAGTTGGTGTGGAGTTGTCATCAGGTGCTGCTGAACGAAAAATTCCTGATATGAGTGCCGGGGCACTCAAACATAGCGACTGGCTCGCCGAGGGTCTGGATCCACAATGGTGGGACCAGAACCAACTGTTGGCACCCGGCCATGCACGATCAAGTCTACTCTGAAGGGTGAAATTGCAAGGATTTATGCAGCCGAGTCGAGAAATTTGAACTCTTGTCGGCAAGCGAAAATCTTTGTGAAAGAATCTGGGGTTTCCGGAACGGCATTTTTGTTGACCCTTAAGAAGTGGGACATGAAAATCCTAGTAGGGCTTTTAACGGGACACTGCTCTTTAAACGACCATATGGAAAATATTGTGGTGGTAGTTTCGGCTATGTGCAGCCAATGTGAGAAGGAGCAGGAAACCGGCCCTGCATTTTTTATGCAGCTGCCCGACTTCTCAGATCTCAGACGAAGACACCTTGGCAAGGTTTTCTTCAATGAAGAATCTGCACACTCTCTGCCTCTGGAGAATGTTTTCAGATTCGCTAAAAAACCTGCGAATGCCGCAGGTGGGAAGGCATTATGGGGATAGTACAATGGGCCTAACAATGGCCTGAGTGCTTGGAGCTGCGACTCCCTAGTAAACTAAACTAAACTAAGCTAGCATATCCCAACCTCATCTCAAGACATCTTCCCCTGGCCCATGCCCTCGAAACATTATAAGAAGAAAGTTCAGAATATCCTTTAAAGACACCTTCAATTTAATCCATCCCTTTAAGTGTAACAGATCATGTACTCCCTTCTGAATACCGTGATACTGCATAAACCATGTTATTATTAGCCACACTTTTGTCAATATTAAATTCATAATATTTGGGGAGATAAGCATATACCACACAGCTAAGATGACTTGGGTTTCTCTTGGTTGATTCTGTGATTACTCCCTAAGAAGCAAGCAGTGCCGTTTAAATCCCCGAAGTAAATCAAATGAGAGTTTCTGTGTGAAATTCTATTACACCGAAATTTCTGGTAATTCATATTCCATAATAGTTTTGATATGAAATCCAATTTCCACCGTCGACAGTAACAATGTGGAGCTCCACGTATAAATGTTTTACCTTTGGGGTTGATGGGAGGACTGTTTATGTAGCATATTCTGCTGGGTGGTATGTTAACCTAAAATGTTATTTCACTCAAAATTGCACGTGTCCTTGAGCAACAGTCGCATGTTGTGGAACAACCAAAATTGGATTTATTCCTTTGAAATGCGCCTTGAATCAATTCAAATTTCAATTGATCCTTGAAGCTTATTTTGAACTCTACCAATACCACTAATCTCAACTTTCAACCCTAGTCTTACCTCACAGAAAATCACCAACACAATTAGACCGCATGTATTGAATTGCAACTGTGAATTCCATTCATTTGCGAATAGCAACGACGCATTGATTTTCTTCGATATCAGATAAATGGCAATCAATTTCTCTTCTTGATCCTTAGACCATGGGAAAATTCAATTACAAACCTTCCCATTCCATTTGTGTGTTTGCCTCGCCTGCTATTGACTTAATCAAGGAAACTGAAACCAAGCGAAGGACTCGAACCTTGCACCAGTTTAAAGGAGTAACTGAAATTCAGTGAAGTATAACAATTAAGTGAAAAGTTTATCTGTTGGAATTCAAAAGTGGTGGAAATTAAGTTTATTGTTTTTGAGAAAACCACCTCATGAAAGAGGGTAAATGTCAATGGTTTTGAAAGAAATTGTATAATTATGGACCACTGCCCGGGGAAGTTACACATGCTGTTGCTGGTCCTTTGATCAATCTCTCTGCACAGCAGTGAACTCTGAGGATATTGTTGAAAGGTTGGCATGATTGTTTTTCATGTAAACCTTGAATTTATTCACAATGTCTGAAAGTAAACGAAAAGTTTCGTAATGAAATTCACCTGTTACTCCGAATTTCATCCAAGTTTTATACGTGGTAGAATAAATTAGCCACAATGGCTGGATATGCCCAAAGTAAGCCATGAGATACATTAAGGAAATTAATATTACACTAGTTGTGGGCTCTTTTGAGGCCGCACCCAGAAGAGAAAAGTTCTACGACCATCATACAAAAAAGATACTCGAAATGTTTAGCCGAACCAAGCTATTCCGTGAACCTTTAAAATTAATGATTCTGAATTGAAACCATTTCGATATAAAGGGAATTGACTCCTCAAACTTCATTTTCCATCACGCATAAACGATGATACATATGTGTCTGCTTTGAAGGAAGCTGCCGGAAAGTCTCGATGAGTTGAAGGACCTGCTATATAAAAGATTCAGATATGAAAGATATCTGTAGATGGAAATTGAGGCAGAAGCCAAAGTAATTGGTGGTGGAAACTGGGACATCATGAGAGGCGGTTTAATGAAAACTCTGAGGAAAGGTTGGAATACGTTCAAATGAACAAACAACTGCAATTTTGTGGAAACTTTACGCCAAATAACTCCTTCGATATGTTCAATTGCTTTTATCAAAAGCTAATCGAAGGCTACATAACTAATAATAAAAGATTGGTATCTTATGTAAAGCGGAGTTGGAACGTCTGCTTGAAGGTCTCAATTACGGCTAGCCAACGATCAATGTCCTCATGCATCCCTGCCCTCTTCCCTCAACACAGATGCTGAATACATCTAGAAATATCCTAGGGCAATACTCAGACTGAAGTTTTCACCGGAAGGGACATATAATGAATTAACACCTTTGTTCACCTGAGTGAGGATTCCATCCCATTCCAGGATGTCATTCACCAGTTGCACCGAAAAGTTAACGAAAATTGCAAATTGCATTGGAAACCTAGTTTGCTCTCCTGAACTAGATGATAAAGCCATAGGGTAGAAGGCTAGGTGGTGATTTTATTATAAGAGGAAAGGGATACAGATTCAAGAATTGACTTGTTCCGACTTATCACTAACATACCAATCGGGAGTACCATCTGAATGGCCCTGAATCTATGAGCCATAAAGTAGGCTATTGATGCTGGACTCGTAAGGTGCTGTGGTTGACATCTAAGTTCCAGCATAACAAAGGGACTGATACCTTACGAATTCGAAGTTTTTAGCCTGGTTTTTAGGTCACCTATATATAATGACATTTCCTTGCGATCGTCAATTGTGGTAATGATATAATAAGTGCTACTAGCATTCTGCATAATTTAGCGAGGTGTAGGTAAGAACTTAATACTTTTCAAAACAGGTCTTATTTTTAAATAAAGAGAACTGAGAAATAATAATAATCGTTGGCGCAGCAATCTATATTGGGTCAGGGCCTTGAAGTGTGTTAGAGCACTTCATTCAAGACTGTAACGGTACACTACAGGATTGCAGCATCCTATAGGAGGCAATGTGGTCAGTATTGCGCTCGCCTGAAATTATTACCCTGATCAGGTACTCATTTACAGCTGAGTCGACTGGTATCCGACGTCAAATCACGATACAAATCTTACTGCCACCAATGAGATTTGAACCGTGACCTTTCGTACAACAGCCTCGTGCTCTAACCACGCAGCTATCCGGACACTGAGAACTGAGAAATATAATCTTAAAAGGGAACGATCCCATTCTCAGAAACTATATAGGTATGCTAAAGGGCAGATTGTTTTTAATAAGGGAAAACTCCAATATATATAAGTGCATATATCGATACTTTGGGGGCCAATTCCTCCTTTTCTAAGTGCTTACATTTTTTTTTTAAGAAAGGTAATAATAGTAATTTTCCTCTAACTTAAAATTCAATGCAAAAGTCCCTACCGCGTCAGTTTTGCATCTCACGGCCATGCAGAAAATAAATAATCAAATAAAATGTAGTATGGGCCCCAAAATTGGAAAATTTGGTACGAATCCGATCATATACAGTAGGATAATAATCCATGACACAACTGTGGTACACTAGGAGACAACAGAGTAAACTTCGCGTTCACGAAAACTGATTTTTAAGAAGATAGCCCGTTCTGAATAAACATAAAATAAGTTAAAAACTAGGAAGCGTTGACAGAAAAGCCTTCATTCCTAGTTCATATAGTTTACGTTTGTTCGAATTATTTATTTTTAAAGGTTTTGTCTAAAACAAAGTGTTATTAAAATCGGTTTACTGTCTCTTTGTCTGTCACACATTTTGTCAAGGACTACTCCTATTGATACGACATTTGGTGGAAGGGTCCCAATCATTTAAGGCATTACAAAAAGAGCTAATTTTTTTTGTGGTACGGAAGTAAAAATAAAAGGACACGGTTGCATTAACTTTATAGCTCCTGCTAGATACACGGTATTTCTTCGGCCCTCCCTTGAGGGGCTATTATTTTATTTTTAATTTATGAGTAAGTTTGCTGTTAGACCGTCATGATTCCAGACCTAACGAATTTTCCTTGCTCCCGCCCCTTGAGTTTTTATATCCACGGGTACATGCGCACTTCCCCAACCATTATATGTTCTCTGTTCATCTAAGTGACTTCGCGTTCAATGCGTTGAATCTGAAGCAATGGGATAGCATGTGTTCTAGGTTCTGTAATGCGTTGTTAGTTCTTCAATAGCTCGCGATATGTCCTGGAACGTCAGTGAACAGCACACCCATAGTGATCACCAGGCAATAATTTTTGACCTGAAGAGCGAGACAAGCGGCTGGAAATCCGTTCGTCCAAAAATGAAGAGAACGTCAGGTTGGTCTGCGAAAGCAATTGACGAGCAAACTTTCATAGATGCATGGTTGGACCAGGACACTATACAAGGTACACCATCGGAAAGAGCCCTTCATATCACGAAGTGCATCGCGAAGGCATGCGATTCATCAATGCCGAGACGTTATACTTTCCCCAGTAGAAGGCCTAACTCATCATCAACAACGGCGCAACAACCGGTATCCGGTCTAGGTCTGCCCTAACAAGGCACATCCCGGTTTTGCGTCGAAGTCCACCAATTCGATATCCCTAAAAGGTATCTGGCGTCCTGACCTACGCCTTCGATCCATCTTAGGCAGGGTCTGCCTCGTCTTCTTTTTCTACCATAGATATTGCCCATATAGACTTTTCGGGTGGGATTATCCTCATCCATACGGATTAAGTGACCCGCCCACCGTAACCTATTGAGCCGGATTTTATCCAAAACGCGCGAACGCGGCCAAGAGTTCGCAATTCTTCTTGCTAAGAATCCAAGTCTCCGAGGAATACATGAGGACTGGCAAGATCATTGTCTTATATAGTAAGAGCTCTGTGCCATCGGACCAGACGAGCGGCTCAGAGAGCAATGGGTAGGATTGATCAGGAGGTGAAACAGCGAGCTTGCAAGGAAGCCCGAAGAAACCTGAAGCTGACTATACAGCGATGCAAGAGGGACTGCTTCCAGAAACTCTGCGCAGAGGGGGATATAGACCCATGGGGAAGCGCCTACAGAGTTGTGATGGGGAGGTTTAGAGGTCAGTCAGCTTCACAAATTACATGTCCGATCTCCTACTGAAAATCGTTCAGGGTTTGTTCCCTCAGGAGAACACAAGGGGTTACAATCTACATACATCTTTAGATATTTCTGTAATACGCCCAGTAACGAAGGAAGAAGCACTGGAGATTTGCGGTAGGCTGGGAGACAACAAAGCGCCTGGCCTTGACGGCATACCAATCAAAGCCCTTAAGCTCGCCATCAAATCGAGGCCAGACATATTCTTAGAGTTGTTTGCTTGGCGGATGGGATCTTTCCTAAGACATCGAAAAAACAAAGTTTAGTATTGTTTCCTGAACTTGGTAAGCCTCCTGGTCAACCATCTTCCTACAGGCCGATATGTCTATTGGACACTATGGGCAAAATGTTGGAGAGAATAATCTACAACAGATTGCTCCTGGCTGTAGAAAGTTTGGGAGGCTTATCAGGCATTCGTTTTCCGTACGGCCAGATCAACGGTCCACGCCATCAAACTGGTCACTGGTTTAGCTAAAAATGCGATGCACGGAACGGGTAGCACTAGCAAGTATTGTGCTGTGATTACCCTTGGCGTTCAACTCTGCCAGTTGGAACCTTATGAGAAGGCCATTGAAGGCGATTGGTGTACCAAGTTACTTAACAGATAGATGGCTCTGGTACGATGCAGACAATGGAACCAAAAAATACATTATTTCCGCGGGTGTTACACAGGGCTCTGTGCTGGGACCGCTATTGTGGAACATCATGTATAATAATGTCCTCAATGTCCCAGTTGCTAACAAAGTAACAATAGTGGGTTGCACCGACGACTTAGCGGTCATTGTTGTTCTAAAAGATCTAGCGGATGTGTAATTGTATTCATCCGAAGCGATCACTGCTATAAAGAAGTGGCTGAAAGATGCAGGTCTTGCACTCGCGGAGGATAAAACAGAGGCGGGGCTTATCACGAAGCGGCGTAAGGAAACCACCGTTCCTATCAGAATGGGGAAGCATATCATCACCTCAAAGTCAGCAATTAAATACCTTGGAGTGATGATAGATGCGAGGCTGAATTTAAAGCAGCACTTACAAAATGTTTGCACCAAATGTTGGTGCTTATATCTAGAGTGGTGAGTTCTATATGCTTTATGCAGCGCCAATTTGATCAACTGCATTGCGTCAATTTATTCAACTGCATTGTATACCGCATGCAATGCTCAAAAGATGAGCACGATATATAGAAAGACCTCCCTAAGGCTGTACTGTGGTTATAGATCCATATCGGACGAAGCGGCATATGCAGTAGCCGAATTGATGCCGATCCACATTTTGGCCGGTGAGATGGCACGTATCTATGATGGACCCGATTCTTCCTATGATCGGCAAATAAAAAACGCCGAAAGGGAGGAATCCTTAAGCAGGTGGCAGCAAGGGTGGGAACAGGCAAAAAAGGGTCGATGGACTCACAGACTGATTCCCAGCAACAAGGTGTGGACGCAAAGAACGCATGGTGAGATAAATTATGATCTCATGCAGTTTCTCACGGGACTTGGCGGTTACCGTAAATATCTCTATAGGTTTAAACTGGACAGAGCCCACCCAACTGTGTCAGCTGTGACGGTTTTCCGGAGGAATCGGAATGTTTTCTTCCATTGTCCTATATTTGCTGAGGAAAGGCAGAGTCTAGAGGCAACATTGGAATTAACACTGGCACCGGAAAATATAATTGGAAAAATGCTTGCATGCCAGGAGAGCTGGAATCCACTGAATGACATGGTACGGCGGATTCAGTGTAGATCAAGAGAGGCAGAAGAGGCGAGAAAGGCGCGGTTGCGAATGCAATCGATGGGCAAAGGGAAAGGCTAGAGCCATGTCCACCCCGCGACGAAATATTTTGTGGTGGTTCCGCGGAAAAGAGGACAGGAGTTAGGAGGTAAAAATCCCACACGCTGGAATATGGGTACCAGTGTCTTTGGAAGATTTCCATCTCCGGAAAAAAAGTCCTCTAATGCGATACCGTATCTTGAACAATTCAGGGAATTATACAGTACTTCTGTAATACCCTTCGTGTCCTGTAAGGAACAGTGTAAGGGTGATAGTTTCTTTTCGCAAGACTCTATTCTATCCCATATGTGCTACCTGAGTCCATTCACTTTCTCTAATGCAACACACGCATTTCCCGACAACCAACGCTGCGTCGTTTTTTCGATATACAATCTTGACAGTTCCCTTCTCCGTACATCCGGATGACACATACAGCAGCATGAATCTCATTATTCTTATTATTAGTTATCTCGGACTGTGTTTCGAGCTGTCGTCATTTGGCAACTTTCATTGGTAAGTGCCACAGTTGTATTCGCCACCATTTAACAGTCAAGTTCACAAATTCTAGATGCCTCCTTAGCATCAATCATCACCTTCCCCCCGGCTTATTGAAGATGACCTTGACTTTTACCTTGACAATGTTTTTCTTCTTGCGATTTGTGATGATTATAACTTCTTCTCCGCTGCCAACGTAACCTTACCTCTTTTTAACGAGGATTTCACTGCTTTGTTCCGTAGATTTTTGTATTATCTTAATGTTTTGTAGTGGCAACCATAGCTAGGCCTTCAACGTAGGTGACAATGGGACCCTCTTCTGGGACGATTATACATCACATTCCATTCCACAGTATGGTGAATGTGATGTATAATCGTCCCAGAAGAGGGTCCGAGGACGTACTTTCTGTCATCGATAAGGCATTCTCCGCTATCTTGCTAGGCCGGATAGCCCCATACGCCCAGAACATCATTGACCCATACGAACCTATTTCAGCTTACAAAAACTGTTCCGCTCGAAACGTCTCACCATAGGGTCAAAGCTCTTATTGTACAAGACTATGATCTTGCCAGTCCTCATGTATTCCTCGGAAACTTGGGTTCTTAGCAAGAAAAATTGCGAATTCTTGGCCGTGTTCGAGTGAAGAAGCCTCCGAAGAATTTTTGGTTCCCCACATGAGGAAGGACGATTCCGTAGCCTACACAATGTAGAAATCTATGAGCGATACCATGACCGTGCGGTTGTGGATAAAATCCGACTGAATAGGTTACGGTGGGCGTCCATAATCCGTATGGATGAGGATGATCCAGCCCGGAAAGTCTATAAGGGCAATGTCTATGGTAGAAAAAGAAGACGAGGCAGACCCTGCCTAAGATGGCGTGATGGCGTAGGTCAGGACGCCAGACAGCTTTTAGGGATATCGAATTGGTGGACCTCGGCGCAAAACCGAGATGTCTGAAGTTCCTTATTAAAGCAAGTCTGCATTTTGTCACGCTTGGTTAAAGTTTTATTATTTTTCAGGATTATCCTGTAGTTGGTATATTTATATAGAGAGAAGGACAAAGGTTCCGATTAGTTTATGTTCTCCCGCAAGAACAGCGGGAAGCGTTTAATACTCAAAGATAATAATAGCTCGCCCATAATTTATAAAGGTGATCATAAAATTTGTCAAGTATTCTGCACAAATAGGACCAACTTCAGTGTAGTCCTTGGACCAGACTCCATTTAGGGTGGAAGTATATGACTATATGGGGGGAAGTGAGGCTTGCCAACACGCACTAAAAAACAAACATCCTTCGACAAATAATAGTGTAGCCTTGAAAAGATAACACCTTTGACCAATGTATTCACTACAGGAGAAAAAATTTATTGTTCAATGATCCTTAACCTAATTTAGATTTTTTTTGTTGAGGATGCTAAGAGTCCCGAGTCCGCATCCACTTGATGACGGACCGGACCACTTGGGAAGGAACTTACTTCCTCTCTTGTGGTCCACGGACTCCTCTCTTTGCGTTAACCACCCAAGTTCAAAAAGAAAAGAAAAAATCTTGACTGATGGTGTTCGGCCTGGTGTAGGTTTGAACTTGTGACGGACTCATGTCGTGTTTGCGATTCTATATAAATGGAGCGATTACCATCTGTCGTCACTTTCAATAACGCTGCTCCCAGGGCAGAAGTGAGGCAGCGTCTGATGAGTTGTCCCTGCCCTGGATGAAACCGTCAATGAAGATTTTTTCTAATCTAGATATGTTAGGAAAGATTCAACGAATGGTAAGATATACGATAACATCTTGCGCTCTCTAAATCAGTTACAGTTTTCAAAAAACCTGATTCATGGTTGAAAGAAATTTATAACCGGGGAGACAAACCCACATGCAATTTGGTTGTTATGGAAGGGGAGGTGTAGGAAATGGCCACCAAGAATTCAATAGCGAGGCAGTATTAAATCCCATAGAAACGCAAGAAGAAAAAGTTGAAGTATCAGGATTTGTCTTCACTGTGAGACAAAATTAAAATTGTCCTTGATAACGAAACATATTTCATCTACAGTCCCCAGACAATATAAACACTTTTAATTGAAATCGGTTTCCTTGAAACATCAACAAATTAGGCATGAATACAAAATTATCGGTTTACATTTCTAATTTCCCATCGAAATAGATTCAAGTAAATTTTAATCCCTGCGCTAATAATAACCTCATTTATATTTCTTACAGATACCACGGCGGGACTACCTGTCAGACCTGCGCGTATCACATTCCGTCGAGAATAAATTTCAAATTGAACCCCCATCGAGAAGCTGAGAAAGATGGAAAACTCTTATCGTCGTTTTTTGAAAAAAATTAAATCGATGAAAAATTCATATCTATCGAAACGGAAATCCAGTGCATATCGAAACAGATAATTAGAATTTATTATCAATTATAGTGCGTTATGTGAAGTGAACTCAAGTGTGGTAGATATTGTTTATGTTCTGAAATAGATACAGAGATAGAAGAGTATCTTAAACATTTAAAGGATATTAAAATTAAAGGAAAATACAAAAACGGTTTAGCAAAAGGAAAAATGGAAGTCAACCCAACCGAATATTACGAAATAATCAACCCTCCCCCCGGGGGCGATGAAATACCCCTCGTTATTGAGGACCTATTTCGAGAGATTCCTGGCGGTGTGGCGACCCGATCACGTGTGATTGAATCAAGTGTTGCATTCTGGGCTGTTATTGATGGTATTCTACTGGTTTTCATACTAAGCGGAAATATTCTCACTATTCTGGCCGTTCGATGTAGTCGACGTTTACGTTCCGTCATATCGAATATGTTCATATTGTCGTTGGCGATATCAGATACGGTGGTGGGATTTACACTGCCCTATCATTTGGCATTCTATATTGGATCAAGTTTGGGAGAATCACGGACGTGGTGTTTGCTGCGATTTTTTCTTATTATCCTGGCGTGCTGTGTGTCGATATGGAACTTAATTGCTATCGCTTTGGATCGATATATTGCAATAGTGTATCCGTTACATTATAGTCGGTAAGTTGAAAAGATATTTTATATTGGAAGTTTCTATCTTGAATTAGACAGCATCCATTTAGGTAGAGAAATATTATTCCATTTCATGGCCTTATTTTATCAAGGCCGACGTGAGTTGCAAAAATCAAAATGAGTTGTCATCCAGTTGGATGGACTTAACGAGACATTCAATATTAGCATTAGAAATTTTTCTACCTCCACAACGGACGAAAATGAGAGAGAGAGCTTTTCTTACTAATCCATCGCAGGAAGGCAATTGGAGGGATGAGAAGGAGGGTGAAACCAAATCAATCTTACTTTCAAACTCTCGAGATTTGCATGCTACCCCGAAATATTCTCTCTGTCTATCTCTGTTTTTAAGGTTTTGTGTAAAGCAGACCCTTATTAGAATCGGTTTACTGTCTGTCTGTCCGTCTGTCTTTTTTTTCGGCGTTGGAAGGTGGAAAGGTTCAAAAACTTACTGCTGGCTCCTGCCACGCAGTTATGTGAGACTTTTACTCACTAAAACCACCTCCTTCGCATTCCACTCTCCCCACGGAACTGGTCGTCGCGGGGCTGGATCAGCTTTTAACTGCGGCTCATGGTTCTTTCCGTTCCTTGTTTTCGTCGCAGTTCTTCATGCCTTAGCTGTTGGTGAATAGCTTGCAGTTCCTTTGCAACCTATGAGTGAGTTACATCTTTTTACGTCGAATTTAAGGGGGTCCCCATACATGCAAAAGGGGGGTGTAATTTTTTTTCAACAAATATAGTCATGTGCGGTATCAAATTAGAGGTCTCGGTTACTACTTTTCGAAACTGGTCTTAGTTTTGAAATTTGCTAGAAAGGTGGGGAGTACTGGAGGTCGAAAGTGATTATTTCTTTGGGGGGCCATTCTCAGAAACTACCCAACCGAAAAATCTGATGGTTGCCACTATATGGTGCCTGGGATCTAAAATACCTTCCATTTCGATATCTGCTTAAATAAAGTTGATAGTATATTATTTGAATTTTTAGTAATTGGCGGCAAAACCCCCCTTAAATTCATCCTAGCACCACAGAGTTTTGCAGTGATGTAGGCTATAGCATAGAGCATGATTTTACCAAGTTTGGTGCAAATCGCACTATTACTAACAAAGTTATAATACGTCAAAGTTGTTGCTTCCTTGCAAATTCAAGACTATAAATGTCAATATCACCCGAAAGTGAATCCTCTGACATATTATAATATTGGGTTGGGGAAAAAGAAATGTTGTATTTGTGGTCGAAATTTTACGCTTTATTTAAGAATTATCCGATTTAAGTCAAATATGCACCATTTTGTTCGCAAACTTGTTGCCATTTAGATGGCAACTTCATTATCCCCCCCCCCCCCCTCCTTATTTGCAAAAAACGTAGACAGTTTTCCCAATCCTCTTTTGAGGCGAACTTAGTAGCACCAAGAGCGTTTTGCATGGACCGGAAGAGATGGTAATCACTTGGTGCCAGGTCCGGACTATACGGTGGATGCGTTAGGACATCCCATCCGAGCTCCCGTAGCTTCTGGCAGGTTATCAAAGATATGTGAGGCCGTGCGTTGTCCTGGTGGAACACAACACCATTCCTATTGACCAATTCTGGCCACTTCTGGTCAATCGCCTGCTTCAAACGGTCGAGTTGCTCACAGTAGAGGACCGAATTGAGGGCCTGGCCATAGTTGAGCAGCTCATAGTGGATGATTCCCTTCCAATCCCACCAAACACACAGCAAAACCTTCCTGGTCGTCAATCCGGGCTTGGCGATGGTTGGGGCCGGCTCGCCGCGCTTCGACCACGATCTTTTTCGCTTGAGGTACGTGATCTACGACGATTGACCTACCAGTAGGGGTGTATGTTCGACATCCACTACACCAGAACGAAATCGATCGAACCAACGCTGTGCGAATCGCTACAGTATCGGGCCCATAAACTTCACAAATTTTTTCCGCCGCCTTTGTTGCATTTTTACCTCTCAGGTAGTAAAAACGAAAAATATGACGAATTTCTTGCTTGATGGATTCCTACTTTGACGCGCTATAACTTGAGACTGAAACGAACGATCACAACACTGTCAAAGAGACACTTGTAGGACAGATTATCGTCTTCAAATCGCCGTATAGTATGACCCGATGCGATAAGTACAACACAAGATATGTTTAAGTGTCGCCATCTATTGATAAAATACGACATTTTTTTTCCCCCAACCCTATATATGCATATATTACGTGCTACGTACTAAGAAATAAACGAAACCTTTTGTACCTGAAGCATCCAGCTCCCGGTTTCCCGACTTGTTTAAAAGGAAGTGATGGATTTTTTGATATGACAGATGGAATATTCCATCCCTTCGCAATTGCCAATTACTCTGCGAAAGAAAACCCCAGAACGTTATCGACTGCCAATATTCCGGCCTAAATTTAATCACAGGGAATAACTGAAGTGTTATGGTCATTAGTAATTATAGTAACTAACAACACAATAACTACCCCAAGTAGATAATTATATTTATCTAGTTGTAGTATGATCCAGCCACCCCAGCATACAACCCCTGAACCAACCTATTTTTCGCACTCACATGTAAATACAATGAGACTAACGTAATAAGGACTTAATTGGAATAGGAACAAAAGAAAAGATACAAAAATGATAATATTATAGAACGTCCATATATGTAGACATTACGTGGTGTTTCTCCCAGCAGTGAATGTCATTCATTTGGATAAGTGTTTTATCTGCCTCTGGCAATCTCTATTTGAGCATATGATATTTACCTGGCTGGGACGTAGGGGCACTATCTTTATGATTTTATTGGATTCAGGAAACTATGATGATTAGATGTAATCGATTCTGATTTATTGATGCTTGATATAATGAAATTTTCAATGATGATATTGGGGATTTTTGGCACAGTCATCACTGTGAGTCAGCCCCAATTGGAGGCTATGGGTAACATAATTCAAAATTCAATATTGTCCAAAATATATTGATCGTCTGTGATATATAAATTAAAGAGGTCGCATGTTAGGTGCTTAACATACGGAAGGTTTTGAAGTCCTTCATCCTCCTCCTATAAGAGTCACTTTATAAGCACATATAGGCTTCCTTCTGCTAATTATTGAAAACACGCTCATCGAGGTAGGGCAACTAGGCAGAGCGGTCGCAGATACTAGCCCAGCGGAATCTCGCATGAAGCAATTGGTAAAGTCATTCGAAGAATGTGCCGGTTCAGTTGTCAGTACAACGATCACCATCAAGGATCTGTCCGACGCAAGGAAAGATTTTATGGACCAACACGGCACCATCCTCACTGCGAGTAGTGACGTGATCGTTACTATGCCACACTTTTTGACGAAGTGGACCTCAGCAGTACATAGAAGATTCAGTGTTGATGGGGGAGTTCTCCCAAACCGACTACAAACGTTTCGCCGTGTACAGTCAACGACTTGCAGGTATCCCCTTCCATCAGCTGCATAAACTGCCTTCAAGACGATCTGAATGTCGAAAAGCTCTTCGCAAAAGTGGACAACCCATTCGTGGAAATCGAGGCGTCAACCGCAAGACAAGTAAGCATTAAACTCGATTTTCAGAGTCTCGACAACGAAGTCAAGTATCTTATTTGCTTAAAAAGAACAGAAGTTTCACAGAGGAGCCATCACTAAGTTGTGTAGTCTAGGTAATCCAAGCAAGCTGAAAAACCACGAATCCGATCGCCCACCATCGACTTCAAGCAAAGCTCCGAGCTCCAAACTATTAAGAGGGTCCTGAACAACCAAAACGCCCTACCCATAATACACGAATAACCACTTCATAATCGACAGTGACTTCATTTCCAAAACTGTCAAGGACTGTAAGCAAATGGGTCCCGAGACGGAATTTTGCTTCGGCACAATCAAATTCAAAAAGGGAAAGGACAACCGCGAGAGTTATAACTCAAATTCACGTTGAACCATCCAGATCAATGATGTCAGAACACTACCTAAAACTAAACGTAAATTAGTCTTCAAACAAATCAGCAAAGCCAAGGTCAACTTTCAACTGAACTGTGCATCTGACATCATAACAAATACACTTTATGATTCGTAGAAATTAGGTAAGCGGTAGGCTAAATCCTGCAACTTTCAAGCAACTATCCCTCCGATTGTGGGACATTCCGATCTCCTCACTGGTGTGTAACAGCAATAATTTTGAGACCAAGAACGATTTTGCAGTAGAAATCCAGGCAAAACTTTCGCAACTGTTCACTAAGGTCTTTAACACTCTCAAACATGGAGCCAAGCTTGCGTTCCATAAAGCTGGACTGATACCATTTGCAGTAACACCAATGACAATTGCCAAACTAAAATGTATCTACAATTTGAGTGTTGTTAGTCCTATCGATTTTTTCCAATCAGCCGCCCAGAAGCACAACAGTGAGACTCGTATTTACGGTGATTACTCGACGATCCTCAATCACTATCTGCTTTCAGTTCCTAAATCGACCTTTGTCACACAGACTTTTCAGATGCAGACCTCAAGTTTCACGGCAACGCGAGAAAACGACTCATCAGCAACACAAAATGTGACGTCTTCATTGTCAATCGCTGGAATACGGGATTAAAAACTGTCCCAGGTAGCTTCCAATAATTAAAGGACACTAGGCACTCTGGGCTGGACAACAATTTCGTCCATATCCACAACGTAATTGTTAGCCCGGTCGATTCGTAAGACCAGAACCCTAGGAATCACTTCGTCGCTTTCAAAGTTTCGGCTCAAGCTGTGTCTCGAGGAGTATTTCTTCGCGTGCTCTTCAATCTGATTCGCCTGGATCCTGACATCAGCATAAAGACAATCAAAAATTTGTTTGTCGACTCTACACGAGCAATTCTTAATATACGTATATATTATGACAGTTTATCACAGTCATAAAGGATCTAAGTTATCCATTTGACAGGCTTCTCAAAAAAAGTGTCAAATTCACTTGGGAGAACTAGCAGCGACAAGTATTTGAGGAGTCCTGAAGAATGTTCATATCAGACCAGGTTATCAGATATATCTCAAAGGGGAAATGGTGGTCCCAGGGAACGCTCTCAGCTCCGGAGGCATATTGATACACGAACACCAGTATGTTGCTCTTTGTTCGATCCGGCATGCAGCTTCAGCGCCTTGGAATTTGTCATCAAAAAGTTTCATAAATATATTTTAGGCAGACATTTCAGTTTCAGATTAATGACAAAATTTTCCTAGCAATTTTCGGATAAAAAACTGCAGCCTGGTCCATTCAACAAGCGGGTTTTATTAAACAATGTACATTCTGAGCAAGGTCTTAACCTAACGTCGCCGAAAAGAGCATTCATTTGATCCGCTCAACCATCGTCAGCGACGATGGCATACAGTTTGCATCGGCAGATTTTCAAAAGTGCTGCAATCGGCAGGGATTCGAGCACATCAAACCCATTCCGTATAGCCCTTGGTTATATGACCAAGCCAGACAATTCACAGACTTGCTGAAGACGAGACTCGAAAAGCGGAAGGAAAAATTGACCAGAACCCCTGCTTTTCGATAGTACCGCTGCACCCCATCATATGCTTTCGGCATGAAATATTCACACAAACTCATTTGAAATCGCAAGATAATGTTTGACATCGACTCAGTGCCGTCTGGCCCATTAACTACCTTAGAGAATACACAAATGGAGGACAACTTCAACCTCCAACACGGTACTTTATGGCGCTACTCCAGCTCCAGTCTACCATGAGTTTTATCAATCAACCGGACCTAGACACTTACAACGGCCATTTGACGACCTATCCAACGAAGTCTGCTATATCACCAAGCTCGATGAAGCATCACGAGAAGCCAGAGCTCACACCAACCAGCTCAAATACCATCACACAGAAAAAAAATCCTGTGAGAGCTATAAACCGTCAATTTGGTCACCTACTCCAAAGGGTGAGGCCGAACCAGAAAACGTTCTAATTTATGTCCCAAAAGGCGATCAAAATTAAAAAGATGACACCGACGAGGGTGAAGTCCCGATCCACTACCAGGATACAGAAATCCCCATAGCACTTAGTTTCGTTCTGAGGTAGGGAAGTGAAAGGCCAAAAAACAAGCTGAAAATGACACGGGACTCTTTCATAAAAACTAATTATCACAAAAATACAAAAATAAACATGCTGGTCACCTTATACCAAAGTTAGGCCTTAAAATATATTCCATCCTGATTTCTGCTCAAACAAAGTCTGGATCAAAGCAAAGAATATTCTGTTCGCACCCCAACTTCTTCAGTAATTTAAGCTATCGACTGCTTCTATATCGGCGTCTAGGACAGGATTAAGAGCACATAATGGGATCAATCAACAAGAATGTCTTGGAACCCAAGAAGCGGCAAACCACTAATCGGCCATCTTGAGATGGTGGATTTCACTGCACTGGAGAAGTCCCAACTTGATGCTAGTGCTGAGATAGTTGCATTTCTAAATTAGTGGACAAAAACTGACTGGAGCAGACATCAGTGCAGAAGCTTTGGTACCGTAAACACAAGCAACCGACTTAATGAGCAAATAATATTTTAAATTCAGGAAATGAATATCCAATGATGAAATTCTGGTGATTAAGGCCTTAGGCATATATTGGAATCCAGGAGCGGATAATTACGGATTCAAGCTTCAATCCAAATTAACAACCATCGTAATTATAAAGCAAATTCTCGTTTCGAAGATAATGACAATGTTCGATCCATTTGGATGATTTTCTTCAATACCAATGGCTGCAAAACTAATAATGCAGAAAATGTGAAAGGCTGAAATTGATAGGGACGAACCTCCGTTAAACATCATCGACCGTTGGAAACAAATATGGAAATTCATCATGTAGAGAGATTTTTTTGTTTGTATATGAAGGGTGAATACGTTTACGTACTGAATGTTGGACTTCCGCAACGTTAAGATATCGGACTACCAACGAAATACCTCCTTATAATAAGAAGGCTAGCCTAGAATTGTTTGGCACATTACTTCGGGCCAGCCCTCATGTGCTCCTGCTTTTGGGAGCCTTCAAGTCAGAGAATTTATTTCATCAACGGGAAGGGAGAGAAGGAAAGAAATCTGTTACTTCCAAAAAACCCATGCCACCAGATTCTCTACGGGCCGAAGGGTCCGAGCGTAACACGCAACACCATAGCAAGCCGATCAGGGAGGTCTTCTACAGGCAAAAATGCTGACAGCCATATAAGGACTGCCTGAAGAGGTACAGGGACTCAAATGTCGGAAGACTCCTGGACCATACGCAGTTCCTCGTCATCGAGCGGGAATCTGTGTTAGAACCCTGCTTGAAGGGTATACAGCCACAGTCCTACTCGGTAAAAAAAGCTTCTATGCATATAAATCTCCGGATCCAAATGGCATGTCAGTCATGCTCCAGAAACAACAAGAAGGGGTTGTGCCGTGGGTTGCAAATATTTGCCAGAGCTGCATTTATTTCGGATAGGGTATTGCACTCCTGAAGATACGCCCGCGCGATTTTCATACCGAAAGCGGGCAGACGCGGTCATGAGTCCACAAATAATTTTCAGCTTTACCGCTTTCGCGCCGAAGACCTAGAGCGTCTCCTGAGCATCAACTTATGAAGAGGACGCCCTTTCCCAAATCTCAGCACGAATACCTCAAACGCTCTTCATGAGATAGCAACATTGATCGATAGAGGGAGCAGTCAACAACGTTAATACTAAACTTATAAAGAAAGCTCTAACCAGAATAATCCAAACTGACATGGGAGGTGGTAGTGGACCTCGGCGCAAAAGCGGGATGTCTGGAGTTTCTTATTAAGGCAGGCCTAGACCGGATACCGGTTGTTGCGGCCTTAATGATGATGATGATGATCTGGGAGGTAGCCTTTTGGTCAGGGCTGTGAGCAAAGGGACACCCCAGGGTGGCATCATTTCTTTGGTGCTCTGGTTGATAGTGATGCATGAAATTCTACGGCGTGGCGTATGAAGATTAGGCAATATTAGTGCCAGAGCGAAATCTGGAAGCCGCGTTGGTAGAGATATATGGGCTGTAAGATGCACCCCCGACATAAATTCCACCAAAGTGGATGGTATTTACCACAAAGGTTAGGGTGCCCAAATTTCATCTGTACTGGCTAAATGAATGAACATTGATTTTTTCCTCCGATGTAAAGTGTCTGGGTGTGATCCTGATCCTGGAGATCCTGGTGGAGAAGAGGAGAAAACCCTCAGGCCTCTCTCTTTGCGATTGTCCAGTCTGGGTGTATTCTTAAGACCAAACTGACAAAGCTGTTCTGTATGAACTGATATTAAATGGTTTTCACGACGAATCACTTGAGGTAACACAACAGATCCTGTAATCGTAGATATAAAAACGAAAATTACACCAGAAACTAAGGTCGCAATCAAACGAGAAATTATAATTTTAAGATGTCTTAATTTCAGGGATGACCGTAAGTTCGGGTTTCTCTTTTTTACCAATTTCCCAACCATCGTAGTAAGCAATAGTAGTCATTGTAAAGGAATACAAACTACGAAAAGGAATTCAGAAAATAATTCAATCTTCTTCATTTCAAGCCAGAAAACACGATGAGGATTTGATAGAAACGAAAAAGGCACAGCGTAGGCCTTCTGTCTCCGTGTTACCATGAAAAATCGAAACTCGTTGATCGCTTTCCCCCTGGGTGAATACACGTACACTCCAAAATAAGAATGACAAACTTTTGTGGTATTCTAATTAAAGATAGGAAACCACAACTATGGTCTCTAAAGTGGAATGGGAATGAGGCAAAGAAACACTTTCTGCATGGGGAAAGGATCGCAACCTACAACTACCTACTATGATGATACTTTATCGGCGGGTGAATTATGGATGGAAGATCACCTCCAGACGTGTTAGAACAATCTCATAATCGAACCCATCCACGTACCGGAGAAACTTTTAAAAAACAATGTCTGTCATAAATGCCGGGCAGTTGCAACCAAGGATCCTCAGGACACAGCCTACTGTTACTAGAGCTTTCATATTTGAAAACCGTAGTAAGCCTTGTAACAAATCACTGCTTCTTCAATTACCATCTGGAGAAAATAGGGATGGCTAACTCGATTCCAAAATGAGGAAGATAACTGCAGCTTCTTGAAAATCAAAGTGAAAATACTTTCAAGCGACCTGGGCTAAAACTGTGGCCTCTTCATTCACCTCAGGCCGCGGAACTATCTACAAATATTACATGAGTAAGTACTCACTCAGAACAGCAAGAATATTTTTCGCTCCGCTCCGTTCCTCTAGCTATACAAGGTTGCGGTATGTCATCCTTCGGGAGACCCAAATTTGGACAAAGCAAATATTTCCACCGAACGCTTGCACACCCAAAAAATACTTTAATATGTAAATTAATAAGTTAAGCAGGATTGAGACATCGACCAGTCAAAAATTGTATCAAACAATAGTGGACATCTTATCTCATCTCTCTCGTATCATCCATCTACGCACTTTTGCCGCTCCCAGAATATGCATTTTTTCCGGGGCTAACAATGTTTACTATTAAGTCGGGAAAACGGTCCACCGCTGAGTTAGTGACCCTCTTTAAGGGGGACGTTTATAATACACTGAACGTATCCGGCTATTAAACACACCTAGGTCCAACTGGATGAATTACAAAATGGTATACCTTAAAAAACTGAATACGCTCGGTTCGCTCAATAAGGTCTGGACACACTGGGTTCCAGGACACATTGACAGACAATGAGACGGCGAACGAACTGGCCAGGAAAGATGCAGCAAAGGAACCGCGACACGAGCCAGAACCCTTCTGTGAAATCGGAAACAGGTTCATGGCTCTGCCATTAAAAAACGAAGAGGAACAGCTGAGAGTACTGGACGAATTAACCAGGAATGTAACAGTCTAGGGTGCTCATGGAACGACAGAAACCCAAGCGCTAATAAAATTCCTTCAATCTCCCCAAGATGAGCCTCCGGATCATAGTACAAATACTCACTGGTCACGTCAGGCTAAATTATTACCTTATAACAGTTCTTTTAGAACACAGTGTGACTTCCTTTAACAATATTATTATCCGCTATTCGTGGGGTAGAAACCTTCAAATCTTGAATCTTACTATGCTATGCATTTTACCGCTCTCCGACGACGGTGTCGAAACTCCTTCTTGGGCACGTGTTGATTAAATATAATTTTCTCATCCATAATGGCCTCTATCAAGGTTTGCTGCAGCTCCCAATGTCTCCTTGTTGACAGTAAACTGCTCGAAGACAGACCCTGCTATAAGTTCGATTGGGTTTCATTTGACCGACATTGACCACAATGGGATCAACAATAGATTAAGGAAACAAGAGAAGCGCTGACATCAGCATCCAGCAGGATTATCATCGGATGGTCGGTTGCCTCGGCATCTTTTTGCATGTTCGATTTCGGGTCCGGCTGTCATTAAACAATGTAAAAACTAGCTAGGTCGGCAGGCATCTCGAGCAAGTCACCGGAGAATATTGATGAGCAATGACCCGCCATTACAAATGCTCTCTGGTCCGGAGCAAGTCAAGTCGTTCGCGACATCTCAAACAGGTGCCATAACATCTGGCTGACCACAGGATCTTGGAAGCCGGTCGATGAGGGTAACTGCCGCGGTAAGTCGTGCGCCATCAAAAAGAGGGCTTTACGATTGCGCTGGTAAGCGCGGACAATAGGTAAAAAATTCTTTCATGACCTCAAAGAGATTTCTAATTGCAGGGTTGGGGGAGGGGGCTATCCTTCGGGAATGCTGCCTTCCCAGGTAAGACGGTGCAGGTAAGACGGAAATCTTCATGCCCGCTTTCGGCTGCCAAGATATTTGTTACTCATTTAGTGTATCTTCCCGTTTTTCACGAGCAACTGCCTCCCTTCAATCGTCTCCTCCGCGTTTATAGATGGGTTTTGCGTTCCTTAGCAAATCGTATAGCGACATTGAGGATTCCACGATGAATCAACTTCACGTTCTCAAAGTACCAACTGAAAAAGGATATGCCTTTGTAGGTTACGAACACTGCATTTATCACCTTTTCTTAGAAATGAACTACTACTTCTAGTGTGTTACTTGGTAACCTTAGGATACTTCGTTTACATTTCTCTTAGATAAAAGTAGCCACCCCTTGAATAATGATAAAGAATGGCGTTAACTGTAAAGTATGGAAAAATAGCTTCGTAAAAGCCCCCAGAATCGCTAAATATGAATCATAAAAAAATTATTGTATCATCTTTTCCTCAGATCCTAATTATTAACGCGTAATAATGCCTCGTCAGAGAATAAAATGCAATTACTACACAAACGAGGATACATTTTCCCCCTGAGGGTATAAAACAAGCTCCAGCATTAAAACCTGCAACATCACATTGTACACATTACACATTCCATCGTAATAAATTCAATTCCAGCTACTTTGCATTCTGCTCCTTTAACATCATCCATCTTTTCCGTTTTCCAGCTACATGACACGAAAAGTTGCAATATTTCTTCTGGGATTTGGATGGGTGCTGGGCGCCACGATAGCATCAATTCCAATGTTTTGGAATAATTGGCTCACGGCCAAATCCTGTGAATTTGACGAGGTCCTACCGCCATGGTATATGGCCGGGATTATTACACCAGGATTCTCAATGATATGGATTTGCATGTTAATTGTCTACTGGCGTATATGGCGCGAGGCATCAAAACATGTTAAGCATCTTCGGTCGTCGGCAAATGGAATTCATGAGATCCCGTCCGACTGGAAATCCGTTCAGGTAAGTTTGCACATTAATACTTTATGATATGCACTGTATTATCCCAAGAACAAGAGAAAATTTTCCGTTCATTATCCTTGTGATTTGGTTTTATGTGTGTTCTTTGTAAGGAAAATGACGGGAAATTCATGTAGGTGGACAGGTTGATCATTTCCAAGGTTCAAAAGGCATTGTGGATAAGTTGAGCGGAGACTTTAGGACGCAAACAGCATCCCTTACGGCGTAGGCACTCCTTCCTTCCTTTCGCAACAGGTCATAAACTTTAAACTTGTGAAAAGGGATATTAATCCATATCTCTGCCTGCTTCTGCTGGAAGGATGAAAAGCCTCGAGCTTCATTTTCAAATCAAAGGCAAGCGTGCAGTGAACAGAGAGAAAGTTGCAAATAACTTTGCTGGTTTATAAACCCGAATAAGGTACCATATCCCTGCCGGTATGAAGTATTTATAGCCACAAAAAATGTTGACGTAGAAACAAGAAAGCCCAAAACAACTTTCACTTTTATGTTGTCCTTCCCGAGCCTCCAACTTTCTACTAAATTTGAGAAACAATTGGGCTGGATTCTGAGCATTTTTTTTCAAGTGAATTTGACTTGCGAACATATAGCAACTGAAAAGAGGGTGCTGGTCGCACCCTGCCACCACCTTCATCAGTTGCTTATGAAAAGCCAAGGGCGGCTTCGTTTGTCTTGCATACAAACATCATCTGTTTTTCGATAACATTCGGAGTTGATAAAGGACATGTAAAAGTGAATGGCAGCGTTATAACACTATATCTGTAATCACCTAGTCACAATATACTATATTAACAGTGTGAGAAGACATCAAACTGATTTATCAGCTTTATTACAAGATAACCCCATGAAATTTCGGCCCGAAATAGCTGGTATAGTCGTGCGATAAATGTAATTTGAGAATATTAATAACAGAATGAGTGCTAAGGGAAAATGCCTTGTCATGCATGAATGACATGTAATACCGGTTTGTTTTCTACTAACCTGTCCCAATCCAGATTAAGTTTTCAAACCACGTTGATCATCGGGTAGGTGTGGTTGGACTGTGAAATTTTACCTAGTTTTCGTCATATTCAAGTAAGGGGTTAACCCATTAAAAGTGAGGTAATATAGTAGCTGCCTGAATTCCTACTCGTCATGAGTAACTTACAAGTTCAGTTTGTTAAGCTTCTTCACAACCCTGAAGGTAAAGGGAGTTAAGGTTCGCCTGGCCGAGTCAAATTCAGACCGCGACCAACTTTCAGGAGAATTCTTTTATTATTGCATTAGATAGAAAGCTCATTGAAACGATGGTCTACAACGGTGCGTTGTCGGAGCTGGTTGAATGGCAGCCAGTGCGCTCGAGGTTTGAAGTCTCCTTATGGTCATGCGTGCTTGACCTTCTCTCGCTTCTGCAGGCTTATTACCACTTACATAAAGGTGGGAACGGATGGAAACATCACAATAATGAAGGCAGGTAAGTAGGTATCAGTGGCCGCTCCGGGGAGCCCAATTAGCACAGCGGTACACCGTTTTGATGCCACAAGCTCCTAAGACAATGACTGGTGTTATGGGAGCAGGGAGGCAGAGTCTAGCTGGCTCGGATCTTCAGAGCCAGCCCGTAGTATTCACGAAAGAAAGCAGCTCTCCCACCGTGGAGCTAGAAATCTCTCTGAGGTTCCCAAAGAATGGTTTACCCAGCGTCCGTAGCCTGACTCTAGCTAGAACTGGGCAATCGCACAGAAAGTGCATGAGGATTTCCCTTCCTTCTCCGCAGCTTCGGCAATGCGAATTGTAGGGTATGCCGAACCTGGCGGCATGGTCCCCTATGGGCCAGTGCCCCGCGCTTTCGCGGTTCGGCGCGTCTCTGCACTTCTCCACCAGCCTGGAAGATGTCGTCGCTGAGTACAAGGCCTTGATGGCCGCTTGGCTGTCGGACAGAATGGCTATGTTACGCTTGGGGCTCGAATCTCGGTCCAACCATCGACAGACTTCCAATATCGCCAGTACTTGCGCCTGGAATACACTGGCGAAACCTGCGAGATCATACGACTTGGATACACTGTGTGTATTCGAGAAAACCCCCGCGCCGACTCTACAGGCTATCTTTGATCCGTCGGTAAAGAATACTGAGTCATAACTTTGCAACACGCCGCCGATCTTCAACTTTGCCCTGGTTGGAAAGCCCACAGCAAAGTTTCTCGTGAAGTTCAGCTTGCGTGTCTAGGATGTTGCTGTGGCCGTAGGACTTCGCTGTCCAGCATCCGGACTCACGTAGTCTGACGGCACTGCACGCTGCAACATATTTGATGTGGAGGTCTAAGGAGAGGAGATGCAGAAGTACATTGAGAGCATCTGCCGGGCAGTACTGCAGAGCCCCCGTAGCACCTGCACACGTGGTTCTTTGAATCCTATTAAGCTTCATCCTATTGTACTTTTTTCTCAAAGCCTGCCACCATACAATAGAGCCATACGTTAGGATCGGACGCACTACAGCGGTGTACATCCAGAGAACCATCTTCCGCTGGAGACCCCATTTCTTTGCAAACGTTCTCTTGCAGACATAGAAGGCTGTACAAGCCTTCATAGCCCTCAGTTCTATGTTCAATCTCCAACTTGGCTTTGGATCCAGGATTACATCCAGATACTTTACATTAGATGGTTCTTTCCTCCTCTCTTTTTTCATTCAGCCTTGGTAGATGGAATTGAGGTATTGTGTTTTGGTGATCAATAGCATCAGTTTCGTTTTGGTTGGGTTTGTGCTGAGTCCGCATCTTGCGACCCATAAGTACACCTTTCGTAACGCTCCTTCCATGATATCGCTCATAATGGGCAGAAACATCCCTGATACTAATATCACCAAGTCGTCGGCATACGCCACCACCTTCACCCCGCTTCTCTCCAATGTTCTTAAAATTTCGTCCATTTCGCGAACTCAAGAATACCAACGAGCTTGTGAATAAAAACCTAGACGGTTTTTCTGTATCGGATAAAAGAGCCATTAATTTTCCAGCTTGTTCCAGTTCATTGTTGGACCAATCTGACGGGGTACAGTTTCGCGTCACAGAAAACTCACTATCACCTTTCTTCGTTTGTAGAAGATTGACTACATCTAGTGGACACCACAGGAAAGGGAGAATATGATTTCGTGGCAACGCTGTACGCTGACGTTTCAAAGTGTATTTCACAATATATATGGTAGTATATTATATTGGCCTTACATACTACACTAAAGGGCAGCCGTTGACAACGTAAGCTCCTGGAATCGAATCAGGCGAACAAAGGGCATGTCCTAAGACTGTGGACATTTTCTTTACCAAAAACGACCATACCTGGGGAATATGGCTTAGTGATCCCATGCGATAATAACGGCATGAACGCATTTGAACTAGAAAAACGATTTATGCGTGATCCTTTTTCTAACAAATATGACTTCATTTTGACGAAGGACGATAAATTGGCTGACAAGGAGCCAACCTGTTCGACAAATCACTAAACACAGGTAAATTCTATTTCGCCTTTTAAAATAAAAAATTTGGAAAAATAGTCCGGCATTATGGTTCGCCCAACCTGAAACCCAAATTCGAACTTTCAAGGACGAAATCAGCAGCATCGACAACCTGAACAACTGAAATCCTGGCACAGGTGATGAACATAGTTGAGTCACCCCCGGTAGAAGGGAAATACAACACGTTGAAGGAACGGATCATAAGTGCGTTTGTCATATTGGAAAATACGGAGAATAAGTTGGAGTTATTAGTTGGAAATTAGGGGACCAAAAGCCCCCCCAACCACTACGCGCATAACGTTTGTCGACCGAATGACGAATAATTTTGTGAAAACCTTATGGCTCCAGCGGCTACCAGCAACGTGCAAACCATTCTGAATAGTTCTGAAACGTCGAATCTGACAAAGCTTTCATAAATGGCAGATCGGATTATGCAAAAGCCCGAACCTGGCAGCATATCAGTGGTTTCTGCATCACCATCGTCTTTGCAAGACGAAATGGCATATATTGGAAGTCACTCGATAAACACCAGTGCAGTTTGCCACACAGCTGGAGCACTTTAAGTTGCGCAAACTTCCTTCATGGTGTTAGTTAGGTTAATTTAGTGTGGGGAACCGCACTCAGACCTTTGTTAGGTCCATTATAGCATAGGCCTCTCGCTGACGACTTTGGCAAGCTTTCACGAAACTGGGAATATTCTATTCGTTGAAGAAAATCTTCTTCGTCAGGGACGTCTCTTCCTCCTCCTCGTATTGGCTGCATATGGCCAAGACCACCACTCTGATTTTTTCCACGTGGTAGTTTAAGGGACAGTATCCCGATTCATTTATGAGGACCTTCCTTCTTGTTTTCACGTGTTCGTTAAAGAGGACCCTGCTAAGAAGTCGCAAACGCAACGGTACACGGGCCGATATCGCATCATCGACCTTTTGTCGCCATCGGTTCTAGTTTGACATTATATTCGCAAATTCACGAAGTCTCAGAGACAAGTGCAGATCCTCTGGACGTGTTCACTAGAAATGGGTAGGTGATGTATGTAATATTACAAAAGGGATATCATCTTAAAATGTAATATCATACCATCATCGAACGCGATCAAAACATCACCAAAAATTACAACATCACCCAGTATCACTGCATTACCTAGCACTACCGCATTACCTTGCATTATCGCATCATCTAACATCAGCACATTGCCTTACACTATAGAATCATCTAATATCAGCCCATTTCCTTGCACTATTGCATCTCTGAAAAGTAATGTTTTGCAATGTATTGTCAAATTACAAAGCATCACCGTTCTTCTTAACACAAGTGGCGGCGGCAATTGTTGAGTGCCAAGTTGATTCCGACGCCGAGCATCGCTTGTGAATCTATTTTTAATTTGGTTGCTTGTTCTCTTGGGTGATTTGAGTTGGTTGGTTTTGTGCTGGTTTTGAGCTGGCTTTCGGCTAGAATTATTTCGGGTACAAGTGAATAAGTAGATGTTATCGTTTGGATGCTGATTTGAGTTGGTTGGTTTTGTGCTGGTTTTGAGCTGGCTTTCGGCTAGAATTATTTCGGGTACAAGTGAATAAGTAGATGTTATCGTTTGGATGCTGATTTATGTATGTATGTTGCTGATGTTATCATGCACGCATCTTTCAAATGTCAAAGGTCGCAATCGAGGGATAGAGAATGGCAACAGTCTCTCAATTTGTTACCCCGGTAGGTTCTACTAACATTTTGCCCTTCTTAAGAAATAACTATTTCCTTGCCCTATTTCGATCTCTCTCTGTAGAGCAGAATTCTCATTATCTTCCCTTGATACCATACCGTAGAAAGTTTTGTCATTTTTGTATTGACTTTTACTAAAGCTTGCTATTGGATCAGACGTTTGCACCAAATGGGTTGGAGTATGAACGAGCAATGCTACGACGAGATTGTATACCCTATTGTGCTGTTACTGGTAATTTGCCCCAACAGGCTTGGCATATCCAATCAACGTGGCAATCACGGCATAGTTTTCGGAACCCTGAATGTATGAAAGGGGTCCTCCAGTGGGGCATGTGCCGTTTTGGGTATTAGAAACACCTTTTCATTGGTGAGTTCCAACGACTCACTCAGCGCAGACTATATATTTGGAGTCCAGCTAGGATTCTAGGATTACTACTACGATGCCCAAAAGATGACCTGATTAAAGCATCCACCTCGAGGTAGAGATACTTCATAGAAGCCTGTGACACGAAATAATATAGATTTTGTTTCTAGCCCAACACTCGCACTGTTCGCGACTTCTCCAACTACGAAAGTCAGGTAGACTTCAGCACATTCTTTCCCTCTATGTCACCTGGCTGAGTTAAAGCTTCTTCTAAAAGCAGGTCTCTTTGTGGGTACTGGATGGTCTCACGAATCTGGAATGCCGGCCAATGCGGCCACATCTACTTAGAACGTTCGGAGTATGGAAAAATTTTCTATAAGGCCACACTTTTACTGTAAAAGGCCCAATTAGGGCACTTTCGAATGAAGATTTGCCAGGCAACTTCCCCCAACTCCCCAGAAGACCTACGAAAGCCAATTTAATATACATATATATGATGATATAATAATTATCGTAGCTGGTCAAAATTTAGCTGGGTGAAAATATGGTGAATCCATAGTTTCGGGAGATGAGTTCTTCTGGACATGTCGAAGAATAAACTCAAAATGTGGACAATCTGATGATCTACCAAAATAAACTTCGTTTGTTACGGCACTTTGAATGCGTTTTTCAATCAAGAAGTTCCAGACATAAATTGTCTGCATCCCTAAATTCGGAAAAATTTCAAAACCATTGTAAGTTGACACAAGAGTTTGGAAGACAATGCAGCCTGTTCCTTCATGCATTTTGATAGCTTCAAACCCAATTGAGAAAGAAAGAAGGAAGAAGCACTCTTAAGTTAGACCTAGAAAAGGTAGGATGAAAATTCAATGTGCTCCTGCCAGCTTAAGGGCGCTGGCATAGAAGAAAATTTGATTGTCAAGAACACATGTGATGAGAAAAAGCAATAAAAAGTTTGCAGACTAAAGAAACTTTTATCACCTCATCATAGCGGTATAATGGCTATAAGAACAGAGAGTGTACCTATGAAATATCAGTTCGATCATCAGTGACAGAGGGTTGACAAGGTTGACAATTGGTGCCCGGTCTGGGCCTGATGCAACTGAAAGTTAAAGTTCTCAGTATATTTATGGCATCTTGACAAACACTGCCGCTCCATGGAAGACAAGATTTGCCCAATCGTCTTTTACCATCGATATTGCCTTTACAGACTTTGTGAGCGAGGTATACCTCGTCCATTCATATCAAGTAATCTGCCCAACGCAATCTTTCTAGCTTGATTTGCCTATGACTGCTATTGGATTTCGCAGTATTATAGGCGTCGAAATCGTAAGTCGTCATTTGGGGGGCCTAAGATTTTCTAGAGGATTCTCCTCTCGAACGCGGCTTGAAGTTGAGAAGTTTCTTTGCTTATTGGCCCAGACTCTAAAGAGCATGTGAGGACTGACAAGATCATGGTATTGTACAGTACAGCCCGATTGTTCAACTTGAATGAAAGTTTCCTTTAAGGCACGTTTGTTTCCAAACACGATAAGAAAAACATAGGCCAGCAATTGGGTGGACTTAATGAGGATGATAGCCTTTGTGCTCACTGCTGAGCCTCGGATTACTTTTTCAACGTTATGCTAGAAACGACAGAAGCCTTACCTTAGAAGGCTTACCGTTGCAATGCTCTGTAAGCAGCATTCTTCCGTGCAGTTACAAGTTTGTAATCATCTGTTATCAAAGGTCGCCATGGCCGTACCAATGATAATGTCGTTTGCAACCCTTGTTTACTGCAGCCCCAGCCCCACGATCGTTTGCTTTATTTGAAATTGTTGCATCTAATGTGTTCCTATACTCGTTTCGCAGCTGTCCGTTCTGTGCTATAATCATGTCAAATTTAACCTGACGTATCGTGATGGTTTGGTTTTTGAAAGTAGTAGATCTAGCTTGGCACGCCACTCTCACAAGATGCAGCAGAAAAGTGAAGCACTTTTGTAATCCAAATTGGAGAATCCATAAAGATAGTGTTGTAAGCTCGAATGTTTGTAACTTTCTAACACTTTTTTTGGTCCACGAATTCTCGTTTAGGCCAAAGCACTAAACTTTTTAAAAATGAGGTTAATGGTTTTCGTCCTGAGTATAATTCAGACCTGTGTCGTGTTCCCAAATATATGAGTATATAAGGTAGGGAAAAAAGTCTGGCGCTGCTACCAGGACAGAGGTGAGGCAGCATCTGATGAGTTGTCTTTGTCCTGGAAGAAGCCGTCAGGCCTTGTGTGTTATGATGTTCTATCAACTCTCAAAAGTGGTAACCAAACAACCTTCGAATGCATAAAACTTCTAAAAAGTGCGACTTTTCTTGTCTCTTATCGCAGTGTTTTCAGAAGATCCAAAGCTCAGTAAGAGATTATTGTCCATAGACAAGTGAGCATCAAGTACGTCACCAATCTTGGAAAAGATTGTGTTATGATAATAGAAAACAACCTGGGTGAACTCTTATTCAGACTTCTAATGACTCCAGACCGGCCATTGCACCGAATTCGAATCCTAGTGTTGGTCATGGGCGTTTCTATTTGTTTCTGTGCTCGTCTCGCTACTATAGGTTTATCCCTTGCATAATATTAAATATGATGGTTGTAAAATTAAATCATAGTCACATAGTCAACAAGAGAGCTTGCCAGTTAATCCAGACAATCTAACCATTTTCATATCTCATCTCACATATTTAGACAAATAAGAGAGCAACAAAACCCACACAAGCAGTTCATAACTCCTAGTCTCCAATTAGCTAGAATTCGAGATCAATCTCAACATTTCACTTTGTTTTGCTATCGTCTAGACAATAGACAAGTCGGTCCTTGAAATCGTTGGTGTTCATCCCAAACTTGAAACTTTTTCTCCTTGAGGAGATCTCAATGCTGCCTTCTCGACAGTCAGGATCAGATCAAAAAGATTATCTACTTAGAATACAAATTCACAAGGTGATATTATTATTGTTGATTATCTGATTATGCATTCTCCACTTAATTCAAGGATTGCAAATTCTCAGGGTTATGATTCTGAGAAGCATTTATACCGAGTTCAAGGTCAAATTTATTAATGTTTATAACTTCGATAAGGAGATTTGAATAGCTCAATGAACTCAGAGAATCATTTTGTTCATCTATTCTGGCTTACTTCGAGAAAAATAAGCTGTGACGAGACATAGATTTTGATTTATTATTTCAACACCAACATTTCAACATTTCAACAACAAATTCAGGATAAATGGCCAAAGATATTTTTTTCATCTATTTTTCGTTTATAGTTCGGAATAACACAAGTATTTCCCTACAGTTCCCATTGTTTCGAATGATGAACCGAGGAAGTTCGCGAATACCAATGGAAAGGGCCAATTATCACTCGTTACAAATGAATGAGGAGAGAATCGATAGTATCTGTCCTGGTGTTGACATGGATAGATTGAATGGGGCTTTAGATTGTTTAGGCAATTTGTAGACAAGTTGTGTACCAAATATTGATCCCATTATATGAGAATAACACGTTACCAAGGCGATACTCCCCTTAACAGCATTGGGAAAAGACATATTGTCCTCAACATTGCGTTGAAAATTCGATCTTTAATATTTTCCGACTTAACGTTTTATAGTCTTCATCCAAATACATTAAGAGAGACGCACTCCTTTTTTTAAGGTTTTGTGTGAAACAAAACCTTATTAGAATCGAGACGGTGTCTGTCTGTCCGTCTGTCTGTCTGTCTGTCTGTCACACTCGATTTATTCAGAAACGGCTGGACCGATTGTCACGAAAATTGGTGAGAGTATGTAATCTGGTGTTCCCTTTACATGCAGCAAGTGGCGCCATCTTGTCTTAAGTTTAAAGGGGGCTCCCCATACATGTGAATGGAGGGTGCAAATTTTTTTTTCACAGAATGTAGCCATGTGGGGTATCAAATGAAAGGTCTCAATTAGTACCTTTCGAAACTGCTTCAATATTTGATATTGGGTGAAACATGGAGGAGTGAGGGCTCAAAATATGACCCCCAAAAAGTGTAACAGGTCTCGTTTTCAGAACCTATCCAATCGAAAAATCTGAAAAAAATCACAGTGGTGCATCTCTACGAAATCTAGGCCTCAAAATATATCCGGTTCCGATATCTGCACAAATAAAGTTAATAATAGTATATTTCCACATTTTAGAAATTTACCCGGCACCCCCCTTATGTTCATCCCAGAAGTACAAAATTTGGCATGTGTGTAATGAAGAACATAATGCACAATTTGGTCAAGTTTGAAGAAAATCCAATTATTATTAACGAAGTTATAGGGGGTGAAACTTCACATTTTTTTGTGAATTTCGTGCACTCTACAACCTGCATGACGTCATCATCACATATCAATTCGTCAATACCACAACCAAATGAGTTCTTATGAATGGAATGTTTTAGTTTTTTAGTCATTTGTATATGAATATCAATTGTGTATGTAGGTATATAGTACATACGAGCTAATGAACTATTCAGAGAGATATAAGAAGTAAATCGGAAATATGGGTACGATCAAATTATATACGTGCATATATGTGTACAGTTTTCGGAAATAGGCAGTTTGTTTATTTAGGGTGAGCGTAATATCTATGGCTGTAATATGTAGGCATGTCTCGTAGTTTGGAAAAATATGAAGGATTATGTTGGATTTGTGGCTATATACGGATAGAAAAATGTGCGTTGAAATTTCTTACACAAAATGAACACAAAACCTTTATATCCGAAGCGCGAGCTTCCGGTATTCCGACTTGTTTATATTTGATGTTGGTTAAATTGTTGGCATTTGCTAATAATATTAAACTCAGAGTGTGAAGCGTATTAGGTTGACTATTTCAATACGGGGCTTTCAAATGATTTATTTAAATTACTTTCTAAAAAATAGATGCCAATAGAATTTTTAACTATGTGACACGGAACTGTCAGGCTCACCGCTCCTCACATCTTCTTCTTTTTCTTCAGCCTTCAGTTCACAAGCGGGGTCGGCTCGTAGTGATCGGTTTCGTCATTTTATTTTATCAAATGCCTGATCAGGATGTAATCGCGAGACCTTCAAATCCCCATCCAGTGTATCATGCGACCATTATTTTGGCCGGCTTTTTGGTAGCTTACCATTGACTTCGATGTTCTGACCAATACTGGTTGTTGAATTGTCGTTAGCGTGAATTACGTGACCACACCATCGAAAACGCCTCTCTTGCAGTTTTTCCACGATCGATGCAAACCCATATCGATCGCGGATATTCTCATTTCAGACGTGATCAAAACGTGTCACGCCACCAGTGCAATGCAACATCTTCGTCCCCATTACCGCAAGACGCCGTTCATTGTCCTTTATAGTCAACACTCAAACTATAGAGAGCGACAGACGGACAACATTGCAGTAAATTTTAGATTTGGGACGTGCGCTGATACGTCGATCACAAAGAACACCAGTTGCGGAATTCCACTTCATCCAGGTGGCGTTAATGCTTGAAACATTTCATTACGCAGTTCTCCATTGGTTGGTAGCATTGACTCGAGGTATTTAAATCGCTCAGTTCTTTCAATGGCAGTGATCTGCCCCTCCAGATATTTAAATCGCTGAGTTCTGACAATGGCGGTAACCTGCCCAGAACTGAGCGATTTAAATATCTCGGGTCAATGCTATAAGCCAATGGAGAACTACGTTATGCTCCTCACATAGGGAAACACAAAACCTTTTATACCTGAAGCGTCAAGCTTCCGGTTTCCCGACTTGTTTAGTTTTATACATCATTTCATTGCGTTAACTTTAATTATTATTCTGTTAAGGCGAAGTCGCACCGCGTCCTTAAAGACTATTGTGCCCCTTTTGCTGGTTACAATGTACCCATTAATCATAGTATCTCAAGCAAGCTTATGACCGTTAAGAATTTTAGTAGATTCTCTACTTTCGAATCTTTCAACTTTGCATTTGGTATTAAGTGTCCTCGACCTACTTTGCACAAGTGCCGGACACTGTGACAGAACGTGTATAGAGGTTTCATCACCCTCCGCACAGAACCTACAAACAGTGTTCGTAGATACCCTAGCTTCCCTAGGTGATAGTTTAGCCGACAGTGAACAATGGAAATTCCCACTATGATTCGGAGGTTCTTTTTGGTGAGGCTTAAGCAACTCTTTGTGCACTAGGGTTCGTATCACCCAATAAGCACCCTGGACTGCTCCATTCCTGGTAGGCCCGCCCAATATGGTTACCTCGACCATTCCTTTTCATTTTTTAATGTCAAAGCCGTGAACCTGTTTCCGACTCCATAGAAGAATTTTGGCCCTTGTAAAGGCGTTCCTGCTCCCATCTTGGCTAGTTCGTCCGCTGGCTCATTGCCTTCCAACCCAATATGGCCTGGAAGCCAAAGTATCCAAATCTTCTTGAGCAAGCTGGTTGCACGTAGGCGTCTTGATCGCTGCTTGACTGTCGGTGAGAATAGTAATATTGTGCCCCCTTTAGTGCCTTTGGAGATTAAAGGAGGCACATCTGCCTATGGCGTATATTCCCGCCTAGAAAGAATATCAATCTTCCTTCGCTTTAGGCAGATCCCGCCTCACTAATACTCTCGGCCATCCTGAATATTACCCTTTTTGCCTGCATCTGTATGTGCAGATGAAGAGGCGTTTATCCCAGAAGGACCTTCAGCGGTGCCGTTGGACATGTCTTCATTTCCCCACTGATTCACACGCAAGCCAGTCTTTGGAGTTTGTGTAGCTCCCTGACTTGTGTACTGAGTTCGGTTCTTTCCGCCCAGATTGCGGCCCTATAGATAATCATTGGCCTTACTATTGCATTTCTGCTATGGATCTACAAGTCATCAGAGTCCTCGTAGCTTTCCAACATGTATCTTCCAGGGTAGTTTTTGGTCTAGCGTTATTCCCAAATATTTGACCTTTGTTTCTCGTTTCACCTCCATATCATGTAACTTTATGGCTCTCAGATAATCACGCTTACGTTTCCTAGTGAATGGTACTATGGTAGTTTTGGTTGGATTAATACGCAGTCCCATATTCCTGCACCAGGCACTAGTAACCCTTAGTCCAGTTTGGATTCTATCACATAGGCAATCCTCATATTTGCCCCTACAAATTAAAACAATGTCGTCCGTGTAACCCTGGACCTGTATTCCAGTATTTGGTAGCACGTCTAAGAGTTCGTCCACTACCATACTCCGCATCAGCTGCGATAGTACCCCGCCCTGTTTCCAGTTCTCCAGCTTTGAGTAGTTTCATGACAATGGAATTTGTACAGAACAGTTTCAGTTGACTGTCTTGTCCAGTAACCATGTCGACATTGATGTAGAGGATTACGCTTTATAACGTTAGTTCTAATATAGTTGTCTATGACCTTCTCCTCCGTTTGGACTACTAACGATGTTAGGTAAATTGGTCTGAAAGATTTAGAATGAAAACGATCATTTTTACCCGCTTTCGGAATAAAGACCACTTTTACCCGTCTCCATGCCCCTGGTATATATCCCACCGCTATGCTTCCCCTTACTACCCTTAGAAGAGACTCTAAGATGATTCCTAGGCCTCTCTGGATTAGTACTGGGAAAATGCCATCTACTGTGGGTGATTTCAGTGGTCTAGAAGTTCCCCTTGCCCACCTTAACCTAGCTTCTGAGCTTAACTCTTTTGCTAGTTTCCAGTTCTTCTTTCTTCCCCTTTTATTCATTGTTGGGGTGTCAGGCAGAATGTTGTCGCCTGCCGCCGTGGGGTAGGACCCCGGGAAATGAGTTCTTAGAAGCAGATGTACCCCGCCCTCCTCATTCTCGATAAATATCCCATCTTCCTTCTTCAAACAGACAGAGGATATTCCCCCGTCTTTGACTACAGCCTTGTAAGGCCTGGTTGCTTCTGTAATTTGTTCGATCCCTTCACAGAATTCCCTGGTGTTTCGTTTTGCTTCCCTGATCGCCTTGCTGTACGCAGTCAGCGCATTTTGGTACCTCGGCCCCTCCCCAGTTTCTTTTACCCATTCTGGCTAGGTTACATCCCTTGATGACTTAACTGTGGCCTCATATGCGCCAATGACGATTGTGTTGAGATTTCTAAAACTGTTTCTAGTTCCAGTTCGATCCTGATGTCCGCCCCCTTTTACCCCATGAAATAGTAAGTCGTCCTTAAAGATTTTTTGAATTATACGGTTTGATAGTATCAAAGCAGTTGATCTTTCACGGACTAAGCGGCCTCGTTTTTCACATAAGTTTTAGTCCTTGAACACTTTTGGTAGTCCCTGATTGATTTCTGAATTCTAACTGGGGATTTTTCAAAACTGAAGTAATTTCACAAATTTAGACCGTATTCAATTTTTATTTACATTCCAGAACATAAATCTACCATGGGAACTTCATGTATACAATATGAGGGAGGAGGAGTTCACCCTCTAACTTCAATCCCATCCACTAAGTTACTGCTATATTTAAATGACCACAACCAGGGTCACTTAGAACTAGAGTCGTGACTACTACTTTTCAAAGTTCGTAATAGATACTTTTCTAACTCCTTACCCCTCGCAAAGTTACCGTCCATCATTTACTGTCCATTTTCAGTCATACCTGACATTTTCCCATGCCGATGGTATGCAAAATACAACTGCAAAATTCATAGATTTTCAGGACTTGCTTCAAGTTCGATTTTCCCCAGTGATAATACCATTGGCTGTATCATAAATAAACTGACAATAATGCAGAAGCTACCGGTGAATGTCAAGGTAAATTGTGTACATCATGAACCAGACGTTGAATTTATAACTAAGTCGTATTCAGTTCGAAGGACATCAAGAGCCAATTTATGCTATTTAATAATGTATCTATGGCAGCTCATACCTTGAATGAAAAAAAAAAAAATAATCGTTTACACGAAACATCAATTTCAAATCGATTTTTGTCACTGGAGATATCCAACAAAACAAGGGTCTTTATTTATTTATTGTGTCATGGTTTGCTTAGCTTGATTTCAGGATTTTGATTGTGAAAAGGGAAAGGGATGCTAAGAAAAAATGCTCATTTGCAAGACAAATTGAATTCAATGAATGTCAAAAGGTAAAAGTACGTATTTCAGGGTCATTTGAAATTTCGAAAAATTGTTTCTACTCCTTTCTCCAAGTAAATCCTTGCTGATGCAAATCTGTATACTCGTATAAATAAAAATGGATCAACATTGATTAGTTATGCTGTAAGGCAAAAGAGACATGTCGAACGGTCTACCAAAATGGAAGCTGCTCAACAGGTTGACAGTCTTGGGCTTTTCTGATTGAAATGAACAAATTGTCACTCCGGCATGAAAATTACTCATAGGAGACCCATTGAAGAATAAAAGATAAATGTGCTGAGAATTTCGAAAAGCGAACTGTGGATCACTAAAGCATTCGAGTTCCAAGGACATTTATGCTACAAAAACTCTATGAAAGATTTGGTGCTATTAAGTCTTCTTTCTCACCATTTCGATTACCTGTGAGACGTTTAGTCTACATCCATATGTATATCGTCAGGACTGTAATGAACAAAATCAGGAAGACGATATCACAGGCACTATCACTGTCAGCGACTTGCCCAGAACTAAGCGATTTAAATATCTCGAATCAATGCTATAAGCTAATAGTGAACTACGTTATAAAATTTCTTCACGCATCAGCAACTTGGCTGAAGTGTCGTTCCAGAAGTGACCTTCTTTTTAATTGACACATCAGCGAACGTCTCAAATCTACATTTTACCGTAGTGTCGTTCACCCTGTCGCCCTCTATGGTTCTCGGTGTAGGCCGACTATAAAATACACCGGATGGCGCCTCGCGGTAAAAGAGATGAAAATGTTGCGTTGGACCAGTAGCGTAACATGCCATGATCACATATGAAATGAGGATATCCGCGATCGATATGGGGTTGCACCGATCGTGGAAAAATTGCGAGAGTGGCGTCTTTGATTGTTACGCTACGTCTCTATGGTTGAACGTGGGAACCTGTCTAGGGGACTTAATCCCACGGTCTTCTTAAGACACGAATTGATTTTGTGACCACAATCAGATCCCCGTTGAGACTACCAACAACGGTACCAGTCTATACCGAGTGCATGGCTCAGCATGCATTCTGGTGGATGCAAGACCCACCTAAATCTCTACCGAACTAAGGAGTACGGCTCCCGTGTTGAAACGCAACACCACGTTGGGGCCCGAAGGTCTCTGTTCACATGAACGCAACCACAACCGCCATGAAACTCCCACAAGGGAGCTGAAAGCACATACAACAGGAATTCTCCCGAAGTAAATGAATTTAGGGGCTATTCCGATCCCGATGGTACCAGTATATCTCTGGTAAGGTTTCGTGGTAAGCGAATTATTTGTACATAGATGCCCTTCTTCCGCGAAGTGACGCACAATTTAACATTCTGGCCGCCAAGAGCCGCTGGTTCTCATATTGCCGTGATCATGATGTGCTCATTGATACCATGTTACGTTTGGAATCAGAATTGCTTGGGGTTGTGAAGTTCGATAGGCTCATATCTTGAAGACCACACCGGTCAAAATTGCGATGATCAAGAAGGTCAACTCTGCACTCCTGCGATTGCCACAATGTTTACTGATCATTTAGAGTCCAAGCAAACGCTTCATCCAATTTGAGAATTGGCTCAGGATCCAGGTGAATCTTTGAAAGACCCTGGGACCCCTTATATATAAACGTTGTTGATAGAGAGCACTCGCCATGAGAATAATTGACGATGTTTTCAGGATGCGCGGAAAAGATACTTCAATTATGCCTACTGTATGTACCCGGATGTCTTCGCGGTGACTGTTGCAAATTAAAACGATGGATCTGTTTCCCGGAAATAGAAACAGTATTGAGTGGAGCTAATCCACATCAGGTTAGCCACTTGAGGTGTTTGATGAGGTCAAGCCGTTTTATTGGTGCGTTCATAAATTTCGTCTAGAACGAAGTTTGGATGTTGGTTGATGCTGTGCAACATATTGACTCAGCTTCGCACTTGGCCAGCGGCTCCCCACTGACTTCAAAATATCTCTGGTCGTCGGCAACTGATATCAATGTAGCCCACAGGGACGTCATTTCTCTTCAATGATGGGAAAGTTTTTGTAAATTATAACTGCAGATTCTGACTTTCTGATGTACGTTTCGCCCCTTGCGTTTTCTTGGATCAATGACGTTCTTCCCAACCCAACCCCCTCTACGAAAAAACTCCCGCCACCTCCACATCCCCATCTTCCTCTTCACTTCTTCGTTCGTTGGAAACCTTTTTCCATCTATATACTCTCTCTCTCTCTCTGAAGACACCCAATCAGGCGAATGTGGGAGGCGGTTTAAAATTTATTATCAAAATAAGTTCAGGAGTTGTTTGACCATGTCTGAAATTGTACTGAAGTAGGCAGATCCTCTTTATCATCATGTCCCCGCTTTTACTCTGAATGTGGAGCCATTGCTGGGATTGTCTGTTGCGTCCCGAAAAAAAAACTGGTGAACAATTAAACGCAGGATGCCCATTTCATATAGGCTGCGAAAAGCGAAGTAGGTACATTTCGCATTGAAATTGAGGGAGAGAGAGAAGAGGTGGTTGGAGCCAAGTCCGACCAGCGATGTAATACGAGGATTGTTTCAAAAATAAAGTTTGCCAATGCTGAATCGTGAGGTTGGGCGAAATCTAACAACGCTGCCTTGTTCGTTGGTTCTCCCAATAACAATTGTCCGTCTGCGACGGTCAGTATCGGCCTTATTGACATCACCGCCAGGCGCGAAATCGTGCTCGAAGATTGGCGAATCACGATTCGACAATTGCCTGCTGAAATTCTTGCGGCTTCTGAAGCTTCAATTGGCAGGATTTTGAAGGATAAGCTATGCCACCACAAGGTGTGTGCGCGCTGGGTCCCGCACATGATTTTGGAAATCCACAAACAACAATGAGTCGACGATGCTCGGGAGTTTTTGAGTGAATGCGACGAGAATACCGAAGACTTCTTAAACTCCATTGTTAAGGGGGATGAAATGTGGGGCCATTACGTTATTGCGGAAACAGAACAACAATCTCTCCAATGGAAACCATCGAGCTGCCAAACTAAAGAAGTTTAAGCAGAAGCTGTCTACAGGGAAAGTCAAAGCAGCGGTGTTTTGGGACTGGCGTGGTGTACTGCTTGTCGAATTTATGTCTAGGACCACAATAAACACGACAAGTTATTGTGAGATCTTGAAAAATCTTAGACAGGCAATTCAAAATCGTCGTTGGAAAAACTTACCAAAGGCGTAAGACTACACCACCACAATGCGCGTCCGCATGTCTCGCAACAAATGAAGGACTTAATCGCGGGATTTGACTGGGAAGTCATTGCTCATGTCCCTCACAGCCCTACCTAGCGATTTCCATCTGTTTCCGAAGTTGGAGGAGCACCTGCGTGATCAACAATTCAAAACGGACGACGAGTTGCAAGACGAAGTTTCCAGGTTTCTCAATGGGTTGCTGGCGGACGTTTTTAAGGCGGGAATGCAAAAGTGGATTTCCCGTCAGAGAAAATGCATAGAAAAAAATGGGTTTAAAGGTCAACGTTTCCAATGTGGGAACTCTATTTTTGAAACAACCCTCGTACTTTACGCAGCTCATGGGGACGAAGTTAGAAGTGATGGATGAGGGTTAGAGATTGGGGTCATTCTACTGGTAAAAATAATGGCATACATATGCGCCAATGTCTTTCGAAACTTTCCAGTCCCGGATAAAAAAAAGTCTCGAAAACACTTCAATTGTTTAAACTAATTGGCAACACTCCTGCGTAAACTAATTGACACCCAACCACCTCGACTAACACACCACTTGATTCAATACACCTGTCGCTGTGGACTTTTGAGATAGGATTCTTATAGGAGTTCATAAAAACAAACCCTGGGAAACAGGGGGTGGAGGAGCAAGAGGCAAGGGTTAGCACCCCTCTGTAACCCCCTTTTACATTTCGATGATGATTGCTCTACCAATAAGCTTATTAATGGTACGAAAATAGACCCTTTTTGGGCCGCCATGTTCCACTTTTAAAGGTGTTAGAGAGGACTTTTTTCTTTTCTTCTTTTCACATGCTCTTTTTACCACTCCCTGCGGGTGGGATGGGCAGACCAAACTTTCATCATCATCAACTGCGCAACAACTGGTATCCGGTCTAGGCCTGCTTTAATAAAGAACTCCAGACATCCCGGTTCTCCGCCGAGGTCCACGAAATCGATATCCCTAAAAGATGTCTGGCGTCCTGGCCTACGCCATCGCTCCATCTCAGGCAGGGTCTGCCTCGTCTTCTTTTTCTACTATAGATACTGCCCTTATAGACTTCCCGGGTGGGATCATCCTCATCCATACGGATTAAGAGACCGGCCCACCGTAACCTATTGAGCCGGATTTTATCCACAACCGGACGGTCATGGTATCGCTCATAGATTTCGTCATTGTGTAGGCTACGGAATCGTCCATCTTCATGTAAGGGACCAACAATTCTTCCGAGGATTCTTCTCTCAAACGCGGCCAAGAGTTCGCAATTTTTCTTGCTAAGAACCCAAGCTTCCGAGGAATACATGAGGACTGGCAAGACCAAACTTTACTGTGATAATATCAAAACGCCTCTCTTTCGCAGTAATAAAACTTGTAAGTCTTGGGGTAGATGGTGAAGCGCCGCGATTTTTCAGTGGGGTTTGAGAGTGAAGGCCACTCGCTTCTCTCTTAATACCCTTTTTGCATCTAGGCTAAATTGTAGCCTCATTTCGAGCCATCGCTGTTTTTTAATCGGGGTGGGGAAAGGCATTAGTTAACAGAACTAGAAAGGAGAAGGCCTCTTGTTTCTTCTACATATCCTTCCTATTTTTTCCCCTCAGGTAGTGGGGATGAAATCTCAAACCTCACTATGATGATACCAAAAAACCCCACTTTGATTGGTCATACGTTTTTAAGGGGGGTTACAACCACCAGTTTTCACCGGGTTTGAAAAGTGGGAACCTTCCTCCTCCTCTTCCCCAAACACCGCATCTCCGAAGGGAGTGCCGAGTTGAAAATTAACCCTTACCGAAACATACTGTCAAAAATGTCAATGGCATTAAGGTCTGTGTAAAAACAGTGTAGATAGAATCTTCGGACATTTTTCGGTCTTTTTTCATAAATTCATCTACAAAACAATATCTACCTCCACAATTTGATATATATATATTGCAGCTTGATATTTTAAGGACTATTTTCTATTGATTTACTAACTTCATTGAGAAGGCTACTTTCTCAGGGTATTGTTAGGTAATAAAATTCAACTAGAACTCTACAAGTACCAATTTCTTTTCTATTTTTCGCCCCCATTGAAATTTGAGAAACACCGACTACTTACGCACAAGACAAACTATTTCCAGCAGTTACAACAAGTTCATCTGAAAGATATTTCCCTGAGGGTGTTAGCCACATGAAAAATTAGAATTCCTCAGTAAGGTGGAAATTTCAATCCAATTTATCTATTTTTATCTACAACCCAACAAAAGATTCTTCCTATTTTCCACAACACAATACATCTTGCAATTTCCTCTTTGTTTTTCGCTTGCAACTCAATGAATTGAAAATTGAAGCTTTTGCGGTTTATCTTTCAAACTGGAGCAACTATTTCAATCTTGTCAAGTGTATCCGCTTGAGTTTCGCATAAATCAAATCATAGGAATCGCGTGGGAATGTTCGTCTTCAGTTGTTCAGTTGTACGTTGAGGGCACAAACGCAACTTCACTGTATGGAAGCGAATCGGTGCTGGCATGGGGTTCAAAGAAATGGATGAAGTTCAGGAGCTTTTCAGGACAAAATAAAAGGACGGAAATATCGGATGTAATTCAATGCCAGTGGAAAAACGCCTGGAATTGATTTCAATTGAGTAGAATTCAAAGAATGGGTCTTATCAGCGTTTGTAGTATGGCAAGTGTTAGGTAGTCAATTTTTATGAACGAATCTCAGAAAGAAATCTTGGATCAATCGAGTCATTACCGTATCTAAGGTACAATAACCCTGAATTCTAAAGAAGATAATTTTTATTTGACGAGAAACATTCCAGTAAATCGCTGTAAAATGGAAGAACGTTGGCACTATAAAGGAGTGTGATAAGTCCTTAATCGAAATTTATTGAGCGCATCAATCATGTTGAGGCACAATGCATAAATCATCAACGAAGCAACGTACAAATCACATACTGCCTTCTGTGATGCGCACAATGCCGGCCCTAACTAATGTCTGATGCAATACTCGATAAGGATTCGTCCTGCTACTGTAATTCTTATAAATGAGGTCGTTTCCAGAGTAAATAACAATCGTAATAAATGGCAGGCAATCTATTCTCGGAACTTAGTTAAAAATTCTAGAAATATGGCAGAGCGGAAAATGGATGTGAAAAATTAGGTCAAGCGCGGAATGAGATAGTTTCATAGAGGCATTGTCCTTCGGAAATTTTAGACAAGTGGGGAAACCGGAAGATGGAAGCTTCAGGTGCGAAAGGTTTTGTATATTTCTTTTGTAAAGACATTTGAGTGTGCATATATTGTCTCATAATATCCACTTTCAGGTCAAGTCAAAGTCTTGAATTTGCAAAAAACCGACAACTTTGACCTATTATAATTTTGTCAGTAATAGTACAATTTCCAATCAAACTTGGCAGGATAATGTTCTATGTTATGCGTGGTGCTAGGATGGGGTAGTTTCTGAGAATGGGTCCGTTACAGAAATGATCACTTTCTATCCCCCCGCACTCCCCACATTTCTAACAAATGTCAAAACTAAGACGTCTTCGGAAAGTGCTAATCGAGACCTTTCATTTGATACCCCACATGACTATATTTATTGAAAAAAAAATGCACACACCCTTTTTGCATATATGAGGACCCCCCTTTAAATTCGACGTAAAATTATGTAACTCGTGATTGTTCACAGTTCCCACTTTTCCACCGAGTTTGGTTTCAATCGCTACAACCGTCTCCGAGAAAAATGCGTGTGACAGACAGGCGGACGGACAGACAGTGCCGATAAGCCAACAAAAAGCGATGGTTACCGTAGCAACCCAAACCACGCAGAAAACATCTCTTCCCAAAAAGGTCTTTGGAAAGGAACTCCTCCAAAGTGAAAAACAGATGCCGGCGAAACCTAGACACGAAGGAAGCTTATGTGGTCATGCGGAAAAGGCCACTAATAGCACCGAAGACACTTGGACGAAGGTAGGACCTAAGAAGAAGTTGCAAAAAAGAGCCAGGCCGGACGCGATGATAACAGCAAAAGCCAGCGAGTTGACATATGCGGAAATCTACGCAAGGTTAAAGCAGATACCTCCTTGACTGATCTGAGTGCAAATGTCACGTGGATAAGATGAACATAGAAAGGCGACCTGCTATTCGAGCTTAAAGCTTGTGACGACAGAAATGAAGATCTACGGAAAAAAATTGAAATATCACTAGGTGAAACTGCAGCCGTCAAAATGAGTAAGAATACGGTGGTGATCGAATGTAAGGACTTGGATAAAGTCACCACAAAGTCTGAGATCTGCGAAGCCTTGCAAACCCAATTAGTATTAAAATCAGTGAGTGAGTCTAATGTGCTACGACTTAGAAAAGCGTATGGTGACACGCAGATAGTGTCGATAAGTCTTCCTATTGTAGCAGCGAAAAAGGCGATTGCAGTGGGCAAAGTACGTATTGGATGGGTGGACCAGTGTATAAATGCTATAAGTGATGGCAATTTGGTCATATAGCGAAAGTTTGGACTAACTCGCAAAACAGATCAAATCTGTGCCGCAAATGTGGAGAACAATTTCATTTTACAAAGGACTGCAACGGAATGCCCAAGTGCGTATTCTGCGTGGAAGCAAAAAATAGCGACAACGCCTACATTGCAGGAAGCAGTAAATGCCCAATGTTCAGAAATAATAATAATCGTTGACGCAACAATCCATATTGGATCAGGGCCTTGAAGTGTGTTAGAGCACTTCATTCAAGACCGTAACGGTACACTACAGAACACTGTAGGAGGCAATGCAGTCGGCATTGCGCTCGCCCGAGATTATTACCCTGATTTGACTCAGGTACTCATTCACAGTTGAGTCGACTGGTATCCGACGTCAAGTTAATGCTCAGAAAGGCGCTCATAAATAAGGTCAAATGAAGTGTAGACAAATCAATCTGAATCACTGTCAAGCGGTCCAAGACCTACCTTCCCAAGGCGTATTCGAAAACAACGTCGACGTTGCCATTGTATCCGAACAATACGAAAATCTGCATAGCGGAGTATGGATAGCAAACCGTAAGGCGGCGATATGGAGCTGGCGAAGTCGAGCTATAGAAGATGGGAAAAACATGCGGAGGATGGGTTCACCCGTGCCAAGATAGAAGGGATATACATCTATAGCTGTTACGCAGCACCGAGCTTCATATTATTGCTGGAGAAACTATCCTTCAATGCAAGTCCCTACAATCCCAAAGTAGTAAAAGGCGGTAGCAAAGAAACCAACGAAATAGGACGAATATTGCTGGAGACATTCTCGCGCTTGAACGTGGTATTTGCCAATTCTGCGGGAGGCAACACATTTCGGAGGAGAGAATTTCAATCGGTGGTAGACCTCACTTTCCTCAGTGATACTCTAATCAGAGGCTTGCAGTGGCGTATCAGCGAGGAGTACACACACAGCGGTCATCAGGCTATCATCTTCTAAACCTCGCAAAAAAATATTATGAAGCCACTAAAAAGAATAATGATGAGCTGGGTAACCAAGAAATTTGAAATTTTCAAGGAGGTACTTCTGGAAGATACATTACTATCGGGAACGCACAAAAAAAGCTTCACAGGTCATGGAAAGATTGCAGTGGGCATGCGATGCCTTGGCGTAGCACTTTCCGAAGACGAAATCCTAATTTCTGGTGGAATTCAAAAATTGAGGAATGCCGGAAAAAGTGCCTCAAAGCTAGCAGACGCTTCCAGCGCAGAAGAAACCGACCTGAGCTCGAGGAACTACATGTGCAATATAAAAATGCGAGGAAAAAATTGCAACTAGCTATCACAAAGATCAAATCCGAAGATTTCAAGCGGATGTATACTGAAGCTGACGCATATAGGTCGCAGAGGTCATTACTAAAAGACGAGCGCTCCTCACCGATTACTTGTCTAGAGTTGTTGCAGAATATAGTGAACATTCTGTTCCCAGTAGATATGAACTGTACAAGTCTTTCTGCGACGACGAAGTTCCGGTAGTGATAAATGAGGAGGTTCTAGACCAGTGAAAAGAGTGACTGAGAAAAAGACTCCAGGACCGGATAGAATCCCTAATATTGCCCTGACAGTAGCCGTCAGGACAGCGCCTGGTATGTTTGCCCAAGTTTTCACGGTATGCTCTAGGGAAGGAGATTTCTCCTAGCGATGGAAGCTACAAAAGCTCATACTCATTCGGAAAGTAGGTAAACCATTGGGTGACCTCTTCTCATATAGACCGATATGTCTGGTAAATACCATTGGCAAACTATTTGAGCGAGTAATATACAATAGGCTGTTCGCTGTTGCGGAGAAGTAGACCTTTCCGACAAACAATTCCGATTTCGTAAGGCGAAATCAACCGTCAACGCAATCAGCATGGTGACTGGTTTGCTTGCAGCTCAGCAATATGCAATATGCAATATGTTTGCGGCAAATTATTCATTGCTAGTATGTCCCTGGCAAGGATGATGCCGAAAGTGGGAAGGCCTCGGCATACCTCTAGGTTGATTATAGCCAGGATGGTAACCTCAATCATGCAGTCTACAGGAGGACAGCCCTGAGGGTATGCTCTACCTGTAGGGCTGTCTCAGATGATGCAGCATTTGTCATCTCTGGAATGATGCCGATTGACATTTTGGCAGATGAGATGGCGAACATATAGAATGTCAAGCTAATCTCTCCCTTATCACAGACGAAGAACGCTGAGAGGGAGAGATCCATAAATAGATGGCAAGAGCGTGGGAACGCTCGGGACTCACAGGCTCATTGCTGCCATCAAAGAATGATTGGGAAGACGATACGGTGAGATTAATTATAATCTTACCCAGTTTCTCACGGCGCATGGAGGATATCGCCAATATTTGCACAGATTTAAATTCAAGACCTCACCCAACTGTCCAAATTGCGATGGAGTCCCAGAGGACCCAGAGCATTTATTCTTCCACAGCCCGATATTTATAGAAGAAAGGCGAAATCTAGAGGAGACCCTAGGAGAGGTGCTGGTGCCAGAAAATCTGGTGCCAAAAATGGGATGCGGTCAACTCTATGATTGCATCTATTCAAAACAAACTGCGAAAAGTAGAGGGGCAGGGAGGGAGTCGGGGGTGGTTTAGTAGATGAAAACCCCACACGCTGATGTGTCCAGACTAGTGTTTTCTGAAGATTTCGACATACTCAAAAAAATAGACAGACAGAGAGGCAGTAAAGAAATTTTAAGATTAGATTTGGGACTATTGTGAGACTCAATTGAATGGCTATATTTATAGGTTTTCAGATGATTTATATATGCTCTCGCGGAATTTCGCGCTAGAAATAATATCTTTATACAGTATATAGTTACAATACAATGCTTAAGGATTTTAAGGACTACAGAGAACATTATCCAGATTTTTTGCCTTCGTCATGAAGTATTTATCATAGGAAATGAATGGAGCGCAAATTCTCTTAATATAAAATTTAATATACCTTACATGGAAGGAAATACAGTTGACCTCATTCCCAACTGCTTTCACAATTCGCTTAGAATTTTAATCAGCCATTACATAAATCTCATTGAAACCAATGAAAGGAACACTTTTCATTTCCTATTTTTTTCTCATCCTCTCAAACAGGTGGTGCTTATCATCTTGGGTTGCTTTTCAATATGCTGGCTTCCCTACTTCATAATAGCGTGCGCCCTAATGTTCAATTTTATCGAGGGCTCATCACCCACCCTTTACAAAGGAGCATTCTCCCTGGCAATGGCCAATTCAGGAATGAATCCAATCATCTATGCATGGAAGAACACCAGTTTTCGTCGAGCCTTCGCGCGTCTCCTGCGATGCCAAAGTCCCGACTACATTGACGTTAGCCAGCACAGCACCCGATCAAATATTCATCGGAAGAGTTCATCCCTTCAGCATCAGAATCAGACCCCACCGAATAGTGCAACAAGTGGAAATTTCAACGCGTTCGCCGAGAATATGGCGGTGGCAAGGACGAATAGTGACAGCAGTCAGTGCAGTCAGTATAACTTGAATGATATTCGGAGGCCACTGAAAAAGTCACCATTCAAGCTTCCAATCGCGGAAACAGTGGTGCTTGCGAATGGGGTGACAGTGAAAAACGAGAGGTTGGACGTGAAATTCGATAAGAATGTCACCCAAATTCCTGTTGTTCCTGAGGAGAATACAAGCACGCCTGCTGCAAAGTTGGTGAATTTTCGGGCCAAAGGTTTGGTCATACAGCGAATTGACTGTGACGGGAATGCGAACACAGAAATACGAATTGTGAATGCGAATGATGGCCTAAAGCCAGCAACTCCGATTGAAATGAAAAACTATCTGTCAGTCTCGGACCCGGCCACTCCGCAGAAAATCCTAGCCAACGGGATGAATGAGAAAAACCTAATTTTGAGCAGTTTCAGCAGTCACTTTTGCAAGAGTCAATTAATCTAAATTTTTAATCTTTCGAATTTTATATGATTTTTTATATATGTCAATGTTTTTTCTATTGGATATGAACCCTGTCACATTCTATGAATATTTTCCGGATTGGAAATACCAAATTATGATTAAGTTGAACTGCTGTAGTTACTGTGATATTCGATATTTAAGTTTGTTGTACATTTGTAATGGTAACTGGGAAGATACGACTTCTACTCGCCTAAAGACTAAACTGTGTATTCTTGAACATTAGCGAAAAGGCATTAAGGTACTTATTAGGGAATAACAATGAAATGTGTACAAATCGAAAGTTATTAAGCCAAAAATAGATGTTAATCTATGAAAGATATGACCCATATTATAGTCAATATAGTCTAAATTAAAATGGACATAATAAAAGATATAAAGTATTCACTCCTCGAGGTTTTCTTCATTCAGATGCATGCATGTTTTCCAGCTTTTCAATAGAAATAGACACATGTCACCCAAGCCCCTTGAGGAGCCATAAAAAAAAGATCGTTTTAGTGAGTGGCTTCTAAGCCTTGGAACAAATGGACGTCTGGACAGAAGGTAAACAGTTCTTGGAATTACTTTTCAATTCGTTTTCAGGAGCTCGTTTTTCATATTTTTAAAAGGACATGGATCGATTCATGGAAGGAGCTATAATATGAAAAAGTTTGAACATGAAAGCAAGAAAGTATCTTTATCAATTACATCATTTTGCGATATTACTCCATTCCAGAGTCAAAACACTTCAAAATTGCTTTCTCTAACCTCTCTATTCATGTCTGGAGGAATTTCTCTCAATTGCCTTGTAAAATTCGTTTAACTCCTGCATGATTTGTCATTGTCAAACCAGCCAAGCACGTTTCGAATTTGAGCAATTGAAAAGGAGCAGAACGAATCAAAGTGAAGAATACGGAATGATTCGAAATTAATGGTTTAACAATTTTTGCAGTAAATTAACGCTTGAATGGACCAGTTAATTCAGAGAGTAAATAAGCATTTCTGTAAAGAACGACGTCAATTAAAATTCGCAGTAACGACAGTAGATTATCGGATTATCATCATCAACGCAGCGACAACCCAGAATTGCTCAGAATACTGATCCACTGGATGGTGATTTGAAGGCCTCACGACTATATCCAGATCAGGCCTTTGATAAAATAAAATGGCGTAGCCGATTACGACGAGCCGATCCCGCTTGTGAACGGGACAAAGGCCGAAGAAAAAGAAGATCATCAACGGTGCAGCAACCAGCGTTCGGCCTAGACCTGTCTTAATAAGGAACTACACAAATCCCCGTCCTACGCCCAGGCCCACTAATTTCATATCCCTAGTCTACGGTATCGGTCCACCATAAACAAGTTCTACCAAGCACTTTTTTTTCCAGCGAAAATATTGCCTCTATAGACTTTTCACGTTGGATCATCCTCAACCGTGGAGTCAAGCAGTAAACTGTAGGATAGACTGACGCGGAATATAACTTCCTGGGAGCTAACCTATCTCTCTGAGAATGACATGTGACTCTTCAGGATTCGACCACCAAGGCTGTTACGAGGTGTCCCTACTATTATCAAAATGCAACGGATCTAGACTGAGGAGTCGAAAAACACTTCCACCAATCCAGCGTGTTATGTAACTGACTATATTCAAGCGGAGCCTCAATGATACCTGGTTGTGAGTGACCTTGATCATGCCGTGCTACGGGTTATGCTATCGCAGACCTCCTGACTCCGATACTCGTGGGATTCAAATGAGTACATTTATTAAACAAGTCGGGAAATCGAAAATTAGACGCTTCAGGTATGAAAGGTTTTGTGTATTTCTTTTATTAAGACACTTGAGTGTGCATTTATTAGTACGCAGCATGTAATATATATAGTCGCGGCCAATGAATTGTGGACAAGCTATAAAAGTTCAATAAAAAAGTTTTATGGAAACAGAGGTACTTTATTTTGCAGGTAGTAAATTTTTTTAGCGTAAATAGATGCGCCTTTCAAGGTTTTACATCGGTAATATGTTTGTGGTGTGACGCGACAGACAGCAGTTAAAAACATGCCGGGAAACCGGAAGCTCGGCGCTTCAGGTATGAAAGATTTTGTTTGCTTCTTCTGTGAGTAATATGGTTATGTACTATTATTAACTTAATTTGAGCAGATATCGATATGGAGAGTATTGTGAGGCCTGGGTGTATGCGGCCATATGACATAACTTCATATATTTTTTTCCAGATTTTTTGGTTGGGTACTTTCTGAGAATGGGTCCGTTACAGAACATCACTTTCCACCCTCCCACTCACTTCGTTGCCAACAAATGTCAAAACAGCTTCGAAAAGTATTAATCGAGACATTTCATTTGAGACCCAACATGACTATATTTGGTGAAAAAAAATTTCATGTCAATCGGTGTAGCCGTTTCTGAGAAAAGTGCGTGTGACAGACAGACATACATTGAACTGATGTTAATAAGGTTTTGATTTGCAAACAAAAACTTTAAAAACCGAAAGGTTAGTCTACTGAAAACGTGGGATCAGGAGCCCACAGAAAGACAAGTGCAAGTGAAGATCAACTCTTAAAGACTCCTAGTCTTAGAGACCGCTTCAAAACGGCTGAGAACGTTAGAAGACATTTTGTTGGACTTGAAGGAACACCAGTTTCTACAAGGACTCTACGATAAACGCTCTAACAGGCTGGGATATGTGCACACCGGCTCCCTAAGAAACCGCGCTTGACAGCTCAAATGAAACGGAAACGCTTTGAGGTGGCTAAGGAGCACAAAAGCTGGACTGCTGATGATTGGAAGAATGTGGTCTTCTCAGATGAAACGAAGTTCAACATTTCTCGCAATGATGGAATGCAGTATGTGCGCAGAAGGACCGGAGAGCGTTATAGCGATGAGTGTATTCTACGAACATCAAGGCATCCAGTGACCAGGGAGATGCTTTTCGTATCAGCAAATTGGACAATTTGCTATGCTTGAAGGGACGATCAAGGCTATTGATTATAAAAACATCCTGGAAGAAAATTTGGTTCCTGTCCTCGAAGAGCATTTTTCGCATGTGGATCAAATGATTTTCCAAGATGATTCTGCTCCTTGTCATCGAGCTCAATTAGTAAGCATCATTTTTTCCTTAATTTTTATTCCATCCTCAACAATAATCAGCAATTTCAACTGTCCTACCTTTCCTAATTTTTAACAGGTAAAGAATTATTTACGCGAACTCGGAGTTTCCTGTATGTTATGGCCTGGCAACAATCCGGATCTTAACCCAATGAAGAACCTTTGGCGTATAATGAAAGAGGAGCCGACTGATTTAGAAGAGTTAGACAGAATAATCCAAAAGGTTTGGTACGAAGGCATTCCGGCAAAAGGCTTGATTGAAAGATCAAACGTCAAAACGTTTAAAGGAATTTAATCCAAGTAAAATTTGACAATGTATTGCAAAGTATCTTTTAATAAACATGTGAAAATCTTTAATATTTTTTTTAATTTTACCTAATTTTGTTGTTTGTAGATAGCCTGCAAATTTAAAGGTAAAAAATTCTAAGTGCAATAATTCGCTTTTCCAATCCTTGCCTTGCTTCTTAAATGTCATTTGGAGGTATGCGTGCATGGGCATGTTTATGCGCAGGTCGGGTAGTTGGGAGAAGTCCAAAAGTGGCTATGGGAAGGACACCCAGAACAAGAAACCAATATGGACGAAGAAAGGAGAAAAATTGACGGTCCAGGGACTCGGAACACCAGTACCGGCAGCTTTTGGGAGTGGGCAAGTAGGCTCCCGGCCGTCGATATCCCCAGACTGCGTGCCTCGGTGGTGGTTTACTTGGCCTCTCACCGGCAAAGGGGAAGGCAAGCAAAATTACCAAAATTGTGGAAACTGCGGCACCGGCTCCAATCGACCCTAGGGAGTTGAAGCCCCAAAAAGGAACCAAGGAAGCATTGACCAAGGTTGGCGGAAAGAAAAATGCGACACATAAAAGAAGATTACGGCCCGAATTATTTATCATCTCCAAAAAAAGATGATATGACTTATGCCGATATCCTCAGGAAGGTCAAATTCGATCCTGAGCTGATGGATCTTGGGGAAAACGTCAGCCGAATTAGACGCTCCCAAAAAGGAGATTTGATGCTGGAACTGAAGAAGTCTCCGGGCAAAACGGTTGAAAATTTGCTCGGCAAGGTGGAGAAGTCTTCAGGACAAGAAGCACGTAAGGGCCAGAAAGCAGGAGTTTGTAATACAATGTAACGACATTGATGAAATCACGACCAAGGAGGATATCCGCAACGCCTTAGAAAAGCAGTTCGGACCACTTGGCTTGCAAGATTCAAACTGTTGGCGGCAGATAAAGTAAAAGTAGGTTGGGTCGTTTGCCGACTCAGGGAGCAGGTGCCCCTTAAGCGCTGCTGCGAAATGCACCGGTGACTATAACAGGTCAAAAAGTTGCAGAAAATATGGGGGAGAAGGTCATATGTTCAGGGAGTGCAAAGCTGAGCCTGAATGTATGCTTTGCAAGAGGAAAAAGGGCGTCGACTGTCACAATCCAGGCAGCAGTAGGAGAGCCTTGAATGCAGTAAAGAAATGAAGTTGATACAAATCAACCTCAACCACTGCGAGGCAGCGCAAGACCTCTCGCAGACCATCTATGAGAAGGGAATCGAAACTGCTATAATCAACGAGCCTTATCGTAATAATAAGATCGGTGCCTGGACTGCAGATGTAACTGGCAAGGCGGCAAGGACGTGGAAATCAAACCATTCAAAAAGTGATTGAGTTTCCAGAAGTCGGATTCGTCAGGGCAAAAATCGTGGGTATCCTACATATATAGTTGCTATGCTCCACCAAGCGCGACGATAGCAGAATTCGAAGGAATGCTAGGTATGCTAGTCTCGAATGCAAGAAGTCGAAACCCCGTGGCCGTGGATTGTGGCAGTCGCACTACGAACATTAGAGGCCGTATCCTGCTCGAGGCTTTCGCGAAGCTAAAGTTGGTACTTGCAAATACGGGAAATGTTTCCACATTTCGTGGGACAGGTTCGGGCTCAATAGTCGATCTGACATAAGTATGTAAGAACCACATTGGCGAAGAGAAGGGCACGGTTTGTCAGTGAGCATTATATTCATAGCGACCACCATATGGGCCATGCGGCGATGTGCGTTCCCGCGAAGCTGGAAACCGGGGCTGGTCCGTGAAAAAGTTTGTGGAGGATACGTTCATAGAGATGTTATTCGGATGCCACAATCCCGGTGGTGCGACTACAGAAAAGGTAGAGCAAATGATGAGACGCATAACGAGAGCATGCGACGTTGCTATGCCGAGGCGGCGGATCCTCGCAAAAAAACGCTCAAACGGTGGAATGAATGCATATTTTCGACCTAGAAGGATCTGCCAACAATCTAGAGGAAGATCGGACTTCGGCGAGAAACCAAAGCCCCTAGGGGAACAGCGTACGTGGTGGTTATGAAAAACATGAAAAGATGAATCCCAGAACCTACTTGCCCACATCTTCTGGTCGATATTGTGATGGCGCTCTTCCCCCGGATAAAGAGAGCGCAAACAATACAAGGAAGCATTGGATGCCTACGGTAACTGAGGAGGAACTTGTGCAAAATTGCCGGAGAATTGGTGATAACAAAGCACCCGGTCTGAATGCTGTTCGCAATAGAGCTCTTAAACTCGCTGTTAAGACCAGACTCGACTGGTTTATCAGCGTACTATAAACATGCATGATAGAAGGAGTTTTCCCCGACCAGTGGAAGAGGCAAAAACTAGTTTTGCTCCCGAAGCCGATTAAGCACCCAGAACATCCATCTTCATACCGCCCGATTTGCTTCATCGATACGGTAAGAAAGATGCTCGAAAGGGTCATTTACAATAGACTACTCCCTATAATTGAACTTGAAATGCGTTCAATTCCGCTAGTTGGGAGTGGATAAAAACTCACTGGCTAAAAGGGGTGTCTCTAGTTACTTGACTAAGCTCCTCGAAAGTTACCTCTCGGAGAGGACACTTTGGTACGATACGGATGAGGGATTCAAGCGGTACATCGTCACAGGGCTCAGTGTTGGGTCCTCTCCGGTGGAACGTGTTGTACAATGGGGTCCTTGTCCTTCCCGTGCCAGAGGAGGCCACGATAAACGGCTTCGAAGATGAGCTAGCTGTGGATGTCGTCGCGAAACAACCTGAAGACGTTGAAGTGTACGCTAACGAAACCATTAGGGTCATAAAAGTGTAGCTGGAGATGGCCAGCAGGGACGGAAATCCAATAAAACTCATTTTGATGTATGCATGGATCATTTGGTGGCCGAGACTGAACTTTGCTAAAAGGTTTCCTTCCTATTTGATATTTGATTTCCTTAAGCTTGCCATTAATATTTCTGAAGTTGTTAGAAAATCCCACAACCAAAAGCTTATGTTATTTTCTAGTTCGACGAAATGGAAAGCATCGTCAAATTATCTATTCCTCATTCCCTGAGTGGTCTATCAATTAGGTCCGGGTTAGGTACAATTTAATTTCATTTTGCATTCCATTCATTTCAAATTATCGATAGTACATCGTTCCCACCATGACAGATTCCTCTTCATTTGCATACCAAAGCATCCCTTCATCATCAGGTTGTCTGCTCGGTTTTCTGTGTTAGATCTGATGTCAAACAGGAGGCAAATGTGTTGGGTAATTATTTGCGGAAAATTTTAATTTTTATGTAGGAGATATTGGGTGAAGAATAAATAAGGACCTTTGGTCGTACTGCTTGCTACATAGATGATAGTGAAAAATCTGGGTAAAATTCAGAACGAACTGAATTTTGGATGAGTTTGCTTTAAATAGATTTGAATCCCTTTTGGATCCTTGAAATATTTATTAGAATATGCACGTGTCAACGCGGCTTGGCTTTGTCTATGTGAGCAAGTTTCGGGTCCTTATATAAAATTCAGTATTTTCCTAATTTTGCAGTCTTTGAAGCACAGGAAAACAACTTTTTCAGAACAGGATCCATGGACACGACTGTCGGGATTAGTCTATTAACTTATGTGCATTTAGTATGAGCTCGAATTTAAGAGTAGAACTAGATGCGAATGAGAATCGATTGGACCGTTCGTTGGAATCTAGCAGTAAAGCGGGTTCTTCAAATATTCAGAGCAAAGCAAGGCAATGATTGCGGAGTGAATGAGGCTATAAAATGAGCACGTCGATAGCATGAACGTCAGTTCCGCGAAAATTAAGAATTCAGGGGAGAAGGCTACCGAAAAGAGCATATGATCTGTTTGTGCCAAGAGCCAACGAATTTGTGAGCAGGGTAAATGCGCAGTTAGTAACCGACGAAAGTTCACTCGCTTTCGAGAAGCATCTCCGGGGACTGGAAAATGCTCTCAGAAGAGTACACACATCTCCCGTGGCAGGGGGACAGCAAGGTCCTTCTAGCTATAGTATAAAAACAGGTAGTGGAGGTGCTTCGAAAGAGGGGACGAGAAGAGAAAAAAAGAATACCATAGGTGTGGAAAGCGAGGTGCTTAAGGATGAAACAAACCTGGCAGCCCGGGAGAAGCTCCCCATAAAAGTATGGGATCGACTGGAAGTGATTGGGGAGCTCGCAGCCAAGGCAGCGGGGAATGAGACCTTTCAATTATGGGGACTCAAGTAGATATCCGCCAATGGAGTGCCTGGCCCCTTGGGGTCGGAGTTATTGACCACCACCTAGTCGACCGGCCCCAGAAATCCCTTTGTTTCAAGGAGATATAAGCCTTACAAATCTTTAAGGAGCTTATTCAATTCGGTCTGCGATGGGGGTGCAAAGTGAGTGACAGATCACTTAGGGGTCTATGGGGAAAGTTATGCGTTAGCTTGGGATTTCCTGGATCGAGGGTATAGGAATCGGCGGGCCCTAGTAGAAAAGGAGATTCAAGCACTTGACAACCTCCATCAGATTTTGCAAAAGGATCCAAAAACGCTTAGGATGGCACTGGACACAATGCGTTCGGTGGTCCAGAACCATCACCAAGACAGGATACAACGTAACTGAAGACATCCCATTCGTCCCCTTTGATCTGACACGGAAGAAGATCGACACGCAAGGAGTTCGACACATCGTTGCGGAATCCCCAAATGCCCGTCGCCATTGATGAGATTGGCCAGTTTCTGGAAAATAGATTTATGATAATGTCTCGCTGTTGGGTATGCAGCGAAGTGATGACTTCAGCAGCAGAAAGAAAGTACAAAAAGAGGTAACTCTTCTCGTCAATTTAAGCGGGGGGAAAGCGTCGTTTTTAAAATGTTTCATATGCATGGGTAGTCGGTTGCCCCAAGTTGGCAGAGAGCAACGAGAAAGAAAGATTGCTCCGGTACCATTCTCTATGCATTTTCTGTGCTTCACGTAAATATAAGAAAGGGGAGCCTTGCAAAAAGCGCAAGTACCTTAAATGCGACATTTACAGGGAACAGCATATCACTATAATTCACCCGGTTAAAAAATGATGTGGGAAAACAAACATCTACAGGCAGTGCAGCCCACATATCTCTCCTGTTCCAGTACTATCCTGCCAACGGCCGTCGTCAAGCTTGCGGCGAAAGATAGTCATGGAATCCTAGTTCACTGTCTCACTGACAAGGGAAGTCAAAGTAATAATATTATGCAAGATTTGGTCAAAAAGCTTCGCCTGAGGAAGAGGAGAAAAAATATAGAAGTTTCTGGAGTGGGCGGGGTGTCAGCTCGAAAGGTCTCAGCGGTGGTTTGCGGCACTCTCCAGTTGGAAGATAGGACCGGCGTAAACACAAAAGCCCTGATGCTAAAAAGGGTAACCAAGGGCTTTCGCAATTGCCACATCTAATAAAAAGTATATTACGAGGGAGAAAACAGGCTGAACCTGTAACAGATTATGCCTCCCATATCCCTGTTCTGTTAGGATCGAATGTTCTGCCTCAACTGATTGTGGACGAAGTAGAAATCGTCCCTGCTAGAAGCGAGAATTGCACAGTTTTTAGCAAGTTTCGCGTGGCGGGAAGTAAGTTGCTTCCGACGTGATCAGGTCCGTCACCAAGTGGGTGCGGACTCAGAACTCCCAGCATCCTCAACAAAAATTCAATTCGGCCTGGTTTAGGTCTGAACTTATGACGGATTTCACTTGAATATAATTCGTACCCATTACGTATTTGCGATTATTTTTAAATGGAGCGATTACCATCTGTTGTTACTTTTGGTCACGCTGCTCCCAGGTCAGAGGTAAGACAACGTCTGATGAGTTTTTCCAAGTCTTCCGCCCCGTTTTCCCTGTCTTCCGTTTGGCCAGCCAACCCAGTGTTCCCATCAGAAGAAAACCCAGCAATAGCCACAATACTTGTTCGTTCAATCTCTACCTCAAGCTCCTGCTTCAGGCCTTTGATAACTGACCCGTCGAAATTGGGCAAACTGACGTTCATTGAGAATAATTGAAATGCGGCGTTACTATCTCATAAATTTCAGTCCAATTCTCCGTTATATTACGAGAAATCTCTTTAATGTCGAAGGAAGCGATATCAAGGGTACAGACATCCCTTTCAAACAAAGCTGCAGGTTCCAAGATATTTAGTTGGATGCCGTTGCAAGTAATAGGTCCATTTTCCACCTGCCGCTTGAATAGCACCCCTAACTTAGATGTGACATGGACGATATACACCCCCGTGACCCATTCCTTTTGCGTACAGCATGGCCCGGTGCGTATCAGCCTGGGCTCATAGATTTGAGGCAGAATTTCCACTGCTTTTTTACTCGAAGAAGAGTTTATCCTCTTCAGGACCCACAAATGATTTTCGGAAAGAAATCGGTACCTCAAGATCCCAAGTCTTATTTTCTCGATCGGGAGTTGTAATGACTGCTACTCGTCTAAATTTTCTCCGATAAGCAAGTGGAATTTCATAATCAATGCTGACCATCCCATCCTGAATCCATGCGGTCATTGGGTAAGCGTCGAAGATTTTTTCTGATTCCCTTAACTCTGGGAATATTATGTCGGAAACCTCGTTGGTGATCTTACTCACATACTCTGTTAACTCCTTTGTAGGCCGAAGCTTTCGCAATTCGCGGTGCTTAGCTGCAATCTCCCCCAATACTCCTTTGACACTTGTCGAAATAATCTCCTGTTTAAGCATTGATTCACCTTACTGCTCCATTATCTCATTGATTTGTCCTTCAATTTGGTGGTACTCGAGGATGGTCACGTTAATCGTTAAAGCAGCAATCTTTACTTGATGACGCTTCGTTGCCTATAAGTTGTGGCGAATGGCAATGCTCCGATAACTCAGGTACTCTATTGCACCTGTTGTTGTCAGTCCCGCGAAATATTTGATATCTACCTTCAAAAGGCCCCTAGCAGCACGCTCAGTACTAACATAGTCCTTCGAAGCCTCTTAACTTAATATAATGCTGTCAGCTCCCTAATGGTTTCAGCGGCTTGCATATCAACTGGCGTTTTTAACCTATCACAATAATCCTGAATATCTTCTTTTGCTTGACGTATACAAATTTTTGTAAACCTTCCAACTGCTCGTTAATAAGTCCAAGATCCGAAGTCAAATTTACTGAAGTGAAGATGGCGTACTGTAGATCAAAGGTCTTTACTCGGACGTAACCAATCTCGATTACCTACTGATGCACAACCCGAGGAACGTCGCCCTAGAAAATGTTCTCAACCTTGCTTGTCGAACAGTACCCTCAGGGTGCCATTTTCAGTCCAAAGTACTGCGACCACTTTCCTTTATGACCACCAAATCGCCATGAGTTACTTGCCTTCCTGAGTTCTTCCATTTGTAGCGTTTTTGCAAGTGACTTAAGTATTCATTTTCAAACTTCTGTACCTAAGTGTATTACGACAAAATCCCACATCAACGAAGTTGTCCCCGTTGGGGAGTTCCGTCCCCACGTACTCGAGGAGGGTGATCAGACCCGAGTCTGCAAGGGACTCATCTGAAATGGCTCTGCCACGAAGCCTCACCGGAGGTTATCTGGTACCATGGGAACCGGGATGGCCCTCTGAGAGCATATGCTCCAGAAGAATTCCTGGAGGATGTGTTCTCGGCCCGGTTATTTGCGGTTGGCCTCCTTGTGAGAGTTTCATGGTGGTTGTGGTTATGCCTACATCGCGGGCAGAGCTCCTCGGAGCTCGAGGGTGGAGTTGCGCTGTACAACTCGGATGCCGTACTCCTTAGTTGCAGCAGAGGTGTTAGATAGACCTTGCATCCACTGGTATGAATGCTGAGCCTGCACTCAGTATAAACCAGGACCGCTGTGCTTGCATGGCGGGGCTCTGATTGTGGTCCCATAATCAATCCATGTCCGAAGAGGACCGTGGGATTATGCCTTCACTGCAGGTACTCACGTTAAACTCCCCAGAACTTTCATCAACGAAGTTGTCAAATGTATTCAACGTGCCGAAATGTCCATCTTCCGTGTCAGAATAACTGACACATTTCAATTCACAAATTAACAAGTTTCGATAAAAACTAGAAAGACGAACCCTCCCACATTCCTACTTTCCAGGACCTTCCACAGGATTAAATTTCAATTCAATTATTCCAGCCGCTAACATTCCTATTTGCCCTATAAAATGGTCGAATCGACGTTTTCCAACGCAAAACTTGCTCTTAAACTTCCACCGCAAGTCTACAAGCACCCAAATATCCCATTTTGCTCTTTGAAATACAAACATAATGAAGACCTCGTCCTCAATTAACCAATGGCACTAGTGGTAATGTCACGGAATGGCAGGTGTCCCATTTAATTGCACTAATTGAAATTAGCGAACATACCAGAGCATACTTTTTTACGTGGTATTCTCCCGGAAGGACCAAACTCGGCCCTCTCAACGTAAGAGTGCCACGAGGCAAATAACCGGAGCCGCAAATCGAGCGGGGGTGGATGTGGTATATCGTGTTCCCGCAACTTCCCCAAAACAAAATAAAGGTACGCACTTTTTTTCAAGAGCGGTCCAGCTGAAGGATATCACGTGAACTGTTTTAACAAAGCACATTGGATATTTTCTCTGGTTGTTTTCCACTCTGACCCGTGAACGTTTTTCATGTTTTCAACACGGGAGTATCCACTCATGCCGGGTTTTGCGGAGGATTAGAGTCAGAATTTTAATTAAGTTCAACTGTCCATAGAAAATGAGATGTTTTGTAAATGTTTTTCTTGCTTCGTGTATCCCGACAAATTATGCATATATAAATTCAGTTTTATTAGTCCTTATTAGCTATTCATTCTGTTGGGGTGGAAAATTCTGTCAAATTTATTTTCATGTCGAGATGTCGACGAAGTTTAATTATGGCTCAAAATTAATATTCATGGGGCATTGGAGTCGCTCCCCACCTGCAACGAAAATGTTGCATTTGTTACCAAACTCTGCCAACAGTAAGACCCAAACTTGACTGAAAAAGGATAGTCAGGCATCCAGCCCTCCCCCTCCCCCCTTGTAAGTCGACCTAGTTATTTTAGAATGTATAAGGGTTGAAAATTAAAATGTTCCTGAATAATAAATGTTTTACGAAGCAATATCTAATAATGCCATTCTTGGGAACTCTCTTCTCTCTAAAGCAACACTGCACTTTAGTAATATTGGTTAATTTTAACCAAGAGAATGAAACTCAACAAGCTAGAGAAGGCCCCTAATAATAGTAATTCCCTAGAAAATTTAATCCAGATTTCACAGGCAAAGATCATCTCAGAAACTACTATTGAGAACTCAGCTCCAAATAAGCAAGCAGCTGTTTAAAGATTGAGGACTCCAAAGTCCGTATCCACTTGATGTCGGACCGGACCAAATGGAGAGCAACTCGCTCCCACTCTTGATGATTCACGGACTCCTCTTTTTGGGTTTAACACCCAAAGTTAAAGGAGGGACGAAGACGGCTACCTTGCTCATCAGACGCTGCCTCACCTCTGCCCTGGGAGCAACGTGACCGAAACGGCTCACAGGTGTTATACGCTCCCTTTGATAATTGTCAAAGGGTAGTATAGGTCCCAGGGCATTGAGATTATTTCTCGGGTAGCAACTGCACACGCGGTCCTTTCATTCCTATTAAGCTTGGGCCTATCAAATGCTTTTTACGAGCATTTATACGCAGTTCAGGGGAGGATCCCTAAAGACGACATTGTGATCTGAATGTCATGGTGGGCTCTGACGACATCTTGTTCAAACATGTGATGGGGAAATACGGTATTTGCAACCGTAACGATAATGGCGGGAGGGTTCTGGATTTCTGCAACTTCCACCGCCCCATAATGGCACGTTGCTCGACCAGAGAGTCTGCCAATTGGGTTTCAACTGACGGACACCATAAGAGCAATAAGATCGACCCCTTTGCGATTAGTAGTAGAATTAGGAGATATTTCTAGATTGTCTATAACAAGAGAGGTGCTGCCGGTTTCGAAAGCGATCACTATCTGCTGGTTGCTTACGTTCATAGGCTTGTTGCGTCCGCTGCTTCCCGTAGGGTTGAAAAGCAACAACTCTACAAGTTGAATGTCGGCCGCTTGGATGAACCAATTGACGATTGCAGATATACTGAGTAACTCGTATGACAATATCAATGACCATTGGATTGCCACCAAAAATGCCCTTATCTCGTGTGCTATGCAGGTCGCCGGGCACATCCCAAAGGAACGTCGCAGTGTCTGATATATGACAAATTCGTAGAAGCGGATTGATAAACGCAAGGTCTTTACCGCTGCGAGTGTATCGAGCATATCGTCCTCGAACTCCGATACCGATATTTCAACGTACTGTGCCCCATGACAAAAGGGAAGTTGCTGTTGTGCTGGTGCACAAGGTGCCGCAGAACCCAATGATTTCAGAAGTGTATATTGCATTACGAAGGAGAGGCCAAACGAAAACAATGAAGATGAGAGACCACAACTTTGAGACCGTTGAAAATTTCTCGTATCTAGGGTCGAAAATCACAACCGATAACAGCTATGACGATGAAATCCGCACACCGTTGTTCGCAGCCAACAGAGCCTATTTCAGTTTACAAAAACTGTTTTGCTCGAAACGTCTCACCATAGGGTCAAAGCTCTTACTGTACAAGACAATGATGTTGTCTTTATGTATTCCTCGGAGACTTGGGTTCTTAGCAAAAAAAACTGCCAACTCTTGATCGCGTTCGAGAGAGAATCCTCCGAAGAATTTTTGGCCCCTTACATGAAAATGGGCTATTCCGTTGCCTACATAACGACGAAATCTATGAGCGATACCACGATCGTCTTGTTGTGGATAAAATCCGACTCAATAGGTTACGGTAGGCGGATCACGTATGGATGAGGATGATCCAGCCCGAAAAGTCAATAAGGACAATATCTATAGTAGAAAAAGAAAACGAGGCAGACCCTGCCAGAGATGAAGCGATGGCGTAGGTCAGGACGCCAGACATCTTTTAGTGATATCGAATTGGTGAACCTCAGGGCAAAACCGGGGTGCCTGGAGTTTCTTATTAAGGCAGGCCTAGACCGGATATCGGTTGTTGCGCCGTTGATAATAATGAAACAGAGCCTTCTACTCGGTATTGCCGATTTTAAAAACCAGCTGCATACACGGGATAAAAAAAAACTCCGAGTAAACAAAACGATAATGAGACCTGTGTTATGCTGTTATGTTTGACGTCTCCGAGTTAATCAAACTTTGGAAGTTGGAATAGGTTGGTCACGCTCATCGTATGGGTGACACCTAAAAAATATCCGCAGGGAAAACAGAAGGACGGAGATCGGTATGAAAACGCTGCGCAAATTCTATTGACGAAGGCAGCGCATTATTGATTTTAACGCGATCGATAAATCGAGATCGTTGAAAAAGGACATCCCCAAGGCCAATGCCGGAAATGGGCTGTAGAGCTTCGACGACCATAAGTTATACCTATGACGCGTTTATAGATTTATATGAAATAGCAAATACCACATCGGTCCTAGAGCAGAGGTGAGGCAGCGTCTGATGAGTTGCCTGTGTCCTGGACAAAAACGCAAGTCATATAATTTTTCAATTTGGTAGCTTGCCTGACTACTGGCTGGCCAATTGGCGCTTTCCAATTGGCCCGGTCCGCCATTGGTGATTGGCGGACCCAATCTATTCGAAGCCCTATTTAGTGCTGAGTGACATATGTAGTAAACCAACCAATAGATTGGAAATCGGAAATTTGCGAACTCGTTGCTTCAAAAAGACGTTCGTAAAAGCCTGCGAATTCCGCAATCAGGAGGGCGTTAAATAGGTGATTTTAGAGGATAGTACAAGGGGCTTAATAGAGGATCTGAGTGCTTGAAGCCATGGCTCGCGCAGCTTCTATCTCAACTTATAGAAAAATCGAAGATAAATAATTCCTAGAGAGTCAAAACTCAAAGATTTCATTCTAAACAGATATTTGGTGAATCCATTCTAAATGAGCTCAAAACATGGAAACATTTCCAATCCCTAACCTTAATTAATCTTGAAATAATCCATTCTACATTTGAATCATCAAATTAATTGCAAAATGAAAAAATATCAGGTGTCCCGGAAAGGCCGTCCTAAACAAACATAATTTCCTAAATTCTTCGATACTTTACCTTAATTACTAAAGCGAATCGTGATACCAGATGAAGCTGCAGAAACGTAAAAGATACGGGAACAAAAGTAAATGACTCTTTCATTAATCTCAATCCTAACGTAAACCATTATTACAAATTTGTAATAGCTTTTTGGCTTCATCTCTAATTTGTCTTAACGTCGATAGCCCCAGCCATTTGCGGAGGGAACCGAACCATCTCCCCAAATGGACTTGCTTCCAATTTATTTCTTGTTTACGAGTATTTACACAACTCCAGAGGGTTCATTTCATTGCAACGGAATGAAGTAATACGAGACGATAACTGGGGATTGAAAAACTTGTTGAATCAGATTGAGGAAATTTGGGGATTTTTAGCTGCTTCTGTGATTTTGGGAAAAAGATTTTCCGGTGGGAAAACAACTAGCAGACGATTTATATTATAACCCTTTCAGGGCTGTATCCTCGGTGAAAAGGAGATTATCGTTTCATAGCAACACGATCCATGAATAGCTAGGTACGCTCTCAGCTCACCCTAAGCTCCCAGCGATGAGTGAGTGTGATCTCTTGTACAAGATAATTAGGAATACACCATTTCAGCTTTGAGAAGATTACTTACTTATGGGGTTCGAAAAAATCAGAATAGGAGCAAAAAAGATTTAATGAGGTGGTATATATCTACTACTGTCATTACAGCATTATAAATGATATATTGGTTGTGATTTTAGACAGGAAAAATTCGATGACATATCGGACTTGTAACCTTGGTTTTGCTGGCATTTATCTCCAGTCCAGTCCTTCTGCCCTCCTCCAAATTCAAAGTGATTTGGCCAAGGTGCTTGAATCGGTGATTTGCTAGCTCCAAATAAAATGAACGTAGTCATGATGTTTAAGGAAAGATGATGTGGTCCATTAAACTCGTCTCTACCCTCCGGCCAAGGCACCATAAAGGACTCCATCGATAACGAGAAGGATTATATTAGTGACAATATACAGTCCTGTCTCACCCAAGATGGACGACCTTGATCGAGATCTTAATGATCATCTCCTTCTTCCACATCCTGGAAAATTTCTCGGATTCCCATGAGTGAAAGTAGCAACTCCGCATAAACTGCAGGATTCATGCATCAAATGAGCCACTTTTTTCTGCTCACTGTAAATACTGCCCTAAAGGCGACCAAACGATAGATCCTAGAGTAAAGGCGCAGATTTGTAACGATGATCAAACCTAAAGCTATATTCTTACGATCCAGCAGGTAGCGTGCCCAGTACCTAATGCGCCAGACACAAGAGGATTGTTCCATGCATTTACTATGAGAATATTCATACGATCCAGCAGCAAGCGTTCCCGGTCTAGGAACGTGTCGGAAATGGTAACGCAGAAGCCAAGAACACGCGTCCTCTTGTTTGAATTTGTGTGGTGGGAGAACATTGTTGCGCATATTCGCCGTTCTGCCCATCCCAGTGCAATGATTTGATCAATGCAAATTATGGAAAAATGAATGCATTCAAAATGAGTATCGACAAATGCAACTACCATTCTTTCTGCATGACATTGTAATCATTTGTTCATTTATCCAAATAAACTCATAGCTGAAAAAGAAACAAATTTGGTGCAACATTACTTTATTGGCGAAATCATAAAACAAATAACGTAGAAGTTCGCATTGCACTCTACACATGGAACCACTTCATACTTGTGAAAATTGTGTAGAACAATGCTTCTTTGCTTCCAATGGAATAGCTTTTCAAATGTAGATAAAAAGTAGATAAAAATTGGCTATGTTGGAGATACTCCGAAAAATACACCAAATATAGAGAAGGAGTAACGAGATTGGTTCACGGCACGGGTTTGCTGGCGTCGATATCCAGCGACCATAGCACCTCAGTAATGGGAACCAGAGCTACTGCATCTAACACTGCAAAAAAAAAAAAAAATTGTGGAGCGAAAATTCAATCAACTCCAGCTCCTTTTAAGAAGAATTCCAAGTTAGAGACGTTACCACTGTAGACAACGAAATCCTTTTGCAGTCGAGATTCGCTGCGGGACCCACAAAGAAATATGTATAGTCCCCGGATCGGCGCACTTTTGGTGCAGATGAGTTCACCATAGAGAGGTGGAATATCCATCAAAACCTTCAGCTTTTGATCGGGGGTCTGCCCTATATTAGACCACCAAAGGATAAAAACGTCCGATATTCAAGCTGAAAACGAAGGTGACACCTACTCAAGGCCAACAAGAGAGAAAACGAAGTAGGGGTGGTGCTGGTGAACCCGCGGTATCCTAGCAAGTTGTCAAAAAGGGCAATGCCTCTTTACTGAACAAAGCTAGCGAAAACATCCTTGAAAGTGAGTAATTTCTTAACTGCGGTCCCAACACCTGCCAAAGCGGATAAATCCAACACTCCGAATTTCGAATAATGGATATTGATAGGCACAAGAGAAAAAGGGCAAAAGGAAGATCCGCCCAGAAATAAAAATTATTTCAAAGAAAGGAGATATGAAATAGATCCGTCGAAAAGTCAGCAGATATTTTACACAGCAGAGCAAGGTAAGGTAGATGGGTAGTGTCCGTATCCGATAACAAGCTGACGAGGAAATGTATTTGCTAATTCCCACCATTTTTCGTTTTCCCGTTTTACCAACCCTTAGCTTCCCCTTCTAATTTCCTAATTCCCATCACGGCGCTAACTTATATAAAAAAATAATTTCTGAAATATCATTTTTATTTCTTTCTTCATAATTTTATTTCTCCACTTTTAATATATCAATATTTCCGAAAACGATCATTAACCTTTGCCTTCACATAGGCTCGCTCATGTTGCACACAAATTTTAGAAATAAATTTAATAAATTTCCAACGTTTCTTTCTCGCTGGGGCGAAATGCATGCGAATGCAACTGACGCTGGGAATTTTGTTTTTATAACGAGGCCGGTTCGAGGCAGGACTGATCCACCCAAAATAGGGAAAAATTCGAAGCAGCTTTGTCGTTGTCTCAGTTGACTAAGAATATTGAGCTTAGGTCTAGCGGGACATTGGGTATGTGTGTGTGTGTGTATGGTGGGGGAGAAGCTACAGCTTCTGAGCACTCAGGCCGTGTTGGCCCATTGTACTCGCCTCCCCTGTCTAACGGAATATTCCGGATTCGTTAACGTATCGCAGGATTTCCGTTAGTGGATGTGATGCTACCCGTCGCAATTGGAGGACATCGGCACCAAAGATCTGATGCCTGATGCGTCCATAGGCGGGGCATTCACATAGGAAATGCTCCGTGGATTCCGCTTCCTCATTACAGGAGGAACACATATCATCTTCGGTAATTCCTATTCTGAACATATGCCCAGCTAGTGAATTATGGCCTGTCAGAATGCCCACAATACACCTGCAAGTCCTCCTGCTTTTCGACAGGATAAACTTTGCGGTACGTATGTTGGGTTCTAGCAGGAAAAGTTTGGTGTGTCGAGCAGCATTTAAGCTCTGCCACCTGTCGTTATGGGAAACTTGTTCCCAGTTTTTGAAAACAGATTTAGCCAATGCTACCGATACCCCAATTGCTGGCTCCGGTCCCGGCATAGGGAAGATTGACCCCTCTTTCGCTAAAGCGTCCGAGATTTCATTTCCCTCTATGCCACAGTGACCAGGTACCCAGAGTAGTTCCACCGTATTGAATCTAGACATAGATTTCAAATGGTTTCTGCATTCCTGAACGATTTTCGAGGTGATCAAAGGACTGCTCAATGCCCTCAGTGCAGCTTGACTGTCACTGCAGATTGCGATGCGCCTGCCCTTCAGCACATTGGGTAACTGAGCGAGGGTGAACCAGCAGTTCAACTGACTTGAAGACTGGCTTCTTGTCTGTTGCGGGAAAAGGATGGTCGTTGTGAGTGGAAAGTTTTGGAAATGGGAAACAAAAGGAGAGTTTTTTTGGTTCGTATTTGTTATGAGTGTAGCATGGATTTCGGAGTAGGAAGTGAAGTGATTTAATTAACGCCGAACCACACATTCTGCATTGGTCGTTCTCCGCCAGCTTTTTCATTGTGAATTCTGAAGCCAGGTAACCATGCCGCGCTGAATGGCACATATAAATCCCTCCCACCCAGCAAAGAATTCCCCAGCGCACAGCCATCTGTTCGACAAATGCAAATCAACAAATGGCTGCCAAAAACAATTCACGTGCTCAAGGCATTGCCAACAACTTCTATTCAACTTGAAGTTAAGTGGAGTCAGCCCATAGTCCGCCTTACAAACAGCCGCATACAAGGGACTTACCTGCTCTTTGTTGTGAAAATAAGCGCGCCGCGAGTTGACTTGGCGGTGATATTGTGCCACCACGGCAACCACGCCCCTGTCTCCAATATCACGAGGCAGGTTCATCCCCTCCGCGGTCATAGTTTCGATGTGGAGGTCGCCAATGCTATGTTCGACATGCGACTCGTGATTACCTTTGCGGATGGCTTGGAAATTTCATCTGAATATCACGGTTAAACATCTCTACTATTTGCAACAGACTTCTAATATGGCCGTCAGTACCAGCATAAAGCTTAGTGTCATCTAAGTACACTTGAAATTTTGCTTTGTTGTTTTTTCGGTTTTTGTACTAGTATCACTCTTGAATAAAAGTTATGGATTCAGTTAACTAATTTTTTTTTAATTTGAAGATTCCCTCCCTCCTTCCGTCTCCCTAAATTCAGCGAAGCATCCTCCAATTTTAAGATCTGGGGATGCCAAGTTAGGGTGGGAATCCCAAAGGTTTCATCTCCAGCTTTAGTTTGCATTGTATCTTCAGGTTCCAGTGCGGTCCTACGCATCTATATAAGGACATATGAGGTTTTCTTAAATAACACGTGAGGGGCTGAAGTATTCAATGGACTCCCCCCGCCACATTCCCGAGTCAGATTATCAAAGAGGCAAGCAAACGCGTGTCGACGGACCAAAATGTTATGTTTTTTTGGATAGCTCTCCCCTCTTGGTCGCGTTGGACAACTCCAGATGGTCGTCCGATGATTGTCAGTCCATTGTGTCCTTACAGCGAGAAAGCAGAAGATAATAATCGCATGGGAAGAGATATGGAGCAGAATGCCACAAAAAACAAGGGGAATATGCATGGAGGAGTGCAAATCGCCATTGTTAGTTTGCCAAATGAAGTAGCACTAGCAAAGAAGTCGATTATCGAAAACAAGGAAAAAATAGGCTTCAAACCCAAATCTGAATTCATAATTTCGGCAACTTTGCAGCAGAATGTAACAACCAACAACGGTAGCACGAAAAAGTACAGGCAGTACAGAAAACAATCATTTTTTCAAGGATTGCATTAGAGACCCACGATTTATTTAACGCAAATGACACCGACATGGACATGGACGACCGAAACGTTGCAGGTAGTGGCGGTGGATATATAGGAAGGAGCAGAATCGGACAGGTAAATGAGGCTAAAACAAATCAATCTCGAAACTACTGTGAGACAACTCAGGATCTGTTGCCTCCAATTATTAGGAAGTCGAATATAGGATTGTGGGTAGCCTGGGAACCCCATCGAAATTGCGGCAGCAATTTGAAAGTGTGGGCCTTGGATTGGGGAAACCGAGTGACGAACACCAGAGGCAAATTCTAATTAACATAAAACCTCTGCAGAGCTGAACACCGGACTAGCTAACGTTGGATGTGCACCGACCTTCCGAAGTAAAGAGTTAGAGTCATCTGTGGACTTGCCATTTTTTGTTAGGCATGGTCTGGTAAGTGAGTTAGCACTATGAATACAATGCTACTTTTCATGGCATTTGAATCGGAGGAGACGATAACTGAAAGTGCTCTGCAAGCAAAAAAAAACTAGGAGAGTTGACTTGTGAGGAAGAGACTTTGCTGGAGGTCACGGCATAAAATTAAGGGCAGTAGCTGTTTCGGCCTGTTGCTGAGGCTTGCGATACAACAATGCCTCAACAACGGCTACAATACAGCAGAAAAACCAACCAACCAATCAAAAATTTTAATGACAGAAATGTCATCTACAAAATCACAAACCCAACTCCGGCAATGGACATTGGTTTCATCCTGTCAAAATTCAGCCGGAACTTCCAAATTGAGATCTTAAAAACTAGAGAGGATTGGAATTCCATCTAAGGAAGCAGATTCTATGATACATAGATGAGCCTAAAACAGAAGATGGGACAGGAACAGGGAGTGAATCTGAAACACGACATGCGGATATCCCTAGGGCAATACATTACTATATTGCAGGCAGTGTATACGATAAACCTGTGTATAAAATAGGATCAACGAGATAAGCACAGAGGTCCAAACTTCCATACTTTCGTTAACAGCGGGATATAAAGGCATTGCCGGCAAAGAAAGTAGGGTGCAACTGTAATCGGAAATAGCAAATTTGCAGCTTTGAAAACCATAAGGGAGTGGAGATCTTGAGGGTTTAACGTCAGTATCTGCATGTAAGCATAATCCCACGGCCCTCTTCGGACACTCAATGCTTTTAGCACCACAATTAGAGCCCCGCAGTCATTAGCAGCGCGACACTGGATTGGGTACTGCGTAGGTGTGGTTGATGCGCTATACCCAACCAAGGGGCAAATTGCAGCCATATAGAGTCGAATGATCTCTGGTAACGTAAATGGGACGATTCTACGGAAGGTCAGGCTCATTTCCCATATTAGAGTATTGCCTCCGAGGAAACATGGGGGGGGGGGGCAACTACAACTACCCAGTTCCCTACGGGACATCATGGTTTCAACTTCACGCTCCAGCTCGCCCGCAATATAGGCACAACCACAAGGGGGCCGACCACAAATAACTGCGCCGGGCAGGAATGCTTTTATTTCAGGCAACAAAGGTTGGATTACGGGTATCTTGGCAAAGTCTGTCCTTGGCTACTTAGTCGGGTCTAATCGTGTGTTACTTCTCGGAGAGGATTTTCTGCTACAAGGGAGACGTCGGCCCACAGGAATATAATGTGACGGCTGGTACTTCCCAGGATTCCGTACGATGAAGTGCTTTCCCTTCGTATGCCGGACGAGGCAACGTTGATATAGGTGAACTGGAAATAGTTATAGTTGCAAAACGAGGACTTACAAGCGTCTTACATGGAAGTAGAGCTGTCGTCCTCATCAAATCATGGCTACAAATGATCAAACTAGACCTGACGGATGAAGAAACTGTGGCGATCTTTATTACTAATCGCAGAAAAAACAATATTGTCAATAATAAGCAAAGAAGGCTTTATGATTTCATGCCGGGGCAGAGGCAGCTTGTCATATGCTGTCTCCCCAAATAAACTAGTATTTAGCATCGCCTCGGTTACACTGAGGGAGCAGAGGTGAGACAGCGTTTGACGAGTTGCTTCTACCCGGGTACGAATCGGTAAAGCTGTCTTCGCTTATTATTTTTTCAAGTTTGTGTGCTAAGCCCAAAACGTGCGGTCCATGTATAAACAAAGAGGGAATAAGCTGCTTCCCATTTAGTCCGGTTCGACATGAAGTGGATGCGGACTTAGGATTCCTCAATTCTTAAACAAAATATTGCTAATATCTGCGCTCACCTCATGAGATATTTGGGAATCACGATCGATACCAAGCTGAAATTCAAAAGGCACCTACACAATGCAAGAGGAAAGGCAGCAAACGCTAATTCTCTAGCAAGAATAACGGCTGATATCTAGAGACTGAAGTATAGTCGCAGGCTGCTTATCGCAAGTGTGATGAAATTCATCCTGCTATACACGACTTCTATTTGGGGGAAAAGAAGTAGACAATACTGTGAACCGAAGGAGGAAGCGTTCAACACACTGAACAATCCTTATAAAACTTTTAGCGAATAAGGCACCCTGAACTGATCCACTAATCCAGTGAGAAGGGTAAGAAAGGGATCTAGTGAAGATATGTGAATCAAATTACCACCTATTATAGTCCCTTACAGGACACGGTGGTGTGGTGTGGCCAGAGGCGTTTGCAAACTCTCTGAGACAGAGCAGGTGAATTCGGTTTACTGGTTGATACCTTTGATGGCGGTGTACCATGCAAGACGTATGGAGCAGCACACAGAAAGCAGGAATTCGCCAAGGCCAGAGTCGATTTTTTTCACTTCTTCTTAACGTGTGATCTATTCACTGCCACTTTCGCTGCTGGCTACGCCATACAGTGGAATCCTCTCTCAGGCCAACGGGTGGGTCGCTCCAAGAACACTTGGCGCAGACCAGCACAGAAAGATTGCGGGCATCTTGGGAAGTCCTCGGGGGGCTAAAGCGCTTTTCAGGTAACCGTGAGCGATGGGGCGTAAGTGTGGTTGATGCGCTATACCCAACCAAAGGGTAATTGGCAACCACATAAAGTCTGATGATTTATGGAAGGAGAGATGGGACGAGTCTACGAAAGGTCACTGGATGCTCATTCCCAACAGGGGGGCAACTACCACGATACCCAGTTCCCCACGGGACACGACGGTTATGACACGCACTGCACCACTTTGAATTGGATGATTCACCCAATTGTCTTAGATTTCATATCGGAGGATCCAGAGCATGCGATGTTTCGGAATGGAGAGGAGTCTGAACCAAGTGTTTGACAGGAACATCAGCCTGGAGAGGTCGGAAGAGAATTGAGTTACGGTTTTCTCCGCAATCGTAAAAATGCAGCAGAGTTTGCTATAGGGAGAAGGAAGGAGGAACGTAGAAAGGATTAGAAGCAAGAGTGCCTAAGGGCAAACCCATACCGCGAAGTGTTACCTAAATGGTGGTCCCGCGGGGCTGCGAAGACTGGGGGTAGTGTCTCCGAAATCCTCACGCACCCATTCTATCTCGGACGTTCGGGTGTGAAGCTGGAGCGGACGTGTCTTTCCAAGATTTTCCACCTTCGTGTGCAAACAAAAAATGGACACGGCAATTATGACAAATATTTGCATCACTTCAAATTGAATGAGTCTCCTGACTGTTATTATATATTCCACTGCGTCCGAGGTCCTGAAGTGCAGTATATTCCGAAGATCATGGAGGAGATAAGCAGCGCATAAGCGACACAATAGTGATGATTCAAAAGGAATTTCAGGAACGTAAACGAGCCCAGAAAGCACCACTAACATATCAGTTAAAAGTGAACGCATAAGCAGAAGGATAGGATCACATTAATGGCTGAGAATTCCGCACACTGTTCAAACCTGCCACACAGGGTATTTTAGTAATTTTCCCTCCATCTTGACAAAACTATTAAAATTGACAAGCCTTATCCTAGCTTATGTGAGAGACCAGATAAAAGAAGTATAATCACTCTCAAGACCTTTCACCATCAAGGCTCCTACTGTGCCCTTATGTATACCTCGAAAACAAAAAATTGTAAGCTCGCAGCCATGGTTTAGAGAAGAATCTTCCGAAGACAGTTAGTCTTCCACCGCAGTCTACACAGTGAATATAATTGTCAGCAGCACGACAAGCAGCTGCTATTGAATTGGTGGACCACGGTGCTGAACCGAAACGTTTAGCGATATTTGCTAAAAAAGGCCCAGACCGGACACCAGTTTTTGCGCCATTGATTAAGTTGACTGTGCTGAAATCGTAACACCGCAACAATGCAATCGAATGCTGGAAAGTGACTCCTTAAATACAGAATGACCAAAAGTTACTCACCTCAACTCCAGTTACACCCAAGGCTGCCTCTAAATTCGTAGTCATTCGGAACGGAACCTTCTCCGGAACCCTCAATGTCTTGCCCTTCTCAAAGCAGACATTGTAATCGATATGAACAATTTCACCGGTCGACAACTTCACTAAAATATTATCCAGATGACGATCACCCAAACCGATTACGTAACCAATAACCGACATAACAGCAACCGAAACTGCATAAGTACGAACAACACGACGCCAGGATGCAGCGTTATTACTGTAGCACCAAAACTCTTTCGACAATAAATCTCGCGGCGTTTCTTCTTTGAGTTCATCCAAGACCTGACGAAGAACACTAAGCGGCCAGTATTTACGGCAATTTGCGTTTTTCAATTTGAGGTCTTTGATAAGAGGGGTCAGTTTGTTATAGAACATTTCGGAAGGTCTCATTACTACATAGGGTTTGTCTTTCTTAGGACTAGACGCTTCACGCTGTTGCCACTTTCTATAGAGCCCGAAAATGGGCATGACTCCGTCGACCCAGCTTATCAAACCGGATCGAGCGCCCAAAGGTATAACAGAATAATGATGCGCTCTGTAATTCGGAGTGAAACCATTATACTCTACTGGTTTCGAGATAATCGTATTGGCGATAGCTAAAAACTGCATAATTCTTTCATCCAAATGCAGATCCTCCGAACCCTTGAAGAGATATGTGTAGCGCTTCCCGTCGCTACCAAAGAAAGCAAACTTCTTAGGTTTGGTTTTGGTGGGAAGTATATAGACGACGGTGTCCATTGAATTTATGAGCACCTGTTCATTATCTGATGCTTCAACGCCAGGCATCGAAATAGCTGTGTTGGTCAGATTTGCGAGAGCTGGACTGATATCAAATGTTTTTAATGCAGACTGAGACGCCTTCTGCACTCTTTGCTGGAAAATCAGGAACAATTGCTTGAGTTTGTGCATCGATTCACTGGGTTTGTCTGGATCAAACGGTGCGCCGACATCCTCGATTGTGGCCGAAATCATCTTTCCATACTTTTCTTGGAAATTTTTTTCATAGTTCGTCTCGGGTGGTCGGTTAGTGACTTTGGCTATTCGGTTCAGGTCACCAACAACGTGACTCATTAGTATGCGATGTTTTTCAGTCACCAGGGTCAAGTTGTCGGACTTACTTTTCCGAGCTTCAGCCTCGAAGGTTCTAAATAATTCTGAATATTCATTGAAGAGTTGCGCCAAAGAATGTAACCAATATTCATCCCAAAGCATCGTTATCCGTTTCAGTTCGCGGACCAAAAGCAGAACTTGCTTCACTGTGTCTAGAGCTTGCGTAGATAACGTATCTAGAAGAGAGTTAAAGCAGCTGGTCAAAGCGTTATTGCTTTCCTTCCTTTCGTCGAAGTCCTCGAACATTTTCTCAGCGACACCAACTACTGTTGGGAATATGATCAGATGTGGTGAGTCTTTTGCCACGCGACATAAGAGCTCCGAAACACGCTTTCTCACGTATAGTTCATGATGATTTAGTCGGCTGAAGAGCTGTGGTGTGATTACTTTCCAGGGACGAGTTGGAGTTGTTGCGAGCCCTTCTTCGAGAACCTCCTGTAAGCCTAGAGCGTGCTTAACTATCAACCGAAGCAAGCGCAGTGTAGCTGTTACGGTCGAGCAGTCGCCGTTCTTACCTGCTTCGTCAGATGCGGATGCCAAATTTAAGAATTTGAAATACGAGCTTGCGGCTAACTCATAGTAGGCATATACCGATTTATGAGCCTGTCTCCAGATTCCAACTATTGATTGTATCGTCCCGGTATCGACAATTTCCAAGATCGGAATATTTCGCAATTGGCTTTCTATGATCTCGGTGGAACTGGCTTCGTTAGGATCGATTTCTTCATCATCGCCTAAAACTTCATGCTGGCTTAAGACCGCAACGATTTCATTGATATCTTCAGCCGATCCGTCGGGAATCAAGCTCTGAATCGCTTCTATATCGCAGGGCCGTAATCCTCCTGAAGTGCGTTGCTCAAATATTTTCCGGCCCCACCGATACGACCAAGATCCTAGAGCACTCCAAGTTTTAGCCAAATCCGGACACTTTTGTGTACTGCACTGAATAAGTTTGCCAACTGCTTTATCTAGTTCGGGGATCACAGCATCAATATTCTCATCAGAATAGGTTTGAATCGCTGGAATCTCACTCAACAAAGTTCTCAAAGCTTGGCTGTCCCTTAGTGATAGAATGCGTTCAGGGTTCTGGCCTACCCAATCCGACAGTGTGAGTAGGGAACGTGATACATCTTCCGTAGCTTTTCCAGCAGTTAAAGCTCCAAGACAGCAAGTTGCTTCCAACTGAATAGCCTCTTCTTGTTTGTCGTTTTGGCAGTACAGCCATTTCGACACTTCGTACACAGCACGGATTGTCTCCCCATTCCAAGTGATGTTTTCTAGGCGATTTGTGATTAGCATTCTTCCAATTTCACCTAAATCAGTTTGAAGTAGCTTTGGACAAGCCTTCTTGAAGACCTTCTCCAGAAGATGTTTACAAAATCTAAGATTGCCTTCCTTCCGAGCGACAGAGGCGGCTTTTAGGCACAAGTCCGTAGTTACGTTTGTTTCTAGATTATATGCACTTGAAAGATACTCAGCCCAACGGAAAACACGATTAATTGTCGCTGACCCGAAAGTTTTGTCAATGTTGATCGATTCCAGGTTACACACGTTCCGGGGATTTGAGCAGTTTTGCGTCTCTTTGATCTTGTGTGCGATATGATTGAGAAGTATGTAGTGGTTCAGACTATCTTTTGTTTTATTGAGTAGAAGTTCTTCCACGCCCGATTGGATAACTTTTGTGCAAGCCATCAATTGTGTGCCGTCTAAAGTGTCAGGATCTTCCAGGACAGCAATCATTAGTGTGTTTTCGCTGATCGTCAACAGGTCGTTGAACGAGCAATAGTTCGACACTTCAGTTTCGCGATCTAGAACTTCCCAGTTTGCCAGGTTGATTACTTGTGCGTCACCCGACTCTTCGAAAATTTGGATGCACTCCACTTGATCGTATTTAGGTGAGACAATTGGAACTGAGAGCTTAGGATCACATTGTGACGGACGGGTCTGTAGGAAGTACTTTAACTGATCCCACTGTTCAGTGAAGTACAGGCATTCCATTAACATGTCAGCAACAAAGTCCCGGACATGCTCCTCCAAAATTTCGTCCTCTCTATCTGATAAAAGGGTGATGTATCCTTCAGCTGCTTTTTCTTTGTGCCCTGCAGCGTGTTCTGATGCGTATTTGATCCAAGTGTATCGTTTGCCTGTCATACGTTTCGCCCAAATGTAGAGTCCGTGGAGGGAGTCGGCTTCATGGTTTCTGATCAACCCCCAGACATAGAACATAATCGTGTGCTCGAAAGCTAAGTCGCGTATCCGATCCAGTGTCACCATCACATTCAACATTGTTTCCGAACATCTCATTATCATTTCTGGTTCGAGCGAGTGCTGCGCAAGTAAATCCACTGCAGTTCGAGTCCTGTTCAACCATTCCCTGCACGTCGGCGTGTTTATCTTGAAAAAGCTTCGAACCGGCTTTTCTGGCATCGGTATAGCAAAAGCAGACCCCTCAGCTGCGTTGAAGATCGCCTTTTCCAGGCATTCTAGAAAACCGAGAAGTACACGCAGATGTTTTTGGTTCGCTATCAACGTCTCCACATCTTGCAAATTGGTACACTTCTTACGACTAAGAACTTGGATTGCCTCGCGTATCAAGGCCTCGACATTCACAAGAGTATCTTGAGGCTTTCCTAGCGGCGTGCGGAGTTTGTTGTTAACGCAAAACATTGCCACTTCCCACTCAAGCCAGGCTAAAAGGTAGTTTAGATTGTTTCGGGCCAAGGAGAAGAATTCCGCACCACGCCCTCTCTGCGACACCCAACACTTGGGGAAAATCGACAAAAGATAGTTCTCAATGAACGTCGTGCAATCTTTTAATGAAATCAAATTAAAGAAATTCACAAAATGGGTTTCTCTGAAGTTGCTTGAAATCGGTGATAAGATGTACCAGCGGTTGAGATCGTTGATTACCAAGTCTTTGCATTTCATGACCCCAGTGCTCTCTTGAGCCCCTTTCAACGCCACATTTAAAGGAAGCTTCGCGAAAATTTTAGCATAGAGCTCACGCACGTAGTGATCAGTCGACCGCATATGGATACAGCAAGCCTCCCCGATAGCATTCAGAATTTCGCCGTTTATATGTTCATATGCGAACAAAACATCGATGCATTCGCCGCACTCAAGTATAATGTTTGCGGTGCTCTTAGTTGACAGCTTACAAAGGTTCTTTCCGATCTCCGTGAAAGACGCATTACTCTTCAGTGTCTCCGAATATTGTCCGCATTGATGATAGATAAACTGCACCCAACTCAGCAAACGAAACACTGTCTTTGAAGAGAGTTGACTCGCCTGAAGTATCTGGCCCAGAAATTTCAATATCATTGAGAAGTTTTCAGCCGTAGGACTCATATCGTCTAAGGAAAGCTTACTGAATACATTAGTAATCAGCAAGTTACTCGACAAAACGTAGTTGTTATTCTTCATACAGTGAACAGTCAACAAGTGAATGCAAGAATGATGTAGAACTGGGTTCTCCGCCCAGAGGCTCATGTTCGCCAAATCCAGGTCGTTGATGAGAACATCAAGGATGCTTGGTTGCAACGCGTACATCCCAATTATTGATGATGTCTGGGTCGCTATGACCGAAATAGCGGATAAATAAAAATTCAGGATGCATTCAGCTTGCTCAGCTGTGTAGGAGTGCTCGTTGAACTGTCGCATACATTTCAGGGCCTCACGGATGTCAACCAAAATATGCCGGTAAGCTTCTTGAATGATTGGTACATTTTTTATAATCAAAATTGCATGGTACAACTTCAAAAGGATCTTGTAGTGCTTCTTGTTCGACGACAACTTCAATTCGCTGAAGCCTGCATTGTTGGGCTGGAACAGAAAGGTGATGAATTCAACTGGCAAATTCGTTCTGCGCTCCATGGAGTAGTGGAGGAGTACAAACAGGAAACTGCTGATCTGAGCATCACTGAAATTCCGAAGCTCTTTCATTTCCAATTGAATAATGTCAAAAATCCTGTTGTAATCGCACTGAACATTGTGTCGATAACATGAAAGTATTAAGACCATGAACTCATTAGTCGCGAGCACTGTTTCCTGGCACAGTGTCACACTTAAGCTGAGATGTGCGACCCTTAAAATCGTCTCCATCGATTCCTCTAAAAATGTTGGTGTTATGTGATACGTCCTGATGTCTGTGTCAAGTGCTAAGCACTTCAGTACTGAGTTGAAGGCTCCTATAAATGATCCAACACTAACTTCAGGCGATAGTCCTTTTTCCAATGTGGGGCTTCTACTCCCAGCGGCGTTCGGATTCTCAATGTCTTCACCAAAAGCTGTGATGTCTTCCAAAAACTGTGACATTAATCCGAAAGTAAAATCGTCCTTTTTTATGAAAAATTCCGAGAAGCTCTGCAACACAGTCGAGCAATGCTGTTTCAGCTCCATTGTCTGCTCAATTTCCAGATGCCATCCAACCACAATGTCCACGATGTCTGTGAAATGTTTTTCAAAGGATTCCTTGTAGTTTCTTGAAAATTGTGTAATGACATCACTTAAAGCTATGAAATCTTCAGCTTGATCAGCACTCTCCAGCAAGTTCTTGAGTGTCTCTATCAAGGTATCGCTGTAATTGATAAGTTCCAAAGTCTCAACATCGTAATTCAACGTCACTTTTAAAGCCCGGATCAAATGACCCCTGATATTTTTCATTTGGTCATAATTTTTAAAGATCCAATTCTTGTAAATGTGAAAATCATGACGAACCACATAGCCCAACACGCCAAAGACAACGGTAACATGGCTTAAACATTCCTCTGGTCCTTCATTCATCACCGTCATAAGCGATTCAGCGAGACAATCGAATGCACGACGGATGTAGGCTGCATTGGCTGGGTCTTGGATAACTTGTTCCAATTTAATGCAAAGATCGATTGCTGCTTGGCCATTTGTTTCCGAACGAAGTCGACGAAGAATTTTGGAGATGCGCAAGTCCTCGGAGAATATGTGATAGAGCGGCATTTCCGACTTTTTAGCTGGAAGTAGAAAAAAAAACAATAAGTCCATTGAAAATTTATGAAAAGAAAAATACAAATGGATGAATGAATCTGACAAGGAGGATATGGAAGCCTGGAGAAAGGTGGTACCATCAGCATCTCTAAAGGAGGTGAAGGGTCATACGCTCCCATTCACAGGAGAGCCAAACCCAGAACTCAACAATTTGGGAGATAACGTTAGCCGTATTAGACGGTCCCAGAAAAGGGATCTTATGTTGAAGCTCAAGAAATCCAAGGATGTAACCGTGGACAAATTCTTAAACCAAATTGGGAAGTCCTTAGGGCAGGAACCGAACATAGGCTAGTAGTCCGGAGATCACTATAGTCTGCAAGGACATTGATAAGATTACCAAAAAGAAGGAGGATCGCAAGACAAGAAAGGAGGTCGACCTTACAAGAGTTAGTCGTTAACACGGTAAGGAAAGCTTAAGGTGGAACACAAGCTGGTAGCCCTCAAATTGTTGGGTAAAAATAGGCTGGGTTATGTGTCGGCTTAGGAAAAGCTGGCGCTTAAACAGTGCCTTAGATGCCTTGGCTTCGATCACATCGCAGATGAAAAGTCGAAGTAGTGCACTGCAGGATAGACTGACACGGAATATAGCTGCCCAGAGGTCAACCTATCTCTCTCTGAAGTGAGCTGTCTCTTCTCTAGGGCGATGTGTGGCTTTTCAGGGGCCAAGCCTCTCGTCTACCAAGACCGTTAGTTTTAGATGACCCTAATATCAACAAAACGCTTCGGATCTAGACTGGGAGTCGAAAACACCTCCCCCAATCTAGAGTGTCATGCAAATCGTGCCCATTGGATAGTTTGCAGTCGGGGGTAACTGACTATATTCGAACAGAGCCTCACTGATGCCTGGTCGCCTCAGTGAGTAAGTTAGACCCTACCATACTACGGGGGGCTATGGCACGGCGGACCTCGTAACCCCCATACTCGTGGGGATCAAATGAGGACCAGTAATAAAAATAAAAAAATTACAACCAATGAAGCAGGACCCCGTACCGCACACAAACTGTTTAATCAGGTGGAGGCACATCTCCAAAATACTGAGAGCCAGGTGACTACACCCAAGAAGGGAGAATTTGGGACGCCAAGCAGTGGATCCAAGGTCAACATTGATATACTGCGTGGACAACAACCAACAAACGCCACTGCTCAAAAAGCAGGAAGTAACAAAAATTCGTCTGAGATAAATATACCAGACATCAGAAAGAAGAGAGGTCTCAGTGGCACAAGTGCTAAATGGTACCCACGCTACCTGAAGGAAAGCCTAAAACCAGAAGAGGCCCTTAAGAAAGCTCATGATAGACCTAAGCCATCTTTACAGGAGCATATATCTCCGCTTGAAATATGGTCGTCATTTTTCCGACGGATCGGGCAAGTTCCATAATCGGATTCCCCGAGAACACCCCGCAACCGATTCGCCTTCCATGGCTGACCCGTCCGTGAAGATTATTAAGTCTGTAATCAGAAAAGACTTGTGGCCATTTATCGAGCATTCTTCTCTTTTGGCGATTACGAGAGTGTATGTCTTTTCAAAGACGAATCTGGAAGACTTTTTGCCCTCCAGGAGTCATAGCAGGGTATCCATTACCAGGAGCAATAACAGAGGAGAGAGAACATCTCCCTATGGGCAGCCCCTAAGAGATCCTGCCTCAATAGACTTCTGGCCGACCAATATGTGGATTTCTCTCCACTCTAGCATGTGACGGATCCAACTAATTAGCAGTGGTTCGATTCCGTGCTGTCTTGCCGCATCACAAATTGCCGGGAATGAGGCATAATTGAAGGTGCCTTTGATGTCCATAGATGCGCTTAAGGCGTATTCTTTTTTAGACATTGCCTTTTCAATTTTTGCGTGAGCTCATGGAGTGCGGTCTCCGTTGATTTGCATTTCTGGTAGGCGTGTTGCCTATGGTGAAGTGGCCACTTAGGAATGTGTGTATCCCTTATGAACCGATCTACTAGTCTTTCTAGTCCTTTTAGTAGAAAGAAGTTAGACTAATCGGTTAGATCGTTCGGAACCTTTTTGCGTCTGTGTAGGTGGGTTTCCCTGGTTTGGGAATAAATATCACCTTCACATCACGCCAGTTAATTGGAATATAAGCGTGTTCTAGGCATGTACGATGTATATTCCGAATATCTATTAAGACCGAGGGCATCCATTCCCTCTATTATTAGCGCAGAAATGATGCCATCCGGACCTTCAGACTTGTATCTATAGAACGAGTTAAATGCCCATTTTACTCGCTCCAGTGATACTACTTTGAATGCCAGATTCCAGTCTCTCGGTTGAGGGCAGTATGTACCTGTCGGCCCCGAAATGGAATTTTGGATGCTGCCTCGGAAATGCACTTCAAGCAAATGTTTTGCGGTTTCCTCATCGCTTTCTATGTGCCTCTCGCTCTGTAAACGGCTTCTGGCTACGCTCTTTAACAAGGATCCGCTTCAGCTTTGAGGTTGTCTCAAGAGAGTTAGTCTCTTCGCAAAAGCGTCTCCATGAAGATCGTTTAGCCGATTTTACACTCTTCTTTAGAGCCTTCTGTGCTTCTTTATAGCCATTCCAGCAAGCGGCTGAATCACACTTCAAAGCACGATTGAGAGCATCCTTGCCGTTCTCTTTTGTTTTGCCAAATCCGAGCTCCGCCATGGTGTTTTAGCCTTTTTTAGCATCTTGAGTGGACAGATTTCTTCGAAAGCTTTTCTCACGCTTGTCTTCTAAATTCCAGCAATAGATTTGATGCGCCTCTCAGGAATCGTGACTCGGGCGCTTAGTTCTATTTTAAACGTCGCCGATTCCGAAATGGAGTGGGTGGAGGTGGAACTATGCCCATTACGAAATCAATGCATCTATGATCAGAGAGTGTGATATCGTTTGATACTCTCCACTCTCCGATCAGAACCGCAATGTCAGGGGATGCGATCGTGATGTCGATGACCTTTCGCCTAACCACGTTGAAAAAAGTGTGTTCATTACCCAAATTAAGTATCTGCAGATCGGTTCCTACCAGATACTCCAGTAGTCTCGATCTTCTTGCATTGATGTTGGAACTTCCCCAGCATATGTGATAAGCGTTGACATCACATCCTGCTATTACCCCATGTCTTTACTTTTGGCATATTGGATAGCTCTGATAAATGTTCCAATAGAAACTTCTTCTGCGTCATAGGGGAAATATGCGGAGCACCATAGTATCTCTTTATCTCCCTGTTGACTTTTTATGGTTAGTTTAGCCGATGTGGTGTCGCCATCACATAGCTCTTAACCTAATTAGCCTGGAAGTCTTTTGAGACTACTATGCAGGAGCGGGGTCGATCACTTCCATTGGCATACAACAGGTTAGCATGTTAGAAGTTTAGGCCCCTGACTACCCCACCAACAATCCACGGTTCTTGTATGACGCATATAAATGTCTTGCAGCTATTGATTCGGCGACTGCTCAGTCGCCGCTTTACAATGCTGCAAATTTATTTGGGAAATATGGCACCTTATCTACGCTTCAGATGAAGATGCCGAGGGCTGCGCATTCCCTTCAATGGTTTTAGGAGCCGACACTAGTAACGTGACGATCCCAAGCCCGTAGTAGCACTAGTAGTCCGTTTGTTCCCGAACCTTCTTAACATCGGGTTCGGGAACGCCGATAGTAAGGAAAAATACCGGCCTATCGGCTTTCCCTCCTGTTTTTTGCCTAGTAGCATCCAGATGGAACTGTTGAGGTTATTCTGAACACGAAGCTGTTCCAGAACCTCGATGGCCTTGACTGCAAATGAAGGCCTAGCCATTGCCGGCCGAGCCTTCTATGCTGCCTTTTGTGTTGAAGAGTTGGGATCGTCCGAGGATCGCCGCCACTTCGGTTTCCCCTTAGCCGCAAGTGCCCCGAACGATCCTTTTGCCTCAACCTTGGCACAGCCCGTGGGTTGTGATTTTCCCGAATTCATTTTGCCCGGAGGCGGTTGCGTAAATCCTTGCCATTGAGCACAGGTTGAGGAGTGCTGACAGAAGGGCCTGCTTCGGCTCGTCCGTTAAGGTCCCAACTAGATTGATTCCTACTTGAGTAAGTGGAGAATCTGAGTCTAGACTCCAGAGTCTAGAGACTCTAGAGCCTAGACTCAGATTCTCCATCGATGATCTTAGAGTTGCCCCTTCACTCGGGGTTGGATCGTCATGATCGAGAATAAATTTTAGTTTTTAATAGGTTTTTGTTTTTTGGTTTCTCATAATTGGCTGCCATGTTCGATCTCGGCTGAACCCCCCAGGTTGGGGGTTGGGTAGGGCTAACAACCCTTACACGGAAAACAACTTGTCACGAAGCCACAACAGGAGCCTCGGACTGGATGGATAACACAACGACGAACCTGGCAACGACAAAGGAATAACGATTTGCACATTTCCTCATGGAACGTGCGCTCCCTGTAGAGAGATGGAGCTGCCAAGCAACTAGCCGATACCCTGTCCCATATAGAGCTGATGTAACAGTGTTGCAGAAGATGCATTGGACAGGGATCGTTTTCCTGGAGAAGAGTCGCTACACCATATATTATAGCGGTCATCCAGTAAACTATATGCTCGGAGTAGGTTTCTTAGTCAGCCAAAAAATGAAACCTGCTGTTATCGGCTTTGAAAACATGAGCGAAAGGCCATGCACTTTGCGTTTCCAAAGTAAATTTAGAAATATAAGCTTCATTAACGATCATGCCCTACAGAGTAGACTGCAGAATCGAAGAAGGATACTTTCTACGAAGCAGTTGAGCGGACCCTCGAAGCCTGTCCCAGATATGATATTAAAATCATACTTGGGGATTTTAACAGCCAAGTATGGAAGGAGCCCGTATTCAGGCGATACGTTGGCTCCCATAGCTTACATCAAAATACAAATGATAACGAACTGCGGATTATTCACTTAGCATATAGACTCAGATCATGTTCTCGTTGGCATGGTGCTCCGAGCTCGAATAACAACACAGCCCAGAATCCCCTCTGACAATCAAGTGAAAACTAACACTGAAGCTATCCACAACACAGCCCTCCGCAATACCTATAAGAGGGAAATGGATGCCGCAATAACCGCCGTCAACAGAGGACCTGGAGATGCAGCATCAACAAATAGTCTTGACAATCACCTGAAGAACGTTATCATAAATACGGCCACAAACATACTTGGCCCCAGCTGCAGAACGAGTCGGAACGGCTGGCTTGGCGATGAATGTAAGCTAGCAACGGAACGGAAGGATGCTGCATGCCGAGTAATGTTGCATTCTCAAAGGACGCAGGCACGCGCGGAGACTTATCACGAACTCCGTCGAGCGGAGAAGCAACTTCACAGACGGAGCCTGGAAGAACCAACTGGTCTGTGAACTCGAAAAGTATAGGGAGCAACCGCACTCTACAAACAAGTCAGCAGGATGAAGCCTTATACACCTCGATGTTCATCCTGCCGAGACAATGACTCTCCACGTTGGTAAGCATGTTGGTTTTCATTTAAGGGGTGCGACTTTAGCGCCTTCTCGCGAATGTGATGCTCAACCAGTCTCTACCGACATTTCAGGGAAAATGATGTTAGGCTGATTTGAATGAAATTTTTTGGATTTGGATTTTGGAGTCATCTTTCCTAGGCTTCGGTATGATGACTACCTTCACCTTCTGCCAAGAGGAAGGCACGTAGCTCAGAGCAAGACATCCTCGAAAACTATTTCTTAGAAGTCTCTCTAAGTGCTCTATACCCTCCATTAGCATCGCTGGGTAGATGCCATCCATACCAGGTGCTTTGAAGTGTTCAAATGATTATATAGCAGCTCTCGTTTTTTCATTGGTAACAACCGCTCTCGCAGTGTCCCATTTCCCCTTGCAACACCTTCGTGTTGAAGGGTTTGCGGAAACCGCCAATTCACTTCTTCCCACTTCTGAGATCTGTTCTCCCGGGTGGTGTATTTCCAAGAGAGTCTGCATAGACTCAACTATGGAGTTCGTTAAAGTACCATCCGGTTTTCTAAGAGAGTCCAACTTGGCCGACTCATCCTTATTAAGGACTCTACACAACCTGGAACTCTCCTTTTCACCTTCCAGTTCCTCACAGAATGCTATAAAAGAGTTTCGTTTGGAACGTTTCACGAGCCTCTTATATTCACACTGTGAGTTCCGGAAGTTTGGTCAGTCTTCATCTTTATTGCTTATGCAAGCACGATTTAGAAGTCATCTGGTTTATTTCCTGAGACTCTGCAGTTCTCGGTTCCACCATTGAACCGTTTTACCACGTTTGCTTTGGAAAATAGGACAAGCCTCTTCAAAGCACTCTAAAAGTTTGCGATTCAAAGTTTTCAATTGACCTTCTATCGAAAAAGGACTTCTTAGTCGCATAGGGAGCTCAACTTTGTCGCCAAGAAGTTCATTGAACTTTGTCCAATCCGTTTTCCTAGGATTCCCTCTTTATATTACAGACTGTTCGCCTCCATGTATTTAGGGTCCCCCCCATTATATTGGAAGCGGCAGAGGGCAAACGTTTAAGTTGAGTTGGCCCGCCACTGGGCCACAAATCATCTGGCCCCCTATGAAGAGAAAAGGAAGACGCGTAGATGTCAGAGTCGGCTCAGAGTTGATCCTTTCCCGTCCATCCCGCTGCGACTTAGCCCCCTCCCTTATTAGTGGAATTTTAGTCCTTTAGGATTGAATTCTTCGGTGGTATCAATCCGCCTCGAGACGAGAGGTCTCTATTAGAGTAGTTTACCCTGGGTGGGTTTAGTTTTGCTAACTCCTGAGTCAAGGCACGTGACAAAATCTCTGTGTCCTGACAGGGAGGTAATAATGGAGAACCAAGAACCCCGGCCCTCATCTCACCGAACTGCTAGCATTCGAGTTAGCTCCAGCACGTGCCGTCCGGTTCCATATTTTATCTGGGCAATCGATGTTCAGGACTGGCAAACCTGTTAGGGGAGTTCTGTTGGTTTACAGCCTTAGTGACTGTGTTGGTGCTAAGGTAATGCCTCGCTGGACTCTCACCGTAACAGAGTTGACGACCAACGCGGGGCCACAGTTGTTGCGTACGTAGTCCTCCCTAACAACCTAACTCAACGTTACCATACTAATTTTAGGCATAGGCTACGTTTCTTGTTTCCTGGGTCATTGAAGGACAATATTTGGTGACAATTATTCAATTGTTTGGTCTTATTCATTGCTCAACAAATACATAGGAACCTTTTCGCCGAGCCACCATTTGTAAAAGTGAAAAAATAGTTTCGAGCGCAGTAAAGCCAAAGTGCAAGTCACTAACTTATTTTATCTGCACAACCTGGAGCTAAATCCAGGTTTTCCTAAGATTTCTATTTTGGACATATCATGAGTCTGTGTACAGATATCAGTTGATAACGATTAGGAATGTCAGAGTCGCGGAAAATGCACGGAATAACAAGCGACGATCGTACCATGTAGTAAAATGTCGTAAAAATCATTCGTTTCAGAGGCAAAATCTAGAGTTGAAGAAGGAAGTGTTGAAGAGTTTTAAAAAAATAGAAGATTTAGGGTATCATCATTAGCTGGGTGGAAGGAAGTGACGGGAGACGGACATTCTTTTGAGACATTTTTTGATTGCATCGTTTTGTCTTCAATAGGCGTTTGCAGTGCTCTAGGACAAGGCAAAAGTCCCGTCAATGATTTACTGCTTAACAGTTTCAATAATTTAATCAGGAGCTTCCAAAATAGCGAAACTTGGTCGCTTTTGTTTCCACCAGATCGCACTGAAGTCCGGTTAGAGAACGGTTCGCAAAGATAGCGGCATTCGATGGAGAAACAGCTTTTTCACTCACCCGAAGTAGATGGACCGTCACTCGCATCATCTGCTTGTCCTCGGCTCAGATTCAAGTCGGTGCTGTTATCAGACAACGGCCCAAAGGACTGCGAGCTCCCCTCGCCAGTAGAGCCACCGCTGCATGTTCCTCCAGAAGTCCCCGCCTTGCTGCCAGGGCTGGACTTCTTCTTCCGCTCCATTCCGCACCCTGCACCGTGCGCACAGTATCCACCTTCACAGTATTATTCACTCTCACTAGGCAACTGCTTTGAATACGTTGATTCCCACTTGCACTGTTTCCGACGAAGTTTCCACCCGCAACAGTTGAGTTTGATTCCGCGCCCGATTAGGTCGGAAGCAATCCCGATCTTCAGGTTTTCTACACTTCGCGAACAGTTTCACTTTAATTGACGACACAGATCCTTTGTTGGCCCGGAAAGGTCCCAGCATGCCGCGGTAATTGGGGTACGTTAGACGATAGTCCCTCGCCCGTTGTATTGTTTACCATCTCAGGCGTCGTGTCATCGTGACACGCGACCAGCGTTTCGACGTTTATTTCGTTGTGTCGCGGCGTCCGATCCACTCACTCCAGATGCGAATAATTAGCTCAAACACAGACCGTTCGGACACAATTGTAAGGATAATTTCGATCGTAAAATCACCCGTTCTTATCACGGATAGACGGTCATTCGCCTATCGATGTAGCACATTTCAGAGAATTGTCAAGATGACAGCCGGCACAGGGTTACCATCCCACATTGCGCAGCTCAAAATCAGCTGATTGGACAATTGCCCTCAAACTGTTCCAATTGGCGGGAAAACCCAACTGGCGGCTCCAATCGACCGTCGACTTATAGGAGAGAATGCAGGCCGTCGTCCCAACAAGAACAAGGGCGATAATAGCAATTGGAGAATGAGCCTTGAAGCGTCTTAGAGCATTTCATTCACTTCAGGACTACAAAGAAATTTGAACCGTGACCTTCTGCTGCGACAGTCTAGCGCTCTAATCACTAAGTCATCCGCACAAAAACGAAGACAACTCGCAGAAAAAAGAAAACTCGGCATTCCACTCAGTACATTTTATTTATCAGCTTCCAATTAATAATTACCAACTAATTCCAGTACTAAACACTTAGAATTTAACACTTATTTCGATAGTGAACTGAGAGAAGTCGCAATGTCTTTTCTTGATTTTTCTCGGAAGGGATAACGTCCTTAAACTGATCAAATGAAGCTTCAATTCTAAACTACAACGAATAATATCTATCGCTTACACAATGACAATTCCCAAGTGAAATTTTGAAATTTCTAAATTTACAATAATTTGTTCGTTTGTTGTTGCCTTCAAAGGAATTTCGCATTTCCTTTTCCATTCAACATTTCAAACCGTGCGTGCACGCATGCACACCCCGGGCACAAGTTTACAAGCAACAAAATGGAAAAACAAAACGAAATTACACGAAATAAAAATAAAAGCACTTTGTGCAGCTTCGAAGAGATGAAAGACGCGACCTCCTCGCACCTCAACGATACAACACAAGACCTCACAAAACATCTAATATCTTTCTTTACAATTCATCGTGCTTGGCCGCATGCCGCAGGACGAACTCATACATGTCGCTCAGCTGCCGGTTACCATTGTATTCGATCACCTTCTCTCCGTTGTTGTAGATGTAAAGCGTGGGGAAGCCCTCGACTTGCTGATTCATGCACAATTCCTTGTTTGCTGGGAGTGTACAGTCGACCTTAGCGATCTTCACGTTCTGTTTGCCGATCAATTTAATGGCCAGCTCCTCCCAGATGGGTGACATTTTCTGGCAATGGCCACACCTGTTTTTATCGACAAGAAAGGAATTATATTTAATAAGCAAATCATGCTCGGAAAAAATTTCGTCTTACCATGGCGCGTAGAACTTCACGAAGGTCACCCCCTTCTCGATCACCTTTTTGAAATTATCGCTGGACAGAATCACGACGCTCGTTGAGTCGGATTGCGAGGGTTTGGGAGTTTGTTTGGGGAATGGCCCAACCATTTTATTTACGTAAGCCTTGAAATCGTCGAGGCTCCGTCCGCCTGAATACTTTTCAACTTTTTGCCCATTTTCAATCCATAAAAGTGTAGGGTAGCCCTAAAATTGATAGATAGGAAACAAATTTAATGTTATTCCTGCAGGGAAAACACAACGGAAAATGAAGAGACGTCGCTCCCAGCGTAACATATGAAATAGTCTCTTACCTTCACTTCGAAGTTCTGGCAAATTGTTCTGTGTTTAGTGCAATCAAGTTGACTTATCGATACTGCACTATCCTTACCCATGGACTGTGCCAATTCGTTCCACGCTGGCTCCATTGCCTGAAAGTTCAAGAAGAAAATTTATAGGAATGGGAAATATACTCGTTCTATAAAGAATTATTCAGGAAAAGATGGGGGAAATATATTAGTTCCTCAAGCTGTTCTCCTACCTTCACAACCTCCATCGGGTAATGTTGAAAAATCTAAGCCAGCTGGAAGCTACTCGATGGTTGCCGTGAAAGTATCATGTAAGACTTCAAAATGGGATTTGGAGGTACAAAATTAGAGAGGTAAATGCCTGCTGTTTACGCTCTAATGAACTTCCCTGACCGTAAACAAAAGCCTTGATGGTCGGGACATAGAAGTTGTCTCCACCTCTCATTTCCAGTTCCATTCCAGAATCTACCTTAATATTTAACGTATTTTCAACATACACTTTAGACGATCATTGTAATTTTTCCTTACCGCACAAAACAACCCCAAAGCTTCATCAAAATGCTATGTACTTCCCGCTACTAGTATGCAATAGATTGCATTTTTATCAAGCGATTAGATACTGACATTAGGGAAATATTTATGTATTGCTGTGAGGCTGCTTATGCTCACGCCAATATTTTCATGGCTTCAAGCGTAGGGTAGGTAAGTAGGTAGCCCAATTAGCGCTATGGTGCGTCGTTTTGACGCCACAAACTCCTAAGCCCGTAACTGCTGCGTAACTCGGATCTTCAGAGTCAGCCCATATCATTAACGAAGGAAAGCAGCACTGCTACTCTGCAATTAGAAATCTCTCTGAGGTCCCCAGTGTCCGTAGGCTGACTCTAGCTAGAATTGGGCAATCGTAGAGGAAGTGTCTGAAAATTTCCCCCCTTCTCCGCAGCTTCAGCAATGCGAATCGGTCCCCTGTAGGAACCGTGCAGACCGCCGTAATCTTGAATGCATTTGCACGCGTCTGGCAAATCCTCTTTTACTTGGCACAGCTGATAAGGCTTCGTCTTCATCTAAGACCCGCGGCTGCGCGCCCTTGACATTCGCCCGCGAGACACTCATTAGCCTGGAGCTAGCTGTTTGGTTGTCGGTTAGAATGGCTATGTTACGCTTAGAGCTCGGATCATGAGCCAGCCATCGATAGATTTCCAGTACCGCCAATACTTCCGCTTGGAATACACTGGCGAAACATGGGAGACCATACGACTCTGCAGACCATCTTTGATATATCGGTGAAAAATACTGTGTCATAACCTTGCAACACGCCGTCGGTCTTCCAAGTTCAGCTTGCGTGTGGCATAGTCCGTGGGGAATGCGCACTATATGCAAAACTCAGCTGCAGCTGATAAGCATTCATCATAATGCATTTTATTAGGGATGGAATGACCTGTGCTCCTGCATATAGCGTTTTTACGTTTATGTTAAGTTGGCATCCAATCCGAAATATTTTCACTCGATAACACTTAACCTGCCTTCTAGGTAATAGCCTCGAGAAAACTTCTCGGTGAAGAGCGAACCGCTAATGACCGGTGCATGGGGTGGGTGAGCCCAGCTCTGCCAAGGTGGTAGTTGTGACAAGTATCAGGAGCTAGCCCCTTCGGGGCCCTGGTCGGGTAGTGTGCATTGAACCGGTGTTAGTAGACCGCGTTGCTTCGAGCAAGCGCTGATTTTTCCGTGAATTCAGCTAAGCAAAGCGTAGGTCAGGCCTCAGGGAATTGGGGTAGGGGCTGTCTCCCCGAGGATACAACCATTCCTGACTATTGCGGCCCGCTCCCTTACACACGATGCACTGGTGAGTTTTTCAAGGAGAATACATATATATTAATAAAAAAAATCGACGAAACAATAGGGAAGGAGGGAGAGGAAGAGCTTAGTGCGTTTGGGCGCAACACAAAAATGCGTCGTTCACCGCAGCGATCAGCGAAAGAGGCAGCGAGGACTGACATACTCGACGTGACACCGCGGCGCCCAAATAAAAAGGAAGCCTTATCAAGTGGTGCGACTGACCGTGCGGAGATGGCAACTCCAATACCTTGTGGAGCCCCTGTTCCGAAAGAAAGCTCAATCAGAATCGCTAGTCCTGAGCAAATGGATTCGGGCACAAACCGAGGGCATCTGCAGTCGACCGTCCTAACTAGAGCCAAAGAAAAAAAGGCTCATCAGGAAATGCGCAGCAGTGGTAAAGCGTATGCGGTCGGCAACGTTCCCCCAGAGAAATGTCAGCAAAAACGTCAAAAACGGGCTGATGGAACTGGAGGAACTATTGGATCGCATATCTTTCTACAGGCGAACGTGGGGAGCAGCGGAAGACGATTGGAAATCAGAAACAGCCGCACTCCTCGTTCCTCCCTCCCAAACGGATCGCAGATAACCCACTGCAAAGCAAACTGGGGAAAAAGCGGAAAGAGGACGACTTGCCTGAAGGAGACTTTATCAAAGTAGTTTCCAGGGCCCAAAAAAAAAGAAGGCGAAGAAGGATAAAAGTAAACAACTGACTAGAGACCCATCTGTCCAAAGACAAAGAGGCTACAAACTAAAAGCCAGTAGCAGAAAAGATGATGAAACGAAGAAGGACTAGACCGTTGGCCGACGGAAGGCAAGACATTTGCGGAAGTCCTTAGTGCAATCCACTACAGGATGAAGACAACAGAGCATAGGTATCTTTCATACCGAAAACGAGGGGTAGCGGGCCCTAAGAGGACTAGCAAGAGTGTGTTCTACGAAGCGGCCAAGGGGTTATTCGGGGAGAAGGCTCTTGTTTCTAGCCTCGAGCCTATGTGTTCTCTAGAAATCCGGGATCTTGACTGCCTCACAGAAAAGTTCGAAGTGGAGGAGGCGATAAAGCGTGAATGCCCAGAGATAACCAATGCTGGGATTGGTACCACCTCTGTTAATATCGAGACCAAAAACTCGCCGTGATGGAAGTCCCCGAACAATATGCGAGGAAACTCCTTAGCAGCGGAAAAATCAAAATTGGATGGGTAGTATGCAGGTTACGAATGCGGATAGTCCCCACCAAATGTTATAGGTGTCTGGACTATGGACACACATTCGCAACTTACAAGGGATTGTCCAGGAGGATAGCGTGCCGGAGATGCGGTGACCTTCCTCACCAAGCGAAGACCTGTAATGAAAGCGAAAGTTGTGTTCTCTGTAAGGATCGTGGCGCGTCTGGTGAGAGCATCGCACTCTGCGGGCTCGGGACGGTGTCCAATCTTGAGGGCGGAATTGAAAAGGGCTAGGGCGCGAATGGCACTATCCGAATTTTACACATTAATATGCACCGAAGTGCAACCGCTCACCAGTTGCTAGCGCAGTTCGCAGCGGACGTAAATGCTAATCTAGTCTTAATCAACGAGCAATACGGTAGCAAGGACCGGACTTCATGGGACCTCGGTTCAGGACGACGTTTGACTTCGTATTCTTGCCGAAGGCCAAGGGAATGGGTTTGTCTGAATTCGGTGTTAAGAGATGTCGTTTCTTAGCGTTTACCTGACGCCGAATGATACGATGCCGGAACCCGAGGCTCCCCTTGCCTGTGGAATGTCGCGAGAGTGACCATCGGGAAGTTCATCGAAGCTTTTGAGCAGAACCGCGCTATGAAATTATTTAACAATTGTAAATTTGATGGAACTACTACAACCTTAGCTTGACCGAAATCTATTAAAAGCTTCTAACTTTAAGGATTAAAGAATTCAGCTTGTCTACAATGAAATTCTTAATTCGAGGAACGCAACTTCATAGCGGACATAATACAGAAGGAAGTGAAATATCCAAATGTTGAAGAAACAAAACCTCAATATTACGTTACAAAAAAAATCCAAAATCTATTAAATATAAAGCAGTCTAGAATGGCACATATGGATTCAAAATACTCACCCGGCAATAAGTGCACCATGGGGCGAAGAATTTGACGAAATGTCTTCCACTTGCCACATGTTTGTCAAATGTCTGTTCAGTCAATTCAATAGGTAAGTGTACAGCTTCCCCATCATTGCATTCCTCTGATTCCTCATCGGCGCTTGGTTTTCCATCACCCAATAGTTCATTTATGAAGTTTGTGATTGTTTGTAAATCGCGAGTACCTTTGAATTTAGTTGATTCTTCCACGTTCGGTTTGAAGAATTTCAAAGTGGGATAACCTGGGAAGCAAGGAGTCAAAATCCAATTTAGATGCATACTCCAAAACTGAAGAGATCATAATAAATTGAAACGAGTTAATACCAGTTACTACGTTTTGCACACAAAGCTCATGATTTTCTGTACAGTCGACTTTAGCGATTACAACGCGTGGATCGGTCCTCAAATTGAACGTTTCTGCCAATTGTTCCCATATTGGAAATAATTTTCTACTATGTCCACACCTGCAACGGAAAATAAGGAAGAAATATATTATTGAGCGCTGCTTGTGAAGGTGATCAGGTTTTCAACTTGCTGAGAGATGCTTGCCTCAAATATTTGCATATATTCATGGTATTGGGTGAGGTTAATTTATCCAAGAAGATTTTTAGCCTCAAATTAATTTATACGCTTTTAGATGTTACGATTTTTTAAGGGAAAATATTATAGAAATTTAAAAGTCACTGGTTCACATGAAGTTTTGTGTGAGCAATTTGAAATCAAGATAATTTCTTTTGATTGAATTGAGCGACAAGTCGTCAATTTTCAATTACAAGCCTACTTGGAAGACGATTAGATTTTAGTGCATTTTGGTGTTTTATTTTTTTTAACTTCACTAGGATACATGTCAGTTGAATTTGTTGGAGAGTTGGGTCTGTTATCAGCTGGATTCATTATAGGAAATGCCTCAATCAAACATGAGCAGTTTCTCCTTCGCTTAGCGTTCGTTCGTTTTAACTCGTAACCAATTGATAGAAAGAACAACCAACACCTGGTTTTCGATCACTCCAAGGACCGAAGTGAGGCAACGTCTAATGTGTTCCCTCTGTCGCGGCCGGAACTATAGTCGAGTTTTACAAATAAAAACATGTTTGCTCCTATTCTTTATTTGAATTTGGTTTAATGCCCAGCATCTTTATTGTCCCGTGAAGACATTTTTTCGGATTTATCTGCACAGATCACAGTTACTGCTTTCTAAGACATGTGACGAGTTTTCTTTCCTTGAATCATCACATTCTGCTGATTTAGTAATATGATCCCTCCTGATGCGGGAGGACTATGGTTGTTGGGAAGAAAAGGCGGACGAGGGGCCATCTGGGCTGCCGTTGGCGTAGGGAATAAGTTTCCGGGGAGAAGGAGAGTATCGAGGAGGAAGATGTTAAAAAGTTTGGGGCCTAGAATGGATCGCATGAGGGACTCCTGAGTCTACCAGGAAGTCGACGGATCGAACTCCTTCGAAGCGCACATGGCAATACAGTGAGCGCAATTTCTATAGGTGCTATGGCATTTTTAATAATTTTCAAGGAAGGCACAAAGAACGCTTGCTGTATCATGACCACTTGCATTAATATCTGTTCTCGGGTTTGCTGGGAAGGCGTTTTGACATTTGCAATGTGATCAGCTGATTAGTTGTGCTAATTTCTATGTTTTTATGGTGAAAATCCGTTTTCAACTGCGCAATTTCTATAAGTGCATACGAAAAAAAATTTATAGTATGTTGTTTAGAGGGGGCTTTTCGTACAAAAAACGGTGTGTTATTAGTAATAGTATTGTTTAATGTTATATAGGTTAAAATCCATAGTCTTATATTATTGTTTTATATAGCAACAACAGTATGCCACGTGGAAAAGTATTAACTGAAACAGGACGAGTAAAAGCAGCCACTATGAAGAATCTGGGATGCAGTATGCGAGCTATAGCAAAGGAAATCGGCAGATCATTAAATGTTATCCGAAATTTTTTCAAATTAGGGGAAAAATACGCCGCCCGAAAGCACCCGAAAGGAAACAAAAAAGTTGGAAACAGGCTCATCACACAAATTGAGGATGAAGCGACGAAAAATAAATTAAGTCCGGCTGAAATTGTTTCCAAACTGAATCTTCCCATCAAAAAGAGGCGTGTTCAGCAAATTTTGCAGGCCGATATCAATTTAAAATACAAGAAACCCGCGAAAGCTCCGCACCTAACACAGTGCCATAAAACCGCCCGGTTAGATTTTGCACGGAAACATATGAAATGGGAAGATGAATGGAAAACAGTTATCTTTTCTGATGAAAAGAAATTCAATTTAGATGGCCCCGATGGGTTTAGTTGTTACTGGCACGACCTACGAAAAGATAACCCTCCGCGTATGAGCAGAAACTTTGGTGGTGGAAGTTTAATGATTTGGGGTGCTTTCTCCTATCATGGAAAACTTCGTCTTGGGATAGTACCCACAAAAATGAACTCAGACATTTACACCGATTTGTTAGAGGTTATTCTTGTCCCATATTTAGACGAGAAAAATAACATAGATTTTATTTTCCAACAAGATAACGCCGCTGTCCATGCTTCCCGATTCACAAAATCTTACCTAGATTCTAAAAACATAAAAATAATGGAGTGGCCCTCCCGTAGTCCCGACATAAACCCAATCGAAAACCTTTGGGGAATACTATCCAGAAGGGTTTATGCAAATGGACGGCAGTTTAGCTAAGTCGCTGAATTAAAAAAGAAAATATTAGAGTGCTGGGGGGAAATCAATGATAATGTATTATACTAAAAACCCTTATTAATTCAATGCCAAACAGAATATTTCAAATAATAAGAAATAATGGTGCAAAAACAAAATACTAAAGTTTGATTGATGTCTTTTATTCGATTGGTAAAAGTGTTACAATGAAAGTGCACCTATGGAAATTGCGCACTGAAATGCTATTTTTTGTTAATTTTTTTAAGAATAATATTTATTTCGTTATTTTTTGTTTGTATTATAATTTAAAATAAATCTGTCCACTTTACTTTGAATATAATATTTTGTTTTAACATGAATTTCATCTCAAAATTGAAAAAAATTGGGTGTGCCAATAGAAATTGCGCTCACTGTATCTGTTGGAGATGAAGTCTCCAAAGATTCTAAACAAGGGGAGTGGGCAATTGGTCTGGATTAGCTTGAAAAGCAAACCCTCTTTCCAGACTGAATCGAATGCTTTTTCAAGATGTAAGGCGCAGGCTACCGTGCATTGCCCATTTTCCAGGTGATTGACGATCTGGTCTTGCAGGTAAAGGATAGCCTGCTCGGTGGATCAGAGGTTTTCGAAGCAGAATTGATTAAGTGGAATGATAGAAGTGTAGTGCCTATTGAGGTTAATTGATAGGATACGTTCAAAGATTTTTCCAATAATATTAATAATAATCGTTGAAGCAACAATTCATATTGGATTAGGGCCTTGAAATGTGTTAGAGCACTTCATTCAAGACCATAACGATACACTACAGTACACTGTAGGAGGCAATGTGGTCAGCATTGCGCACGCCAGAGATTATTACTCTGAGTTGACTCAGGTACTCATTGACAGCTGAGTCGACTATTATTTTTAGTGAGATTCGAACCGCGATCTTCCGTATGACAGCCTTGTGCGCTAACCACGCAGCTATCCGGACAATTTTTTCCAATATTGGAAAGAAAAGAGATAAGCCTTATATCTTTGAGATCGCCAGAGCACCCCTTGTTAGGGATATGTATTAGGAGGGATGATTTCCATGCTACAAGGAAATGTCCGTTATTAAAGCAGTTGTTGAAGAGGATGGCGAGACATTCAATGATGGTGGGCGCACACTTCTGCAGAATGAAGTTTGGGATACTATCCAGGCCCGATGATTTTACATTATTTGACTGGATGATTGTAAGTGTAACCTATCCTTGGTGTAAAGGGGGCAAAGGTAAGACCCTTCCAAGCTCAACTCTTTACTGAGTTCCAGGTGGGGTCCGGGGCGATTTGGCTCTGAATAAGTGGCTAAAGAAGTCTACGTAGGCAGATATTTTTTCTTTAGGGGAGTGGAATTGAAGGTGTCTTATTTTTATCGGGTAGAAGTTGACTTTAAGAGAAATTTATTTCTTCCAGCCAATTGATTAATTATTGAAAAAAACCTGTGAGCCAGGTTTGAGGGATTTGAGGAGTTTCTTGTAAGATGCATTCAGTTCGGACCGAATAGCTCCATTGATTTTGCTGGATAGGTCTTTGATGATCTCGGAGAGGAGGGGGGAAAACCACCCATATTTGTAGTAACCAGGTTCTTTAACTGGAGCGTGTTTCTCAATTGTAGTTTCGGAGGCAGAGTTGACATTCCAAATGTATGTATCTAGCTCAACACTAGAGTTGATGCACGATTTGTCTAAGGGAGGACCCAGTGCACTGGATAAGTCGCATTGGAAACCATCACAGTTTACCAGATTGAAGAATCTGTATTTATGCGAATGGTGGGGAAAATTTGCTGTAGATGCAGAGAGAGACTGAGGGCATGATGATCGAAGTGGGCGGCCAAAGAGAAGCAACTAGTGACATATGTTGAGAGATCAGAAAACCATTATACCGAACCATCAATTTGGGACTCAACACGCACTAACCTACCTTCACGACTCAGTGAGCAGCAGACTTAAAGTCAACAACAAACCCACAGTAGTGTGTGCGTTAGACCTTGAAAAGGCATTTGATTCCGTGTGGGTTAACGGACTCATTTTTAAACTAATCAGCCTTGAATTCCCTATCCCAGTGATCAAACTTATAATAAGTTTCTTCCAATTTTTACGTCAGCGTGAGAAACGATTATTCCGATCTCCTACCCGTCACTTCCGGAGTACCGCAGGGATCCATTTCAGGACTTACACTCTATAACATTTTCACGACCAACGCTCCAATTCCAGAAAGCGGTACAGAACTATTACAATTCGCTGACGACACGCTCATATTCTCGTCGAGCCTCCGACCCGGTAAGGCAGCTAATGCAATTGAGAAATACTTATCAGATTTCTGAATGTACTACCAGACTTGGGGGATAAAAATCAACGAGGTCAAAACACAGGTCATGACTCTTCGAAGAAGATCCAGATACTTGGGATCTAGATCTATCAACAGAAAAGCTAAACGCTTAAAAATACGCATCGGGAATACTGTGGTAAACAGTTCACAAAAAAAATGAAATACTTGGAAATGCAATTTCATGAACACCTACGATTCGATCCCCACCTCAATCTTGCTCTCAACGAAGCACGCGGTGCACTAAGTAATATCTACTCTTTTCTTCGTAAAAGAGTAGGACTTTGCACTAAATCTAAGCTGACTTTATACAAAGTCCTCATAAGACCCAGTCTTTGTTACGGAGCACCTACATGGATCACTTGCTCGACCAAAGCTATGAACAAATGTGAGTCCTTCGAGGGCAGAATTTTGAGACACTGCACAGGCTTGCCGTACAATTGAAAAACCAGGAAGTACCACCGCACCGCCGAAGTGTACCAGCGAGCAAAAGTTAAACCTCTTCGAGAGTTCACTCTCAACCTGATAGAAAGATTCTTCGACAGAACGAAGAATCATTCTAATCCACTCATGAGGCAACTTTATCTGGAGGATAACTCCACCCCATTGGCCACATTCTTAAGACCTTGCCAAATTGTGAGCACAGAATTAAAACCTGTCACTGTCTCCCTCTTCAATTCTCCTTGCCTGGTAGGGGTGCATAGAGGTCAAGCGCAGAATTGTAAGCGTTGTTGCAAACATTAGATATAAGCATCAGATTGAAGTATTATTATTAGATTAAGTAAGAATAAGTAAGTAGATAAGCCTTCTTGCGCTCTAGGTGCAGGCGCAGTTTTTTTCAAATATATGTTGATTTTTAAATCATAAATTGTCAAGATTCATGTGTAAAGTAAATACACCGTAAAAAGTAAAGTCAGAAAAGGTCGGGCAGGCCAAATATTGTAATAGCCAAATCCCACGCATACAATGAGTGACATAAATTTGCGTGCAGTTTAAATGGGGGTCCTCCGGGAGATGTAAACAAAATTTTCATCGAATATAGTCATGTGGGGTATCAAATGAAATGTCTCAATTAGTACTTTCCGAATCTGAGTTTCGACGTGAATTGCAAAGTGGACGAGCAAGGAGTCAAAATATATACACTTAAAGTGAGACAGTACTCATTTTCGGAAACTACCCCCCCAAAAATCCAAAAAAATCAATTTGGTGCGTTTAGATGAAATCAAGGCCTCAAAATGTCCCATTCTGATATCTGCTCAAATAAACTTACTAATAATATATTACCTTTTAAAAAATGACAGAAAAACTCCCCTTAATGTCATCCTAGGAGTACTAAATTTTGCACTGGGGAGAGAGGGCAGTATCGTGCATACGCATGCCAAGTTTCATGAAAATCCAACTATTATATGTCAAAGTTTCGGCAGTTCAAACTTATCAATTTCGTGCGAATTAACAACATCCTAAGCGAAAAATACTGAAGTCATAATTAACGAGAATAATTGACATTTGAGTGAAATATTAAAATTCCATTCATGAAGAATCTACTTCTTCCCAGCCCTTTTTAAAGTTTTGTGTGAAACAAAACCTTATTAGAATCGAGGCGGTGTCTGTCTGTCCGTCTGTCTGTCACACCCGATTTATTCAGAAACGGCTGGACTGATTGTCACGAAAATTGGTGAGAGTATGTAATCTGGTGTTCCCTTTACATGCAGTAAGTGGCGCCATCATGTGTTAAGTTTAAGGGGGGGGCTCCCCATACATGTAAATGGAGGGTGCAAATTGTTTTTCACAGAATATAGCCATGTGTGGTATCAAATGAAAGGTCTCAATTAGTACTTTTCGAAACTGGTTCAATATTTGATGTCGGGTGAAACATAGGGGAGTGAGGGCTCAAAATGTGACCCCCAAAAAATGTAACAGGTCTCGTTCTCAGAACCTATCCAACCGAAAAATCTGAAAAAAAATCACAGTGGTGCATCTCTACGAAATCTAGGCCTCAAAATATATCCGGTTCCGATATCTGCACAAATAAAGTTAATAATAGTATATTTCCACATTTTAGAAATTTACCCGGCAACCCCCTTATGTTCATCCCAGAAGTACAAAATTTGGCAGGTTAAATTCTTGGCGTTTGCTAATAATATTAAACTCAGGGTGTGAAGCATATGAGGTTGACTATTATGATTTATTTAAATTGCTTTCTAAAAAATAGAGGGCAATGGATTTTTTAACTGTGATGCACTCGTCGCTCCTCATATTTCCTTTTTCCTCAGCCCCGTTCACAAGCGGGGTCGCCCCGTCGTGATCGGTTTCGCCATTTTATTTTATCCAATGCTTGATCTGGATGTAATAGCAAGGCTTTTAAATCATCATCCAGCGTATTAAACAACCGTTGTTTCGGCCGCCTTTTGGTCGCTTACCATTGACTTCGATGTTCTGACCAATGTTGGTAAGTGAATTTTCGTTAGAGTGAATTACGTGACCACACAATCGAAAACGCCTATCTCGCAGTTTTCCCACGATCGCGGATATCTTCATTTCGGATGCAATCAAAACTTGTCACGCGACTCGTCCAATGCAACATCTTAGTCCCCATTACTGCAAGACGCCGTTCATTGACTTTTATAGTCGGTCAACACTCAGAACTGAGAGCGGTAAATCTTAGATTTGAGACGTTCGTTGATATGTCGATCACAAAGAACACCAATTGTGTGTGTGTGTGTCAATGGCAGTAACCTGCCCAGAACTGAGCGATTTAAATACCTCGAGTCAATGCTATCAGCCAATGGAGAACTGCGTAATGAAATTGCTTCACGCATTAACGAAACCTGGATGAAGTGTGAAGCCACAACAGGAGCCTCGGATAGGACGGATTTTAAAACGACGGACCCGGCAACGAAAAAGGAACAACGATTTGCGCATTTTCTCATGGAACGTGCGCTCCCTGTACAGAGATGAAGCTGATGAGCAGCTAGCCGATACCCTGTCCCAATATAGGGCTGATATAACAGCGTTACAAGAGATGCGATGGACAGGGACCGGTTTCCTGGAGAAGAGCCACTACACCATATATTATAGCGGTCATCCAATAAACCATGTGCTCGGAGTAGGTTTCTTAGTCAGCCAAAAAATGAAACCTGCTGTTATCGGCTTTGAAAACATAAGCGAACGGCTATGCACTCTGCGCTTGCGAGGCAAGTTTAGAAATATAAGCCTCATTAACGTTCACGCCCCTACAGAGGAGACTGCAGAGTCGGAGAAGGATACCTTCTACGAGGCAGTAGAACGAACCCTCGAAGCCTATAAGAGGGAAATGGATGCCGCAATAACCGCAGTCAACAGAGGACCTGGAGATGAAGCATCAACAAATGATCTTCACAACCACCTGAAGAACGTTATCATGGATACGGCCACAAATATACTTGGCCCCAGTCGCAAAAGGAGTCGGAACGGCTGATTTGACGATGAATGTAAGCAACGGAACGGAAGAATGCCGCATACCGAGTAATGTTGCATTCTCAAAGAACGCGGGCGCGCGCAGAGACTTATCACGAACTCCGTCGAGCGAAGAAGCGACTTCACAGACGGAAAAAGGAAGCCTGGGAGAACCAACAAGTCTGTGAACTAGAAAAGTACAGGGAGCAACCGCACCAGGCGCGGAAGTTTTACCAACAAGTCAGCAGGATGAAGCCTTATACACCTCGATGCTCATCCTGCCGAGACAAAGAGGGAAATCTGATTTCCGACAGAATGGGCATATTAGAGCGATGGATTGAGTACTTTGATGAACTACTGAACAACCAGAACATCGGCGAGTTGGAGGTCCCGCCAACTGAAGACGACGGACAAATACTGCCACCACCAAGTTTAGTAGAAACAGTCCGTGCAATTCATCGGTTAAAAAATCATAAGTCGCCAGGAGCCGATGGAATTACAGCCGAATTGGTTAAATATGGAGGCGACCAGTTACACCAAGTGGTTCATCAACTTGTGCTCAAGGTATGGAACAGCGAATCAATGCCTGACGATTGGCAACGAGGCATTATCTGTCTCATACATAAAAAGGGAGATATCACACAGTGCAGCAATTATAGAGGTATCACGTTGCTGAGTACCATCTATAAAATATTCTCCACTATCTTGCTAGGCCGGATAGCCCCATACGCCCAGAACATCATTGGCACATACCAAAGAGGCTTCACTCCAGGCAAATCAGCAACAGATCAGATTTTCTCTCTGCGGCAGGCGATGGAAAAACTGTTGGAATATGGACAACAGTTGCACCATCTGTTCATCGACTTTAAAGCCGCCTATGAAAGCATAGCCAGGGTAAAACTGTACACGACCATGAGAGAATTCGGTATCCCGACGAAGTTAATAAGACTGACTGGGCTGACCCTGACCAATGTGCGAGGCCAGATAAAAGCAGCAGGATCACTCTCAAGACCATTCGACATCAACAACGGTCTGCGACAAGGGGATGCGCTATCATGCGTCCTCTTTAACCTGGCCCTCGAGAAAGTGATCCGTGATGCTGAGGTGAATGCAAGAGGTACGATCCTCTTCAAGTCCATCCAACTACTGGCCTATGCTGACGATATCGACATCACGGGAAGAACCACCCGAGACGTACAAACTGCCTTCATCCAGATCGAGCAGGCGGCGCGAGATCTTGGGCTGCACATCAATGAAGGCAAGACAAAATATATGGTGGCAACGTCAGCACCGAAGACGAATCAACCAACAACATCAAACCGCACTGGTCAAACACAAACACGAAGAAGAATAAGGATAGGAGAATACAACTTTGAGACCGTTAACAATTTCTCCTATCTAGGGTCGAAAATCACAACCGATAACAACTACGATGATGAAATCCGCTCACGGTTGTTGTCAGCCAACAGAGCCTATTTCAGCTTACAAAAACTGTTCCGCTCGAAACGTCTCACCATAGGGTCAAAGCTCTTACTGTACAAGACTATGATCTTGCCAGTCCTCATGTATTCCTCGGAAACTTGGGTTCTTAGCAAGAAAAATTGCGAACTCTTGGCCGCGTTCGAGAGAAGAATCCTCCGAAGAATTTTTGGCCCCCTACATGAGGATGGACGATTCCGTAGCCTACACAATGACGAAATCTATGAGCGATACCATGACCGTTCGGTTGTGGATAAAATCCGGCTCAATAGGTTACGGTGAGCGGGTCACTTAATCCGTATGGATGAAGATGATCCCACCCGGAAAGTCTATAAGGGCAATATCTATGGTAGGAAAAGAAGACGAGGCAGACCCTGCCTAAGATGGAGCGATGGCGTGGGCCAGGACGCCAGACAGCTTTTAGGGATATCGAATTGGTGGACCTCGGCGCAAAACCGGGATGTCTGGAGTTCCTTATTAAGGCAGGCTTAGACCGGATACCGGTTGTTGCGCCATTGATGATGATGAATGAAGTGGCATTCCACAATTGGTGTTCTTTGTGATCCACGTATCAGGGCACGTCTCAAATCTAAAATTTAGCGCGAAGTCGTCTGTCTGCCGCTCTCTATAGTTCTGAGTGTTGACTGACTATAAAAGACAATGAGCTGCGTTATGGTCCTCACATAGGGAAACACAAAATCTTTTATACCTGAAGCGTCAAGCTTCCGGGTTCCCGACTTGTTAATATATATTTAAGATAGATAACCTACATTTAGGCTAGAAATTAGAAACAATTGCTTTGTATTAAATGGAAGACACTTGTTTTAATAAATGATTTTGAAACGAAAACGAAACGATGACCCGCATACAAACATTTGCACAAAACTAGCACTTTGGAAATAATGTCCAAATCAAAAACCAAATATGTGAACATTTCACAAATATTTGCATCTGAAAATGTATTGACAACGCATTTCCCCGGGTAAACGACCTTTCATAGAAATCGCACCTGACGTCGTCTGGGCAAGTGAAGACCCACAAGTGCCGCCGACGCACCCAGCCTCCACTTACTCCCACCTTTTCAACCAAACACTACTCACCATGGAGCGTAGAACATCACAAAGTGATTCTTTTCCGCGATGGCATCCTTGAAGTTGTTGGTGTTCAGCTCAATCGCGAAATTGCTGCCAGTGTCGGAATCCTTATCCGTGCAAAGCACGGTCGCGGCAAAAACCACGAACAGGAAATGTGAAAAACGCAACATGAGTGGTTCGCGAGCTCGGCGCCGTGCTAGGAAGATTAGGATTTATAATGAAAACTGTGCGCGATTGTATCTATACGCCCCCGACGATGACGGACCAAAGTTGGCTTATCTGCCGGCAATAAAACGTACAATCTCCGTGTTTGACAGCACACCCAATCCCCCCGCAGATAAGATGTAAACGACAGTTGGTCTGAGATCTGGTGTGGACTATCCTTTACGTTTCGAAGTTAGAATCGATGTGGCCATGCCGATGTTTTATCAGTGGACGTAATTAAGCATGATAATCATTTTCTGTTTCCAAAATCGTAACTGATGAGAATTAAATGCGTAAATCAAAGAAATCAGAACGTTTTTATTTATGAAAATCAAATCCCAATTCCATGCAAAACTAAGCTCACGTGCATTAAAATTAGTCGATTCACGTTTACAGTTTGAGAGCTTCAGTACATCTATCACTATTCAACGTATCTTCGAACATCCGAACACACATTTTTTGATATCAGCTGTTCCGCACCGGCAACAGTCTGTCAAATGTTCTAAACCATCACAAATTTCAATGCATTCGTTTCACCTTCATCTTCCGGCAAGAGAAATATAGTTTTTCGATAAATTTAGTGAATTTTAGACCAAACCCACCGACCTTATCAAACTACCCAAATTGCGGATACCGATAAACCTACGAAAATTAATTGTGTCGTGTTTATTTCATTTCGTTACTTTCCTATTGGAAAAAAAAACCGAAAAAAACAAAAGCTATCGTGTATGAAAATTTGTGATGATAGTGGAAACCGCCGAGTTAGGAATTCAAATAACAAACTCTTAGGAAAAAGGACATTGACATGACTGAAGCTAGGAGTAGTCAGCCCCCGGAGAATGTGAGCAACGTGGTGAAGGCGCCGTGGAACCGGGACGATCCTCGCTTCAGGATTCGGCCATACCAACAGGCCGCCTCCAGCTGTACGGGCGCGCTCATAACGTCATTGTGTAGTAAGTTGTGTAATTGTTGGTCTGAATGATAAACAGTGTCTATTTTTAACTGACCATGGACACTATCGCCATAATTGATAGTTGGAAGAGTCGGCGGGTGTTATCTTTGCTTGGAAGGTCAAGAGAAGTGCGGGCTGGTTAGCGCAACGGACGTATCGTGATAGCAGAGACAGATAGGGGCAAGCCAAATATTTTGCAGCGCAAATAATGAAAGAAACGATAACTTCGGCCACCCGTAACCGGGCGATCTTTAAAATTTTCTAATTAGAAGTTGATTCGGCGCCATTCCAGCTATGTTTTAGCCAAACATCCTGGGGGTCGATGTCTATAAAAAATATATTGTTTGTCTGGTTGTGAGGTGGGTTCAAGGTTAGTAGTTAGTTTGTTAATACCCAATTTTCAAGTTTGTGTTTATCCCAACATCCGCAATATGGTTCCCCCTATTGCTCTCTGCAGTTCTGAGTGCTACCCGACTACCGAAGGAAATGAACGCTACCTCAGGGTAATGGAGACTTCACATAATTGCACAACATGCTTCCACCACACCCAAAATCAGGATTTTCCCAACCGATATGAGATGCAGCGATCGTGGAAAAATTCGCATTGACGCAGACTCACTTGCTAAGATTAGTCTGAGCACCGAAGTCGAGGAAAACGAGCAAAGGCCGACCGAAACAACGATGATTTCATGCGTTGTGAGTCTCTGGAGTTCATCCCAGTCAGGCAAATTACCTAGAAAAGTCAAAAAATCGTTTTAAAAGAGCCGATCTCGCTGCCAATGGGGACAAAGGCTAAAGAAAAAGAAGAGTCCATCCCATGTATTACCGAACTCCATACAACTTGCATTTGGGTTCCGACCAGAATCTGAAACAGCAAAAGATTTGGGGAATCCCCGGGAGAATTCTGAAACCATCGCGAAATAACAAAATAATGCCGCGATCGCGCGCATTGAGCTCAAAACTCGGGACACATGCACCGCAATTGAAGAGCGCAGATCCATGATAGAACGGACCCTATTCCGATGCTGTTTTTTCCTCAGGTGTTGGTGAGGCGTAGGGTCGTATTATATGGAGGTGCCCCCAGCCAAAACAAGGAAAAGGCAGGGAGTGTCTTCAAATTAATAGCCATTTTCCAGGTCATGTCCACCATGATCTCATTGAATTTGAGGCAACTTATAAAACGGCTCCCTTTTCCCGCCCAATCACTGCTGATGGTCGATCCCCTTTAATATTTGTTTTCGGTTTCACGTCACTATTCGCGCTGCGCAACTGCTTCTCGATCCATTTTTTGAAATCTTTTGCTTTTCGACATGATAAACTTTGCAGTATGTTTTCAGGGAGGCAGAGTCCAGCCGGCTCAGATGTTGAAAGCCAACCCATAGCATTCATGAAGGAGAGCAGCTCTCCCACCCTGCAGGTTGAAATTTCCCTGAGATCTCCAAAGAATGGTTTACCCAGTGTTCGTAGCCTGACCCCAGCTAGACCTGGGCAATCGCAGACGAAGTGTCTGAGAGGTTTCTCCCCTTCCCTGCAGCTTTGGCAATGAGAATTGTAGGGTATGCCAAGCCTGGCGGCATGGTCCACGTGCAAACCGCATATCTATATATTATCTTGTATGCATTTGCACGTGTCTGCCACAAGAGCTCTCGTGAACGGGCTATGTTATAAGCGGGCCAAATCCTCCAAGACTTGGCACAGGTGATAAGCCTGTGCCATCAAAGGCCCGCGACTTCTAAGTAGTGCGAGTAGATTCCGCTCTTGACAGTCGCCAGCGAGACACAGACATTACCCGCCGAGGGACTGCCAAAAGCAGTGCCCCGCCTGGCCAATCTCTCAGCCCTCTCATTCCCCTCTATGTTCCTGTGCCCAAGAAGAGTGACCTTGAACGTGCCGCCCAGACTGTCCACCGTGGCAGGGACTGCAGGGAAGTGCAGGCCAGTCTGAAGGATATCGTCGCTGAGTACAAGGCCTTAATGGCCGCTTGGCTGTCGGTCAGAATAGCCAAGTTACGCTTGGGACCCGGATCAAGCTTCAGCCATCCACAGACTTCCAGTATCGTCAGTACTTCCACTTGGAATACACTGGCGAAACCTGGGAGACCATACGACTCGTATACACTGTGTGTATTCGAGAAAACCCCCGCACCGACTCCACAGACCATCTTTGATCCATCGGTGAAGAATACTGTGTCATAACCTTGCAACACACCGCCGGTCTGTCACTCTGTTCTGATTGGAAAGTCCATAGCAAAGTTTCTCGTGAAGTTCAGCTTGCGTGTGGCATAGTCCGTGGAGAATACCCAGATTTCCCGAGGTACTTCGTTTAGGATGTTACTGTGACCATAGGGCTTCGCTGTCCAGCATCCGGACTCACGTAGCACATTGCACGCTACAACGTATTTATAGTGGAGGGGGAGGAGGTGTAGGAATAAATTGAGAACATCTGCCGGGCAGGACTACAGTGCCTCAGTAGCACCTACACAAACGGTTCTTTGGATCCTATTAAGCTTTGTTCTATTGTACTTTTTGCTCAAAGCCTGTCACCATACAATAGAGCCGTATCTTAGGTGAACACACAGAGAACCATCCTCGGTCGGAGACTCCATTTCTTTGCAAAGGTTCTCTTACAGGCTATACAGGCCGTCTTAACCTTCAGTTCTATGTTCAATCTCTAATTTAGTTTTGGATCCAGGACTACACCCAGATACTTTGCATTGGAGGAAAAAATCAATCTTTGTTCATTCAGCCGTGGTAGGTGGAATTCAGGTACCCTTGTCTCGGTGGTGAATAGCATCAGTTCCGTTTTGGTTGGGTCTATGCCGAGTCCGCATCTTGCGGCCCAAAAGCACACCTTTCGCAACGCCACTTCGATGATGTTGCTCATAAAGGACGGAAACAAATCGCCAGCATACGCCACTACCTTCACCCCGGCGGCTGTCCAATATGCGTACGATTTCGTGCATCACTTTTAATTAGAGCACCGGAGAGATGGTGCCACCCTAGGGTGCCTCTCTTTATAGCTCTGATCAAGCAGTTGTCTCCCAGATTTGACTGGATTATGCTGGTACTTGGCATGAATATAATCCAATGTGTAGAATACCCATCCAATTCAATACTAGTCAAGGCTTCTTTGATGGCGCTGGTACTAACGTTGATTAATGCTCCCTCTATATCTAAGAATTCACTGCTTGTACTGCAGTGACCACTCAACCGTGCCAATTACCTCGTGGACAGCGGTTTCTGTGGATTTGCCTTTGAGGTAGGCGAGCTGGGATTTAGAGAAAGGCGTTCTCTCCACAATCGCCCTCAAGTGGATGTCCAGGACGCGTTCTAGGATTTTCAACACCAATGAGGTGAGGCTGATTGATCGAAAGTCCTTCGTGTACTCATGACCGCGCTTGCCCACTTTCGGTATGGAAACCACTCGTGCACGTCTGCAGGACTGTGGTATGTATCCTCCAGAGAGTCAGCTCCGGTAAATCTCAATAAGCCACGGCACAACCCTTTCCTGCTGCTTCTGTAGCATGACCGTCATTATGCCAGCTGGATCCGGAGATTTATATGCACAGAAGCTGTTTGTAACCCAGGCAATCTTATCCTCGGTAATTACCGATTTGATAGTCTCGCACGGCTGGGGTGGCTACTTAAGGGAGTCATCCGAGGAATCGATTTTTTTGGCATCAATTGTATCTAAATATAGTGTAGAATATTTGGGCAAAGGGATTTTTCGATGTTCGGAGTCGTTAGGAAATTACAGTGTTAAACAGGTAAAGTGTCGTGTATCAGATTTATGTCGACCGCCGTAATGAAGCGCCAATTTACGGGATCGAACGACGTTCGAATGACTTGTTTTTTAAGGAGCCGAACTTTTACTGATTAAGTATAGCAGATTAATAGTTAGCTACCGTTTTATGGTTAATAATCACATTTTAATTTTTAAATGGATTTCTCTCGAGACTGCTTGTTGAAAATCTTCTGCCTCCATAGCCTAAAATCTATCCAACCAAATTTAACAAGGCACCAAAAATTTACCTTTCAATATTCTTTAATAATTCTAGTTTACGGACCGTGGTTAAGTCCGTACGTTAAAATGTCATTCGTATTCGTATTTGTATTTTTATGTAGTTCTTCACAAAAAAATCCCAAAATAAGCGAAAAAACGGCCTTCACTCATAGTCTCTTATTCCTTAGTCTGAAGGGTAGATTTCAGCTCCAGAACTCTTTTCTGATTTAAGCTGTCGGTGGAGAATACGTCAGTATACCCTGACGTCCATTCTTCTGGTTTGTCTCAGTTTTCACTAGGTTTGATAATAACTTCAGAGAAGAAAAATTAGAAGTTGTCCCAATATGTCTTCAAATTCTCGGTACGTTTTTCCCCACGCACCTAAACGAATTAACCGATGCTTCACTCTCGTTGCAGAGGCAATAATAAGTAAAATAGGTGTGCCAGACGTCGTTGTCATGGCACCGATAATACCCAGATACCTCGTTGCGGTGAGACTAGCTTGGAGCCGGATCCAGTCACGCGATTTCAAGCTCCTCACTTCCAAAAACTGTTAAGGATCTGAGAAGGTTCTTGGGCGTGTTAAACTTCTTTCATCGTTTCTTGCCCAAGGCCGCTCATCATCAATCGATTCCCAACGCCTTCTTATTGAGCGGAAAATCAAAGAATTCCATCTGATTGTGTGGTACCCCGATGCTGTCCAGGCGTTTGAGATCACCAAGCAACGGCTGGTGGATGCTACATTTCTGGCATTCTCAGCGAGATGTCACCCTAGCCGTATTCGAGGATGCTTCAGGCATTCTCATTCACCAAAAAGTGAACCGAATCTGGCAACCTTTGAGCTTCTTCTCCAAACAACTGAATCCCGCTCAACGGAACTGCAGTACCTATAATCGTGAGTTATTAGCCACGTACCTCGCAATTAAATACTTCCGTTACTCCGTTGAAAGACTACAAGCCACTCACTTTTGCTTTGAAACAAAAGCTCGACAAAGCGTCCTCTCGCCAACTTCGGGACTTGAGCTTTATATGCCAGTTCGCTTCACAATTCATCCCGATCATGCAAGACTCGCACCCTTTGCGAGACTTGCATGGTTTCAGGTATTGCCTCACAATCATCGATAGGTTCACGTAGTGGGCTGAGGCATTACCTCTGAAAGATATTATTGTACAATCTTGTGCAGAAGCCCTCTGTTGCGAATGGATTCCACGCTTTAGTGTGCTGGCAATTATAATCACCGACTAGGGAACGCAGTTTGAGTCTTCCCTTTCCTCAGAGTTGGGCAAACTCCTCGGCTTTAAACCCCCAGCGGACAACCGTGTACCAACTCCTCGGCTTTAAACCCCCAGCAGACAACCGTGTACCATCCGCAGTCCAACGGGATGCTGCACAGGACGCTGAAGGCCTCTATAATGACCCAAGACGACCGTCCTTATTTGCAGATCCTGCTACTTGTTCTACTTGACCTCTGGAGCAATGAGAACTACGCCGACTGCGGCACTGTAAGCTATCCTAAATCTACCCCTTTCCATTGGAGCGTGGAAAGCGGCCAATCATACAATCATGCGTCTATCTGGAAATTCCTTGGCAAACATCCGGTAGCTCTGATGCCGGCCGATCATATGGTTTCCAGATTCGTCTTTGACAACACATAAACTGTCGTAATCACCAAAAGAGAACATTGGTCGATAAATGGCCATGAGCTTTTCAGATTACAGGCGGATGGGGGCAGAGGTGTTCACGGGGAATCGGATTATGAAACTGGCCTGATCGCTCGGAAAAATGATGACCATATTCCAGGCGGGGATATATGCCATTGGCAGCAGAAGAATGTTTGCGAAAAAAATGGGAGGTCGCACCATTCGAATCTGCTCCGACAGTCAGTCAGCATTATCAGTACTAAACAGCAACGACATATCCACCCAGTTGGTGTGGAGTTGTCATCAGGTGCTGCTGAAACTTGGCAGACTTAACGAAACATTCCTGATGTGGGTGCCGGGGCATTCAAACATCGCTGGTAATGAGGAGGCTGGCAGACTGGCTCGCCAAGGGTCTGGATCCATAATGGTGAGGCCAGAATCAGCTTTTGGAATCCGGCCATTCACTGCCAAGTTTAGTTTGAAGGGTGAAATTGTAAGGATTCACGCAGCCGAGTGGAGAAATTTGAACTTATGCCGACAGGTGAACCTGGAGTCGCCAGAGCGGCATTTTTGTTGTCCCTTAAGAAGTGGGACATGAACACCCTAGTAGGGCTTTTAATAGGGCACTGTTCCTAAACTAAAGATTGGGATGGTGATTTTGGTTATGTGCAGCCAATGTGAGGAGGAGGAAGGAACTAACTAAACTAACTAAAACATCTAGAGCCAAATAGGCATATATGTATGATTCTCCATAGAGCCAGCTACCACATTGTATATAACATTCAATTCATGATTCATTTCTGTTTTTTTTTCAGTGACTCCACTTGATGTTGTAAAGACACGCCTTCAAGCACAACAAAAAGCTCTAGTTTCCAACAAATGTTTCCTATACTGCAACGGCCTGATGGATCATTTATGCCCATGTGGTCCTGGGGGAACAGTTCCTCAACAGAAAACCCTCCACTTCAATGGCACATTAGTAAGTCCCAAATGACTCCGCTTCCTATAATTATTTGAGATATTTCATTTAAATATTGGCTCCATTTTCCTCACAGGATGCTTTTGCAAAAATCAGCCGGGCTGAAGGAGTACGTTCACTATGGTCTGGTCTCGGACCCACATTGGTCCTCGCCGTTCCGGCAACAGTTATATACTTTGTAGCTTACGAACAGTTTAGTGCAAGATATAAAGAACTTTACAGGAAATACATAAATCCGTCGTTGAATAGCCAACTGACGACGCCAATTATGATACCAATGCTGTCGGGCGCAACAGCTCGAACATTGGCTGTTAGTATTGTAAATCCATTAGAATTAATTAGGACGAAAATGCAGTCCCAGAAACTCAGTTATTTAGGTGAGATAAAAACTCTTTTCTTGTGGTTTGATTGGCATTGTCTTCATGTATGCCCTTTATTTACATATAGAACTTCAAGATTGCCTTAGAGCCATGATAGGAGTGAAAGGTGTTGCAGGGCTTTGGAAAGGATTAGTACCAACCTTGTGTAGAGATGTCCCGTTTTCTGGTGAGACACAATTATGCAATATTTGAAGTGGAACATCAATTTCGATCTTACTTTCTATTCCAGCTATTTACTGGACGTCGTATGAGAATTTGAAACACGCTTTCCACGTTACTACGCCATCGTTTGGTTTTAGTTTTTTCGCGGGTGCTGTTTCTGGTTGTGTAAGTATTTTTGGTCAAGGAAAAATATTTTTATGTAATTGCATTTATTTTCTGTCTTTTTAAAGATCGCTGCCTTTGTCACCACACCATTCGACGTAGTAAAAACTCACCACCAAATCCAATTTGGTGAAAAAGTAATATATATAGGTGAGTTGAGCGGTTATTTCTTCCTCTGGTATTTTGATTCTTGTGTTCTCATCCTTTTTCAAAAATTGACTCCACTCTTCAACTTTTTTCCAGACAAACCTCCTGCTCAACTGCCATCCGAAAAGATGATTCAAACTTTGAGAAAAATCTACATTTCCAATGGGATCAAAGGATTATTCGCTGGGGTTACGCCGCGCCTAGTAAAGGTCGCTCCCGCGTGTGCGATAATGATAGCATCATTTGAATATGGGAAGACATTCTTCTACAAACTGAATGTGAAGCGATACGAAGAAAGCCTTGAAGCCTTGAATAAAAAGCCTATATAGACGAAAACATTGATAAAAAAAGAAATATCTGATTTTTTTCGTTGAAGAAAAAACTTACATAGAAAAATGCAGATTAGTTAAGACGATAGGCGTACATATCAAGGCAACTTACTTGAATCTGTAAAATCCACAAAATTGAGAAAACAATAATTTTTTTATTGTGGCTTTTTATGTGTTATGCACAGAAGAAAATATTTTTTTATTGTACATGAATGAAATTGATATAAATCATCACTTCTAGGATTAAGGTTTGGATGGAAAAAATTCGGTCATTTATGTAGACACAACTTTGCCTTTTGATTTTCCCACTCAATTTTGTTATTTTTCTCCTTTGTTTTACTAACAAATTAAACAACGCCCTCGTCTTCAAGATAACTCTTATGCTAGATTTGCAGAAGTATCTATCTTAGCTAGAAGGGAAAGATAATTTGGAAACCCACAGATCACAGTTCAATTGAAGCATTACAACCTAACGTTGCAGATCCAGATCCCATCTCAGAAATCGCTCAGTGAAACCGTTTATTGCTGAAATAATCTTTGGGTGATAATCCTCATCTTTCATAAACCTGCAGAAGATGATACGTCTGCCTCCTTGCAACACTAAATCGATTTCTGGCGACATTCATTTTAGCAAAGTTGGAGAATGGCACGAAACTGGTGCCACTCGATATTCTGGGGATTCATTCTCCTGTTCACATTCACACAGGTGTCAATGCATTCGAAGTGCACGTAGTGGGGATACTAAGGGCCTGTCGATGGTTGGGGTATGATCCGATCCCCAAGCCGGCCACGATTAATGCCTTGTACTCAATGGCGACATCCTCCAGGCACTTGGGGAAGTGCAGATGCACACTGACCAGCCCGTGAAGTGAGAAACATATACAGTGGTTAAAACTGGAAGCAGCTGTTTTATTCCATGATTGGAAGCAAGGGAAGTAAATTAATAAGAAATTGGTTTTCAGACTCCCGTGGGATTTCTCATGTAACGGAACACAACGGCCCGAGGTAATAACGCGCCCGAAGAGTAGTAAGGCAGCACTGAAGAACACCGTCGTCGCAATTAAGAAAATACCCGCTAACAGGCAGTATAGTTTCCAGGACGAACGATGGAATCTGGAAAACGCCTCATGAACCATAACCAATCGTTTCACTACCAAATCTTATCCTTCTCCTGCTGGTCGAGAACCTCTTCTAATATATGACGAACACACTAGACAAAAACAAGTTTCCTGGATACCACAGATTATAGCTTCCATCCAGCAAATCTGTGAGGAGTCGGATTTCTGGTCAACCCAAAAATGAAATCCACAAACAAAAACACGATCATTAGGCATTCTACTTTCTTCAATTTTAACTGTAGACCTGCTGCATTAGGCGATCACTTCACATTGACGTGCTTGAGATAAGTTTTTTTGTGCGGACCTAGAAAAAAACTTGAAGATATCCGCCGTGATGCGTGCATGATGGGAAGGGGAATGACGAAAGACGCTTCCATGATGAACACCAAAGGAGACGTGGAGGGATAAAGCGAAGAAAAAGAACCCATGGTTTCAGATGGGATGATGTTGTAGGCTAGAGCGCCAGACAACTATTAAGAATATCGAATTGATGGAGCTTGCCACCAAGCCGTGAAGTCTGGAATTCCTTACTAAATCAGGCCTAGACCAGATGCAGAATAAGTCGATTCGCAGAGCAATTTGAACTTTCCGCCAGACTGCTTTTTTCTCCCCTATTGGAACGGTTATGCTGTCTTACCAAATAGACGCTGTTCTCACTTTCTTAATGACGAAGAACTAACTGAGCTGGGATAGTTAATAATTTTCCAGAACTCAGCAACAACTTCGTCAAGTCCCGTTGTTTCTCTCGGGAACCTGTGTAAATGGTAAAAGAAAAAATTTGATTCGTGCTCGAAGTATCCCCGCCATCTGTTCGTCCTGACTAGCTAGTTGATAAAAAAGCTACCGACTTTGTCGTTGACACAATAAAAGTCTGTTGCCCGATTAGCGGCGATTATATGGGGCATAGCGCTTTAACATTGCCTAAGTAAGGTTATTCACGGTTCGCTGAAATATGCTTCCTCAGGGCTTCGTGAAACATTTTGCACTCCTTCTTCACTGTTGAGCCAAGTGCTCCCGGCTCGACCCACTCGTCGGCCATCTTGGAAGAGTGGTCTCCACTGCGTGGCGTAGCTAACAATGCAATTATCTTCCCTCCTTAATGTGTGGCGTACCTATTGCCACTTCCGCCTTCTGATCAACTCGTGCTCACGTAAAGCCTGTGTGTCGATAGTCTTTGTTTGTTTGTTGTTGTTTGTTGTTTGTTTACAAATGTTGACGAAGGCTTGAAAGGAAGGGATAGTATGATGATCCATCAAACTGAGAAACTTGGTCTTATCCTCCGTCCAACCCTACTTGCTCTTTTCAAACCCAGAGCCTTTTAGCCAAGGTCCATGACCCGGCGAGAGCGCCAACAGATGTCATCAGCACAGACGATGTGTTTGAGGAAAAATGCCATCGTCCATTGAAGTCTTCCGAACAAGACAGCATGAGTAGCCCTGGTGGCTGTCTGGCGTCCTGACTTACGCCATCGCTCCATATCAGGCAGGGTTTGCCTCGTCTTCTTTTTCTTCCATCCTCATCCATACGGATTAAGTCACCCGCCCACCGCAACCTGTTGAGCCAGATTTTATCCAAAACCAGACAGTCGTGGTATCGCTCATAGATTTCGTCGTTACGTAGGTTATGGAAACGTCCACCCTCATGTAGGGGGACAAAAATTCTTCGTAGGATTCTTCTCTCGAACGCGGCCAAGAGTTCGCAACCGCCATTTGCGTCCTTGAAATGCATATTCGTTACCCACTGTAGCTACTTGATTGTGAATGAGACTCATTTCCAATCAGCAAATCGTGAACACAATCGAAACTCATATCGGTTCCACCATTGTGAAGTGCCTTTGTTGTCAAATTACGTATATGTCAAAGTCAAAGTGCCTACCTTACGTCTGTTGCGATTTTCGTCGGAGAAACTTTTGATAATAATACAATAATCGCGTGATTCATTGATTTGTTCTTCCGTGTGATTGGCGGCGAATCTAAATGCCCACCGTCTACCGTCGGTCGAGGAGGTGAAAGGATTGCGGTCGGTATCCTTTCCTGTGCGAACTTTGAAGGTAATTTGAAATGGATTTGGACAAACAAAAAAGGCAGACGGGGACGATCAGTTGGTCGTTTGGGGGATGTTTTCTTGGGAGTTTTGGGGTTCTTCTACTTGGGAGACTTTTGCGGAGGGTAGTCTTTGATTGTCTAGTTTTAGAAGTATTTTGGAGCAAATACAGACAGAATTGACAGCTTTACCTTTCATTTAGTCTCGTCGAATCTATAGTTTTGGGAGAACTTATTTTCACTTTTAGCTCAAATCTTATAGATTTGGATACATTGAAAATTGTTCTTCACCAACGTTTGATGCAAAATCTGGCAGTTACTTCAATAAAGTTTATCACGGGCTTCTATTCTCCATTCGTCCAGATTATCCACTTTTAATGGAGTCAAGAATTATAGTTTCATTATATCCCGACAAGAGAGGGGCCAGATTTAAATTGACCCGGGTCAATGGTATTGCTCTTGTTTTCTTACAGTAAGTCGGTTGCACTGTGCCTGACATCTTTGCCAAATTTCGTGTCATAAATGTCATTAGTTGTTGAGATACGCTTGATTTTGTTAGACGAAAAAGTTGCTCCGTCGATTTTTATAATGTCTGAATTAGTTGAGCAGAGACCTTGTATCAAACTTCCTAAGCGTGTGCGGAAATGTTCAGGAGGAAGGCCTTTGGGGAGCAGACAATATGGAAAAGGAACGTCTACAAGTGGTGTAAACATTTCAAAGATGGGCGAGAACTTCAAGGCAAAGCGCGTCCCGGTCGACTATCGACGTCAGCTGGCGATGTCTATAGCAAGGAAATAAAAATTTTGGTGCTCGCAAATCATCAGTTAACAATTAGAGACTTTGCTGATGATTTTGGCTTTCCAAGACAATGCGCCGCCTCACAAATCAATGAAAACGGTGACAAAATTGCATGAATCAGGTTTCGAATTATTTCCTCATCCACTGTATTCTCCAGATCTGGCCTACAGACTTCAAGAGAATATTTGCTGGAAAGAAAATCAGTGCTGATGAAGAGGTAATCGCCAAAACTGAGGCAAATCCAAATCGTACTATAAAACTTGTATCGAAAAATAGTATGACCGCCATAATCATTGTATCGCCCTCAAAGGCAACTATTATAGAAAAAAAGTTTTTTCGACCTTAGCCTACTTTAACTTTTCAGCCCAACTGTTAGTGCAGATGGTCCCACTAACGTAGGGGCGCACCCTACGTTCGCGGACAGCTGGATTCTGCACTTAATTCTGCATACACTACCAGATTGATAGCGCAACTATGACGTTTCTCCTCTTGTCGTTAATTTGGTCTTGTAAGTTAACGGCAAGTAGGTCCTGGGAACAGAATTGTCTCAGCATGGTTGGCTCTAACAATTTTGACAGCAGGACGTAGGCTCCAGATCTCGAGGATCCCTCATCGAAGAGGATCTCAGTCCCTTTTAGAGATCTAATATCGCAGATTTTGCTAAAACTAACCCATGGCTCTTGTACCAGAAATATATAAGGACAGTCTTGCAACTTTGTTAGTCTCGCTGCCAGTACCAGATAGAAAGAGGCTTTGGCATATTGAAGGCTAATTTGACTAATCTTTATGTTTCTAGGCATAAGTATAGTCTAATGTCCGCTGCTAACTGAAGACTCTGCTGTGGTGTATCAACGGTCATGTCCTTATTCTCAAGAAACGTCGCCTTTTTTCGCAGTGCCTTCCCTTGTCGGTGATTGAGAATTTTCCCAGGTTCACGGTATCTGGGCTGCATGGATGTGTCGGTCAAAGGGTAGTATCGGTGCCAGGGCGAAAAGTGAATTGGTACCTACGAAGGAGCATAAAACCTGAGAAACGCCAGCTGAACCAACATCAACAGCTATACTACCAAACCCTATTTCCACCTCCACGTGGTGATCGCTGGGAGTTCTTTCTTTATGAAAAACTACAGACGGAGAAGGATGAAGGCGAGTCTCCCGCGCCTAAAAACGGGACAAAATGTACCAACTGGTCCTCCAGGTTGGGGGTTGGGTAGGGCTGACAACCCTACACGGAAAACCGATGCTACGAAGCCACGGAAGGAGCCTCGGACTGGATGGATTTCAAAACGACGAACCCGACAACGACAGCAGATAAACGTTTTGCGCATTTTCTCATGGAACGTGCGCTCCCTGTACAGACCGAATGCTGCTGAGCAGCTAGCCGATACCCTGCCCTAATATAAGGTTGACGTAACAGCGTTGCAAGAGATGCGCTGGACAGGGCCCGGTTTACTGGAAAAGAGCCACTACATCATGTGTTTCTTAGTCAGCCAAAAAATGAAACCTGCTGTTATCAGTATTGAAAATGTAAGCGAACGGCGATGCACTCTGCGCTTGCAAGGCAAATTTAAAAATATAAACCTCATTAACGTTCACGCTCCTACAGAGGAGACTGCAGAGTCGGAGAAGGATACCTTCTGCGAGGCAGTAGAACGAACCCTCGAAGCCTGCCCCAGATATGATATCAAAATCATACTTGGGGATTTTAACAGCTAAGTAGGGACGGAGCCCCTATTCAGGCGATACATCGGCTCCCATAGCTTACATAGGGATACCAATGATAACGAAGTGCAGATTATTCAGTTAGCAGAATCGCACGAAATGGTTGTTGGAAGTGCCTGGTTTGCGCGAAAAGCGGTCCAGAAACAAACGTGTGCCTCTCCAGACGGGACCACTTTCAACCAACTTGATCAGGTGTTGATCGAACGCTGATGATAGCATAGCCAAGGTAAAACTGTACGCGGCCATGAGAGAATTCGGTATCCCAACGAAATTGATAAGACTGACTAGGCTAACCCTAACCAATATGCGAGGCCAGATAAAAGCAGCATGATCACTCTCAAGACCATTCGACATCAACAACGGTCTACGACAAGGTGATGCCCTATCATGCGTCCTCGTTAACCTGGCCCTGGAGAAACTGATCCGTGATTCTAAGGTAAATGCGAGGTGTACGATCCTCTTTAAGTCCACCCAACTAGTGGCCTATGCTGACGATATCGACATCATGGGAAGAGCGAGCCGAGACTTACAAACTCGACGGGGTAGATCCTGCCTGCGACGGAGCGATGGCGTAGGTCAGGACGCCAGACAGCTTTTAGGGATATCGAATGGTGGACCTCGGCGTAAAACCGGGGTGCCTGGAGTTCTTTATTAAGGGAGGCCTGGACCGGATATCGATTGTTGCGCCGTTGATGATGATGAATGATTTCTATGCTTCAAAGAAACGTTTATCACACTCCTATTAGGTAGACCATTTATGAACTATTTTATGAGCTTAGCGATTGGACGTTTTAATATCTTATTGAGGTAGGCAGTCACGACTCTTGATAAGTGTTCGAGTCCTAGATAACTGTGATGCTCGTGCTAGAAGCCTTTTCAACGGTTTTCCCGGCTGAAATTTGAATTACATTTGCCTCGGCTGCAAGGCAAGTAGAATTTCTTTGCGTCGTCGACACTGAAAGCCATTACGTATCTGTATAGCGTTTATTCAGCGAGAAACAGCATCGATATTTCTTCGAAGAGCGTTGAAGCTGGTTTCAGCGAAGTGTAACCTTGTGCAGCTTCCAACCAGGATTTTGAAAAGTATTGCTGTATCAGTCAGTTAACGCAATGACAGAGTTTGCAATGTGCAATTCAGAGCTAACAAGAGGCATCGTTGCTGAGATCCGAGATAACTTCAATGTGAACGGCCCGTTAGCTTGGCAAGGACATATCTACAACTGTACAATCCCTATATAAGCGTTGCTGTCGACACTTAGATACGCCAGACGTCCATGTGTGAAATGCGAATTTGAAGAAAGAGGTGGCGTACCAATATAGTCCGTGGTTAAGATTTGACATGTAGGCACTTGCTTATTCCACCTAATGCCGAGGGGACTGGTTTTCCGGATAATGATCCAAAAACATGTGATGAACGCCAGTAACTAACATCTTTTTAGGGACGCATCTATTAATAGGAAAATTAGTAGAATGGTGGTTTACAACAGAATAATTTTATTCAAATTTCAAACGACAACGTGTGTACACTCAAGCGTCAGTAACTTATCTAGCTGGTGGCGTTGGTCCCCCGGGTTGATTTTTTCGTGTCGCTCGAGTCGATACCTGGGAAAATATGGTATACCCAGTGAGTAGCCAAAGACATACACACAATTGCACCATGTTCACCTTCCAAAGGGAACCCATTTCTGCTAACCTAAGGCAAGCCGGGAACACATCAAATCGCCTAAGGTACTCATTGCGAACTCACCACATCCCATTTTGCACGATCACTTAATCAAAAACACCAACATCATTCACTGACTTGAACGGTCGCAACAGAACAAGCAAATCCCTGAATTGTTTACGGTGATGGTTCATAATATTAGGTGTGTGAGCGACTGTTCGGTTTTTTTTTCATTCGAAACAAATGTCTTTATTGTTTTTTTATTTAACAAAATATTTATTATTTATAAAATTTTCCATCGTTTGCTATAACCTTGCCTATATTTCTGGCAGCATATGGACTTTGCGTGGGAAGAACTCCACATCTTGTCTGGTGATCCTGTGAGATATTCCGGGCATTTGCTGCAGATTCAAAACTCTGGGTAGCTAATCTGTGGACCATCGTTCTGTGGGAGTTTTCTTCCCCAATAATTATTATTTCGATTCAAATTTTAATTCAGTTTTATTTTATTCACTCCACATTCTTATTTTATATATCATAAATTTTTCTTATCTTGTTAAGTGGGTTGGTGGACGCGAACAGAAAATTTCCTTTATCTAAAAATTTTCTTCTCGACAAATGTCAAAGATAACATTTTTCTTCCAGCCGCTACCAGGCCACCTAACTTTACTGCGGCCATTAATACAGCGGCGGAGGCGAATTCACAATGGTGCCCCAGGTTCGCGGCTCCGTTACACCGCCACATCACTCCGCCCCCAGCTGAAACTCCGCGGTTTCAGCGAAGCAATCCGTCCGCGCGATCCTGCCAATGTGAGTCACTGGGCGATCTTGACGCTTCGTGGCCGCTTTTTCGGAGCGGTCGCCGGTCCGACGAAAGCCTTCAGCCTCGACAGGGAGACCCACTTGGGCCCGCCCCGCACATCGAACTTGAATGAGTGCTCGCTTCGATTAAACACTTTAAAGGGGGCTCGTATGGTAGTTGTAGCGGCTTCCGATGAGGACCTGGTCGGACGTCCCGAGATCCCTGGGGATGTTGACTTCCGATGTCGCGTGTCGGGGCTGTGGAGTCGGCCACATCTTCAAAATTGCGTCCCTGAGCAGATGCAGCATGCCCGAGTCGTTTAACTCTGCTCTGAAGTCCAGAAAAGGATCGGCGGGGAGGCGTAGATTTTCCCCGTAAACTGTAAACTCCTCTCGCTGGGCTCGCTTCGGTGCCAACGTTCCAGCATACCATTGGACTGTAGATGGTATGCAGTAGTCCTATGCCGTTTACAGCCAAGGAGCTTTCCTAACTCCGCGAAAAGAGTAGATTCGAATTGAATTCCCTGGTCCGTGATGATGACCGCTGGAACATCAAAGCGCGCAATCCACTCTCGACAGAGGGCTTCGCTTGGCACATGATTGTGCCGTAAAGTCAGACAGAGGTATTGATTCAAGCCACCGCGTAAATCTGTCGATGATGTCGAGATGGATGGTGTGAAAGCGCTTGGTTCGAATGTGCTTGTTGATCTTGCACTTCTGGCAGGCTATGCCCTGTCTGGCCCAAGAGTTTACGTCCTTGTTCATGGACGGCCAGAAATATTTTTCAGTAACTAACAGGTTCGTCGTCCTGATGCCTGGGTGCGCCAGATCGTTAATCGCGTGACATACTTCCCTGCGAAAATCGGCCGGAATGAATAGCCTGGGTTCCTTATTTAAAGTATCGCAGAGTAAGTAAGAGTTTGAGTCGAAAATAGGAAACTCTTTGAATTTATATTTGGAATTTGCCTTCAAGTTCTGAAGCTCCGCGTCGTTTTTGTGTGCCACGGCGATTGCCGTATAATCGACCGAGATGGGGACTGTGACCTCAGAAACTCGAGGCAAAGCGTCTGCAACCACATTGTCTTTTCCAGACACGTGTTGGATATCAGAAGTAAATTGGCTGATATGACTCAAATGCCTAAGTTGGCGAGGGGACGCTTTGCCGGGGTTTTGTCTAAGCGCAAATGTAAGGGGTTTGTGGTCCGTGAACACAGTAAACGGCCTGCCCTCAAGGGAGAAACAGAAATATTTTATAGTGAGGTATGCGGGGAGTAGTTCATGATCGTAGGCGCTGTATTTGCGTTGAGCGGGGTTGAGTTGTTCTGAAAAGAAGCTCAACGTTTGCCAGAACCTTCCCAGATCTCTCATCGTGGTTGGTAGTGGAAAACTCTTAATTGCCTCAACCTTGCTTGGGTCAGGTTGGATACCGTCAGGGGTAACTAAGTGGCCGAGAAATTTCACCTGTTTATGTATAAATCTGCATTTTTCAACGTTTAAGACAAGTCCGGCCCAAGGAGACATTGAAAAATGCAATCGAGATGCTCTAAGTGCTCAGATTCGGAAACGGAAGCGACCAAAATATCATCCATGTATACGAAACACAAGTTTAAGTTTCGTGAAATGGAGTGGATGAACGTCTGGAAAGTCTGCGCAGCGTTGCACAAGCAGAAAGTTATCCTAGTGAACTCGAAGAGTCCCACAGGTGTGCAAACAGCCGTTTTCGAAATGTCTTCGGGAGCTGGGAGGGAGGAGAGCCGGTGATATTTATATGATGCTGCACATTGTACTTTACCGGCTTGGAGAAACTACTTTCGGAGGACTGCACGAATGCGATGGTCGGCAAAGTCCTCGAAAATTATCGAGAGAGTGTCATCTCGGCAGGTAGAAATCTTTCTTGACGTCTGTAAGAGGTTGCGGGTTCTATTAAGGTTTTTTTCTGCAAGTCAACCAGCAGCCCATAGTGACACAGGAAGTCTGTGCCTAATATGGCGATGCTCAAGTCCACCTGCCTATAGCCATAGGTGACGAGTTCGCGGCCACCAGACGTAAATATTGCGGGAATAGGGTGTTCCGACGGGTGCAGGGAGAACCGACACTGCAGCGCCCGTCTCAACCAGGAAGCAACGTCTACTTAGGGAGTCGAAGATTGTAAGGCGACGTGGTACTGCGTTTCGGGCGAGCCTAGTTTTTTGTTGCGCTGAACGTGTATCCGGTGGTACATTTAGTCGTTTGAGCTTCGTATTTCCGATGGTACCAACAAACCGTCGAGGTCGATGAGGTTCCCGGCGTACGACTACCCGAACGCCCTTTTCGGGAAGCAGACCTCGATCGTGATTGCGATCGAGGTCTACCTCCCGGACGCAAAATACCTACCGTTGCAGCGAGCTTGGTGACGTCGGTCAATGTCGTCAAACTTCCCCAACCACGGGGCGCGCATACACAACACACCAAAACCTCCAGCGAACTCAGGTCCGCGTAGGCCAAAATGGCGCGGGTGCCCTCCGGGAGTTGTTGAAGTCAGAGGGACTTCAGCAGCTCAGAGCAGACCTTATACTCACCCAATTGTCTTGTTTCACGAAGCAATTGACTGGGGGTACGGTCGCCTAAAGACAGCTCATTCAGCAAGTGATTGAGCTTTGCCTCTTCATTCGCTGAAAGGTGTCTTATCAGTTGCTCCTTTAAGCGGACGTACGAGCACTCCTCAAGTACATCCGAGACAATCTCAATGGTCTCCTCATCGAGACCGATTACGGCATGGTTGTACCGGGTGGCGTCCATTTTAACGCCCGCCAGCACAAATTACGCCTCCAACTGACGAAACCTCGCAGCCGAATTGCGACGCTATTTATTATTCATAATATTTTCCATCGTTTTCTATAACCTTAACTCTGGCAGCATATAGATACCGATCCTGGGAGATATCCATGACATTTGTTGCAGAATCAAAACGTTGGTTAGTTAATCTATGGGCCATCGATCGAAACAAACGGCGGGTTGGGTAACACATCATCATCATCATCATCAACGGCGCAACAACCGGTATCCGGTCTAGGCCTGCCTTAATAAGGAACTCCAGACATCCCGGCTTTGCGCCGAGGTCCACCAATTCGATATCCCTAAAAGCTGTCTGGCGTCCTGGCCCACGCCATCGCTCCATCTTAGGCAGGGTCTGCCTCGTCTTCTTTTCCTACCATAGATATTGCCCTTATAGACTTTCCGGGTGGGATCGTCTTCATCCATACGGATTAAGTGACCCGCCCACCGTAACCTATTGAGCCGGATTTTATCCACAACCGGACGGTCATGGTATCGCTCATAGATTTCGTCATTGTGTAGGCTACGGGTAACACATCCCTGCGGAATATTCGCAGTGTTTCCTGGATCGCTTTGTCGACATATGGACTTACATAATCGTGCTGAAAAATGATCTTGTCGTGCCTGTCTTTCCATTCTTTGCAGCACTTGGCTCAGATGCAATAGTTGCCGCCGGTAAAAGCCTGCCGTCACCATTCGAACAAGTTTTAAAATCTTGTGGTGAATCACTCCTTTCTAGTCCCACCAAATACGCAACAATGTCTTCTTATCGCGGATGTTTCTCTTTAATTGGGACTTTTTTTTGGGGGTAGGGTAGGTGAATGCATTTACGGAACAGTTCGTCACATTACTTCGGGATAGTTTCCGAACTCTCCCGCCTTGCGGAGCCTTTAAATCAGGGAATTAAACAACGGGAGAGAAATAAGGGAACTGTCAGTTCAAGAAATCCCTGCCAACCGGCTGCTTCACCGGTCGAATTCTCTTCTTTACAACTTTACCTGAGCGTTATGCGCAACACGGCTCCACCTATCAACGCTCCTCAATATCTCCTCGACAATGTTGTCTGTTTAAATAGAGATCGTGTCTTTCCAATCTTGTACAAGTAAGACTGGAAACCTCCACGCCCACTCAAGAACTGGGTAAGTCAGTCTGACCATGTTTCCGATTCAGCCACGCACATAAGTCAATGAGCCGCCCAGCCAATCTGCCTCTAGTTTCATTTATCATGTTTGAGGAAATTCGAAGCCACTAGGAAATTGTCGATGTAGCACGAGCAAAAATCAAGCCCTCTGAGAACTTCGTTCATAAATCGTTGGAACGATTGTGCTGCGTTCCAAATCCTGAACGTCATAACAGTAAATTCGTACAAGCCGCAGAGTGTTGTGGAAGAAGTTTTTGCGATGTCTTTCTGAACAACCGCTATTTGGTGGAATGCTCTCAATAAATCAACTTTTGAGAAAGGTGTTTTCCTTAAGGATATCGCAAGGAAGAAAAGCTCAATATCTCAATATATTTACTTTCAGAACCTTCCAATGTTTTAATATTTCTTAGTAATGTTTGTTGACCTGCATAACCTTTCTATTTCCAGAGTCATGGATTCATCAACTGCAACGGACAGTGATCAATCCAGCCAGGATTCAAGTGTGGTAGAGGTATTTAACTATTTATTTGGAACGAAATATTTTTAAAGCGCGCACCTCTTCGGCCGTTTCAGATGAACAACTCCGACAGTGTTCTCCATAAAATTGCCAATTTATATGCCGAACAGTTGATGTCCGACATATGCTTAGTTGTTGGTAATAATCGTTATCCGGCGCATCGTGTCATATTATGTGCGAGCAGCGAAGTGTTCCAGGTGATGTTAATGAATCCGGAATGGAACGAATGTCGAAAAAGTGTGATCGAATTGAAGGAGGAGCCGTGCTGTTCGATGGTGTTTCCGCAGTTTTTGAAATATTTATACGTGGGGCAGATACGTATTTCTCTACAAACTGTAATGCCGATGTTGGCGCTAGCTGATAAGTATAATATTAAGGTAAGTGTTTGGTGGATATTCTTTGATTTATGTTAGAACAAGGAATATTATTTTGTGTGCAAAATTTATACTTGTTCTGCACCCGGCTATGCTCTCAGCTCCGCTGATTTTTACTTTTTGCGGTGAAGAGTCTTCATTTATCATAGCTCGAGATGGGCTACTTTGCTGTCTTTTATAAAGTGAATGTATTGAAAAAATCGATTATTTTGCTGGCTAAAAGGAAGTATGTTTGAAACGATTAATAGGATGCTATTTATCCACTTTTATGATACATCTTATCTGCTCAAAAAGGAGGCCAATAACAATGTCATTTACGGGTGCAACAGATCCGCTAGTCACAGTAACAGTTATAGATGTTAAGGACAATTTGAATCGCCAATTGCTTTTTTGAAAATTTTGCCTGACATTCATGAGAATTGAAAACATCAAATTTTAAAAATCTGTTTACGATTTTTCCCTCTCACGTTATATATTTTCTGATTACTAAAGTAAATTTGAATAGATATCAAAATAAATTCCGCCGAAAGTTTCGTCGAAACAATGAAAGGCAGGTGTAGGTAGTATTCCTTTGCATTAGTTCCTTTAATTTCCCAGGATTGCCAAGTGAATTGTGAACCAAATTTGCAGAAACCGTAGGGGTGCCATGTAAGGAATTCTTTTGTGAAATTGTTAAAATCTGCAGCTCTACTCAATCTGAACTTCGCTCTCTTTGAAGTTTTCTCTCTCTCTGAAGTTCTCTCGCTCTCTCTCTGAAGTCCTCTCTTTCTATCTCTCTCTGAAGTTCTCTCTCTTCTCTCTTTCCTTCTCTCCCTTCTCTCTTTCCTTCTCTCTCCCTTTGGAGTTCTCTCTCTCTCTCTGAAGTTGTCTTTCTCTCTCTTTGAAGTTGTCTTTCTCTCTCTCTAAAGTTGTCTTTCTCTCTCTCTAAAGTTGTCTTTCTCTCTCTCTCTTTTCTTTCTCTCTCTCTCTTTTCTTTCTCTCTCTCTCTCTCCCTCTCTGAAGTTATCTCTCTCTCTCTTCCTCTCTGAAGTTATCTCTCTCTCTCTTCCTCTCTGAAGTTATCTCTCTCTCTCCCTCTCTGAAATTATCTCTCTCTCTCTCCCTCTCTGAAGTTATCTCTCTCTCTCCCTCTCTTCTCTTCTCTATGATGTTCTCCCTCTGATTGTTCATGAAAGAATTATTTACCTAACGTCCGCGGCCTAACTTTAGGTTGAGCTGGGTAATTGCTGGAAGTGCCTGAGGATTTCATTTCTCTCCGCAGCTTCAGCAATGCGAATTGAAGGGTATTACAAATTTGGCGGTATGGCCCTAGCAGACCGTTGTATTTCTGCACACATGTGCACGTCTCTGACCCAAAAACTCTTGCAAACGAGTCTTGTTCTAGAAGGGCCAAATCTTCCTTGGCTTGGTGCAATTGGTGGTCATCAAGTTAGTAGTGCGAGTATATTGCACCCTTAATAGTCGCCACCGGGACGCGAATTGCGCCCACCGAGGGGCGGATGTCAGCCCGCTCATTGGCCTCTGTTCCGATGACTGGGAATCAGAGAAGAGTGACTTGGCATCACCCCACCACCCACTGAGTACAAAGCCTTAATAGCCGCTTGATTGTCGGTCAGAATGGCTGTGTTATGCTTAGGGATCATATGCCGCAGCCATCGACAGGCTTCTAGTTTCGCCTAGAATACGCTGGCGAATCCTGTACGTGTCGACTACACTGTGTGTATCCGAGAAAATCCCGCATCGACTCCACGCACTATTCTTGATTTGACGGTTTAAAATACTGTGTCAACACTTGACAGCACACAACAAAGTTCCTTCTTTATAGCAAAGGTAACCTGGCAGGCATAAGGCAGATTCCTGCCCCACACAGTTATCGCAAATTCGCAAAACAGAGGGGAGACATTCACATCTCATCAAACGCCTCAATATATTCAGCAGCTTAGTCCTAAGTGCGATCAGGTGCCGGTATAAGTACACAGGCTCTTCGATGTTCATCCTTTAGTACTTAACTTGCTTTCGGTATTTTAAATATGCGTCGTCAGCTTAAGCATTGAAACCGAAATACCGACTTTCTAGGGCTATGCATTGACAGTATGCATACATTTCGTACCTCTCTGCTCGCGATCAAGCATTGAGCTCACCTCAATGGTAATGCGAAGATCATTCGCGTCTAAAACACAATCAATCACCGAACTAGGCTTAGTTCGTCCACCATCAGGTTCTGCAATGGGTTCTTGTGAGCAGCCGTATTCGACGTTCATCCACACACGGTCATTGATACCGTGGATCGATGCCTTTCCACCAAGGAGGAAGTTTTTCTGCAGTGTTAATTTCTGGCCACATTTACATTTATTTCGATAACATAGACGACCATTTTAACTAATCAAATGCGCACGGCGATGTCTAACCTTATTGCAGCTACACGTCGCCTTACAGTGTACGACCCTCTTAGTAGGTGCAATTATCAGGTAGACACTGGCGTGGAAATCGCGGTCCTCCCCGTCTCCAGATTCAACAAGCTATTTCCTTATCAGCAGCAATCTCCACGCCTATCGCAACTTATGGCCACAGAAAGTAGATGACGTGTGTCTTGGCTCGCGTCGGAACTTTTCATGGCGCTTCATTTTGCAGAGTCTCCATATTAGGCGCAGACTTTCTGTGTCATTATGGGCTGTTGGTAGATATGCAGATAGACTCCACAACCTCACAACCTCTCTTCGGTAGTCAGGGAAAAGGTTGTTCGAACAACAACAAAAATATTGCAACATTACTACCGAATGTGGTCTTTCTCAGTCAATTAAGCATGATGTCCAGCGCCACATCAATACTACTGCTTCCTCAATCTTCTCGAGGGTGCATCCTCTACCAATTCACAAGCTCGCTGTTGCGCGGAAAGAGTTTGAATAGCTACTTAAGCAAGGTATATGCAGACCTTTCAACAGCATTTGGTCATCTCCGCTCCATTTGATCCCTAAGCTCAATGCCTTACGGCAAAAACTCGACAAAGCGTCGCCTTGCATCGTCCATCAGCCGGTTCACATCAGATATTCAACATGTGTTTTGTCCCGGATCTCCGAGATCAATATTCCAGTCGCAGTCGCAGGCCATATATAGTCACTAGACATGCTAAGAAGGAAGTAGATGTATTCCTTAAATTGACAAGGTGCTTCCACACTGTACCCTTCGACATTATAGGTCCTTTATGAGACTCGTATGATATGCATAGTCATGTGCTGAGGCGCTCTGTTGTGAGTGGACCAGAGAATGCAATTTGAATCTACTCTCTTCTCAGAGCTCGGAGCTCGGAAAGTTCTTGGAATTCAAACGTCAGCGGACATCACCCGCAGTCCAATTGAACCCTAGAATGTTGGCGTCGAACGCAGCTCTTGCTTTTCGTTCTGCTTGGCCTCCGTACAGCCTTTCGCGAGGAGTTTGCTACCGGCTGTACAAAGCTGGTGTACGGGGAGAATTTTCAACTCTCCGGCGACCTGGTCCTTGACTGAAGAGATGGCCTTGTAGAGACCGCGTTGTTGCGTCTATTACTAAAGGCCGTTCCCAAATTAAAGCTAGTTTCGCCATCTCGTCGTCGACGGTCCACACCCTTAGGGAATTCAAAATTTGTACCCTCGTTCTGGTGAGGACTGATGCCTTCCGGAAACCGCTGCAGCCACCATACGAGGGCCCCTATAAAGTCCTCGAGTGTGAAGTGCACGCGTTCAGTCTGGATTTCGGTAGCAAGCCGAAGGGGATCTGACTGAGGCTTTTTTTTAAAAAAGGAGAGGGTACTGAAAGCTATGTTCGTTTTGACATTTGCCAGTCGCCCGCAGTCGAGTAGCTCCGGATTCTCTTGACGAAACCCCTAGGATGAAGTCTTATGGTCATTCTGTGAGCAGTGATCACATGTCTGATGGTCGAACGTCAAACAGCCGGGAAGTATCCCTAGCTAAACCACTCTTCTGCACTAGACTGGATCGAGCGACCAACCACCTTTTCTTCCTTTTTGAACTCGTCACTTAAATGAACTGGACTACGTCAAAGAATTCAGTAGAAATTTCTCGCTTCTTTTACGACATTAAAATGGATTGTTCACTTTTTATTTTCAGGATTTAGTTAAACTTTGTGTTGATTACATGTTAGAACATATTGCCAAAGCAGCTACCCAAGGCTATCTGATATCATGGCTCCAATACACGATAGCTTTTAGCCCATATCATCGCAATCTCACTGAAGCTTTAAAGCGTTTTTTAAAATGGAATCTAGAGATTGTTGCTGATTCGAAGGACTACGGTGACTTAGATGCTAACATAATGATTTTGTTACTGCAACAACACGACATTGTAGTGAAAAGTGAATATGAATTGTTTTGGTGAGTTGCTGGCCTGCTTAGACCATGTTTCATTGGATCCTTCTGTACTATTTACGTGATTCTATATTTAAGGCTTCTCGAAAAGTGGCTTATGTGTAAAAAGGAACAATTAGACAACGATAATTCTATGTCGGATATCGAGAAGGAATCAATTTTTAGAAATCTGATAGAATCAACCATTGTACATATTAGATTTTCAATGATGTCGCCGAAGGAGCTAGCTCATCTCTTGTTGAATCAAGTGGTTAGCTATCATAAGGAATTTCTAGTTCAACGAATGGCAATTGGAATGAGCTATCACTCAGGTACTGTATAGGGACTTTTTCTTTTCCTGAATGAGCCATTTATTATTTGAACCTGTTTTGGATTGAAACCTTCAACAGGCCAAATAGAACGAGTGGAGGAGGTCTGGAATTCGGAAGATGGTGCTTTGCAATTTACTCCTCGTCTCTATTTGAATGATGTCTGGAGTTTCAATATGTTAGTGAAAGATTTTGAGAAAACCAAAGATTATGAGAATTTCGTGGCGTGTTTCTTCTCACAACGAACTCTGGCTGAGAGGGAGGATGGTAAGTTTTGGACCTTTCACTTACTTTTTATCTGTATTGAATTTTTCGACCCTGCATCGGCAATCCATTTCTGGCTATTGAATATTCTGACAAATCCATTAAATCCTTCTAGACCAATCGGTCACTTGGGAAATAGAATTCTTCCCACGTGGAGTTAAGCATAGTCGAGCGAAGATGGTTTGTAGTGGTGAAGACATCCCGGAATGTGTGCTGCGCACAGTACGATTACGAGTTACCTGCAAGGAGAATTTCACGAGAGACGAAAGGTTTAAGGTAAATGCAATTACTTTATGCCCACTCAGTTTACCTAGAGAGTAACAATTAAACCTTTTACAGATTTCCGTTCTGCTAACCGGCGTGCAAAATAAAATACAACATATTCGAACCGTACATAATCGAACCGAATACTTTTCCGATTCGTTTCAAGTTCTCAACATCGACGGTCTGTTGCCATATAAGGAGTTAGATTTGGCGTCTAGTAAGCTTAGTCCGCATCTAATTGGACCGGATCGCAATAATCTTTGCTTGAGCGTTATCATAGCACCGATGGGGCCATACACTTGCTATAAGGCCCCACCATTCGAGTTTAAATAGTAATCGTAACGAAGTGCAAGTCCAGGTGTCAATAAAAGAAGTTTTGCTGCTGGAACTGATTCGGATGTAAATTCCCCTCAATAATGCGAGTAGATCTTGTAATACAAACTTTTTAGCGGCGAACTATTATCCACGACGGTCATAACTTTTTATTAGATTCAGTTGGCATTTTTTTCGTTTCTGCCATTGTATTTAAGTTGATTACAGTGAGTTCTTAAATGTGATGATATTTTAAATAGAATTTGGATTGTGATTTGTTTTCGAACATTTTGCGGCGTGTTGTAGATTTCTGTAAATTTTCGAATATGTACAGTCTCTTCTATCTAATCTTTGGCATGGTCGGTGAAAACTGAAAACAAATACCAATAGAGTGCATAAACTTACTATAAAAGATATAAATATAAAACTGTACTGAAATTACATGTATAAGTTGATTTTTGTATAATATACATTCTGTTAAATGAGAAAATTTGGGAGTTTTATTTTGGAACGAAATTCTTGATATACACTTTTAATAGAGTCTACGGTCCTCATAAGAATAAAATGGTCTGAAGATAAGTGCAAAAAACGCTTGCTTTTAAGGTTTTGTGCAGGACAAAATCGCCGCAAAGTATTACTTCGCGGGGGACTACGCTTTCAGCGGCCAAGTGTCCGCTTTTCACGCTCTCCGCTCTTCCAAGTTACGCCTGAGTCCTTGGAGGTTCACTGCGCACCCATTTGCCTTCGACTTTAGCATTTCCCCGACGATGTTCTGAGAGCTTATGCGAATTTTCAGCCTGCTCCTCTAAGGAAAACCGTGCACAGAAGAAGATGACATGCTCCGCAGACTTGCAACAACATTCAGGGCAAACGGGAGAATTATCCAACCCGAATCGGTGCAGATACTTCCTGTAACCACCATGCCTTGACAGGAATTGAGTCAAGTGGTAGTTAATCTTGTCGTGTCATCGCTGAATCCATTCCTCTAACGGGGAATCAGAGTGTGTTTGCAGTGACCCCCCTCTCTCTCGTCCTATCCCACGGCGGCAGGCGACAACATTCTGCCTGACACCTTAACAACGAATAAAAGGTAAAGAAAGGAGAACTGGAAACTAGCAAAAGAGGTATATTCGGAAGCTAGAGTAAGACAGGCAGTGGGAACATTTAGACCGCTGAAATCACCCGGAGTAGATGACATTTTCTAAGCACTAATCCAGAGAGGCCTAGAAATAATTTTAGAGTCTCTTCTGAGGGTATTAAGGGCCAGCATAACCCTGTGATATATACCAAGCGCATGGGGGCGGGCAAAAGTGGTTCTCATTCCAAACGTGGGTAAAAAGGATCCTTTTCGCCTTCAATCTTTCAGACCAATATGCCTAACATCGTTTGTACTCAAAACGGTGGAGAAGGTCATAGTTCTAAAGCGTAATCCCCTACATCAGTATAAAAACGCTTACCGGGCAGGACGGTCAACTGAAACTGCTTTGTATCAGCTGACGGATGTGCTACGGGATGCCATAGAAACAAAAGAAATAGTACTGTGTGCGTTTTCGGGTATCGAAGGAGCATTCGATAAAACATCGTACACAGAGCTACAAGATGCCCTGATCCGCAAGGGAGTCGGAAACACCCTGGTTTTCTGGATAGGCAAAATGCTAGAGAATAGGCAAATAGAAGACCCGACAGGTACAAATTCTGTTATCATAAATACTACTCAAGGTTGTTCACAGGGCGGGGTATTATCGCCGCTTATGTGAAGTACGGTAGTGGACGAACTCCTGGACGTGCTAATAAATACTGGAATATAGGTTCAGGGTTACGCGGACGACATTGTTGTAACCTGTAGGGGCAAATATGAGGATACCTTATGTAATAGAATCCAAACTGGACTAGTGCCTGGTGCAGGAAAGTGCGACTGCGTATCAATGCTGCCAAAACCACCATAGTACCATACACTACGGAACGTAAGCTTGATCGCTTGAGAGCCATAAGGTTACATGACATGGAGGTGAAACGAGAAACAGTGGTTAAATATTTGGGAATCATGCTAGAGTAAAAACTACTCTGGAAGACACATGTCAAAAACATTTGTTGAAAAGCCGAGAGGGCTCTGATGACTTGTAGGTCCATAGCAGGAAAAAAATGGGGTTGCACCGCGAAGATACTGCTTTGGATATTCATTGCAATAGTAAGGCCAATGATTATCTATGGGGCCTTAATCTGGGCGGAAAGAACTGAACTCAGCACACAAGTCAGGGAGTTACACAAACTCCAAAGAACGGCTTGTGTGTGCATCAGTGCGGCACTGAAGACATGCCCAACGGCATCCCTGGAGATTCTTCAGGCATTAACCCCTCTCCATCTGCACATACAGATCCATGCAAGCAGGGTAATATTCAGGATGGTCGGGAGTATCAGTGAGGCGCAGTACTGCCTAAATCGAAGGAAGATTGATATTCTTTCTAGGCGGTATGTCGAATTATTGATAACAAGGGATAACATGACAACAAGGTTTCACTTCGATAAGAAGTTTGAAACACGTTGTAGTAACACGGCAAATTGGGAGAGCGTGGCTGTGTTATACGGTTTAAACCAACAACTGATTACTTGGTACACTGACAGATCCTTCGCAGCAGAGAGAGCAGGTCCGGTGTCATTAGCCCAAGGAAAATTTACTTGGAGCCAATGGGTAGGTACACTACCATATTCCACGCCATAGACAGATGTGCCCCACTTAATCTCCAAATGAACTACAGTGCTACTTTCACCGACAGCCAAGCGGCGATCAAGGCACTTAGGTCCAACCAGGTGAACTCTAAACTGGTATGAGAATGCCGTGAGAGGCAGAATACGCTCGGTTCCAGGACATGTTGGGTTGGAAGGCAATGAGGCAGGGGACGAACTGATCAAGAAGGGAGCAGCGACGCCTTTACACGAGCCACAACCCTTCTTTGGAATCGGAAACGGGTTCATGGCTATGACATTAAAAAATGAAGAGGAACGGTTGAGGGAACTATACGGGGCGGGCATACAAGGAATGAAGCAGTCCAGGGTGTTTATTGGGGGATACGAATCCAAGCGCACAAAGGATTATTTAAACATCACCAAAAAGAACCTCCGATTCATAGTCGGAATTATCACTGGTCACTGTCGGCTAAACTATCACCTAGGGAAGCTAGGGATATCTACAGACACTGTCTGCAGGTTCTGTGCGGAGTGTGATGAAACCTCTATACACATTCTGGGACAGTGTCCGGCACTTGTGCAAAGTAGGTCGAGGCATTTGGGAGAACACTTAAGATTGTTTGTAGGCTGCGACGCTAATGCAAGGGATAGACTTTGAGGCACCTTGGAAGTCAACTAAATAGGGGAGTAATTCTTTGATTTTACTATTAACACAGATTTATCGGTGTGTAGCAGTGCAGTACCAGGAACCTTCCATTTTCTCTGCTCGGAGAACTGCGGCGGTTGGGAGGAAGTTGGATACTCTTGAGTGTAGATCTCATAGCAGAGGTTTCCAACCCTTTTAGAGACCCCAGAAGGATTACTGAAAGAAGTTTGGTCAAGTTATCAAGAAAAACTCTCCGGCGCAAATTGGTCAGATTGACAGGACAGACGAACTGGAGGCAAAGGTCGGGACTCTGGAAAAGATATTTGAAACCATGTTTAAAGTCTGGTGCCCTACTGAAGATAGCAAGAAGATATTAGCACCGTGGTGAAAACAAGATCTGTCCAGCCTCAGGAATCTGACAGTCATATAACATAGTACAAGTCGGCCATCAAGACTGCCAAGAGGTGGTCCTGGTTGTACTATTATCAGAACATTGAAAGCACCAGCGAATCTGCTAAGTTCAGTAACATTCTGTCCATCCTTTCATAAAAGTCGTAAGGCTTCTGGAGGGAATCTTCTGGTGAAACCTTGGAGCTGCTGGTTTAGATGCACTTCCCTGCCATCTAGGAAGACTGTGAGTCAGAAACTTGCATGGAGGTTATGCAGCCTCAACCGTGCGAGACTATCATATCGATGATTACCGAGGATAGTATCGGCTGGGCTATAAACAGCTTCTCCATATATAAATCTCCTGGCCAAGATGGCATAGTGCCAGTCATGCTATAGAAGTATCAAGAAGAGGTTGTACCGTGACTTGTCGAGATTTACCGAAGCTGCATCTCTTTGGGATACCTTACTTTCGGAGACGTGCGCTCTTGGTTAATCAACCTCACCTGTTCCGTGTTATAATAGTTGTTGGCGCAACAATACATGTTGGATTAGGGCCTTGAAGACCGTAACGGTACACTATAGGATTACAGTACCCTGTATAAGACAATGTGGTCGGCATTGCGCTCGTCCGAGATTATTACCCTGATTTGACTCAGGTACTCATTCACAGCTGAGTCGACTGGTATCCGACGTCAAATCACGATACAAATTCCACTGCCACCAGTATAATTGGAACCGTGATCTTCCGTACGACAGCCCTTTTCTTTCGTGTTGAAGAATCTAAAGCGCATCCTGGATATCCACATAAGGACAATTATGGGGAGAACACTCTTCTATAAGTCGCAGCATGCCTACAGAAACGGGGCAGAGTGAACATCGTGGTGTATGCGGATGACTTGATGATATTGGTGTGGGGGATGTTTTCCTCCGTTAGAAGTGACATCATGGAAGTAGTGTTGGAAAAGGTGTGCCTGTGGGCCGCAAACTGCGGACTCGGAATGTCTTTTTCTACTTTTATGTGAAACAGCAATTTCTTATCTCATTTAATTGAAAAATTGAATATCCTTTCCTTTTCGTCGGGATGAAGTGACAGATGAGATGAATCTTTGTTGGGGTTGGCTAAATGCTATGCTGTTCCATCCGGAATGGTTCATTTTAACTTTGTTTTCGGATTCCAAACGAGGAAGATTGAATCCTCTTTCCCTTTTTGTTTGATTTCATTTATCTAATACTCTGCGACGGGGAGCGACTAGATGGGGGTTTGATAAGTGTTGAGGTTGATGCGGCATTTCGGCCATCCGTGAATTTTGCTGTGATTAAAATGTGAGAGTCGAAGGCTATTTAAGGTGAGAAGAGTCCTCAGGGGTAACTCACCATTATTGGGCGGCTACGAAGCAGCGGTGGATCCCGGCCACCCTCGATTATTCAGCATATCCTTCGACAGATGCCACACAAAGAAGCTCTTCGAATACAGCAACTCATGCTAGAAGACCGTACGATGCGACGATGGAGTTCCCGTCGGTGTCATATCTGGGAGCGGATCTAGCGAGCGGGATTCCTTTGCGGATTTTTTCGGGATATCACACGTCTGGTGCCAGGACGCTGTGGCAGTTGCTAAACTGCCCAAGGAGTTTGCATTGGTTGAGACCCTGAAACGGAGTTTGCGGCTCGAAATCAGGTGGGCAATCTTCTACGTGGATGGGTCAAGAAGTTTCAGAATCAGCAGGATCGTTTAGCTGTACATAAGTTGATAAGATCTCAGGGTTCAAGCGTCATCTGTCGAAAGTGGTCGTGACAGAGACTTCCTGTGAAATGACCAACTAAAATCTCTTTGGTACTCAAGAACCGGAGGTTGAGGCCGTACAGACTTGTGGTTGCTGGAATTGCTGTGGGTTAGAACACCAGAGGTAAGATTGAATGGGGGAATTAAGTCGTCTTTATTACAGCTATGCGCTTCCAAATAACTGGAAGAATTGATACCCTGGAGAAGGGGGTCGTAGGATCCACTGGCCAAAAGCGAACTTTTCAAATGCCCAATTCTTGGTACTTTTTTGACAGAGATATTAGACCTGTTTCCGTTTTCCAGTTATTTTATTATTTTTAAGCTAGTACTCCTTAAACTTTTACAGTATTGACTGGATTTATATCACTATTACTTCCACTAGTGCTACTTTTAGGTATTGAGTGATCTACAGATCCGTTTCTTTCACTTTGATCGCTGGGCAATAGAAGGGAAAGTAATGCAAAACAGCATAGAACAGTTCCTGATCCATAAAATATAAGTTCGCAATTTCTGGGGAGGATGAAGCCAATTACGTTTACTCCAACAACTTGACCTATTCGGCCAGACATCATTGTAAGACACACGGTCGTTGCACTGATACTCGTTGGAAAGTAACTTACTGCAATCGCTACTATAAGTCCCACATTCACTGCTATCATATTAACATTCAGGAATAGAAAGTTTGTCAGGTAGAAATGACGGCACCATGTAATCAGGACCGTGCTTAGTCCACTGAACAGAAGCCAGAATGCTAGAAAGAGGAATTGGGTGAATGCTTTTTCAATGAATTGTATTGAATGTCCTTGAACTTACCTATTAGATGCTTCTTTCGAAACAGCTTGACCACATACCCGGAGATCATATAGACCACTGCGTTCACCAGCCCTATTACAATCACAACGTGGTAGATGGTGTTGTCAATTTTCGTTGCACATCCAAGATCACCATGTGGGGGGCCAGTCATATTGGGTGTGGTTTTTAGCTCGTTTTGAACTATCTCGCATACGGTCATACCAGTTTCTCTGAGTTTTGACGTTAAAGTAAGTATCTCCGGATACCTAATTGGAAAAATATAAATCACAGAATGTATAAAGGCTTATTGAGAGCTAAACGTTGTATATGTCCAGGGAATCCGAAGTTTTTGGCGGTCCTGGTCCATTCGGCTTATGCTTCATTCTGCTTTGTCAGTAACGTAGATGTACTTACCACGCGTGTAAACCATTCCAAACTGCGTAGCTAACAAATATATTCGTCAAAAGGTTCAGCGAAACCCAGACACGAGATTTTAAAAACATTTGGATTGTTTGATTCCAAAGAAGTAAAAATGGGTTACGAGGTTCATCAGATTCCTTTAAATTGGCACTATCTTCATATAATTTTTCCACAGGATATTCATCTTTTGATTTTCCAGTGTTTATGTAATAAATATACCGCAGAACTTTTAAAGAACCTTCATTGTCACCTTTGGATAATAAAAATTTTGGACTTTCTGGCATAAATGGAAGAACTACCAGAACACATATTCCAGGAAGCGCGCAAGTCATTTCAACCAGTCTCCATGATGAGAAAGGATGTCCGTAAATCGTCCAGTCGAACTTGAAAGGAAGGAAGGTGATGGATAAGACTGAAATAGGAAAGTGTGGTTTCTAGTTAACCTTTCCGGAAAAATAAGTGAAGCTCACCTGGTGCCAATAATGACCCGAGTGCAAAAAACATTGATGTTCGTGCCACGCTTCGGGGTCTAATCTCGGAATTAAAAAATTCTCCAAAGTAACTGAAAACTGATGCCTGACATCCACCAATTAAGACACCCACTAAAAATCTGCAGGTAATTAACATGGGGGTAGTTGATGCCAGTGCAGATAATATGATGAATATAACAGTCCCTGGTATAGAGATCCGGATAACTTTTATTCGTCCCCACTTGTCTGATATGAAACCCCAAGCATGCGAACTCGCGATTATTCCCATTAATGTTGCAGATGTAACAATTCCTTCTTCATGCATGGTTATTTGGAGGTCGCACTTCGTGAACATGATGTAAAGTTGTGTTGAATAGATTGCTAACACTATTTCCATAAGGCAGAGTCCACAGACCACAAACGTGAAGTAGTGAAATTTTCCAACACCACATTCAGTAACAGCTTCGTCGAAGGTGTGGACTGACTTTGTCGAGACATGACTTTCTGAAAGTATTGTAATTTTTGTTTTTTAAAAAAAAGGATATGAAGGGCCTGGAGGTTTAATATGTGTGCCTGCCATGTAGGCACGGTTCCATGGTCTTCCCCGGAAACGAATTGGTTTTGAGACCACAATCAGGGCCCCGCCGTGACTGGCACAACAGTATAGGTTTATATTGATTCAGTGTTCCGCATGCATATAGAGGGATGCGAGATCGACCTAACACGTCTGCCGCAACTAAGGGTTGTGAAACTCCCACAATGGGGCTAACCCCAAATAATCGGGCCGAGAGAACATTCTCTAGAAATTCTCCTGGAGCATATGCTCTCAAAGACCGTCTCATGGTAGTAGATAACGTTCGGTGAGGGTTTGTGGCAAGAGGCGCTTCAGATGAGTCTCATGGCAGACTCGGGTCTGACCACCTTCCTCAGGTATCTAGGACTGACACCACTCAACGGCACCACACTCAATTGAGAACGACTTTGAAAATGAAGAGCTTTTTTCATTCTTTAGTTTTATCACTATTTCTATTCACTTTATCTTAATTCACAGAACTATATCCCCCAAAAATAATCATCTTACCTTTGCGAGTGCGGGAGCTGTCTTCTGGGATGGGAAGAGGACTCTTCATGGTTGATTCGACTTAGGTAGTTCCATTGCCTTTTGAAAACAGATAGATTTGACAAACATCTCGTTATTAACATTTATCTTTTATTACATTTGCACGTCATCTATTGTGTGATGTGTATATTGCAGTCGTTGAGAACATTTGCTTCTCTAGTTAGAAACATGTAAAGTGTCAATTTTAGGGATATTTAGTTTTATGTAAGTAATTCAATTTGAAATGAGAATTTCCTTACATTACGTTGTCTCATATAAGTGATATAATAAGTGATAAGAAAGGGAGAAATAACCTTAGCCCAAGGTATTTTTTTTCCAATCTTTTTGCTAATTATATAGATACACAGGATAATCGGTAGAAAAATATCAAAACTGAAGAAAAACCGTGACGGCGGACAGAATTAATTTCGAAGAATTGGCAAAAAAAGCTTTTAGGAAAAGAGCCAGCGTTTGCTTCTTCAGTTTGTTGTGGTTTATCATTCCGACTAATAGATGCTCTGAGGTGAACTCTGTCGGTCGAATTAAAACTAAGTGGCTGTGGTGAACCGGGAAAGGTTGTGCTAACTTTAACTTGCTGATCATGGTGCAATAGGCGAATGATCCAAGCCCTAACTAGGGCGATTAGATCTGAGTCTGCGTGTCTCAACAGAGGTTATCTGGTACCACGGGAACCGGGACAGCTTTCTGCATATGTCTCTGGAGAATTCCTATGGGTTGGTCCCCTAATAGAAGTTTCATGAAGGTTACTCTCAAGCGTGCATTTGCGCTTACAACACGGGTGCGGTACTCCTTAGTTCGGTAGAGGTTTGGGTAAGTTTTACATCCACCAGTATGGGTCCTGAGCCACCTGTATGAATGCACAGCCGGTATATACTAGTACCGTTATTGCTTGTCATAACGAGGCTCTGATTGTGGTAAAAAAATCAATCTGCGAGTAAGAAAACCGTGGGTTTAACTTGAAACTATAAGTACCTACCTTAAACCACCAGGACCTAGCCCGAACAACAACTCCTAGGTCTTCATGATCTTTTCACATTCTGTCTCTAATGGAAACTACAAGTGAAGGTTCCGTTCTTCCCATATGGTTGAATCCTAGACCAGAGAGCGAAGTAGGGAGCTTTAAAGGGCCGTGGATTTAACCAGATCGCCACACTATAATTCGGAGAAGATATACTTTTAGTTCTCTTGATGCTTGTACATATCAGGAAATGAGATATCACGGAAAATTCAACATTATTATGAAAATATACTCTCATAATTAGTGACTCCGAAAATATATCTGCTAATGAAGTCTGGACAAGAGCACAAGAGCACCATTGGCGGTACTCGATAATGTGCTTCGGCTACCTCCAGGATTTCTCGACAAATCTATACTTCTGTTCATCGGCGCTATGTAGTTCTAAAACGACTCACTTAGTGCGAAAACTAGTTTTGCTGGAAAGCAAATGAGAAATCTGTTTTGTGCCGTTACCGATTTTTAACCAACATACCTACAAGAATCTCACCATTGTGCCGCTAAAGTTGTTCATCTGAAATTATAGATTCAGAGTACGCCGGTGCCTCAACCTACTTTGCAGAAGTTTCGAACATTCTTCCAGAACATATATGTGGAGGTTTCGTCACACTTTTCACAGAATCTACAGACAGTGTTCATCCCAGATGATAATTTAGCATTCCCAATGTAATCCGAAGGCTCTTCTTGGCGAGGTTGGATAATCTTTCGAGCGCTTAGGTTTGTATCCTCCCATGAGTACCCTGGTCTGTTCCATTTCTGGTAAGTTGTGCTTATTCATTGGTTCAATTCTTTTTTCTTGGAACAATGAGCAGGGCGCCTGCTTCCTCTGCTGCAAGGGATTGGTTATTCTACCAGATAATCAGTTCCTGGTTTAAGCCGTATGTCACTGCCAGGCTTTCCCTGTCATGTTTTCCTGGGTATCAGTCATTCAGGATGCTGCCTAAAACAATATCAATCTTCTTTCGCCTTGCCAATACTTCCGAATATTCTGAAGATCGTCATCCTTGCCTGCATCTGTATGCGTAGGTGGGGAGAAGTTAATCCTTGAATGACGTCCAGGGATTCCTGTGTAACTACTTCACTGTTGTGCTGAGTTCAGTTCTGTTAGCCCAGATTAGAGCTTCAGAGGTAAACATTGGTCTTATTATTGCAGTGTATGTACACTGTGGCATTTTCGGGGTGCATCCCGATTTTTCCCCTGCTGTGGATCGGCAAGTTATCAGCTTTGTGGATTTCTGACATATGTTTTCAACATGTGGCTTCTAGATCTAGTGTGATTCACACATATTTGACCTCTGTTACTCGTTTCACCTCCATGCCATGTAATCTGTTGGCGCTCAGGTGACCAAGTTTGTGCTTTCTAGTGAATGGCACTATAATGCCTTGGCTGGATTTATGCGTCCAGTTTGGATTCTGTCACATAGGGTGTCCTCACATTTCTTTCTATAGATTAAAACTGCATTCCAGTGTTTTTTAGCACTCTTAGCAGTTCGTCAACTACCGTACTCCACATTTAATAACCCACCCCGTGGAGTAGTGTTTGTGACAATTGAATTTATATCTATGGGTACTTCTATTTGTCAACTCTAATATTCTGTCAATCTAGAAGGCCAAGGAGTTTCCCACTTCCTTGCGAATCAAGGCTTCTCATATCCTTGCGTGCGATGTGCTATCGAACGCACCTTCGATGTCCAAAAACGCGCGCAGTGCTATTTCTCTTGTTTCTTTGGCATCCCATCCTATATTCGTCAACTGATACAGGTCCTATCTGGCACTATAAACGATGTGTTGACATCGATGTACCCTGTCCTCCTCATTCTCGGTAAATGTCACATCTTCCCTCTTCAGACAAACAGAAGATATTGTCTTGTCTTAGCTTTTATAGCTTAGACGCATCTATGGTTTATTCCATCCTATCACAGAAGCTTCCCTGATCGTGTTGCTATATGCCGTCAATGCGCATACGTATTTCTATCAGTCCCCAGTTCGTTTCGCCTAGTTGAACAGTTTCCCGACCGCATTTCTGATTCTTGATAGGTTCTTATTCTACCAGGGTTCAGCTCTTGACTATCGTGACTTGACTGCTTTAGCCAGACGCCTGGTCTCATACGCATCGATAACGACTCTATTGAGGTCTTCCTACAGCTTTATTTCGCTTGTGGTGACTCCGCCCACCTGTAGATGAGCCATGTTGCGGCTCAGGTGTTATTATTATTATACTCTAATATTATTCTATCTACTTCCGAGTTGCCCTCAATGTCGAATCTGATTATTCTCTGAACCGACTTAGAAGGATTATCCGAAACTTCCTAATTCTTGACCAAAACGCTCGTCAGAGTGTTGCCTAGGGAGTGTCTAGTATCTCTTCCCTGATGCTGGTCATAAATGTTAGGAAGTCCTCGACGTTATGTATTGTTGTTAAGGATGAATTCAACAAAGTATTCTTTGTACCGTTGTAAGGATAGCTGAGTGGTTAGAGCGCAAGGCTGTCGTACGGAAGGTCGCGGTTCAAATCTCGCTGGTGGCAATGGGATTTGTATCGTGATTTGACGTCGAACACCAGTCGACTCAGCTGTGAATGAGTACCTGAGTCAAATCAGGGTAATAAACTCGGTCGAGTGCAATGCTGAATGAAGTGCTCTAACACACTTCAAGGCCCTGATCCAACATGGATTGTTGCGCCAACGATTATTATTATTATTCTTTGTACCACTTCAATTGGTGTCACTATTCGTACTTCTCCAGATGGTGGGTGATGGCCTCGCAAAACCGCAGTCTAACGACTAATTCTGGTGGGAGTATGTGTTATCTCCTGATGCCACGACTGTCTTTCGAGTTCTTCCTCTGGCTTCCAGTGAGGCTTGCACAGCCGCGAGGTTTTCAATCAGAAGCTCAGAAAGACATATTTCCTTTGATAATGATGCAAGCTCTTGGTTTTTTACAAGAGGAATCCAAAATTACTTGTATGATTTCTTCTTGCAAACCACGAATCTGCTCACGGTACACATAGGGTTTTTGAGCTGGCAATGTTCCGCACGCTCTTCGGCTCCTACGGTATTGAGGGTCCACAGAATGCTCGCTTTCTTGAATTTTCCAACGATATAACGACATTCGGGTATAAGCGAAATAAGATAATGGGACTCTGGAAAGTACTCTTCTCACTCATGTGACAATGTGCTACTCTGGAAAGCCAAGCAGTATCAGACGCGAATCTGGGATCGAATTGTTTCTGACGGCTATCGCAAGGCGTACTCTCTTGATTTGGGAGCCTTGCAAGGTTGCAGAGCTTCCACCCACCCAAGTTCAACATCGATCACTTGTATGATCCAGTTGTCGCTCGACCTGAGCAGAGCAATCTTGCTAATCGAACGGCAGATACACTGAGTAATCCGCCTAAGAATATTGATGAGCATTGGGCCGCTATTAAAAATGCTTTTTTCTCGTGTGTTGTGCAGGTTGTCGGCCACGTCCCGAAGGGGCGTCATAAAATTTGGTTGACTGCGGAATCATGGAAGTGGATCGGTGAACGAAAGGGATTGGTCAACTAAAAAAGATCGAAGGAACCAAGCACTTCGGATGACTTCAACATCATTGTTCCAGTCAAACAGGCTCAATTAATTAATCACTCGCCTGCTTGAAATTGTCATGCCCCCTAAGAACTTTTCCTATCCAGGTTAGGGTCCAAAACATCGACTAACGACGTTTTGCAGTATGTGGGACATTAGCTTAGATGTTTACTTTCTGCATGTGCTTGTACGAAATTGACTAACGACAACAATTCCGGCCGGATTATAGCCCCATTCTCAAAGATTTCAACTATCAGGACCGCCCGTAAATTTCCGAAAGCATTGCCGCCAGATCGAATTTAATTCCGTTTTGGCTGTATTGCTAAAATGTTGAGGTCAGGGAATGAGATAAATATCGTATCGTAGGAGTTACTTCACTATCCTAAATTCTACCTAATGTTGTAAGGTCCGGCGACAAACCAACCAATAAAACGAATTTAATTTCGTCCAAAAAAATGATCGCGTGAAATAAAAAGCTAAGGCGTTCACCTCAGTAGCCTCGGAGTGGATATCGCTTCTGAGTCGGCCAAAAGCTTAAGAAGAAGGGGAAGTGGAAGGCCACCGGAACTGAGCGGCGAGGTTTACGATTATCCGCTGTAGATCAGTGTTGAGGTCAGGCGGTCGGAGATGATCATCGAGCATCTCCTGGATGACAAATGCGGCCACACGGGATTCATCCCTTGATTCCTCTCAGGTGGTTTGTGTGTTCCACGTTATAGCTTTAGAAGATCATTTTCCCAGGGCTTATTCGGTGCGTGCGACACCTGGGAGACTCTCACCGGTCACTCGTGTCTGGCTATCGACGATCTGCATGGATAAGATCAAGCCCTTCCAATGGGGGTTGCTTTGGGCTTTGGGTTTGGTGGAAGACCGTACGATGTGACGTCGGAGTCGTCATTTGTGCCATACCTAAAGGCTAGGCTGATGTGGAGGCTGAGCTTACTCATCAAAGAGGTTCTAGATGAGGTAGAGCCATCATTCACTCTAAAAACCCAACGATGACTTCTGTGTTGCTGTAGTCGCCGTTGCCTCCCTTGATACTCCCAACCAGTTTGCCACCTCGTTCGTGGGGCGATGTCCCCTGATTACATACCTTAAGCTCCTGTGGTTTAAGGTATGATGGTTCAGAGGGATCATTGTCTATAGATAAATCGCTATTTAGGGTCAAATTCCTGACTCATTCGTTAACTACAAGGGAGCTAATCTTTATTGCTAGAGTACACGTATGTACTTTTTACAGGGAAAGCATCAGACTGGTATTGTGAGTACCGGCAAACTAAACCGGAAGCTCGATGGCCGGACCTGCGGGGCGCTCTCCAAGATCAACTTCGGGATCTCCTGCTAGGATATTCATCTTTTGATGTTGATCTCTGGGAGCGGATCCGTAGTTAGACCCAGAACGAGCAGGAGTCCTTTGCGCATTTTTACGTCAGACGTCTGGTATCAAGATTCCAGCAACTGCTGAATTGGTTGAGACCTTGTAACGAAGTTTGCGGCCCGAAATCATATGAGCAATCTTCCCCAGTCACGTCGCTACTATTCGTGAGCTACATGGATGGGTCGAGAACTTTGAGAATGAGCATGACGGCTTAGCCGTACGTAAGAGGGTAAGACTTCAGCGTCCAAAGCGTCACTTGTAATAGCGGCAGAGATTTCCTGCGAAATAGCCAACCAAGAGTTCTTTGGTATTCGTTAAGCGGAGGTCGAAGCAGTACAGCCCGTTGCTGGAATTGCAGTGGGTTACAACGCCAATGGCAAGATTCTATGGAGGAGTAGCGTGGTTTTTGCTTCGGCTATAGAGCTGCTAACATCATGAAGCTACAGCGCACCTGCTGTGTGCTTTCAAAAAATTGGAAGACACGATCCCTTGAGGAAGCGGCCAGAGAAGCCGCAGCCCAAAAGCGGACTTTTCAAATATTCAATTCTCGATTCTTTGGAGAGATATTATTCCAATTTCCTTTTTTTAGTTATTATTATCTGTAAAGTTTTAAATCATTAACTGGATTTATATCACTATTACTTCCACTAGTACTATTTTTAGGTATTGAGTGGTCTATAGATCCGTTTCTTTCACTTTGATCGCTAGGCAACAGAAAGGAAAGCAACGCTAAACAGCATAAAAAAGTTCCTGAACCATAAAATATGAATTCGCAATTTCTGGGAAGGAAGAAGCCAATTATGTTCACTCCAACAACTTGGCCTAGGCTGCCAAACATCATTATAAGACACACGGCCGTTGCACTGATACTCGTTGGATAGAAACTTACTGCTATCGCTATGACTAGCCCTGCATTCACTGCTATCATATTAACATTCAGGAATAGGAAGTTTGTCAGGTAGAAATTACGGCACCAGGTAATCAGGACCGTGCTTAGTCCACTGAACAGGAGCCAGAATGCTAGAAAGAAGAATTGGGTGAACGCTTCTTCAACGGATTCTATTGAGTGTCCTTGAACTTACCTATTAGATGCTTCTTTCGAAACAGCTTGACCACATACCCGGAGATCATATAGACCACTGCGTTCACCAGCCCTATTACAATCACAACGTGGTAGATGGTGTTGTCAATTTCCGTTGCACATCCAAGATGACTATGTGAGGGGCCAGTCATATTGGGTGTCGTTTTTAGCTCGTTTTGAATTATCTCGCATACGGTCATACCAGTTTCTCTGAGTTTTGACGTTAAAGTAAGTATCTCCGGATACCTTAATTGGAAAGATATAAATCATTGAATATATGAAGGCTTGTCAAGAACTAAGTGTTGGATTTGTCCAGGATACTTTGGAACTGTTGGGTTGCATTATTTTGTCAAACCCTACTTTTTTGACGGTCGTGGTCCTTTCGGCCTATGCTTCACTCTGTTCAATAAAGACTTTCAGGACAGCGATGGGGAAAAGTTATAGTTTTGTCACTACCTGAGATGTACTTACCATGCGTGTAAACCATTCCAAACTGCGTAACTGAAGAAAAAATTCGACAAAAGATTTAGTGAAACCCAGAGACGAGATTTTAAAAACATTTGGATTGTTTGATTCCAAAGAAGTGAAAGTGGATTGCTGGGTACATCGGATTCCTTCAAATTGTCGTCATCTTCATATAACTTTTCAACGGGATATTCCTCTCTTGATTTTCCAGTGTTTATGAAATAAATGTACCGTAGGACCTTTAGAGAACCTTCATTGTCACCTTTGGATAATAAAAATTTTGGACTTTCTGGCATATATGGAAGAACTACCAGAACACATATCCCGGGAAGGGCGCAAGTCATTTCAACTAGTCTCCATGATGAAAAAGGATATCCGTAAATCGTCCAGTCGAACTTGAAAGGAAGGAAGGTGATGGCTAAGACTGAAACAGGAAAGTGTGGTTTCTAGTTAATCTTTCCGGAAAAAAAAGTGAAGCTCACCTGGTGCCAACAATGACCCGAATGCAAAAAACATTGATGTACGTGCCACGCTTCGAGGTCTAACCTCGGAATTAAAAAATTCTCCAAAGTAACTGAAAACTGATGCCTGACATCCACCAATTAAAACACCCACTAAAAATCTGCAGGTAATTAACATGGGGGTAGTTGATGCCAGTGCAGATAATATGATAAATATAACAGTTCCTGGTATAGAGATTCGGATAACTTTTATTCGTCCCCACTTGTCTGATATGAAACCCCAAGCATGCGAACTCGCGATTATTCCCATTAATGTTGCAGATGTAACAATTCCTTCTTCATGTATGGTTATCTGGAGGTCGCACTTCGTGAACATGATGTAAAGTTGTGTTGAATAGATTGCTAACACTATTTCCACAAAGCAGAATCCGCAGGCAACGAACGTGAAGTAGTGAAATTTTCCAACACCACATTCAGTAACAGCTTCGTCGAAGGTGTGGACTGATTTTGTCGGGACATTATTTTCTGAAAGTATTATTATTAATTGTTATAAGTTTAGATTGAGAGAAGATGAGAAAAAAGTACAGATGTAATAGTTCCAGCCTTTCTAGGACTTAACTGCTTCATTTTTTAGGGCACAACTTTGAGCCCGTAATCCTCTATGTTTGACCCAATATCAGAAACAAGATCATTCTCGAAAAGTATACGACCATATTCGGCGAAAAAAAAAATTGACACCCCTCTTTTGCATGTATAGAGATCCCCCTCAAACTCAACACAAAATGTAGACGGATTCACAGACCACACCTTCTCACCAAATTTCATGACAATCGGTTCAGCCATTTTTGAATAAATCGAGTATGACAGACAAATAGACATCGAATCAAGTTTAATAAGGTTTTGTTTTATACAACGATAGCTTCCCTGAAGGCTATGATCTGGAATACTTTCGGGGATCAATCCCGAAGGCAACTGCCAGTCTACCGTTGCCGCAAACTCTTCAGTAGAGCACTGCCACACCAGGCACCGCAGCCACACCAGGCCCAAGTTAAGTAGCAACCGTTGAAGATGGGCAACCCGCCTGTCGTGTCTACTAAACCAACACAGCGGAAAACAACGACATGCAAGCAGCAACAGGCACATCGGAGAAAGCAGGTAAGTGCCAAAATTCCCACAGTTTTGGTCGTAGCAGTGGAAAATTTCAGATAGACCAAAACCATGATTTCCAACTCGGGCACAAGGACTTCCTGATTTAAAAATCAGGGAGCTCCAACCGTCGGATTCTCCTTAAAAACATAGAGAACTACTTCGCAAGGACCTTCTTGTGAAGAACTAGGCGAAGTTCTTCACTTATACGCTCTCATAAGAGAAATGAATCTCGCTAATAATTTGCGACCTTGACCACACTTACTCTGCACAGGAGATCGTTGAGGACCTCAAGGCCCAAGGCATCTCCGGCGTGCTGCCCATTAAGTCCTTCGCCACAACGAAGGCAAAGTAAGAGGGCTGTAGAGTGAGCCTTTGGATTATCACATTTGACACTTCTTTCTTCTTTCTACTCTGAGCGGATCGTGCAAAAACTGTTGCTTGGTGAGTGCTCCAAGACATTAGACGAAAGTACCAGATGCCACTTTGCCACCAACTACCGCAAGTACCCTAATTTTGTCCAAGTTATGCTGAGGAGGAACGTTCAAAAGCAGGCCTCTCCACCTTGGACCAACCCTACCCAACCTTCAGTCGACCATCCGTATCCTTTGCCAATGCACTTCGTAGAGGCGACCCAACTATCATACATCAGCTCCTTCAACATTGCCCAATTAAAACATCCTGAATCTCCGTCAGTTCGCGGAGCAATCTGGGCAATTTATGTTGATGACGTCCAATCCAAACATAAACTCTTTAGTCGGGCTCGTAGATACGGGTTCGAATTCTTCCTCGATGAACACAACTCGCAAATAGTGCTCCTGTGTGAAACCAAGTTCAACTATCGCCATAAAGCCCCCGAACCGAACATTATCAAAACGAAACGCCAACATTCCTCGCCGGAGGCACCGCAATTCTAGTCGCCGACAAATTCTCCACTACACGTCTTTCGTCCCCTCTAACGTCCTTAAATCCATCCAGATGACCATCGTCTTAATCGAACTTATGCCGGCTACGTGTACATTGTTTCCTTTTATTGTCCCAAAAAATCCGTTAATCCGAATAAACTCTCCACCATCAGTTCCTTCTTCTGGAAAATCATTGTCCCAAATTTTAGGAGGCGACTTAAAAGCCAGATATACCTCTTGGTTTGACTCCTATTACAACAACAATGGTGGCCACGTACATTGCTGGCTGATAATAAGTCTTGCTGCTCGACATATTTCCCATTTTAGCCCGGCACTTTCTACATACAACGTGTGGAACTGCCACTCCCACCTTAACCACATCCTGATTAGCTGCAACATCGACATAAATCCAAACACTTCCTTATTCTTAGAAACCGTCCTTTGCATCAGCGACCACGATGTTATCATTCTCGAAATACAATTGCCAGACCCAGCCATCCGCCCACCACCCCTTATAGCGCCTGACTACAGAAAAACCAATTGGCGGCTCATTAACCAATTCCTTAGATCCCGATTCTCCCAAATTCAAATTCCTTGAAGCCACCGCGTATCGAGTGAGACCATTGACAGCACAGCAGGCGATGTGTGGCTTTTCAGGGGCCAAGCCTCTCGTCTACAAAGACGAGGTGACCTTACTATTAACAAAACGTTACGGATCTGGACTGGGAAGTCACCTCCCTCAATCCCGGGGTGTCATGCGAACCGTGCCTATTGGATAGTTTGCAGTCGGGGGTAACTGACTATATTTGAACCGGGCCTCACAGATATCTGCTCACCTTAGTGAGTAAGTTAGACCTTGCCGTGCTACGGGGGCCGATGGCATCGCGGACCTCCTAACCCCCATACTCGTGATAATCAAATGAGTATCCGTATTAAAATAAAAAAAAAAACAGCCAATAAAGCGGGACCCTGTACCGCAAACAAACTGGTTAGCCACTCGGAGGCACATCTTCGAAATACTGAGAGCCAGGTGATTAGACCCAAGAATGGAGAAGTTAGGATATCAAGCAGTGGATTCAAGGTCAACATTGGTATTCTGCGAGGACAACAACCATCAAACATCACTGCTCAAAAAGCTGGGACTAGCAAAAGCACGTCTGAGATAAAGATATCAGACGTCAGGAAGGAGACAGGTCCCAGTGGCGCAGATGCTAAATGGTACCTGCGCTATTTGAAGGAAAGCCTGAAAACCAGAAGACGTCCTTAAAAATATTCAGAATAGACCTTTATCGGAGCCGAGAAAGCGGGAAGCAGCATAGATTAGCCCGTATGAAGGGAATGCTTCTAAAAAATTCAAACCTGAACCCAAAAGGGGAGAAAATCTGGGCAGGTCAGGGGTGAAGGCACGACTCAGGAAGTCCGCCATTAGCTATGCTAGTGCGGTCAAGGGCATTCGACTGACTATATTGCCAAAAATATTTCCCGAGCAAATATTCACTCGTGAGGAGCAGGAAAGCATCGAAGACCTTGTCGTTAGGCAGATGTGCAAGGGATGGACTGCGAAACTTATGTTCACCGGGATACGCTTTCAACCAGGTCATATACTGGTGAACTGCGCGACGGAAGACGTCTCCTACAACTGTCACTGGCTTAGTTGAAAATCCGAAGCATGGTAGAAAGCTCTACTATGACAATGGACCCAGACAATACATTGTCTTCGTGGGTGTTTAACAGGGTTCTTTGCTGGGACCACTATTCTGGAACATTATATATAATGATGTCCTTAACATTCCAGTTAGCGGGGCCAAAATAGTGAGTTACGCCGATGTCGTATTCGTGCTTGTTGCTATAAAACATCTCATGGATGTGGAATTGCATTTATCGGAAACAATCACTGCTATAAAGAAGTGGCTGAAAGATGGAGGTCTTGCAGAAGCTGAAACAGGCGCGGTTATCATGAAGCGGGGTAAGGAAACCACTGTTCTTATCAGAATGGGGAAGCATATTATCCACTCAAATCAGCGATTAAATTCCTTGGAGTGATGATAGATGCTAGGTTAAATTTAAGGTAGTATTTACCGTATGTATGCACCAAGGTGTTATCATGGCGTTGGCATGGTGATGCCAAATCTAGAGGATCTACGGTGCACTCGTAAGTTGCTTATAGCTAGAGTCATGAGCTCTACACTGCTCTGCGCGGCGCTAGTTTGGGCAACTGCATTGCATACGACATGCTCAAAAGTGAGCGCGATTTATAGAAAGACTGTCTTAAGAGTGTGCTGTGTTTCTAGAATCATTTGAGACCTTACGTGGTAGCTTGAATGATGCCAAACGACATCTTAGCCGACAACATGACGGGCATCTATGAAGGACCTGATTCTTCCTCTAATCGCTGAAAGGGAGGAATCGTTAGGCAATAGGTCGAGAAGGGGCAATGGACCTACAGATTGATTTCCAGCAAAGGTGCGAACTCAGAGAACACATGGTGAGATAAACAATGATCTCACGCTGTTTCACACGGAACATGGCAGATACCGAAAATACATGTATAGGTTTAAACTGGACAGTTCATTTAGCTGTCCCAGCTGCGATGGTATTCCGGAGGACCCGGATCAAGTCTTCTTCTATTGTGCTAGATTCTTTAAGGAAAGGAGTCTTCAGGAGACATTTGCACTCAGTGCAGGTTGAGAGAGGTAGAGGAGGCGAGCAAGGGGCGTTTGCTAACGCAATCGATGGGCGCGACACTTGTGGCAGTTTCTTTTTAAGACTTGAAAAAGGTATCCGAAGTGGGGGGAGGAGAGAGTTGATGGTTCATGCAAACTTTTCAACACGTAAGGGACGCAAGGGGAATTGGAACACTGCGAGAGCTACAATGCTGTTCTTTGAACACGTCAAAGCACCTAGTGTGGATGCCATGTATTCAGCGATGCTGAAGGAGGGTATTGGGCACTTAGAGCAACTTCTAAGAAATATTTTTCTAGCATGTCTTGCTCTGGGCTACGTGCCTGCCTGTTGGTAGAAGGTCAAGGTAGTCTTCATATTCAACTCATAAGCTGGTCATGGGTGTCCATCCTGTATTGAAGAAGTGGAGTCCAGGCAAAAATTCGAGAGGTGAACCATTAAAATTGTAATTGAGGTCTGAAGTGATTTTTAAAAGTGCAGTTAAATATAAGCTCAAGTCGGATACTTTTATCCAGGAATGTTATCTTTTCAGCTACATCAACAAATATGGCCGAACTAAGATCGCTTCGTTACAAATAAATTCCACAAGGGAATTGCCGCGGTAAGTTACGAGTCACAACTGGAGGGTTTTTTTTCTATTATTCATTCACATTTCACTATTTATATTCTCTTTATCTAAACTCACAGCACTATATCTTCCGTAAATAATTCTTACCTTTATGCGGGCGGGAACTGTCTTCCAGGATGAAAATAGGACTCTTCATGATTGACTGAACTTAGGTAGTTCCATTAGCTTTTGGAAACAGATAGGTTTGACAAACATCTCGTTATTTACGTTATCTTTTATTACATTTGCACGTCATCCATCGTGTGATGCGTATATTGCAGTCATTGAGAACATTTGCTTCTCTAGTTAAAACATATAAAGCGTCTATTTTTAGTGATATTTAGTTTTATGTAAGTAATTCGGTTTTAAATGAGAATTTCTCTGTATTACGTCGTTTCATATAAACGATAAAACAAGTGATAACGAAGGGAGAATAACCTTAATAGCGTGGATAATTTTCTCCAATCTTTTTGCTAATGATGTAGATACACAGGATAATGTGTGGAAAAATATCAAAACTGAAAAAAAACTTGAGGTTTGAGTAGTACTGAGTAGCTGACAGCGCTTATTTTGAAAAACTGGAGAAAGATACTTTTTTTGCTGTGGTTTCTCAGTCCGACCAATAGGTGCTCTAGGGTAACGAGGAGGAGGCCGGGATAGCAATCCTGTTGGCCGAATCAAAACCAAGTAGTCGAAGGGGATGTAGTATGTCAACTATTAATAAAAATATTGCCACGTTGTCACGTGCGTTCTAAAAGAACTGTTGTGTCCCTTTACTACTATGTCGTTGAAGCCCATAATTAATAAGAGCTTTATTATGTTCCTTACTTTCAAATGTTCCAACAGACCATGTATGATTTTGCCACTTTTCTGGCAGAATCTGCAGACAGTGTGCGTAAATATCCTCAGCTTACCCAGATGATAATTTAGCCTGCAGTGGCTAGTGAGTATTCGTTCTGTGATTCGGAAGTTCACCTTGCCGAGGTTTAAACAATCGTTTGAGCGCCTGGGTTCGTATCGCCTAATGAACACCATGGGCTCTTCCATTCCTGGTAAGTTCGCTCAGTACCATATCCTCAGCCGTTCCTTTTAATTTTTCAGCGTAATAACCATGAACCCATTTGCGATTTCGCAGAATTCCTCTGGGCCGTGTAGAGGCGTCCCGGCTTCTTTCTTGGTTTTATTACTTTTCACCCCAACGGGGTCTGGAGCCCCTTATTGGGCGAACCGGACGTGTTCAGTCTGTTAGGGTATTTCCAGACCAGCTTGAGATTCACCTGGTAGGACTTAAGTGCCTTAATAGCCGCTTGGCTCTAGGCAAAGGACCTACGCTAGATGGCAATTCAATTCTCCATGTTTCCACTGGACCCATTTCTTAATACATGGGATCAGTGCATGGGGGCAACGGCCGATGCCATCTCCGGTACAGCTCCTTCTTAGTGGTTCTTCGGAAGCCCATAGTCACTTCGGCCGGATTCATCCTCCTTCTCTGGTAAAGACAGTGTACGTCAGTCGCTAGAAAATCTAAGAGAATCATCCCCGCTATGACACACACTACCTCACCTGATACCATCCTATATGCACTGCACACCCTCAGCGTGATTGCCCGGTATACCAAACTTGCTCTTCCCTAGTTCACTGTGTTATCCACTGCGCACGCCCAGACAGGAGCCGCATATAGTAGAATGGGTTTCCGATAAGTAGCCGTCGACTAGATTTTGGTCCTCCAATATTAGACATCATCCTTGCTGTATGAGCTAGCCTTTGCTGCGCGTAGTCTAGGTCCCTTGAAGCTCAACTTTGCATCGAACACTACTCCCTCGTATCTAATGATGGATTTTGAAACGACCTCGAGTTTACCAACCCGGATTTTGACAGTGTTGTTTTTCCTGTAATTGGTAATAGGATAGTCTCCGTGTCATCTTTCGTCAGATCTAATTTCACCATTTAGAAATATGCGAGAGATAAGGAAGTCTCTCCGAGAAGTAATTCTCGATTATCTGAGTTAGGTAACTAGGGACACCCAGTTTAGCCAGGTTGCCCTTAATCCAACCCCAGTTAAAGGCATTTCTAACATACCACCGCGCGGCACTTATCAGCGGCCGATGCCTCCCGGGCCAAGTCTACGACCATTGTAATGGTATCGACCGTGGTCCGTGCTTTACGAAACCCATACTGCCGCTCCGATAGACTACCCGCTAGCTCAACGAACGGAAGCAGCCTGTTGCATACCACTCTCTCTAAAATCTTCCCCATAGTGTCGAAAAGGCAGATAGGGCGAGGTGAAGAAGGTGCGCCAGATTGTTTTTAAGGGTTTCGGTAGCAGAAACAACCTCTGCATTTTTCGCTGACCGGGGAACATTCCTTCGACCATGCACGATTCAAATGTACTTATCAACCACGCGGCCCTGATTTTAGCAGCCAACTTCAGAGCTATGTTTGGAATCCTGTCCAATCCCGGCGTCTTATTGTCCCTAATTCGTCCACAGATATCCTGTACTTAGCCTCTGTCACCCCGGGGATTGATAAGACGTCCCGTTGAACCTGTTGTGGGAGAAGGATTGCGATTATTTCGAACAAATGTCACATGGGGTGGTTTTTGTCCACGAATCTTGTTGCTTACAACCTTGGAAGCAACGCGCCAGTGGTTCGTATTTGCATCAAGGCACAACTGTTTGTAGCAATTCCTCTTATCTTTCCTTATAACCTTCTTAAGGCTACTTCAAAGATCGCAGTATTTCTTCTCCGACTGCCAATGTTCTAGGTTCTTTCTGGCCCTTTGACGAAGCCTCCTTACTCGCAGATATGATGTTCTCAACAGCAAGATTTCTGTAGTAGTTTAGTTTCCTATTGTTGTTGAACTTGGGCATTGTAGAGTCGCATGCCTTGGTCAGCCGTTGACATAAATGGCTCACTTTTTCCAGCGCTGTTCAATTGGGGTTGTATTCTTCTTCTAAAGCCGTGTCTCTTCCTCGAAAACCATGGACCATCCAGCCATCCTGGTTTTTTCCGCTTCTGTTGCTCACTCGACTGGCGCCTCCCCCATTCCTGATTTCGAGAAAGATGGCCTGATGGTCACTGTGGGTATAATGTTCACTCTCCCGTCAGGTCACCACTCTTGCCAATGAGATACTGAAATAATTCAGATTGACGATTGAGCCTAGTACTCTGCTTCGCAAGGTAGGCATGCATCCAACGTTGGCTAGTACGATGTCCAGTTCCGCGAAGGTTTCAAGCAGCGTTTGGCCTCTGGAGTTCCTCACTTGACTACCCTAGTGTAAGGCCCACGCGTAGAATTCGCTGGCAATGATGTTGCGCTGTGGTCTCTAGCGTTCAAAATCAAACTGTCTAGCATCGCCTCATATGGCGCTAATGTTGCACTAGGAGGATCATAACAGCTGTAGTTATGGCACCGTCGATTTTTGCTGTACAAAGCCGGCTCTTGGGAATGCCATTGCCTTTCCCGATGAGTCTTTAACCCTCGTAGCACTAACGTAATTTCGGTAAGGTTCACTTATTACCGCCGCATCCACATTTGACTCTCGAATGGTTTGCGAGAGCAATGGTTGAGTCTTTTCCCCAGTTCCTGCATATTTCCGACCTATCGTGCTCTGAAGCATCCCTTGAGAGATACTTGCGGTACGCGACCCAAACAATGCTTATCTTGCCCACGGTTATCAGTTTAATGCCTGATTCCACCGGCATTGCCTTCTTCATCCTTTTGATAGAGCTTTCTTCTATTTCGTTAAGGTTGAATTGTTTCTTTAGTGCAGCACAGATGTTTTCTCATTCGATTTGTTTAACTTTAGCATCAGGTCCCCCTTTTGCTTACGTCTGATGCAACTCACACTGCCGTCCAGGTCTGTCAATTCCGGTTCGACTTTGATTTTCCATAGGATATTGGCTTGGATTCTTGGAAATAATAATTATTTCAGGACGAATCTTCCTTTTCCTTTTCTGCCGCTTTTTATAGTCCACCTTTGTCCATTGTCTCTTTTCTCAAAGTTGAAGTCAAAATCGAAGAACTACCCGGAACTTCCGCCAGTTCACCTTTCTGCGGCGCAGAGGCTTTTTTCTTCTTGGCTACTTATTGGGCACCAATGGATTCACTTATTCCATCGCCCCTCCGTTTGCCCACGTTCTCAGCTACCTTCTGTTGGAGAGGCGTCATCTGCGTCTTCTGCGTGACTTTGCCACACGGCGTTTGGGCGTTTTTCACCTCCACCATTAGGGCGGTGGAGGACGACTTGATACCACGTGTCAGAGCCCTGATATTTTTCCTGGATATTCCGCCCCTTCTTAATGAACTCACAGAGTTCATTTATGCGCTTCCCGCCGTTGCAGTTTGCTACCTTCCACAATCGTCTTTTTCAGCAGCGATAATTATATCAGTCCGGGGACTCTCCATGTTTCTTTCCGAGTCCCTATGTAGACGAACATCGACTGCCTTGGGGTCAGGTTGCCCTCAGTGGTGACCTCCCAAGTTTTGAGCTTTTGTGAAAAAGATCTGATGTAGATCTCATTTCCACATTACTAAGATCTCTTGTAGTATTAGATGCTAAAGTAGCCAAGTTTTTCACTACTGAGGTACTGCGGTCGCTGGATATCGGCAGCCGGGACTCCGCTTGCTCACTCCCAAAAAACTGTCAGTAATGGGTTTCTGAAGCCCTGCACCGTAAAAAAATGACCTTTCTCGTCCTCCATATTTGGTTTGATTTTTGGGTGTCCTTCCCATAGCCAATTTTCATTGATGGGTGTGCGTTTACTTCCTACCTACTTGGCCGGCGCATAAGCATGTCTATGCATACATCTTCTGCTGGGTGCATGTGCATGCCCATAAAGCATCCACCAAGAGTTCCCTTATCCGCTCGAAGGGAGGCGCTTGATGGAAGATTTGGCAACTCCACGCAGGATGCTCAAGTCTCTATTATATGCTTTAATAAAAAATTATAGAATTTTCATATAAAATGTATATTTCTTTCAAGATGCAAAAATAAAATTCTTATTTGTAGATCCTAAATAAAGATGAGAATTACAGAGTTCACAATCCGTAAGTAAAGGCCTGAAAAACAAAATGAATCGAATTCACCCCTCCGTTCTCTTTCATGGATTATCTACTTTCTTCTTCTCTGATGGACCATTTGGTAATAGATAAGATAATATAATAATAAGACACGGCAGACTTCCTAAGCCATAAAATATAGCTTCGCAATTGGTGTTCAGGATAATTCCAACCGAGTTGCTTCCCGCTACGACTCCTAGACGGCCAACCATCATGATCAAACACATGGCCATTGCACTTATGCTGGTCGGATAGAAATCCACAGATATTGTAGTAACTAGCGCTCCGCAGACTCCAATTACTAAAAAGCAAATGAACAGAGTTACAATGGGGTAGAACCCTTGGCCCCAGATCAAAGCAATTCCTGTTACCCCTGAAAATAGGAACCAAAACACTGCAAAGAAAGGAAGGAAGTTGAATTGTATATTCAAGGTCCTTTCTCATCTATCTATGGTCTGCAGTAAACTTACTCATTAAGTATTTCTTCCCAACGATTTTTACCAAATATCCTGCACTGAAGGCTATAATGGTATAAACTGCTCCCATAATTATCATAACTTGGTACGTCACAAGATCCACATAAGATGCACAGCCAAGGTTTCCACTTGAAACTCCAGTTGTATTTGCGGCAACATCCAACTCGTATCTCATCACTTCGCAAATCGTCATATTAGTGTCTATGTGTTTCGCCAAGGCGGTTAGTATTTCCGGAAACCTGAAAGAGGAAGTCTACTATAGTCTAGTGAATAAATTAAAGGAGAGGGACTTCCGCAATGGTACGTCGTCAGACTACCAACTAAACACCTCTCCATTGCAGAGAGAGAGCTAGCCTGTAAACGTTTGTCACATTACTTCGAGATACCACCGAACTCTCCCGCCATGCGGAGCCTTCAAATCAGTGAATTCTTTTCACCAATGGGAGAAGGAAAGGAACTGTCAGTTCAGGGAGCCTCCGGCTATCCGGTTCCACCACCTATCTAGCCCTATCTTTTTTTGCAAAGAAAAGGACCCGAAGGTAATCGGCAACACGCTCCACGTGTCAGCGCTCTCTCGCATCTCCTCGACAATGTTATCTGGAGAGAGATCCAATGTATTTAAATAGAGATGCTGATTAATCCCATCCCACCTTCCACAAGAAAAAAAGGTGTGATGGGGGTCGTACACAATTCCGTTACAAAACATACAATCTGGAGTTCAAACCTTCCCAATCTTGTACAGGTAAGGCTGAAAACCTCCATGCCCACTTGAGAACTGGGTAAGGAAATAGTCAGTCTCAGCATGCATCCGATTTAGTCGGGCACCTAAGTTGCTACTGAGCCGCACAGTCCATCTGCCTCTATTTTCATTTTGCCAAGACAGTTGCCACTCATCTAGGATGCGTTGCCGTTCTTCACGAGCAACCACGCTCCTTGGCTCTTCTCCGTTGCGCTTGTTCATGGTTTGACGCTTCTTAGCAAAAGGGCAACGGGGATCACTCCCGCGATCACTATCACGGCCGGTTCAGAGGCAGTCCGGTACACAGACGCTAGTGCAAGGTTGAAACCATGAGCAGTCATCCATCCCCTTATCTGTGGCATCAATATGTCAAGTCTGCTTTGGGCCTTTTCAACAGCGTGTCCAGCAACAAACGCCTCGACGTTATCTGCATAACCGACCAGACACAATTCTCCTGGCATGGTAAGCCTAAGCAGACTCATAGGAAACATTCCGGAGGTTTGGCCCTAGGTTGGATTCCTCCGTGACCCCCCTATGCCCCTCTAGCGTCTCATAGAACAGGGAGCGGATGCTCAGATAGTCCCTCAATATTCGTAAGAGACACTTCGGAACGTGGAAAGTATTGTCTAGTGTGCCTATAATGTCTTCACCTCTTACGGAATTAAAGGCGTTTCTGATGTCAAGCGCTACGAGGAGCACCACCCGTCGAGCTCGGAGGCTATGTGCTCCGCTCCACGCTCCAACGGTATCCACGACTTGCATGACAGCATCAAATGTGTATCTCCCCGCACTAACACGAAATGCCGGGGGATAAGTCTCCGGCGGCGCGTATCTTGTCAGCAGCCAGCTTTGATCCTGTGTATGCACCGCGGAACCTCCTTTTGGCTGGTCTGTGCTTTGCTATTATGGTAAATGCTTCTTCCTGGTCGTTCAGACGTTGTGTTAAGCGGCGGAGTCTGTGACACTCTTCCGGAGCTCTGCAATTTCTCCCGTTCCCTAACGCAAAGCTCCGTAGGCCGTCGTTATCAGGTCCATAACTGAATTAACAACGGTGGCAACTGCAGCGTTACCACCTCTAGGAGTACCCACCAGCGCGGCCCCACCTGCACCAAGGGTTGCGACAAATTTCCCGGTGTTCACTTTCGCAACGTTCCATACAAATAAAGAGCGCCGGGGTGGCACACAGCGACAGTTTGTGTCAACCATTTCGAAGGCAATGTATTGGTGGTCGGAATGCTTCTCTCGCAGACTGGGGGTCGGAACGTTGGGGTGGATCTGCAGCCCAGGTGAGGCACGCCCTCGCATTTAAGTCATCCCCGACCACCTGAAGAGCATCAAGCCTGCGCCGAAAGTCTGGCATCCGGACAAAGCTGTCCCCCCGTCCTTGGACAATAACCCTAAGGAGGGTGCCGTGCCGAGCCCAGATGGCAACGGTACCTGATATGTCAGCGTGCCATGAAGCTGGGTCCATCTTTCGGTACTGCTCACTGATGGACACTAAATCAGCTTCGGTCTCCGCAGCAAACTGCACTAGCAACTCTTGAGCAGATGCACCGAGGGAGCTTCTCTCTTCAACCACAATTTGAGCAGGTAACAAACCGCTGTTGGAGAGACCAAAAATGACCTAGAAGGAACTAGCCCACATTATAATTGCAATACACTATCGCTAAGCTGTAGGACGGGGTGGTACCAGTTTGAAGAGACAGATTGTGGAATGTAGAGGCAGCCTGCAGCAGTGAGACACTTGGACACCACTTAAAAGGAGCTAAACACTGCATTCGAAAGGCTGTATCGATTCAATGGAATATGGGATGACCAGGTTGAACATAATCAAACCTAAAGAAAAATGTTAAAATTGATTCTGTAAGTTTGTTAAATAAGTCCTTTGGCCAGAAAATCTATACCAAGATATCGATTTTGCATTCATGATGGCATAAGGAGGAGGGTCTTCGATTCCGTCTGAATATAGAATGTGATGTCAACCGAAACTCTGCCTACTGTCGAGCCAAGTTCCGTCGGCTGTCAGGAGATTGATGCGAAATGCCTCCAGTTTGCACCGCCTGTCTTTAAGTACATCTGTTCAAAATCCGATTCCAAACAATTTATGGTGGCTCTGGCGTCAATCAGCAATGAGTCACGTTTATCCAAAGCATAAGGCACGCGTAGGGCCGGGTATCATGATGTGGCCTACTGGTGAAAATAGTGGGGTGGTAGGGACAACGATTGTGTATTGTGTAAGGAAAGTGTAAAACGCTTTGGGTTGTGCGGCGTGACCTTTTCTCCTACCGGAAATTCACTCCATCCCGCTTGATACTCTGGTTTCTGAACCGAAAGTATCAGTATCCTTGTAGACATTAGCGGTGACCCCCAGAATTTGGCAGAGCATAACGCGAGTATTGTGGCATAAGGGCTTTAGGAGCGGTACATCCATAGCGGCAGTGGCGCTCAAACCAGTCCCGCTTTATCTCAGCTCCAGTAGCTAGATTGGTGCATACCTTCCACTGCAGTTTCTATTTCTAGCTCTTCTGAGAACCGCCAGTCAGTCCCGGGAGTTATTTCTTCCAGACGACACCACAGAGCTGCGGCAGATGTTTTTGAAACAGTTGACAACAGTTTCCATCCGTTGCATTGTCTTAACTGGGGCACGGTCATCGCTGGGAAGTAGAGAATAACCCGTTGCTGCCTAACTGCACGGTTTCAACGAATTCCCCTTTTCTAGGTGGGGGCTTCAGCCCCTTCATGTTCCTATACTTCCTTGTAGAACTCTTCAAAGTCCTTCTAAGACGCCTGTTTTCATCGTCCGATCATCTCCAAGAAATTTAAGTCTAACACTGGATCTCGGAAACGTAGTTGCGGAGCTGCATTCAGGCCCAACCAGTGAAGGCTGCCAAATACTTACAGTTTCTCCAGAACCAGTCCATAGTTTTGTGCGCAGAGCATATGTATGTACATGTTGATATGTGGGTTGAACGAGGATCTCTACCTAGATGAGAAAACACTAGATTAGGATAGACTCTGGATGACCAAAGAATTTGGTATTCCACGAGCGAATGCTCTTTATTATCTGACCTTTCAACAATGCACCTAGGGGCGAGATGCAACTCCAGAAGCGTAGGCAATTTCGCAGTGAAATTGACGGGGTTGGCCCATGGCTGCTTGCTGCTCTGGCACTTCTTTGAATTGTAAGTTTTGTTGTCAGAGCGTGGGTGGTAATGTACCCTATGAGGATCGATGGGGCTAAAATCAGTGAGCAGGAGAAGAGGGTGGTTCCCAACTACAAGCCTACCAGCTTCAACCACTGTCGTCCGTTGGATTTGTACGGAGCGCATCCACATGGTTAGTTTGAGCATGCGACACTAACACGTCTAGCAGCATCATAACTCGAGTTGTATTCCCTTGGTGCCATCTATATGACATGCTAGGTAAGGTTCGAAATGATAAGGGTTCCAAGAAACTAAACGGAACCAACCTTAGTATGGGGATGAAAAGTTTCTTGCCTGATATTAATTTGCAATAAGAAAGAGCTATATCACTGAAACGATAGTAACGCTAAGCTGCTGGTAGTTCTCCCCCATTGGCTTAAGGCTTAAGGAATGCAGGCCAAAATTATCATCCGGGTTGACCATAGTTGGACGCTATTCGGAATAGAGATTGGTTGCCAAAGTTTGACTAGTTTGACAGTTTAGCACAAATCAAAACATCAGAACGGCAATAGGAGTTTCGATAAGCCAAGCTACAGTCGATGTGATAGCAGGAGTCGCAGATTTGGCTTGGAACGCGATAGCCTTTGGCAGATGCTACGCGATTAGACGTTCATTGATATGGGGTTTTCAGAGGTTTATAATCATATCGGGTCAATTTGGTATGATCACGAAAATCGCAAATGTGGTGTGTGTTAATTACTAGAAATCTACAGGGACCATTTGCGTGCTTCACTGCGTTGGCCAATATTCCCGACCAGGCAGGAGTCAGGTACAGTATGGTGCATGATACCTAGCTTCTCAACAATCGTCACCCTTGTGAGTTATTGATCAATTTCGAGAAGATCTCGTGGTTACAAGCCCGAGTATTGACATGCTTTTTTGCTTTCCCTGTGGTTGATCATAAGGATAGGTTTCGTTTGTTCCTAAATTAGGTGCAGTTTTTTCATTCGTAACTAGGAGTTGATGGTCTGATCTAGTTTTACAAAGTCCAGTGCTTTCGATGTATTTCGAGACAATGTCTATGGCCAGGTTATCTGCAAAACTAATGACTACCCAGGTTGCGAAGAACAAGGCTTTCATTGCATATCACACATTAAAATAGGGCTTCAATTAAGGAACCTTGAAAGAAAAGTCCTTCATTTATCTGGCATCATAGGAGTCTCCCCGATAGGCAATTTTGCAATAGGCAGGTTGAGAAGGAGGTTCAATTCACAAGAAAGAGGGTTACAAAGTCTTAGAATAGTAGAAACTGTTGAAGTGGATTCTGTTTTGAACAGAGCGGTGGGTGATACCAGGATAGCAAAGAACTTCTGGAAATATTCTATTGCGAGATATCCCCCCAATTTAGTTTAGTTCGTGATACTGATTTACTATTTCTTCTTTCTTTCTTCCTTCCTCTTCGAAACTTACCACATAAACACTCCATGTGCCACGAAGTATGAAAGAAAAATATGAACCAACAGATTCAGCGTTACAAGGATTCGTGATCTGTAGAACATGGGGATGGTTTGGTTCCAAACAAGAAGAAGTGCACTCTTAACACCGTTGATCTCCTTCAAATTTCCACTTTTCTCACTGTCACAAAATCCTTTCGCTGGATATTCGTCCTTTGACTTGCTTGTGTTCACATGATAAATATATTGTAATACATCTATGGCTTTTTGGTGGTCACCCTTCGTGAAAAGATACTTCGGACTCTCCGGCAAAAAAGGCAAAGCGACGGATGCGATTATTCCAGGAATTGTATAAACAATTTCTAAAAATCTCCAAGACGGGAATCGTTTTCCATACAACATCCAATCGAATTCAAGTGGAAGAATTCCAATTGCAAGGGCTGAAAAATATAAGAGATAGGGTAGAACTACGGTAGAAATGTCAAACTTGTTGATACCAACACTTACCAGGAAGAAACATTAACGCTGCTGAGAGAAATGATGACAAATAAGTGACTGCCTGGGACCTCGTGTTCGTACTATGGAATTCTCCTAAGTAACTGAAAATTGACGACTGTGTCCCACATATCAGTATACCCACCAGAAGTCTCAGCAAAATGAACATCCACGTTGTATACGAAAATGCGGATACCAAAGCGAAAATGGCGCTTCCAAATATCGAGATCTGGATGACTTTTAATCGACCCCATGTGTCTGAGAGGAATCCCCAAGTGTGTGAACTTATCACTATTCCTATGAAGGCTGTCGATGCAAGAAGTCCTTGTTCATATACAGAAACGTCTAGATCACATTTCACAAACATTATATAAAATCCTACTGAGAGTGTTGCTGTCATGAGAGTTAGGGTACATAGTCCACAAACGAAGAAAAGGATGGTGTGAAATTTTCCGGTACCACATAGCGCAGCGGCTTCGTCAAATGTGTAGAGGGTCTTCTTTGTTTGGTTATCTGGAAGATTAGTTAAAGCTGTTTTAACAGGATGCAGTATTTAGAATATGATCTTAAAGAAATAGTAGTAGTGTAGGTCTAAATTCATAGAAGTGACCAAAAAGTTCCCACATATCACTATTGCCTAAAATCAGAGAGCTCATATGCAACTAAAGTAAGGGTATAGATGGAAAGAGTAAGAGGAAGATAAATTACTCAGGATCAGGTAGGATGATGGCTGGAGAAACATAAATTACTAAATAAATAAATTACTAAATAATTACTAAAATAGGAAGATAAATTACTCAGGATCAGGTAGGATGATGGCTGGAGAAACATTTGGTAATATTCTGACCCAGAGCCCAAATGAATGGCAAAATAATCGAGACTGAAAAGACTAAAGTCGGTAAAGAGGGCGATCTACTTCTTAGTGAGGAAGAAAAACTGGAAGAGCAAAACCTATTCATCTTAAGGCTCTGGATGTTTGGCAAGTCGCAGATGAGTACCGTATCAGAGGAAGGGTATGATATTCTGACGCATGCTCTAAATTAAAATGGAGTGAGTGGCTAGCACTAGAACTGCCAAGCTAAATCTTCACTCCACAAAGTTTGCTTCTGCAATAATTGAAAATTAACTTTTCAGAAATGACATTGAAATAGTGCAGATTCAAATATGCTGGGCAGGTCTTATGACAGTTGATTGGAAAAGGGTGATTCTCCTCGGGCCTGAAGTTTTCTCACGAGCCCGGACATTTCTCGAGGGCTCGGAATAAATTAAAAGAGGGACGAAGACGGCTACGATTTCGTACCGGGGCAGAGGCAACTGATCAGACGCTGCCTCACCTCTGTCCTGGGAGGAGCGTGACCGGAGTGGTTCGCAAAAAACAACAATTTTCGCAAAACAACAATTTTTTATTATCTAGAAATATATATTATATTATATTATAACTTAGGGACTACCTTAACAGTTAAAATTAATCTAAGGTATAACATGAAGCTTAAACTAACTTATTACTAAAAAGGTTATGTGAAAACAAAAAGATATTAACATTTCATTTTGGAGGAAAAGTCGGAAAAAAACCTCCACTCGTTCAGCATATATAAAAACGGGATGGGACTAGGAGGGAAAAGGACTGGGGTAGGATGGGTGGCGTGCGGCAGAGGGATGGGAATTAAAAGTTGGGAGGGGTGCTAATGATGGGAAGGTTTAAAAAATTGGGAGTTGGAGAAATTGCCTGTGTAGAAGACTACTCTACCTAGGGAATCGAACAGACGGTTCTGGGACTGGAGGGTTAAAAGGATCTGGGGGAACAGATGAGTCCGGAGAAGGTTATCTTCAACGATGTCAATCTGCATGGCATTGGCGACAAGAGGATTGGGATGGGCTTGGCACTTGGCCAGGAAGTTGAGGGCAAGACGAGCAAGGAAGGCGTCGATGCGTGGGGTTTGGCAGGATTCATAGAGGATCTGGTTAGAAATATACTTGGAGCGGTCCTCGTTCTTAAAGATGTTGGCGCAGTGGCGAAAGATCCTGCGCTCTCTGAGGCGGAGTCGCTCCATTTGGGATGGGGAGCAATCGGACCAGAAAATGAAGCCGAAGATGAGGAGTGGGCGGATAAGCTGTTTATAGCAAAACAGCTTAACCTTTTTTGGAGTCGGGATGTTGTATTTAAGGATAGGATACAGGGACCGGAAGGCACCAGTTGCACGGCCTAGTGCCTTCGTTATGTGAGGTACGTGGGAGAGGCGGGAGTTCATTGTCACCCCGAGGAAGGCGGCTTCTTTAACAGTGCGAATGGGCTCGTTGTGTATTGTGAGTGATAATGATCTGGTGTCACTCCACATCTTCGGTGTCATTCTCATGCTCCATGGAAGACGATGGTCTCACACTTGTCGGGATTTAGGGAAAGTTTCCAACAGGTGAAATAGTGGTAAAGTTCGTCCAAATAAGCATTCAGACGCGCTTCACCACGGGAGATGTCTTTGGTGGCCGTATAGATGATTAGGTCATCCGCGTATTGGAAGATCTGGATGGGACACGGGCGTGGAGGTGGTTTGGGGATGTCTGCGGTGAACAGGGAGAAAAGGGTTGCAGACAAGACTGAACCCTGGGGAATACCGGCGGGACAAGTATAGGACGAGGAAAGGTGCTGCTGGATGCTCACTAAGGATTTCCGCCCATCTAAAAAGCTAAGTATTAGCTTACAGAGGTGCGGATGGAAATTGAGGATTTCGGAAAGCTTGTACGTGCCATATGGAGTCGAAAGCTTTCCTTAGGTCAAGGAGACAGGCTATGGTGGGTGTCCTCCGATTGATACCCAGGAGGATATCAACCGAGTGTTCAGTTCGGTTGGGGAATTGGAACTCTGGTAGTGAGTTGTTGGAAGTGCAATGCTCGTCTATGAGGGATTCGATAATCCGCTCGAAGATTTTGGTGGAGGAAGAAAGGATAGAGATAGGCCTGTAGCTATCGGGATTGAGTGGATTAAGGTTCTTTTTTGGGACGGGAACTATGCGAGCATTTTTCCATTCGGTGGGGAAGTGAGCGTTGAGGATACAGTGGTTGATGATCGAAGAGAGTGTGTTGGAAATGTTGGGGGCGCACTTTTTTAAAACTATGGAAGGGATTTTGTCGATACCCACTGATTTTTTGTTCTTGGATGCTGCAATTGCAGCTTCCATTGAACTTGGGCTGACAAAGTGGATGGGAGAAACATTATCATGTTCATCGGAATGGATAAGGGGTTGAGTGAATAGGTTTAGGTTGGGACTGGGTTGGTAAAAAGTTGGTGTGGATTGAAGTTTTTCTATGGATTCGCTCACAACACTTTCGAAGTGTTGATCGCGAATGTGGAATGTGGAATGTGCAATGAAGGAAGTGGTCGGCTAGGATGTTCACTTTTTCGGGAGTTGAAATGTTCTGTGGAAGGATGGTGGTTTGCTGGGAGGACTTGCCTAGACGGGGACAAGTTTTTCTGATTTCCCTGAAGGTATCAGGGTTCAGCTCGATGTTGGAGAGGCGTTTGTGGAGGTGGTTGGTATAGAGTGTTAAAATCCTATTGCGGATTGATCTGTCAAGGGAAAGGATTTCGTTACGGAGAGGAGAGGATTGCGGAGAGTATCTATTCCTAAATAGCCTCCGCCTTAGGGTACGCTTGTATTTGATATCCACGAGGATATCGTGTGGGAGAGAAATAAGGTTGCGGTAGTTAAGGGGCCGAGAAGGTATCAGTTCGTCACATACTTGCTGAATTGCTTCAGTGTATTGACGAACTGTCCAATCTATAGTGTCGTTGGAAACTGTTTCGTTGGTAGGGAGGAGGAGAGGTTCAAGTCTGGATTTAAGGGTGCGGTTGATGAGTTTCCAGTTCGCCTTCTCGAAGTCAGGGACTAAAGTGGGTGAGGGTCTGGTGGCTCTGTCGGGGTGTGAAACCTCTAAGACCACGGCATCATGGTCACTGATACCGGGGGCTGTTTCTAGGAAGGGATAGGTATTGGGATTGGGTTTGATGATGAGGTTGCTGCTGATTAGGAAGTGGTCAAGGTAGGAACGGTAGTACCCTTTATTAAATAAAGGGAGGGCAGGGCTGAAGTGGGAGAGGTTAATATTGGGATTAGAGGTGGTTAGGAGACGGTGGAGCGTTTCGCCGTTCCGGTTCGACCGTACATCGAATCATGACGGGTGCCTGGCGTTGAGGTCTCCCCCTATAATTATGAACCAGGACTTGTTTGTTCTCGGTTGAGCGGCACAGTAGGATAGGATCGACCGGATGTCATGGGTATCAAAGGATTGGTCGGGACAGTAGACAGCAGCTACGAAGGCCAGGGAGGATTGGGTTTCAAAGGAAATAAGGATAACCTCAATCGATTTGAAGCTATTGGGCGGCGGGAACAGTTGTTTGGTAAGGAATTTGTCGGAAATAAGGATGGCCGTTCCACCACAGGTGTCTCGGCCTAGTGGATTGGATTGAGGACGGTCGGTTCTGAACAGGTTGAAATTTGGGAAGATGGGTATATGTCTGTAGTGCAGCCTGGTTTCACACAGAAGCACTATGTGGGGTTTATGCTCGCCAAGAAATAGCTCGAGTTCGTACCTGCGGGCACGGCCGATGATCGAGTTAATGTTCAACTCGATGATCTTAACATCCATTATTGGACGTTAAAATACCGATCATCGCGTTGAACATTTGCAGGAATTCCTGCGATTTCCTGCCGAACTCGAGGAAATCGGGGCTGGAAATGTTCGAGGGCTTTGGGTGTTGGGATGCTGGGGTAGACGGGTTTCTGCTCCGCACGGTGTCTGCGAAGGACAAAGATGGCCGCGTGAAAGCAGGGTTTTCAATTTTCCTAGGAGTAGGAATAGGACGGGTGGGCGGTGTTCGTTTTTGAGCATTCCTCCTCGCCACAACTGGGACGAACATTGGGCAGTTTCGATAGTTTGCGGGGTGGTCATTGCCCCCGCAGTTCACACACTTTGGTGCCTGCTCAGGTGTTTTTGAGCACTCGCCCGGACCATGAACTATGTCACACTTCACGCAGCGGTACGCGAAGTGGCAGTTTGTTGCTGCGTGACCCACTCGTTGGCAGTTCTTGCATTGCAAGACCTGCTTGTTGTTTATCTGCTCGAAGCGCACCAGGGTATGTTGGATCGCCCTGATGCTGGAGATCTGTTGTTCCGAGAACGAGGAGTCGAAGGTGACCAGCCACAGATCTAGCTGTACATGGAGTGGTTCGTATGTTATACGCTCCCTTTTTAATTTGCAAAACACAACAAGGGTGCGAATTACATCCGACGTAAATACAACCACAGTTCGGAGCCAAGCGTGGCCCAGCTAGACAATTTTTGTTTAAGGATTGAGGAGTCTCAAGTCCCCCCAGTCAAAAATTAAAAGAGGGAAGAAAACGATTATGGTTTCGTACCAGGGCAGAAGCAACTCATAAGACGCCGCCTAACCTCTTCTCTGGGAGTAACGTGACCCCAATCAATCCCTTAAAGAGTACGAGCAAATTACTCTCCATATGGTCTGGTCCGACATCAAGTGGATGCGGACTTAGGACGCCTCAATCCCTAAACCAAAACTGTTAGTAGAAATTTCACTGAAAAAAGGATAATAGGCAGGATAGCATAATTCTCCCCCCAGACCCGTGTAAATTCCACCCCAGGTCCCACTTTTCGCATAATTTTCACTTGGGGCCCGAATTTTGTCTCTACGGCCTGATGATGGGTATGTCATGGCTAGATCCGATCCGATACGGAATTGCTATAGTTTGCAAAGACATAGATGAGATCACCAAGATGGAGGAGGAAAGTAGCTCGACCTTATCCGACTTTAAGGATCGGCAGAAAAAATGCTATGAAAAGGTCATTCTGTTCCCTCATCTTCAAAACAGAGAAACGAGCATATTCAAAGAAGCGCGTGAGTAGGCGGGTTTTCCAGTCCCGACTGGAAGATGCCCTAAGTGTACTTCTGCGTTTTTTCACCTTAAACCTCCGCATTAAATACGCTGTAACATGCAGTGCTGTCAGACTGCAGTATAGTCAGACTTCGTGAAACCGGAAACCGGTAACATCTTAGACGAACTTCCTGTGGAATTTTGAGCATTCCCAACTCATTCATAACGCCAAACGCAAACCGAAGTTCACGAGGAATTTTGCTATGGGCTTTTCAGTCAGAGTGAAGTGGAGGAACGGCGACGTGTTGCAAGATTATGATATAATATTCTTCCTCGACGGGTCAAAGATGGTCTGTGTAGCCAGCGCGTGGGTTTTCTCGAATGTACACAGTATAGGCGAGTCGTCCGGACTCTCAAAATTGTCCAGGGTATTCCAGGCGGAAGTACTGTCAATACTGCAAGCCTGTCGATGGGTAAGGCATGATCCGAGCTCCAAGCATTAAGGCTTTATAGTTAATGGCCGCCCGGGGTTAGTGAGACAATATGCGCTGAGTAGTCTGGACGACACGCTCGAGGTTACTCTCCA